>NW_027361728.1:78662500-79262500 GCF_039654945.1 Dendrobates tinctorius | reverse complement strand
CCAAGCGTTCATTTTTACACCCTTTTGTGTGTGCAGCAGTCCTGCTTATTAGGCTGCCTGCGTCCATACTTGGACTGAGAGCATCATTGTCAGCGTCGAGATCCAAATTCTCAAAAATCCTATAGACACCCTCCACCTTGTCATACACCATCCAATTTCAGCCTGTTACATTGAGGTGTAATCTGTACTGGGCCAGAGACAATAGTTCAGCGTCCTCAAATCTATAGTGAGATTCAAAATCTCACCAATCCTATAGACACCCTCCACCTTGTCATTCACCATCCAATTTCAGCCTGTTACATTGAGGTGTAATCTCTACTGGGCCAGAGACAATAGTTCTGCATCCTCAAATCTCTAGTGAGATTCAAATTCTCACCAATAGTAGACACACCTTCTACTTTCTTTTATAGTACCATATAGCTGGTGGTATTTTGGGTACATTTTCACGAAAATGAGCAAGTATGGTGGAAGACGCCATGGAAGTGGGCGGGGGTAGCCAGCTGGTCCCGATGGTGGTGGTGGTGGTGGTGTTGCATCTGTTGGTAGTGGCAAAAGCACATAGCACCTAAGGCAGGAGGTGTTGAGCCTGCCTCATTGTCTGGATCCACAAGGCCTCGAAGTCTCTCTTTTCTGGGAGTAGGTAAACCACTTTTAAAGCTGGAGCTTCAGGCACAAGTTTTGGCTTACATTGCTGACACAGCCTCCAGCTCTCCCGCCTCCTCTTCTGAAGTTTCAAAAAATAAAATCACTGAGTCATCATTGGAGGCTCCTGGTCAGGAACAACACCTTTCCTTGTGTCCTTAACCCCAACCAAAAGTGAAGGATGTGGCAGGCCACACTACCGATTACTCCATGGAGCTCTTTTCACATACCATGCCTGGGTTAGCAAGTCCAATCGTGAATTCCCCAGTCCAAGATGAATCTGACATGGAGTGCACTGATGCACAGCCACTGCTAGATTTTTCTGCTGGTACATTCACTCAGAGCACTACATTGTCCTCGCAGTGTACTGAAGCAGAATCAGACCCTGATGAAACTCAGGTGCCCCTTCCCGCATACTATACCACCTTACATAGTGACACAGAGGAAGGTGCACATGAAAATGAAGAGGAGGTGATGGATGATCCAGTTGTTGACCCAGATTGGCATCCATTGGGGGAAGAGGGTGCCGCTGCCAATAGCTCAGAAGAGGAGGAGGAGGATCCACAGCAGGCAACGACATCGCAACAGCTGTTATCTGGCAGGACCGTAGCAGTCCAAAAACGTGTTACAAAAGCCAAAAGAGTTGCAGGACAGCTTGGCCAGACGATCAAATTAGCACAGCGTGCAAGGCCTCAAAATGTCTTCCATAGTAGGAAGAGTGCAGTGTGGCACTTTTTTGAACAAAATCCTAATGATCAGGCAAAAGTTATCTGTAAGAAGTGCGCAAAGACCTTTAGCTGAGGGAAAAATCTGAGAAATTTGAATACCAGTTGCATGCTTAGACATTTAACCACCATGCACTTGCAAGCGTGGATGGACTACCAAACCTCACGCACCACATGTGCACCTGCTCCGAATGAAGATAGTCAGCAACGCTACATCGTTTCCCCCACTGTAAGCCCACCGGTTAGCACACCACCAGCAGCAAATGTCGAGGTGTCGTCGCAAGGGCAAAGCAGTCATGGAATCACAATGTTATTGCTACGAAAGACTGAATCTAGGCCATCAGCAACACCACCAACACCATCACCATCACCAACCCTCTCTCAGTCTGCCATGTCCACCGCTAGTTCCACCATATGCAGCTCTCAAGTCCAGCTCACCCTACCAGAGACTCTGAGTAGGACAAGAAAGTACTCATCCTCTCATCCGCATACACTGGCTTTGAACGCCCACATTTCCAAACTAATCTTGTTAGAGATGATGCCCTACCGGTTGGTTGAAAGCAAAGCTTTCCGCGAGCTCATGGCCTACGCAGTACCACGCTATGACCTACGCAGTCAGCACTTCTTTTCGCGAAAAGCCATCCCAGCCCTCCACGTGCATGTGAAAGACCGCATGCACGCAAGCAATCAGTGAGTGGAAAGGTGCACCTCACAACAGATGCATGGTCCAGTAGGCAGGGCCGTTACGTGTCCATCACTGCGCACTGGGTTAATGTGGTGGATGCAGGGTCCACAGGGGATAGCGGCGGTATAGGAAACAGTTGGGTGTAGGCGTTCGACCCTCCTCCTCCTCCTTCAGAAGCGAAAACTCATCCACAGAGCGCAGTCGCACGAGCACTCCATCCGCAGCTGCCAGTGTTGCACACGAGGTGTCCCACTATCGAACAGCTAGTGGTATGCGTCAGCAGGCTGTGTTGAAGATGATGTGTTTGGGCGACAACAGACACACCACGGAGGTACTGGCCGACTACTTGAAGTGACAAACTGAGTCATGGCTGGGCAGTCTACATCTTGAGGCAGGCAAGGTAGTTAGTGATAACGGCCGGAATATTGTGGCAGCCATAACCCTTTCAAAACTCAGACACATACCTTGCCTGGCTCACACCTTGAACCTGGTGGTGCAATGCTTCCTCAATAATTATTCGGAGTTAACAGCCCTGCTCCATAAGGTGCGAAGACTGTGCTCACACATCCGCCGGTCGCACCGTACACTCCAGTCGTATGCAGAAGCTGCAGCGATTGCTCCACCTTCCCAAGCACCGCCTAATTATCGACTTAGCAACAAGGTGGAACTCCACCCTGCACATGGTTCAGAGGCTGTGCGAACAGAGGCAGGCTGTAATTCATTTGTGAGAGGATACACGGGCAGGCAGTTTGCAGGCAGACATGGAGTTGTCTGGTGTGCAGTGGTCGAAGCTGAAAGACCTCTGTAAAGTCCTTCAGTGTTTTGAGGAATGCACACGGCTGGTAAGTGCAGACGACGCCATCATAAACATGATGTCATGGTATCTGGAATTTTGGTCTGACAAGCGAAGGGTTAATGGTTAGAGCCTCTCTTTGACCTCAGGGAGGGTATTTATGGCCACAGGCGAGCAACCTTCCCTGTCGTTTATACTTCATACTTGAGTGTGTCCGACCCTGTCTATGCGAAGTGCCTCTCGCCTGTTCCCGTATCTATGGTGTGTATGATCTGGTCTGGTTTCTGGTTTTGTCTCTTGGCTTTCTGATTTGGTACTGTCCTGCTCGACCTGTGTTCTGACCTTTGGCGGTGATGTTTTTCCAACGAGCCGTAGGGGGCAACATGGAAGAGGTGTTCGTGGTGCACACAGCCAAAGTGGTGTTGGACACAGGGGTTTCATGACCATGTTGGGGACTAATTTTTCAAGTACCGCTCACACGACTAGTAATACTGCATCAATCGAAAGTGACAGGAGACAGCAGTTGTCAACTATGGTAACAAACTACTTCTCCTCCCATATCGATGTTCTCCCTCACCGATCATTCCCCTTTGACTATGGGCCAGTAAATTTGACACGTGGCCTGAATTGGCACAATATGCCTTACAGGAGCTCGCTTGCCCTGCTGCTTGTGTGTTATCTGAACGAGTCTTCAGTGCTGCTGGATCAATCCTGACAGAAAAAAGGACCCGTCTGTCGACCCAAAATGTTGATGATCTAACCTTCATTAAAATGAACCATGCATGGGTTTTAAAGGATTTTGTCCCACCCTCCCCTGCTGACACGTAGGTTGCCAGAAAAATGGCTTGCATTTGTCCTCCTCTTCCGCGTACTTCTCCAATTACTCCATTTGCAGCTGCTGAATGTCCAACATCAACATATGCCAATTTTTCCACCTCCCTAACTGGGCTGCCTCCCCCCACAGGGCCGGGGTCACCACCTGGCGCACGCACCCGTGCGAGTGCCGTTGCCCTGGACAGGTGGGTAGGCACACTCTTTGGCAACGGCACTGGCACAAGGTCCCTCATAGTAGAATCAAGTGTCTCTGACGGTGGAAGTGCACACCCGCCGACAGACACACCGGCGTACTATGAGGGGCCCTGTGCCAGTGCCATCCCCAATGAGTGGGCCCCCCTGCTTTGCTCAGGATCACAGCACTTGCAAAGTTGAAATACTTACTTCTCCCTGCTCCACCGTTGTGACGTCTTCCGCGTTTCCTGACAGTGACATTCTGGTCAGAGAGCGCAATGACATCACGTCTGTACGCCCTCTGCCTAAACAGTCCAAGTGCAGTGAGATGGAAGATGGGGACTACGAGGTGTCCAGACTAGTACAGGGATTCCCTAGCAAGTAGACTTATTTATTTGTTTTCAATGTTGGGACAGCTATTTTTGGGGAGCACTATACTCTGGAGAATGATATATGAGGCCCACCATACACTGGAGTATTCCAAAGGTGGACATCAGACACTGGAGCAGCATTTACAGGGCCCATTATGCACTGAAGCATTAGAAATGGGGCCCATTATATATGGAGCATTATTTGGGCCCATAACACAATGGAGCTTCATCCATGGAGACCAACATATACTGTAGCATTATGTGGAGCTCATCATATACTGTTTTAAAATTATATGGGATCAATGATTCTGTATGGAGAAATATATGGGCCTCATTACTCTGTATAGCGTACTATGCGGTGGCCATAATACTGTATGGAGTAATATACTGTCTGTTTTTGGAGCTATTGGAGAATTTAAAATGGATATCAGTCATGAGATGTAAGGAGTGAAGTGTTTTTCATTGTACTATACCGCTATTTCTCTGCCGTATCAGAGGATCATGAATTGTGGCATGTATTAAAGGAGCCCATTGACACTCTTTGGCCCTGGGCCTATGAAAATCTGGAGCCAGCCCTACCCCCCCCCACAACTTTAGCCAAATAACCCCCAGTTTTCAATGCCTAACTATTATTATAAAGTAAATTAAGGTTGACAAGCTTAAGTAATAAGAATTTATGTTTTTGGCATTAAAATGAGCATTGTAGGTGTGTTTCCTGTCCTCCACTCCCTGCCGACCTTGGTTCCCCATTGACTTGCATTGGGTTTCGTGTTTCAGTCGGCCTTCGACTTTTCACGATAATCGGCCGCTTTCGTTCGACCTGACTTTTGAGAAAGTTGGGTTTCATGAAACCCGACTTGACCCGAAAAAAGGCAAAGTCGCTCATCTCTATTTATCATCTTTAAGTATATTCTTGCTACATTTATCATAGTTCAATATTAGATATACTAATATACATGAGAAGGACATTTATCTTGATATCTGCTCTGTGGCCTCCTCTCTAACACTCTCGCACCCCTCCAATCTATTCTAAACTCTGCTGCCCGACTTATCCACCTGTCCCCCCGCTATATCCCGGCCTCTCCCCTCTGTCAATCCCTGCACTGGCTCCCCATTACCCAAAGACTCCAGTTCAAAACCCTTACCATGACATACAAAGCCATCCACAACCTGTCTCCTCCATACATCTGTGACCTCGTCTCCCGGTACTTACCTGCACGCAACCTCCGATCCTCACAAGATCTCCTTCTGTACTCCCCTCTTATCTCCTCTTCCCACAATCGCATATAAGATTTCTCCCGTGCATCCCCCCTACTCTGGAACTCTCTACCACAACATATCAGACTCTCAGCTACCATGGAAACCTTCAAAAAGAACCTGAAGACCCACCTCTTCCGACAAGCCTATAACCTGCAGTAACCACCGATCCACCAAACCGCTACATGACCAGCTCTACCCTCGCCTACTGTATCCTCACCCATCCCTTATAAATTGTGAGCCCTCGCGGGCAGGGTCCTCTCTCCTCCTGTACCAGTCGTGACTTGTATTTTTTAAGAATACTGTATTTGTATTTATTATGTATACCCCTCCTCACATGTAAAGCGCCATGGAATAAATGGCGCTATAATAATAAAAAATAATAATAATAAAACACAGCATGTTATAGGAAAAGCAAAATCACCACCTGGTGGAAGATGGTCCTAACTATGGGACTACTATTGATTTCAAAACTAAGAGGCAAAAACCACTTTCAGCTTTTTTCCTGTATAGTTTCACATAAGCCACCCATGAAGGAACTATATTGCCTGAGTGTTACTTCATTCTCAGGACTGACGGGGTTCCTAGCGGTCATATCCCCAATAATCAGGTAAAAAAATGGCTTGCAAAAAAAGAGTGATCTCCTAGACAAGCATAACACTATTATGCATAATATAGGTAGAGGCAGTGTGTGCCTGCAGCTGGTATTCTGCTTCCTCTGGGTGTTGGTGCCAGCCTCACTGGAAAAAGGGAAAAAATCTGCTCACTATAGATGTCAATTCATGATTTGGACGTACCACCAGTCGGTGCACAGACAATACAAGTTGTGTCAGCAGCAAGCAGGAGCAAGCTCGGAAAAGGGTGAGTCCAGCAGCACAACCAACGGAAAAGGTAATTGAAAACAATGATTTATTTCATACCAATTGATATATTTATGTAAAAACAAAAATAAACTAAAAAAAGTACAAATGTTTCGTATCGTCATATCGGATCTATAAAAGTGTCACGCTAATTAACCCCTTTAGTGAACACAGTAAAATAAGTGTCAAAAGAACAAAAAGTGGAATAAAATGTGATAAAAAAAGAATGCAAATAAAAGTAATATAAATGAAAACGTCATCTTGTCCTGCACAAACCAAGCCACCATACAGCTCCTTAAATTTAAAAAACTATAGATCTCAGAATAAAGCTATGTAAAAGCAATTCTTTCTTCTATAAAATAGTTTTTATTGTGTAAAAGTGGTAAAACATAAAAAATTGTATAAATGTAGTATTGCTGTAATCGTACTTAAAAAATAAGAATAAAGCTGCCTTAGCACTTTTACCACACAGTGAATGGCATAAAAAATATCCTGAATTGCTGGTTTTTGCTCATTCTAGCTCACAAAAATCAGAAAAGACAGTGATAAAAAATGTTATGTGCTTGAAAATGATAACAATATAAATGTCAACTTGTCCCCCAAAAAACAAGCCCTCACATGACTATGTCAGCAGAAATAAAGAAATAATATTGCTCTCAAAAACTGGCAATGCAAAAACTGTTTGTTTTGTTCAGAAGTGTGATGTAAAAGAAAATATAAATCTAGTATAGCTGTGTTCACATCAGCTGGCAGAATAAGGTTGTTTAATCACTTACACCTCATCTATATATATAATTGCCTTAAATTGTCTGTCATCCACTTCCATCTGGATGTCCCCGAATCCCACAATCCACCGCGCCGCACCAGAAGTACGCCGACCGCCATATTGGAATACCCAAGTGATGGGTATTCAAATATGGCACCCGCTGGTGCTACCAGGCCTTTCCACAGTACCACCAGCGGGACACCGCCGGGACCCCCCGCCGCCGCTGCTGGACTCACCACCACCGCCGCCGGACCCCCCCACGCCGGACCCGCCGCAGACAGCTCACCCACCTCCATGCAGTCACAGCCGGCAGGAAAGACGGCAGCTTGCGGCCTGTGCTGGAGATGGAGTGCGGGCACCCACTGGTGGCGCCACACCCCATCTACAGCACAGGCCGCAAGCCGCATTCTTTCCTGCCGGCTGCCTGCCGCCGCCGCCAGAACCCCCCGCCGCTGGACCCGCCGCAGCTAAACCCCCCCACTGCTGCCGATGGCCATGCCCCTGCTGGCCACGCCACCGGACCCCCCCACCAGACCCGCCGCTGCCTGCCCACCATGTACGTACACACACACGTACACACATATGTACACACACGTACACATACACACACAAACACACGTACACACATGTACAAATGTACACACACACATGTGCACACACACGTACTCACATATACACACATACACACACGTGCTCACATATACATACACGTACTCACATATACACACACATTTTCACATACACACGTACTCACGTATACACACGTACTCACATACACACACGTTTTCACATACACACACACGTACTCACATATACAGACACACGTACTCACATATACACACACACGTACTCACATACACACACATGTACTGACATATACACGCACATGTACTCACATACACACATACGAACGTACTCACATGCACACACACGTACTCACATACACACACATATTCACATATACACACACATGTACTCACATCTCCAGCGCAGGCCGCAAACCACCCTCTTTCCTGCCATCTGTGACTGCATGGAGGTGGGTGGGCAGGCAGCTGTGGGACACACACACATGTACACACACACACACATGCACGTACACAAACACATGTACTCACACATATGTATTCACACACACACATGTACACACACACACGTACTCTCACACATGCACACACACACACCACACACACACTTCCCTCCCGATGCGATAGCATCTGGCACACCTCTAGTGAGAAATTAAAAACAAACAGAACAAATTGTTGACCTGCTGTTGATTTCTTCATTCTACCTCCCAAAGCTTGCAGTAAGGTTCGGTGTCACATTTATCCTGCGCACTATGCTGAGCGCTTATACTGTGGCTTCAGTATAAATCTCTGAAATATGTGATTCAGGCAGAATCCCCATCAGAAGATTCCCTATAATTAGGCAAATTGGAATCTGTCTGGCCTAAGATCCAGCGGTGTCCATCTTTTTAAGCATACATAAAAGTGCGGGCGGGCACAGTTTTGTGCACCTCTGAAAAGGACAGAACAGAGGCCAAACGGAGTCCAGAGTAAATATACTGCCTCATTATAGTAAATGGATCCTTTAGGGATTTCATCTGAATAACCTCATTCTGAAAATGAAGATGGAAACCCCAACATAAGTGATCAGCGTAGAGCGCCAGATAAATGTGATCCAAACCGTGTGATCCAAAATGTTCCAAATAAAAGCTCCAACTAAAACCACAGAAAAGCTAGTCCTCATCCAGGTCCATCATCTGTCAATAGAAATATAGGGGGATTCCATGTTGCTGGTAGCACAAAGGCTCTGGAAAAGCACAATGGCTCCTCATCCCTCAAAAGATATCCAGCAAATTCTGCGCTCCCGAATCCAAATGCCATCCTCCTTTCTGAGTCCTACAGTGTGCCCAAACCACATTTAGTGTCCACATGTTTTGACAATTCTATAGCGATAAAACCCCACTTAATTTACGGGGTCCATGTCTACAGAAGCACAATGTGTAGGCACTAAAATGTACTGGCACTACAATGGCAGATTTGCAATTGTCACTCAGCAACATATACTGCTATTTACTTCTGAAAAACACCCACGGTGTCAAAATCATCACTATACCTGTAGATAAATTCCAAGAGGGGTGTAATTTCCAAAATGGGGTCACTTGAGGGGGGATTCTGCTCTTCTGGCACTTATGGGCTCTACATAAGGAGTCTGAAAATTATTCTGCGATAATTCGTTCTCCATGAGTCAAATAGTGCTCCTTCTCTCCGGAATCTCGCTGTGTGGATAAGCAGCCACATATGGGTCATTGCCACATTCTGCATAAATTGTGTGACAAATTTTGGTGTCATTTTTTTTACCCCTTTCCTCAAGTGAAAATGTAAAATCCAAGGCTAAAACAAATTTTTCTGGTAAAAATATCATTCTGGTATAAAATTCTGTGACACACCCGTGGTGTCAGTATGAATCACTGAACCTTAAGATTAATTCAATGAAAGGTGTAGTTTGTAAATGGGGTCACTTATGGGAGATTCTGCTGTTCTGACACCTCAAAGGATCTTCCAGTGGGTCATGGCAACAGCAAACCATAACAGTAAAATCTGCACTAGAATATGGCATTCCTAATCTTCTGAGCTTTCCACTGTGCCTGAACAGTATTTACCAATTACATGTAGTGTATTGGCGCACTCAGGAGAAATTGCACAGCAAACTGTGCTGTCTGTTTTTTTCGATTAATCCTTAAAAAAATTAAAATCTTGGAGCTAAAACAACATTTTAGTGGTAAAAATGTAATTATTCTTTCTTCACTGCCCAATGGCATACAGTGGTATTCAGACCCCTTTATTTTTTCTATTTTTTGTTTCATTGCAGCCATTTGGTAAATTCAAAAAAGTTATTTTTTTTCTCATTAATGTACACTCTGCACCCCATCTTGACTGAAAAAAACCCAGAAATGTAGAAATTTTTGCAAATTTATTAAAAATGAAAAACTGAAATATCACATGGTCATAAGTATTCAGACCCTTTGCTCAGTATTGAGTAGAAGCACCCTTTGAGCTAGTACAGCCATGAGTATTCTTGGGAATGATGCAACAAGTTTTTGACACCTGGATTTGGGATCCTCAACCATTATTCCTTGCAGATTCTCTCCAGTACCATCAGGTTGGATGGTGGATGTTGGTGGACAACCATTTTCAGGTCTCTCCAGAGATGCTCAATTGGGTTTAGGTCAGGACTCTGGCTGGGCAGTCAAGAATGGTCACAAAGTTGTTCTGAAACCACTTCTTTGTTATTTTAGCTGTGTGCTTAGGGTCATTGTCTTCAGCCAAGTCTGAGGTCCAGAGGACTCTGAAAGAGGTTTTCATCCAGGCTATCTCTGTAGTTGGCCGCATTCATGTTTCCTTCATTTGCAACCAGTCGTCCTGTCCCTGCAGCTGAAAAACACTCCCTTAGCATGATGCTGCCACCACAATGTCTCACTGTTGGGATTGTATTTGGCAGGTGATGAGCAGTGCCTGTTTTTCTCCACACTTTCTGCTTAGAATTATCACCTAAAAGTTCTGTCTTCATTTTATCAGACCAGAGAATCTTATTTCTTATAGTCTGGGAGTCTTTCATGTGTTTTTTTTAGCAAACTCTATGCGGGCTTTCATATGTCTTGCACTGAGGAGAGGCTTCCATCAGGCCACTCTGCCATAAAGGCCAGACTGGTGGAGGGCTGCAGTCATAGTTGACTTTGTGGAACTTTCTCCCATCTCTCTACTGCATATGTGGAGCTCAGCCACAGTGATATTGGGGTTATTCTTTACCTCTCTCACCAAGGCTCTTCTCCCATGATTGCTCACTTTGGCTGGACAGCCAGGTCTAGGAAGACTTCTGGTGATCCCAAACTTCTTCCATTTAAGGATTATGGAGGCCACTGTGCTCTTAGGAATCTTGAGTAATGCAGAAATTCTTTTGTAACATTGGCCAGATCTGTTCCTTGCCACAATTTTGTCTCTGAGCTCCGTGGCCAGTTACTTTGATCTCATGATTCTCATTTCGTCTGACATCCACTGTGAGCTGTGACGTCTTATATAGACAGGTGTATACCTTTACAAATAATGTCCTATCAGTTTAATTAAACACAGCTGGACTCATATGAAGGAGTAGAACCATCTCAAGGAGGATCACAAGAAAATGGACAGAATGTGACTTAAATATGAGTGTCTGAGCAAAGGGTCTGAATACTTATGACCCAGTGATATTTGTGATATTTCAGCTTTTCTTTTTTAATAAATTTGCAAAAATTTCTACCTCTCTGCTTTTTTTCAGTCAAGATGGGGTGCAGAGTGTACATTAATGAAAAAAATATGAACTTTTTTGGATTTACCCAATGGCTGCAATGAAACAAAGAGTGAAAAATTTAAAGGTGTCTGAATACTTTCCGTACCCTCTGTACAATTTTGTGAGACACATGTGGTGTCAACATGCTCAATGCACCCCTAGTTGAATTCATTGAGTGATGTAGTTTGAAAAATGGGGTCACTCATGGAGGGGTTCTGCTTTTCTGGCAACTCAGATGATCTGCCAGTGTGACATGGCACCTTCAAACCATTATAAGCCTCTAAAGTAGTTTTCAACCACACATGGGGTTTCGACACACTCCAGAGAAAAGGTTTAACAATTTATACTGTTCATTTTATCCTATTATCCTTTTTGAAAATTGAACACTTGGGGTCAAAGCAACATTTTAGTGAAAAAATGGTAAATGTCAATTGACTCAGATTAAAGTTATACAATTCTGTGAATCACCTGAGGATTAAAAATGCTCACTACACCCCTAGATGAATTTCACAAGAGGTGTAGTTTTCAAAACCTGTGGGGGTTTCTGCTGTTTTGGCATGTCAGAAGCTCTTCAAATGTCATATGACATCAGCAATCTATTCCGTCAAAATTGCACTCCAGAATTCAACTGGCTCTCCTTCCTTTCCGAATCCTGTCATGTGCCCAAATAGTAGATTTCCACCACATATGGGGTATCGGCATACTCAGGAGAATTATCAAAACAAATTTGTCATCAAATTATCATGTTACCCTTGTGAAAAGGAAAAATGTGGGTCTAAAACGAGCATTTTATGTTAAAAATGTAATTCTTCATTTTCGGAGCTCAACGTTATAACATTTTGTGAAGAATCTGTGGGTTTAAGGTGCTCACCAGACTTCTAGACAAGTTACTTGAGAGGAGTAGTTTCCAAAATGGGGCTACTTGTGGGGGGTTTCCACTCTTTAAGGATATCAGGGGCTCTGCAAATGCGACATGGCGTTTTCTTTTTATTACAGCCAATTTTGTGCTCCAAAAGTCAATTGTTGGGTTGGACCCATAAAAGCACTGTGTGCACGCTAAATGGCTGTTGTCCTTTCCCTCCCTCTCCCACACACCACTTGGCTACTGCGTTGATGTTCTGGCCGGCCTCCTCCACACCTGACTAGATTTAGGACACAAGGACGGGAGTCACGTGCTGACCCTACACATCGTGGTTACTATAGGTACCGTTCCAGCAGCTGGATTACAAAGGCAAACCTATACCACTTATACACACACCTCAAAACCAAGGATCTAGTCATATCCCTGATGAAAGCTCGAGATGTAGAGCTGAAACGTTGGATTGTAACACCACCCTTTTTTGGATTGTAACACCACCCTTTTTTTTCACAATCAATAAAATCACAACAATTAAAGACTGTCGTTGAGAAGACTTTACTTTCATGTTATTAGTGTGCCGGGGTTACTCCTATACTTTAGTCTTGTTTTTTCCCAGAGCACCTAAGTTGGGGTTTGAGCCTGTCATATCTACTTTACATTGAAGCATTATGACCTCATAAAATGAGACTGATCAGAATTGAAAAAAATTGGCCTGGTCAGGAAGGTGAATACTGGCTGGGGGTGAAGGGGTTAAGGAAATGGAGACAAGGGGCAGGATTGGAGACACGGGGCAGCATTGGAGAAACTAGGCAGAATGGAGACACAGAGGCAGGATTGGAGACATGTGGGCAGGAATGGAGACATGGGGCAGAATGCTGACATTGGGCAGGATGGTAGACATGGTGGCAGGATGGAGACATGGGGACAGAATGGAGACAAGGGGCACAATGGAGACATGAGGCAGGATGGACACATGGGGGTAGGATGGAGACACAGAGGCAGGTGGGGAGACATGGGGGCAGAATGGAGACAAGGAACAGGATGTATAGAAGGGGAAGAATGGAGATACAGAGGTAGAATGGAGACGGGGCAGAATGGAGACAAGGGGCAGGATGGAAGACACAGGGGCAGAATGGAGATACAGGACAGAATGGAGACACTGCGGCAAGATTGGAGACGCGGGGCAGGATTGCAGAGACAGGAGGCAGGATGGAGACAGAGGGGGCAGAATGGAGAAATGGGGAAGGATAGAAACAGATGGGGCAGGAATAAGGGGCAGGATGGGGACAGGTGGTGCAGGATCATGGGGCAGGATGGATATGATGGAGACAGATGGGGCAGGATTATGGGACAGATGGGGCAGGATCATGGGATAGTTGTTGTAGGATCATGGCACAGATGGAGCAGGATCATGGGACAGATGGAACAGGATGGGGAGATCATATGGGGCAGGATTGGGCATCACATGGGGGCAGGATGGGAGAAAGTATGGCTGGAGCCAGGATGGGGGATATTATTACAATAGGGGATAATTAAGGGATGTTACTGCAGTGATGTATTTATTTTATTCTTTGAGGATACTGTTTTAAATGGGCGAGTCGGTCCTGTTACTGTGCAGAGCAATGCTGTTGCTTTTTTTCTTCATCTGGTGTAGTTGAGAATTTGGCATAAAAATAAGTAATGTGTTCTGCAAGCGGTTCTCTAGATAACTATGTTATGTCCTGTAGAGACAAGACCTGAATGGAAGAAGTGACGGCGGTCTGTGCTGGATGAAGATGAAAAGCAGATGAAGGACTTCACCTAGAGATGTCACTGGTGAGTCAGTGTGTTACCTGTACACTGACACTATACACTGTATGCTATATACAGCGGCCTGTGTACAATGTCATCAGTGATCACTGTATTACCTTTACACTATATATGGAGCTTCTATGTATAATGTCACAAGTGATCGCTGTATTACCGGTACACAGACACTGCATACTAAGTACAGATGTCCTGTGTATAATGGCACTTATAGTGATTTTAGTACTGTGTTTTTTTATTACTGATCAGTATTGTAGAATTCAGTCACTATGTGGTTGTGATATGTTGTCCAGCCATGGTGTGGTGGTATTTATTCCTTGTATGTGTTATTATTTTGTCAATTTGTGGTGGTAATATGTGGTTTGGTAATGGTGTGGTGGTATTTGTTCCTTTTATGTGGTATTATTCATCATCATGTGGTGGTAATATGTGGTGTGGACATGGTGCGGTGGTTTTTGTCCCTTGTATGTGATATTATTTGGTCACTGTGGTGGAAATATGTGATTTGGACATGGTGTGGTGGTATTTGTTCCTTGTATGTGGTATTATAGGTCACTATGTGGTGGTATTATGGTGTTTGGTCATTGTACGGTGGTATTTCTCCCCTGTTTGTGATATTATTGGTCATTTTAAAAATTGAAAAATAAATAAAAATATACCTAACTAGTATTGGATATTTTAACAAATATGTAATAGGTTAGAGTAGAGTAGGGCCAGGCCAAAAGAGTCTACCTTGTCTTGGTGGCAGCTTAAAAAATCTTTTGACTGTGGATAGTTTGAGGGGTGGAGGCAGGGCTGGGATGGAGCCTGGGCGGAGTCACAAGGAGACCCTGAATATTTTGCCAGTATGGGGTCCCAAAATTCCTAGTGGCAGCCCTGATTGCATCACTCCCAAAAAAGTCAATAAAGACCATGCACACTACCACTTCATTTACGTAGAAGACTTTGGGACCCCCATGGGTAATAATATTTTTTATTGGGCTTTTTAGTAAGAATATCTCCTTTAGCAATTAAAAAAAAGAAAGAAAATTGCTGCCTGATGTTAAAAATACTGTTACATAATGTGTTGTAATTCTTCATTTATTTTTGAAGGCTCTCCATGAGCACACATTTTTATTTTCAGGATTTCTACTTACTATGATGTGACTGTATTTGATTTATTTTTAGCTCAGCTTGTTATCCCAGATTTATCACATGAGAGATTAAGGAAACATTTTTGCTGAACTTGTTATTAGTAGATGTGTCTTGTTTTAGTATTTTATCTTACAGTGGGAGCTGTAATATGGAAGCAGATGGTGCAGAACTGCAGACAATCTGGACTATATTGTAGGATAAAGGGAACAGAGAAATAATATGATTTTTGGATTGCAATTTTAAAACACAATTGTAACTCTTCAAACATAATGTTGCTGCTCAATGTTGATTATCAGTCTCAACAAGAAGTTCATGTTTCTTATGTTATGTAAGAGCTGGCTAGTTTGGAAAACCTCATCCTGTGTTCATCGTAAGAGTGGGTTCAAATAGGGTTTTTAGACATAGATCCTGAATTAGATTTTCTCCAAAATCCACATCAAAAACTGCTTGAAATATTCTTTGAATACTCTTTGATGTGGATTTTGGATTAGATCCGCTTCAAAATCCACATCTAAGAATTTTGTGTGAACACACCCATAGTGCATATGGAGATCATAGAGTCAAAAGACTTAACTGGAACTCATGGATCTAAAAAAAACTGCAATTATTTTTTTAGATCTTTTGTTGGCAAATGTAGCTCATTTTAGGGATCCCAGATATGAGGCCTCTCACAGTTTGCTTGTCGTCATGATGAAAGGCGTTTTCCAAACAAGTACTGCTTCAAGTTTTGTAAGGAATTTAATAAAAGGCAAAAGAAAAATTTAAAAAAATTGGTCAAAGGGACAAAATAGATTTAATTTAGCAATGAGCAGTTCTACACTGTAGGTAACAAAAACTTATCTCTCCTAAAGGATAATAGCTGCAGACGAGACAGCTTTCATCCGTGTACCATGCATATGCCATTCGTGAGTCCATTTCTTAAGTCCATAGGATATTATTATTTTTATTATTTATTATTATAGCACCATTTATTCCATGGCGCCTTACATGTGAGGGGGGTATACATAATAAATACAAGTATAGTAATCTTAAACAATACAAGTCATGACTGGTACAGGAGGAGAGAGGACCCTGCCCGCGAGGGCTCACAATCTACAAGGGATGGGTGAGAATACAGTAGGCGAGGGTAGAGCTGGTCGTGCAGCGGTTTGGAGGATCGATGGTTACTGCAGGTTGTAGACTTGCTGCAAGAGGTAGGTCTTCAGGTTCTTTTTGAAGGTTTCCATGGTAGGCGAGAGTCTGATATGTTGTGGTAGAGAGTTCCAGAGTAGGGGGGATGCACGGGAGAAATCTTGTATGAGATTCTGGGAAGAGGAGATAAGAGGCGAGTAGAGAAGGAGATCTTGTGAGGATCGGAGGTTGCGTGCAGGTAAGTACCGGGAGACGAGGTCACAGATGTATGGAGGACTCAGATTGTGGATGGCTTTGTATGTCATGGTTAGGATATCCATGTGACATCCCTGTGCGATCCGTGTTCAAACATCAACATTAACAAATGAACATGATCAAATAGGACTTCCTAGTTTAATAATAGAAATGTATCAGTAAAAATCGTATGCTACATGGATGTTCTGTTTTTTACACCCATTGTGTTGACAGTGAGAGTCTAATCTGATATTCAACACGAATAAGTGCCATTACTACAGGTAATGAGTGAAAGACAGAGGAGCCTCTTAAAGAAAAAGTTACAGGTCTGTGAGAGCCAGAAATCTTGCATGTTTTTAGGTGACCAAATACTTATTTTCCACTATAATTTGCAAAATAAATCTTACCAAATCAGACAAGGTGATTTTCTGGATTTGTTTTCTCATTTTAACTCTCATAGTTGTGGTCTACCTATGATGTCAATTACAGGCCTCTCTCATCTTTTTAAGTGGGAGAACTTGCACAATTGGTGGCTGACTAAATACTTTTTTTCCTCACTGTACATAGAACAGCTAGTAGAAACCAGATAGCAAAGCTGTATTTGGTCTTAATCCATAGCAGGGGCCTGGCTGGATCTGATGACACCAAAACCGCCTTCCTAAAAAAGTCCATTAAGGCATTATGACACATCTTAGGTTGTGGAGTTTTAGCTCATAGAGACAAAGGGAGGGGATTTAAGTTTAGCTCAGAGGGCAAGAGGGGAGTGGCCAAAATGGGTTAAATGCTCATGTAAGGCATGACTTATTGCTTTTTCTTTGGGGAGATTGTGAGGAGGTATCGTGCGGGAGAAGTCAAGGAACAGAGGGGACCACAAGCCCCTCCCCTGAAAGGCAATCTTTTCATCTACTGGTAAACTGACCCATATAGTCTGCTTATATCTTTTGTCCTACCACTATCTGTATTTGAATATATGACCATTGTATACATATAACCATCATGTATCTAGTGTATTGTCTAGTGTGTCCTTAAGAAAATTAAATATATAATTTAATCTTGGGCTGCTCTTTAATCTTGATCCACGAATAACACGTCTGATTTTTAGTCTAACTGATCATGCTACCAGGGCTGGTTTAATCCCATTAACACATCAAGCTTTATCTATTGTGTAACTGGTGGCAGTCCTACCAGACTGGCAGCACTCTATTTCACTGATGTTAAGGTACTGTCACACTAAGCGATATCGCTAGCAATATCGCTACAACTTGTGATGTTATAGCGATATTGCTAGTGACATCGCTGTGTCTGATACTTACCTCCGACCGCTCCCCCGCTGGTTATCGCTGATCGCGCGAGAACGTCCAGGACTGTTTCTCGTCGTCAGCTTCCTGCGGCGCTTCCTGTGGAGAGACGAGCCACGAGCAAGTAGCGACCCCCGTCCCCAGCGATGTCGCTGGTGAAATCTGACTGTGTAGCAGCTCACTAGTGACCACTTAGCGATGCACCAGCAATCCTGACCACGTCATATCGCTGGTACATCGCTAAGTGTGACAGTACCTTTAGTGAAAGGATGGTTAAAGAAATTGAATAAGCTTTCTTAGCTGGGATCCCTGATAATTCATGGCGCACCTCCATTTTTTTTTTATTCCAGCCACACTCAGATGACACAAACATCAGTTTCATACAGTACTGTTGGTAGAAAAATGTAAGGAAAGTAACACAGGTTGTTGACTGATCAATTGATCAACAGTAGAACCTTTAATAATGGCTCAGAAGCAGTCAGCCATGGGCCATGCATGAGTTATCAGGGTATGGGACAGCATTTGCAGCTTTGAATTGAATTTTCAATGAGGATCTGGTGGTTAAGGGAATGGTGTAAGCCTTCTTGGCTGGGAACTCTGATTCTTCATGTAACCCCTCCAATTTTTTTTTAATCCAGCCACACTCAGAGGGCACAAACATTAGTTTCATAGAGTATAGTACTATTGGTATAAAAATGTAAGGAAAGTAAGACAGATAGATGAGTGAAATTAAGTGCAGGCCTGGCTTGCACTACACAGGCAACCCACCAGATAGAGATCCAACTTGGAGTCTCCACATTTTAAAAAAATTATTGTCACAAACCACTAAAGTGACATCAATTCCTACAAAGTAGAAACATTATAATATCCCTCTGAAACACCTTCCACTACAGGCAACACACCCGATTTAGACTCAACTTGGAGCCTCCACATTTAAAAAAAAATATTGTCACACACCACTAAAGTGGCAGCAATTTCCACAGAGTAGAAATAGTATAATAGGTGTAAGACACACCTTCCAGTACAGGCAACCAACCAGATGGAGACGCAACTTTGAGTATTCACATTGAAGCATCGTTGAAGACACATTCTGAGGGAACGCTGGCATTTGGACATGACAAAACCTCCAAGGCGTGGCAGGCGAGCTCAGGCCACTCTTTTTTATTTTTAAAGACCAAAATGAAAAACCATCCAAACCCCCCTGATGGTATTGATATTGATGCTCCAGATGCTCCTGCACCATCCTCTCCAGCCATTCACAACATGTCAGACTTGTACTCTGTTCTGCTAGTGCATAGGCTGGTTTAAAAAATATTGCTTATGTCACTTTAACTGCTGGTGCTGCTATTGTTTTTGCAGTGACGCCTTGATGTTCTTGGGGTTGGACGACTCACTGCTGTCTTGGGGAAAATCACCCCTAAGATTGTCTAAAAGTGTGTTTTGATACTCTCATAAAATTTACTCTTGTACCATGGATCTAACAGAGTGGCAACCCAGTAGTCAGCACTATTTTTAACCCTAAGAATACGGGCATTATGTGCAGCAAGAAAGCACACATATGTTGGGTATGTTGGGCGATTCCATGAGGTCCAAGTCCATGGTGTGTTGGTTGCAGGGTAACACTCAAGATTGCTTCATCCATCCACTCCCGTCAACCCCAAACAACAGAGAGGGATCATTATCTTCTCCATCTCCTGACTGTTTCACGTGCATCACCTCTTCCTGCTCATCCTCCATTTGTTCCTCAGCTCCTGCACCTTCACCATCACTTTTTGTGCTACCATGAGCCCACCTCAATCACTGTAAGCCACCCTCTCATGGAACCCACCTGTGCAATGACAGTCCAAAAAGTTGAGATATTGTTATCCCTTCCGCATCCTCTTCTGGTTCCACCTCATCCTCTAGGACCACCACATCATCACGCAAACTATTCAAAATGTGCTCCAGCATATAGATGACTGGAATAGTGATATTGCATTAGCCCAGGCTATGTAAAAGGACATATTGCATCAAAGGTTGTTACTGCTTCCACGATCACTGCAACATGTGAGGAGTGGAATTCCACTGTGTCGGTACATCACAAATCAAACAAACTCTGTAGCGGTGCAAGTAAATGACCTGCAGGGTGTGATAGTCGGAAGTGAGCACACAGTGACTGTGCTTTCTGCAGCAGTGCATTCAGGCCAAGGTACTAGTGGAGAAATTGCTATACCACTAGGTTGAAGATGTGAGCCATGCAAGACACGTGTGTGAGGTTGCCCCATCATAGGGCCTCAACTAAGTTTGCACCGTTATCCGACACAGCCGTCCCTGGCTCTAGGTTCAGTTTAGACAGGCACTGCTCTAACTTGGCCTGGATAGCTGCCCACAATTCTTGAGCTGTGTGACTGCAATCCCCAAGGAATATCAGTTTGATCACTGTCTGAATGTAGTTAGCTCTGTATACCCAGCACAGAGGTGGGGGGATTCTCTCTGCACTGTTTAACTGTTGAAACACGTGTCTTATTAAGGGAGAGGTGGGGGAATTCTATCTGCACTGTTGTAATGCATGTCTGATTAAGGGAGAGGTTGAGGGCACAGGTAGAGGCCCTAGAGGAGGTTGAGGAGCCAGAAGCAGTGGAGTAAAGGTACTGTCACACTTAGCGATGTACCAGCGATCCCGACCAGCGATATGACGTGGTCAGGATCGCTGGTACATCGCTAAGTGGTCGCTAGTGAGCTGCCACACAGGCAGATCTCACCAGTGACATCGCTGGGGACGGGGGTCACTACTTACCTGTCACACAGGCGATCCTGCGTCCTCCCGCCCGGTCCTGGACGTCCTCGCGGGGGAGCGGGTTGTAGGTAAGTATCACACACAGCAATATCGCTAGCAATATCGCTATAACGTCACAAGTTATAGCGATATTGCTAGCGATATCGCTTAGTGTGACAGTACCTTAACTGTTAGATACAGAGGTTTTTCCCACGAGCCTTGGAGATTCAAAGACTTGTGGAGCAGCCCCTTGACCGCCTGCCCCCACAGCCACCAGAGACATCCAGTGCCCAGTGAGCGAGATGTAACACCCCTGCCCATGTTTGTTCTTCTAGGTGTCAGTGGTGAAATGCACCCTGGCAGACAAAGATTTTTCTCAGGGAATGGGTGATGTTTTCTGTGACATGCTCGTGTAGTGCAGGCACAGCTTTCTTAGAGAAGTAATCGCGACAGGGCAACTGGTACTGGGGGACTGTGACGGCCAACAACTTTCAGAAACCATCAGTATCCACCAGGTGGAATGGCAGTATTTCCATGGACAACAGATTAGAGAAGGTGAAGTTCAAGCTCTAAATTTGGCATGTGTAGGAGGAAGCTTTCTTTTACGTGACCACTACTGCGAGACCGAGAGCTGGCTGCTGTGCTGAGAGATGGTGAAGTATGGAGAACAGGACAAACTGCTGGACAGTGAGTGAGGTGCAGATGGAGATTTTATGGTGGATTGAGAAGGATGTGTTGTGGCACAAAAACAGCAGTCATGTCCACTTCTGTAACAACTGATAGGCTCACTCTGTAGGGGCTAAACAAGTGCAGTTTCTGCTGCTGGAGACCTGTGTGAGAAGACCTGGCACAGTGACAGAGGAAGAAGAAGCAGATGTGGTTGATGGGACAGCTGGTGGTTGATGAGGCCTGCTGGTCGGCATTTTAATGCAGTGAGATTTCCATAGTAAGGCACGTTGATCGTGCATGTGCCGTTTCATGCATGTAGTTGTCAAATTATTGCAATTTTTGCCTCTAAGTTTTTTCAAATTTGGCAGATAACATGAGTTGGGTCATCCTTTGCGGTCTCAAAAAAGTTCCAGGCTAGGCAACCCTTGCCGCCAGTGCGAGCTGCACACTCAAAACCGGATCTGTCCACAGCCAGAGTTGGGGTTGAGGATGCAGAGCTTGTCATGATTGTATCACTTTGTTTCTGTGTGGGAAGCCGCAACATAACCTCCTCATCTTCCTTCTCCTCCACATCTTCTGCTGATCTACTCAGCTGCTCACCTCTGGGTTCACATCAAGTGGGATCTACAACCTCATCATCATCCTCTCTGTTCTCACACTTCTCACCCTGAGAGTCACCCTCCTCCTCTTTCTGCCCTGACACCAAAGTACAGTCTGTGTGCACCTGTGGTATCTGAGTCTCATCAAGAACACCTCCACCCCTGGTGGTTAACGTCTGGTGACAAAGGTCTGTATTCTGCTCGGGACCCTACTTTGTCCAGCCCTGGATCCAACATGAAAAAAAATTGGGCATCGGTGCAGGTGCTTTCCTCCTCTGTAAATCTTCAGAGCAGACCTCTGATTTTCATGAAATAGATTGTGTGAACAGCTCTGCAGAATGGCCCATCTGTGGTTTTCCACAGTCAGTTGTTAGTTTGGAAATTTATGATGAGGGGGGAAACAAGAGTGATAGGGGTGCCACCTCTGAGGATTGTACTGTGTGTGATGTTAAGGAGGAGGAAAAGGAGGAGAGGCCACTTGATGCAATGCTTGCCATCCACTGAAGCACATACTCTTGCTGGCTCTCATCTGCAGAATGGCCCATCTGTGGTTTTCCACAGTCAGTTGTTAGTTTGGAAATTTATGATGAGGGGGGAAACAAGAGTGATAGGGGTGCCACCTCTGAGGATTGTACTGTGTGTGATGTTAAGGAGGAGGAAAAGGAGGAGAGGCCACTTGATGCAATGCTTGCCATCCACTGAAGCACATACTCTTGCTGGCTCTCATCTACAAGGTGTACAGCTGTGCATCTGTCAAAGTTAGGAAGTGGAGTGGCTCATCCAGTAACAGATGTTTTCAGTGGTCTTTTTACAGAACAAGATCGTGTTTGTTCAGTTGAGCTTTCATTAACATTACCACTTAACCCACGTACACGATCAACACCAAGCCTATTTCCCCTTCCATCATGACCTTGCTTTTACCCACTAATGTTGTATGCACCCTTCCCCTATTGTAACATGCTGTTTCACAACCTTAGGACCACACCTGTCAGTCACCTGTCACTAAATGAACAATCACTATTTATTTTCTTAGATGACTGAACAACACTGTTATAGAAATCTGGCCTTCTGACTTGCCACTGAAACACACTTTTATTACAAACTATTTGGATTAGCAAATTGGTCCTCCTGGCTGCATCCCAGTGTAAGGCCTAATGATTTTTAAGTAGATATCTGGCCTTCTGATTTCTCGCTGAAACACAGTTTTATCACAAACAATTTGGATTAGCAAATTGGGCCTCCGAGTTGCACCCCAATATTTGGAATAAGGATTTTAGGCCTTCTAATTTCTCACTGAAATAAAATTTTATCACAAACATTTTGGATTAGCAAATGGAACTTCCTGAGATTGCAGCAGTTTTAGCACAATATAGTTAGATGCTGGAAGATGGATTTCACACAGGATAGGATTCTATCTAGCTAACTGACAAGTTCACTTTCATCAGCAGTAGCACTAGCACTGCACTGTGACTCTGAGAAAATGGTGCTAGCAAAACAAGATGTCCACTTTTATAAGGCCAGGCACATGTAACTTTAGCAGCCAATCACAGAAGACCTTATGTCATGATATTGTGGATGGTTTCTGCACCCTGATTGACTGCCGGAATGTACACATATTAAGTTATTAAAAAAAAAGACAAAAAAGTGACACTTTGCAGCTCCTCTGACCTAGACACAATCCCGCCCCTCATCAAACACGCCCCACCATCTCCCTCTGCTCATTATACAGCACCACTATCCTAACCAAAGTCATAACAAAAGCATTAGTGGAAACACGATGATTTACCGAACTGTGACTGAAGGTTGCCGAATTTGAGGTTGGCAAACATTTTCCGAACAATTTCGCTCATCATTAAACTTCACCCATTCGTTGATGACATCTGCCCAACAGAACATAGGAACAATTGCTTGTAGAACCATATACCTCTTCCGCTCTACCCATTCCAGAGACTGCAGATTGACGATATACAACTACCATGATTAGGTGAACTAAATATGACTTCCTGCTTATTTATGCTGATCTGTTTTCAGGTTGGCCTGAGGCATATGTACTGTAAAAAGCTATGGCTAAGGTTACTGCTCAAAAACTCATAAAGGTGATGGTATTTAGAAGTGGGGTTCCTGAAGTGATAGAAAATTACAGAGGTTCACATTTTAAAGGAGAGGCCATGACTGAGATTTTCAGTCTCTGGAAATTGAGCAAGCTTTTTACACTGCTTAGCATCCAAAGAGAAGAAGAGGGAAGATGGAAAGGCTGAATGGGACATTACAGTTAAAAATCTACAGGGTGGGCCACTTATGTGGATACACCTAAATAAAATGGGAATGGTTGGTAATATCAACTTTCTGTTTGTGGCACATTAGTATATGGGAGGGGGGAAACTTTTCAAGATGTGTGGTAACCATGGCGACCATTTCAAAGTCGGCCATTTTGGATCCAAGAGAGTCATGTGACACATCATACTTAGGCTGTGTGCACACGCTGCGGATTTTGCTGCGGTTCCGCAGCGGTTTTGGCCGCTGCGGACCCGCAGCAGTTTTTGCTGCGGTGTACAGTACAATGATTCCCTATGGGAATCAAAAACCGCAGTGCAGACGGTGCGGAATTTTCCGCGCGGATTATCTGCGGTTTTCAATCCGCAGAAAGAATTGACATGTCAATTCTTTCTGCGGATTCTTCTGCGGTTTGCCATCTCCTCCATTGAGGAGATGAAAAACCGCAGGGCAAAACCGCAGAGCAATCCGCAGGTAAAACCGCAGGTCTTTTGACCTGCGGTTTCACCTGCGGATTGTACAAAATCCGCGCGGATGAATCCGCACCTTTTCCGCAGCGTGTGCACACAGCCTTATTGAAAATTTTACAATAAAAACAATGGTGTGATTGCATTTAACATAACTTTATTCTTTCATGAGTCATTTACAAGTTTATGACCACTTATAAAATATGTTCAAAGTTCTGCACATTGTGTTGGATTGTCAATGCAACCCTCTTCCCATTGAAAAAAATAAAGTTGGATCCAAAATGGCCAACTTTAAAATGGCCACCATGGTCACCACCCATCTTGAAAAGTTTACCCCCTCCCATATACTAATGTGCCACAAACAGAAAGTTGATATCACCAACCATTCCCATTTTATTTAGATGTATACATATAAATGGCCCACCTTGTAGAAGGCAGAGGACCAGCAAACCATGGACCACATTCTTGTCTTTAGCTCTTTTCTCAGTAAAATACACACTAGGTAGATAAACAGGTTTCTCTCCATATAAGATACTTTTTTTGATTTAGAAATTAGAGCAGGATTATGCTTCTCACAATTACTTCAGATGCAGCTTGAGAGCTTGACCAGTTATGCACAAACTTGGCATAATTGACTAATCAGGATGCATAAACATGTTTATTTTTCCACTGTAAGCCCTGAATCGATATTAGCAGCACATGATCTCAAGCCAGAAGACTGGGTGGTCCTAAAAAGACAATTGAAAAAAAGTCTTAAGCCAAGATTTTATGGGCCATTCATGGTTCTTCTAACCACAGCAACTTTGGATACACTTGATGGAAAATTCACTTGGATATACACCAGGCTCTTTAAAAGAGTCTCACAATCAGCAGACTGATGGTCTTAGCTAATTTTAGTCACTAACCAACACACTATAGTGCTAGATTGTCTCATAGCAAAATATAATGGGATATGTCAAATAATAAGTCCTATATGTTTTCACTAAATCAACCCTATGGGAAATCTCCAGGATAAGGCTGATATACAGAAAATAGCCAAAATAAGAGATAAATTGTTACAAGAACAGAGTGCAAACAAAGACTCGTGATGGGGCGAAAAATTCTCTTTCTTGAACCCAGCCAATTTCCTCAAGGTTCTAAGTGGATGGGTCTCAGATATTGTTCTGCCCATTTATGTGCAGCAAGTATTTTCATAAGTGATGTACCAGTTATGACCATCATATGTCATTAGTTGTCCCCTTTTCCTGTTCCTGGATTAGGAGCCTCTCTCTTTTAGAGCTTGTTTTAATTAGAACCGGTGGCCATTTTCACTCCGGATCTCTGAGTTACACACACACACACACACACACACACACACACACACACACACACACACACACACACACACACACACACACACACACGCACACACGTGTTCCTGGCTCTCCCTACAAATCACTGCTTCTGTCAAGCAGATTCCGGTGAGAGTTAATACAGTTATGTGTTTGTGCAATGTATCTGTGCTAGTTAGCCATTATGCAGCCACCGTGCAGTGTCTTATTATTGCAATGTATTTTCCAGCTAGTTGCATGCAGATAGATGCATTTCTGTTTAGGATAGTGCTATGCTGGCAGCCTAAGTTTGCTTTAGATATCCCTCTTAACTGCATTTATGTGTTGTATTGCGCAACCTCTGTAATACCCCTGTTACTGATGTAACCCTGTATTATTGCTGTTGTTTTGTTTTCTGCCAGTGCTGATATACTGTCTATTTCTTTGTAGTTTTTACCCATTTTCATCCACCATTGTTGTTCACATCATCATCCCAATAAATATAGACTTAAGCATCCATACAGTCTTATTACTGGGGAGTGGATGAAGGGTTTAGCCATATGCTGGAATCCACGCAGCAGATACGTGGAGGAAGGCAGAACAGTAAAAGCGGAACTGCTGGTCACAGGCGGTGGTTGTACAGGCTGTACGGGACCTCTACCACTCAGTCTGCACCGCATACGGGAATTACAGCAGCCGCCATTCAGCCGCAGGGAATAAGAGCCCAGGACTAAGTAAAAACGGACCGCCAGTCCCACGTGGTGATTGCATAGACTGTACAGGACCTCTACCACCCAAACTGTTCTGCATGCGGGTACTACAGCAGCCACCATTCAGCCGCAGGGGACCAGAGTCCAGGGCCCAGTAAGAATGGATTAGCCGCCTTCAGTGAAACTGATAGCGGATCGCAGGTTGTAGCTGATCAGACTGTACGGGACTGCTAACACCCACACTGCTCCCCATATGGGTATGACAACAGCCGCCATATAGCTGCAGAATGAGTGTGCAGCCCGCCAACAAGTGCTAAACCATTCCTGCCACTCTGAAGTCCATTTACACATAGACTCAGTTTCCCACCAATATGCTCAGCAGTAAAATGCACAATGTCTCGAAACAGCACATCCTCACTCAAAACGAGGATCCTGATTATGAGAGACGTAGCAACATTCTTGGACCAGACCAAGAGCAGTAAGATCCAGCGCAGCACATCGCAGAGTACGTCTGTCAACATTCTGACGTGGATGACAGGCCTGACGCACCACATCAATCAGCCTATGCCGATTACCAGCGATCCAACCCCGAACTTCACTACTATAGACGAGGAGACATCCAGCACAGAGATGTCAACCACAGCTACCATTCTACTGAGCCAAAGGTACTGCTCCCATCCTGCCTTAAAGAGACACCTTCTTCACCGAGAAGGTACTGCACAGACTATCCAAAGTCAAAGCGTCTTACAGGTACAGTGATACACCACACACTAGACATGACTATAACACTGCACTGACCGAGCCACCATGGACTTTGTAAAGTTCTTTGCCCACCAAGAACTGGTTGCAAAGGGAATTGTAAAGTTCACTGATAAACCCGAGAACTATAGGTCATGGCGAGCCTCGTTCCAGAATGCTATCCATGGTCTGGACCTTTCTAGTAGTGAGGGGTTAGATCTCCTGGTAAAGTGGCTCAGAATGAGTCGGTCGAGCATGCCAAAAGACTAAGAGACATTAATATAAAGCAGCCACACACAGGTCTACATAAAGTGTGGGAAAGACTTGATGAATGCTATGGGACAGTAGAAGTCATAGAGAATTCTTTATATAAAAAAAATTGATGATTTTCCTAAGATAGGACCTAAAGGTTAACAATAGCTTAGAGAATTGAGTGATTTATTGATAGAGTTACAGGTTGCCCAGGAGGAAGGAGACTTGCTCGGATTGACATGCTTAGACACCGCTAGGGGTGTCAATCCGATAATACAAAAACTTCATTACAACCTACAAGAAAAGTGGGTTACATATGGTTCACGGTATACACAAAATCATAATGAATCATAATGTTTTTAAAGATTTTGTCATCCAACAAGCTAAAATCAGAAATGACCCTAGTTTTGACTTCACTCTGTCATGTTCCACTGCCCCCGGTGGTAAACTCAGTAGGACACCCGTGGCAGTCCACAAAACTAGCGTCTTTTCCACAGGCCCTCCTCACAATGCGAATAAACCCCCTCTAGACGAGAACAAGCCTCAGGATGTCAGTAAACAGTGTTCTCTACAAAAGATACCACATCCTTTACTAAAATGCAGAGCTTTCAGGGAGAAGTCTTTGGCAGATCACAAAGGTTTCCTCAAGGAGAACAACGTCTGCTTCAAATGTTGTGCCACAACCTCTCACCTCGCCAGGAACTGTGAAGCTAGTGTGAAATGGGCAGAATGCAGCAGCATGGATCACAATACAGCCATGCACCCTGGACCACCTCCACGAGTGTTGTCACAAACAGAGGAGCATGATGGGAAGCAGAAGGACATGGACGAAAACATCCCTGCGGTCAGCTCTCAATGTACAGAGATCTGTAAGAGACTCACAGGAGGAAGGTCCCGTTCAAAAATCTGCCTTGTCCGAGTCTATCCTGCAGGCAGCAAGGACAAAGCCCTTAAGATATATGCAATCCTGGATGACCAAAGTAACAGGTCCCTGGCCAGGTCCATCTTCTTTGACAACTTCAGCATTGTAGGCCCTGGTCCTCACTACAACCTGAGGACATGTTCAGGTACCGTTGAGATGGCGAGGAGGAAAGCAACCGGATACAAGGTGGAGTCCATAGATGGTAAAACCTGCCTATCACTACCGACCATCCTGGAGTGCAACCAGATTCCTGACTACAGGTCAGATACCATCACCGGAGATGGCAACACATCACCCCCATCTGAAGAGTATAGCCCACCTCATACCTGAGTTGGATCCAGAAGGCCCAATAGCTCTACTCCTGGGAAGAGATATACTACAAGTAGAGTTGAGCGAAACGGGTTGGTCGAATGCAAAAATAGCCGACTTTAGCTAAACTCGAGTTTCGCCGATCGAAACCCGACCATAGCGTGAGGTCGGCCATGAGGTCGCCGATCAGAGCGCCAAAGTCGCGTTTAAATAATGCTTCCAGCGCCTTTTCTCAGCTAATGAAGGTGGACGCACACTGTGGGAAACGCGATGACATGGGCAGCGGCCACCACCATCTTAGAGAAGGGCATTGAAGTGATTGGCTGGCTTTGTGTGGCATCACAGTGGGTATAAAAGGCTGTGACCGCCGACTGCCATCTTACTTCTGCCGATCTTAGAATAGGGAGAGGTGCTGCTGCTGATTCTGAACAGAGAGAGCGTTAGGCAGGGAAGAAGAAAAAAAACTGTTTCTGCTGATAGCGCTTTTCACTGTACAGTTAGTGTGCAGTGAAAGGGGAGGATTTTTGTTGTGTGCAGCAGCGCTGGTGGTGGTTAGGCTGCCTGTTGCGAGTTCATTTTTCCCTTCACTATTGAGGTCTGACGAACTCACTCCTCTGGTGAAGGAAGGTAGTGAGGCTGATTATCAGACACCTGGGCAGCTAGATGATGACTGGGTGGCTGGAATTGAGGACTGGATATAAGGCTACCGACGCCCTTCTTCCTGGCTGGTGATTTTCCTGCTGGATTCTTGGAGACCAGTCTGATTCCTGCATCTCAAAGCTAAGTTTTTCTGCTCTGCTTTGTACTCTTCTGTTTTGTTTTTTGTTTTGCCTTGTTTTTTGGGAGTTCTGCCATCTCCGGCCGGGGGTGAGCTGAATTCCATTTTTGTCTCTGATCTGTTGATCTTTTGCTCTGTCTTCAGAATATACCTGAGTGCTGATATAGTCTTTTGAAGCCTAGCGACTTCAGGGCCTGTTTTTCCTATCAGTCGGTTGGCTCATTTTGATAGGGTTTTTGCGGATGGCAGACAGCAGCTTTCCTATCCTGTCCTATGTAGTTAGCTTGGGCCCCATCATTTGCTCAACCTATCTTTCTATCTGTGTTAGTGTTTTCATCTTGCTTCACCATCATTATATATTGGGGGCTGCCTATTGCTTTGGGGTCTGCTCTGGGGCAGTTTAGTTTTTCCCCTTTCTGTCTTTAGGCTATCTAGTTCTCCGTCTGTGATCGAGGGGTCTAGGGCACCGTAGGAACCCCCCACGGCTACTGCTAGTTGTTGTGGATAGGTCCAGGGGTCTGCAATCCGATAGCTGCCAACCTCTCTGATTTTTCTGGACTTAGCTGGTATTTTGTTTTTTCCTCCTTCGGTGACTCATCATAACAGCTGCCTTTTAAGTCTACCTGCTAGCTGCATTGCTGTGTGCACACTGCTGTTCAAACTGCTTTTTCAAAGCACTCCATCTTTTATTATTTTGTCCTGGTGAGTTACTGAGCGTTCATTTTTTCACACACCGTATAGCGGTGTATGCTCCTCACACACTACCGTGTACCGGCTGGTATCACGGACAAATAGAAGCTATCTGGGTGTGACTCTGGAAGAAAAAGCCGAGGAGTTTTTCTGTTTTTCCAGACCTACACCTTAGAGTGCTGTCTGCTTTTCAAACAGTTTTGTATATCTGCTGCTTGATAACGGTCAAAACTAGACAGAGACAGCGTGTGTCAGTCCCTATACAAATAGACAGAGATTGACAATTTTCCATACAGACACCGTATAGCGGTGTATGCTCCTCACACACTACCATGTACTGCCTTGTATCACTGACAAATAGAAGCTATCTGAGTGTGACTCTGGAAGAAAATACAGAAGAGTTTTTCCGTTTTTCCAGACCTACACCTTAGAGTGCTGTCTGCTTTTCAAACAGTTTTGTATATCTGGTGTTTGATAATGGTCAAAACTAGACAGAGACAGCGTGTGTCAGTCCCTATACAAATAGACGGAGATTGACAATTTTCCATACAGACACCGTATAGCGGTGTATGCTCCTCATACACTACCGTGTACCGCCTTGTATCACGGACAAATAGAAGCTATCTGGGTGTGACTCTGGAAGAAAAAGTCAAGGAGTTTTTCCATTTTTCCAGACATACACCTTAGAGTGCTGTCCGCTTTTCAAACAGTTTCGTATATCTGCTGTTTGATGACAGTCAAAACTAGACAGAGACAGCGTGTGTCAGTCCCTATACAAATAGACGGAGATTGACAATTTTCCAGACAGACTCCGTATAGAGCTATCCGATTCTCAAATAGTATTGTATAGCTGCTGTTCGCATTACAGTCACATCTATACAGAGTCAGCGTGTGTGTGTGACACTCCGTAAATACATATATGGAGATTGTTAGTTGCACAAAAAACGTATACAGCTGTACACTTCTGATACAGTTTCGTATATCTGCTTGTTGGATTACGGTCCAATACATACTATGAGAGCGTCTGTGACTAACAAAATATATAGGTAGATTTAATCTTTTTAATACACCTTACACAGCTGGACGCTCGTCATACAGTACCATCTCTCTGCTGGTATTTTTGGCACATTTTTCCAAACATGAGGAAGTATGGTGGAAGAGTCCGCGGATGTGGGCAGGGGGGCACAGCTGGTACTGATGGTGGTGGTGGTGCATCGGCTGGTTCTGGCAAAAGCACAATAGCAGCTAAGGCAGGAGGTGTTGAGCCTGCATCATCATCTGGCACAAGAAGGCCTGTAAGGTTGCCTTTTCTTGGAGTAGGAAAACCGTTTTTAAAACCGGAGCATCTGGAACAGGTTTTGGCGTACATTGCCAAAACAGCCACCAGCTCTATTGCCTCCTCTTCTGAACGTTCGAAACCTGCAAGCACGGAGTCGTCAGTGCAGGGTTCTGGTCAGGAAAAACACCTTTCCTTGTGTCCTTCACCCCCACCAAAAGTTAAGGATGCGGCAGCCTACACTTCAGATTACTCTATGGAGCTCTTTTTACATACCATGCCTGGGTTATCCAGTCAAATCCAGAATTCCACAGTCCAAGATGAATCTGACTGATGCACAGCCACTGCTAGATGATTCTGCTGGTACATCGACCCAGAGCACTACATTGCCCTCGCAGTCTATTGAGCCAGAATCTGACCCTGATGAAACTCAGGTGGCCCTTCCCGCATACTATACCACCTTACACGGTGACACAGAGGAAGGTAAAGAGGAAGGTGCAGATGACTTTGAAGAGGAGGTGATGGATGACTCAGTTCTTGACCCGGATTGGCTTCCATTGGGGGAGGAGGGTGGCGCTGGCAATAGTTCAGATAGGGAGAAGGATCCGCAGCAGGCATTGACATCGCAGCAGCGGTTATCTGTCAGGCCCGTAGCTGTCCAAAACCGTGGAACAAAAACTAAAAGAGTTGCAGGACAGCTTGGCCAGATTGTCAACTTAGCACAGCGTGCAAGGCCAGAAAATATATACCATAGTAGGAAGAGTGCAGTGTGGCACTTCTTTGTCCAAAATCCTGCTGATGAGGCAAAGGTTACCTGTAAGAAATGCGGAAGGACGTTTAGCTGAGGTAAACAACTCAGAAATTTGAATACCAGTTGCATGCTTAGACACTTAATCAACATGCACTTGCAAGCGTGGACGGACTACAAAACCTCAGGAAGCACATGTGCACCTGCTCCGACTGAAGGTAGCCAGCAATGCTCCATCGCTTCCCCCACTGTAAGACCACCGCCACCGTTAAGCACACCACCACACCACCAGCACTAAATGTGGAGGTGTCGTCGCAAGGGCAAAGCACTCAGGGAATCACAATGGTTTTGCAACACAACACTGAATCTAGGCAATCACCATCAATACCATCACCAACCCCCTCTCACTCCGTCCGGTCCACCACCATATGCAGCTCTCCAGTCCAGCTCACCCTACCAGACACTCTGAGTAGGACAAGAAAGTACTCATCCTCTCATCCGCATACACTTTGTTTGAATGCCTACATTGCCAAACTAATCTCAATAGAGATGATGCCCTACCGTTTGGTTGAAAGCGAAGCTTTCCGTGACCTCATCGCCTATGCTGTCCCACGCTATGACCTACCCAGTCGGCACTTCTTTTCTCGAAAAGCCATCCCTGCCCTCCACCAGCATGTGAAAGACCGCATCATCCATGCACTAAAACAGTCAGTGAGTGGAAAGGTGCACCTCACAACAGATGCATGGATCAGTAGGCATGGTCAGGGCCGCTACATGTCCATCACTGCGCACTGGGTTAATGTGGTGGATGCAGGCTCCACTGGGGACAGCGGCGGAGGAACAGTGCTGCCTAGCCCACGGTATAGGAAACAGTTTGCTGTAGGCTTTCGATCCTCCTCTATCAGCGAAAGCTCGTCCACAGAGCGCAGTCGCACAAGCATTCCATCCGCAGCTGGTAGTATTGCACACGAGGTGTCCCACTATCGATCAGCTAGTGGTAAGCGTCAGCAGGCTGTGTTAAAGATGATGTCTTTGGGCGACAACAGAGACACCGCGAAGGTACTGGCCGACTACTTGCAGTGACAAACTGAGTCATGGCTGGGCAGTCTACATCTTGAGGCAGGCATGGTAGTCAGTGATAATGGCCGTAATTTTGAGGCAGCCATAGCCCGTGCAAAACTCACACACATACCTTGCTTGGCTCACACTTTGAACCTGGTGGTGCAGTGCTTCCTTAATAATTATCCAGAGTTAACATCCCTGCTCCATAAGGTGTGAAGTCTGTGCTTGCACATCCATCGCTCAAACGTCCACTCCACTCGTGTGCAGAAGCTGCAGCGATTGCTCCACCTCCCCAAGCACCGCCTAATCATAGACTTTGCAACAAGGTGGAACTCCACCCTGCACATGGTTGAGAGGCTCTGCAAACAGAGGCAGACTGTAATGCATTTGTGGGAGGACACACGGGCAGGCAGTTTGATGGAAGACATGGAATTGTCGGGTGTGCAGTGGTCAAAGCTGAAAGACATCTGTAAAGTCCTTCAGTGTTTTGAGGAATGCACATGGCTGGTAAGCACAGATGACGCCATCATAAGCATGAGCATCCCACTTATGCGTCTGCTCATGCAAAGTTTTACGCACATTAAGGATCAGGCGTCTGCAGCGGAGGAGGAGGAGGGAAGCCTAGATGACAGTCAGCCATTGTCTGGTCAGGGAACTGTCCTGGACGAGGTGGAGGAAGAAGAGGAAGAGGAGGAGGAGGTTGAGGGGGATGATTATTTTGGGCAGGAGGATGCTTCTCAGGGGGCAAGAGAAAATGTTGGTGTTCCAAGGTCAGGTACAGTGTTTGTGCTTGACTGTAGGGATGTGGATTTGCTTGAAAGTGCTCCTCCACCCACCACTGGCAATGCATCATTGACACCTGGAACATTGGCCCACATGTGCGATTATGCCTTGCGGTTCCTAAAAAGGGACCCCCGCATTGCCAAAATGATGAGGGATGACGACTAGTGTTGAGCATTCCGATACCGCAAGTATCGGGTATCAGTCAATATTCACTGTATTGGAATTCCGATACTGAGTTCCGATACTTTTAGCATATCGAATACCGGAATTGGAAGTTCCCATAATGCTATGAGCCAGTTTGATTTGATTCAGCCAATTACAATCCTCAGAAGTGTGGGCACATCCTGTTAGGCATGCAGGCATGTTAACTAATGGCATGGCTGTGATTGGCTGCTGAAATGATGTTATGATGCACTATAAAAGCCGCCGCCGCCATTTCTGGTTCACTCTGCTGTGAATTCAGTTAGGGACAGGCTGCTATTCAAGACTCTGAGGGACAGTTAGTGATAGCGATTTTCAAAATCATATTGTGCTTTACCCAGGCTACATTCTCAATAAGTGTAGCTTTCTTTTACCTTGTAGCAGTGTTCACAGCTGTCTGCAAGGTCTGTGTAAGTGCGGCTCACGCTGTGTAGTGTGTCCTGCAGGCACGTCTGCTTGTAGGCCGCTCAGCGTCTCACTGCTTCATACATATTTTTCTTTTATTGCTGCAAATTTTTCAGTCTCCTATTACTGTGCAATTGCATCCATCGGTATCCATATACGTTGGTTGCAACCACTATAGGAGTAGAGAGCGGAGCCTTTCTGCAGCCTTTCAGTGCTAGTGCCCATTTATCTGCACTGTTCACGACTGTTTGAGTGGTCTCTGTGTGAGTGCAGCTCACGCTGTAGTGTGTCCTGCAGGCACGTCTGCTTGTAGGCTGCTCAGCATGCGTCACTGCCTCACACATATTTTTCTTTTATTGCAGCTAATTTTTAATTCTCCTATTAGTGTGCATCCATCCATATCCATATACGGTAGTTGCAAACACTATAGGAGTAGACAGCGGAGCCTCTCTGCAGCCTTTCAGTGCTAGTGCCCACTTATCTGCACTGTTCACGGCTGTCTGAGAGGTCTCCGTGTGAGTGCAGCTCACGCTGAGTAGTGTGTCCTGCAGCTACGTCTGGCTGTAGGCTGCTCAGCGTGCGTCACTGCCTCACACATATTTTTATTTTTTGCAGCTCATTTTTTATTCTCCTATTAGTGTGCATCCATCCGTATCCATCTACATTGGTTGGTTGCAAACACTATATAGGAGTAGATAGAGGAGCCTTTTTTCTGGCTTGTGCCCTTCAGCTGCAGCCAGATTAGTATTACCCTATTTTTTGGAGCCTCATCTTTTGTATTGTAGGTTACCTTCCTGCATTGTAATAGCTCCAAAAAGTTTGTGATACTATCGCTTTCAAATCTTTGGTCACATCCTTTTAGTTTTTTTAAAAAAACAAAAACAAAATAAAGTTCACCAAACACTACATTTGACATTTGTGTAGGCCACATTAGCTCCTATTAAAGTGTAGTCCACACACACACTTCATAAAATTAGTGTTTCTTATACCTGTTACCAGCTGTTCAGGAATAAGCACACTAAGCCCCCCCTTTGTACTTTTCTGCCTATCTTTATCAGTCTACCAAGATGAAGAAGGCAGAGAGTAAGGCACGTGGGCGTGGAGTTTCAGCAGGGAGAGGACGTGGGGATTCTGCAGGGAGAGGACGTGGGGATTACGCAGGGAGAGGACGTGGGGATTCTGTGCCTGCTGCAGCCACCAGTGAGTCAGCATCCCCAAGTTTTAGCAGGCAACAGTCCTTTATGTGCAGCTTTGCAGGACCTCGCCGTACCCCACTGCTGCGGGAGGAACAAATTGAAGCAAAAATGTGAAGAAGAGGGAGTGTGCAGTGATGCGCAACTTCTTTGTCCATCTGAATCTGAAGAGGCGGGTGGGCCAGACACTGTCAGCACACCTCAGTACGCATCAGATGATGACGAGACTCAGGTGCCACTTTCTGGTGCGTACGGTGCTGGCAAGACAACCCAGGAGAAGCATGTGTTTGAAGAGGGGAGTGTAGATGATGAGGTCCTTGACCCATCATGGCGTGAGGAACAGGAAGGTAGTGGGAGCAGCTCTGAGACAGAGATTCCCCGAACAGCCAAAACAGGAGGGAGAGGGAGGGGGCAGACTTGGTTGCCTGTAGCCTCCACTTCGGCACCCGCTAGGAGCATTCCTCTTTCAAAAGCCAAAACGGGCGCTCCCAAGACTTGCAGTGTGTGGTCCTTTTTTGACACCGTTGCAGATGACATTTGCTTTATCAAATGCAAGCTGTGTCATCAGAGAGTCAAAAGAGGGAAAAATGTCAGCAACCTCAATACCACAAAGATGTGGAAACATGTGCGGACCAAGCACAAGGTGGAGTTACACAGACACACTGAAGACGTAGGCCAACATACAGCACCACCTACCACCTATTCAGCTCGTGTTGGGGCCTCTTCCTCCAGCTCACACACAGCTGGTTCGGCTTCCTCACAGGATCGCCAAGGAAGAACCTCTGGCACTGTTGTCCGGAGACCCAGTGACATTCCACCCCCAGCACCACATTCCCAGTCATTCTCACACTCCCAGGCCACTCTGCAACCATCGGTAGCACAGGCATGGGATAAAAGGTGGCCATACTTGGCAAACCTTCCCTGAGCACAGGCTCTTAATGCTCTCATTCAGGCTGGTGGAGACTGACACCTTCCGGAACTTCATGGCATTGGCAGTCCCACAATACACCGTGCCCAGCCGGTTTTATTTCAGCAGGCAAGCCGATCCTGCCCTGCAAAAGCATGTGGAGGGAAAAATAAAACATGCACTACTAAATGCCGTCAGTAGCAAGGTCCATCTGACCACCGATGCGTGGACCAGTAACCATGGATAGGGACGATACCTTTCCCTCACTGCCCATTGGGTCAATGTTGTGGAGCCGGGTACAGATCTGGAGAGTGGCGCTGTACGTGTTCTGCCAACTCCACGGATTGCAGAAATCCAGTCTGTGCACATTGACTCCTCCTCCTACTCAAGTTCCTCAGAAACAGCGCTGCAGGAGCCTGTTACGACCGATATGAGCACAGCCATGGCCAAACGTCAACAGGCCGTACTCAAATTAATTTCTTTGGGGAATCGAAGCCACACAGTGCAGGAGCTTTGGAATGCCATCAAGCAGGAGAGCGACGTGTAGTTTGTGCCAGCGAATCTCCAGCCAGGCTTGGTAGTGTGTGACAATGGCCGAAATCTGGTGGCAGCTCTGGGCCTAGGCAACCTCACTCACATCCCATGTCTGGCACATGTGCTGAACTTGGTCGTGCAGAGCTTTCTGAGGGACTATCCGGATCTTGATGCACTACTGCACAAGGTCCGCATAGAGTGTGCTCACTTGCGGCGATCCAGCCTGGCAAGATCGCACCTTGCTGCTCTGCAGCGCCGATTAAGCCTTCCGAAACATCGCATCATATGTGACCTACCCACCAGGTGGAATTTATCGTTACATATGTTGGAGCGGTTGTGTGAGCAGCAGGCAGCAGTCATGGAGTACCAGCTGCATCAGGCGCTTACACGTCGCACTGTGCGCAAGTCACACTTCAGCACCACTGAGTGGGCCTCTATGAAGGACATCTGCCTCGTTTTGCATGCCTTCGATGATTCCATGCGGATGGCGAGTGCAGATGATGCACTAGTCAGCATGACTGTCCCCCTTATCTGCCTGCTTCAAAAAACACTGCAAGCACTAAGGGAGGAGGTTTTGGAAGAGGTGGAGGATAAGGAGTCACAAATGCCATCTGCTTCTGGACAGTCTGCGCTACGTGGTTCCTCACAAAGGCCTAGGCAGGGGAAACTTTGTGAGAAGGATGAGGAAGAGTCAATGGAGGAGGAAGACATCTCTCCAGAGGAGGGAGGTACACAATGCTCTAATCAGTATGTACAGCGAGGGTGGGGTGATGCAGAGCAGGCAGAGATGATGCCTCAAGCAGGGGACAGCACTTCTTTGGCAGTTGGGAGTCTGCAGCACATGGTTGATTTCATGCTGCAGTGCCTGTGAAACGACCGCCGCATCGCCCACATTCTCAACACGGCTGATTATTGGGTGTATGCCCTCCTAGATCCTCGCTACCGAGATAACTTATAAAAGCCTCATACCACCGTTGAACCAGGAGTGAAAAAGGCGGGAGTACCAAGACACACTGGTGCAGTCCATCATGTTCTCCATTCCACCTGACAGCACTGCTAGTGCTTTACAAAGCAGCTCTGTGCGTCGAGGCAGTGGAGGAAGCTCTGCACAAAGAGGGAGCAGAGGCAGCGCCTCAGCACAAGGCAAGACCAGTATGGCCCAAATGTGGCAAAGTTTTGTGTGTCCGCCACAAATGTCTACACCATCACAGACGGCTCCAGTCAGCAGGAGGCAACGTTTCCGTCAGATGGTGACAGACTATATGTCTTGCCCTGTCAGTGTACTCCCAGACGGCTCTTCCCCCTTCAAGTTTTGGGTCTCTAAGCTGGATACATGGCCAGAGCTTAGCCAGTATGCATTGGAGGTGCTGGCTTGCCCTGCTGCTAGTGTATTATCGGAACGCACCTTTAGTGCTGCAGGAGGTGTACTAACAGACCGTCGCACACAACTATCCTCCGATAACGTTGACCGGCTTACATTTCTGAAAATGAACAAGGCCTGGATCTCGCCAGAATTTTCCAGTCCTCTTCCAGAATAAATAATTGGTTGGCAACAGTATCCAGGTCTCCTGTTGTGTTCATCTTTCTACCACCTGAACTGTAATCCCTGGGCTTCAACACAGCCAGTTGTCGCTCAGAAGTGCCGTCTGCTCAGAGCAGTAACTGGCGGGGTTGCAGGCCAGGGGAAATACTAGAGACAGTGGAGCCACAGGCCATAGTGGAGCACGGTTACAATCAGTAGTAGTCTACAACCTATATAAAACTTGCTGCAAGTTGGCCTCTGCCTGCTGAATGATTGATCCCTGGCTTCAACACAGCCAGTTGTCGCTCGGAAGTGCTGTCCGCACAGAGAAAAACACTAGCTCTTGTGTTATTGGGGTTCAGTAATGTCAGCTGTTCCCCTGCTGTGTGAACGGCAATGTCTCCTGCTGCCTCCACATTCAAAAAAATAGCAGGCTTAAGCCTGCTCCAGGCTTGATCCTGGGCTCCAATAACGCCAGTTGGTGTTCAGAAGTGCCGTCTTCACAGAGAAAAACACAGTAGCTCCTGTGTTAGTGGGGTTCAGTAACGTCAGCTGTTCCCCTGCTGTGTGGATGGCAATGTCTCCTGCTGCCTCCACATTCAAAAAACAGCAGGCCTCAGCCTGCTCCATGCTTGATCCTGGGCTCCAACAATGCCAGTTGGTGTTCAGAAGTGCCGTCTTCACAGAGAAAAACACACTAGCTCCTGTGTTAGTTGGGTTCAGTACCGTCAGCTGTTCCCCTGCTGTGTGGACGGCAATGTCTCCTGCTGCCTCCACATTCAAAAAACAGCAGGCCAGCATTACTAGTAGTGGGAATGTGGACAGAGCAGGAGACCTTGCCGGACACACATCAGGGGTTCAACTGATGTGACTGAGCCCCAGTAACAGAGGAACAAGTGTGGATTGTGCAGATGCCACTTCAGAGCAGTAACTGGCGGGGTTGGAGGCCAGGGGAAATACTAGAGACAGTGGAGCCACAGGCCATAGTGTAGCACGGTTACAATCAGTAGTAGTCTACAACCTATATATAACTTGCTGCAAGTTGGCCTCCGCCTACTGCATGATTGATCCTGGGCTTCAACACAGCCAGTGGTCACTCGGAAGTGCTGTCCGCACAGAGAAAAACACTAGCTCCTGTGTTAGTGGGGTTCAGTAACGTCAGCTGTTCCCCTGCTGTGTGGACGGCAATGTCTCCTGCTGCCTCCACATTCAAAAAACAGCAGGCTTAAGCCTGCTCCAGGCTTGATCCTGGGCTCCAACAACGCCAGTTGGTGTTCAGAAGTGCCGTCTTCACAGAGAAAAACACAGTAGCTCCTGTGTTAGTGGGGTTCAGTAACGTCAGCTGTTCCCCTGCTGTGTGGACTGCAATGTCTCCTGCTGCCTCCACATTCAAAAAACAGCAGGCCTCAGCCTGCTCCATGCTTGATCCTGGGCTCCAACAACGCCAGTTGGTGTTCAGAAGAGCCATCTTCACAGAGAAAAACACATTAGCTCCTGTGTTAGTGGGGTTCAGTAACATCAGCTGTTCCCCTCCTGTGTGGATGGCAATGTCTCCTGCTGCCTCCACATTCAAAAAACAGCAGGCCTCAGCCTGCTCCATGCTTGATCCTGGGCTCCAACAACGCCAGTTGGTGTTCAGAAGTGCCATCTTCACAGAGAAAAACACATTAGCTCCTGTGTTAGTGGGGTTCAGTAACATCAACTGTTCCCCTCCTGTGTGGATGGCAATGTCTCCTGCTGCCTCCACATTCAAGAAACAGAAGGCCTCAGCCTGCTCCATGCTTGATTCTGGGCTCCAACAACGCCAGTTGGTGTTCAGAAGTGCCGTCTTCACAGAGAAAAACACACTAGCTTCTGTGCTAGTGGGGTTCAGTAACGTCAACTGTTCCCCTGATGTGTGGACGGTAATGTCTCCTGCTGCCACCACATTCAAAAAACAGCAGGCCTCAGCCTGCTCCATGCTTGATCCTGGGCTCCAACAACGCCAGTTGGTGTTCAGAAATGCCATCTTCACAGAGAAAAACACATGCTCCGGTGTTAGTGGGGTTCCGTAACGCAAGCTGTTCCCCTGCTGTGTGGACGACAAAGTCTCCTGCTGCCTACACAGTCACACTACTACAGATTTTTAACCGTGCTCCACTTAGGCCACTGTCTCTAGTATTTCCCCTGGCCTCCAACCCCGCCAGTTGCTGCTCTGAAGTGGGGTCTGCACAATCCACACTTGTTCCTGTGTTACTGGGGCCCATTCACGTCAGTTGATCCCCTGATGTGTGTCCGGCAATGTCTCCTTCTCTGTCCACATTCCCAAGCTGAGGCCAGGGGAAATACTAGAGACAGTGGAGCCAGAGGCCTAAGTGGAGCACAGTTACAATCAGTAGTAGCGTACAACCGATATAAAACTTGCTTCAAGTAGGCCTCAGCCTGCTCCATGATTGATCCTGGGCTTAAACACAGCCAGTTGTTGCTTGGAAGTGCCGTCTGCACAGAGAAAAACACATGCTCCAGTGTTAGTGGGGTTCAGTAACGCCAGCTGCTCCCCTGCTGTGTGGACGACAAAGTCTCCTGCTGCCTCCAAAATCACACATCTTATTTTCTACATGCTCCAAGTAGGCCTCAGCCTGCTCCTTGATTGATCCTGGGCTTCAACACAGCCAGTTGTTGCTTGGAAGTACCGTCTGCACAGAGAAAAACACATGCTCCAGTGTTAGTGGGGTTCAGTAATGCCAGCTCCTCCCCTGCTGTGTGGACGACAAAGTCTCCTGCTGCCTCCAAAATCACACTACATCTTATTTACTACTTGCTCCAAGTAGGCCTCATCCTGCTGCATGATTGACCCTGGGCTCCAACATCGCCAGTTGCTGCTCAGAAGTGTCTTTGGCACGGGTACTCCCTCCTGCCCAGCCTGGTTCCAGGACGCCTGCTGTTTCCGGGGAGTGTCAACGTCACTTTTCCACCAATACATTGTCCTGTCGTGTTGCGGTGGGGTTAGCCGAGTCTATGGTGCCTGCAGTTTAGGTGCTTCCTATATGGGCTGTCGGTTCTGATAATAAATGCTGGTTCCGTAGTGCCAATAGGACTAGCACCCCCTGTTGGACTGTGGGTTTCGGTAACTGCGGCCTGCTCGTGGCCTTGCAACTTTGTTTATTATGGGTACCTTTTGCTACCCATCCGGGTTCTAGCACCGTCAGCTGGTTCTCAGCAGTGCCTTTGGCCTAGGTGCCTCCTTCTCGGTATCCGAGTTCCAGCAACGTCTGCTGGTCCTTGGTAGTGCTTTGTAGCACAGGTACCTACTGCTTAGTAACCGTGTTCCAGCACCGTCAGCTGGTCCACGGTTGTGCCATTGGCTCTTGTTCCCTCTGCTGCCCCTCCGGGTTCCAGCACCATCAGCTGGTCCTCGCTAGTTCCATTTGCTCTTGCAGCTTCTGCCACCCATCCGGGTTCCAGCACCGTCAGCTGGTTCTCGGCAGTGCCTTTGGTCTAGGTGCCTCCTTCTCCGTATCCGAGTTCTAGCAATGTCTGCTGGTCCTTTGTAGTGCTTTGTAGCACAGGTACCTCCTGCTTAGTTACCATGTTCCAGCACCGTCAGCTGGTACACAGTTTTTCCATTGGCTCTTGTTCCTAATGCTGCCCCTCCGGGTTCCAGCACCGTCAGCTGGTCCTCGCTAGTTCCATTTGCTCTTGTTCCTTCTGCTAACCATCCGGGTTCCAGTACTGTCAGCTGGTACTCAGCAGTTCCTCAGCCTTCTTGTACCTTCTGCTACTTTTCCAAGTTTGAGCTTGTGGAAATGGTTTTTGGTTCTCACTCTGGATCTCCCTGATGACGACCCTGAAGACGACGACCCTGAAGACCACACCGAAGAAGACCAAAAAGATGACCCTGAAGATGACCAAGAGGACAAAGAACATGAAGACAGCCACCAAGAAGCAGAACAACAAGAGACAGAAGACCAAGAAGCTGAAAAACCAAAAGCAGAAGAACCTTAAGCATAAGACTAAAAATCAGAGCAAATGATATTATCTAAATTATAGGCAGAAGAAGACTAAGCAGTGTATGGGGGTGAGTCCGTTCCTCCTCATAGTGCCCCTGGAAAATGCCTGCTGCTGCAGGCCAAACTGAACGCTGACAAATCCTGTTGTAAATCTTTTGTGACAGGCAGAACGGAATGTGTAAACTTCAAACTTTTATAGATAACAACTACAGGAATGCCTGTCACAAATAAGAATATGATGAAGAAGAAGAAGAAGAATAGGAAGAAGATGAAGAACTAGAATATGAAGAATAATAGTTGAATAAGAAGAATATGAAGAATGAAAAAAAAACAATAATAGGAAGAAGGTGAAGAAGAAGAAGATGAATAAGGTGAAGAAGAAATTGATGAAAAGATGCTGCTGCTGCTGCTGCTGCTGAGGATGATGAAGGAGAAAGTGTGGGAGAAGTAAAAAAGAAGGTGAAGAGCATGGAAGTAGTGAAACATACATATCTGGCAAAATATAAAAGAGGTTAACATAGTCAATATCTTTGTAACTCCGAACGGCTTTAAAAAAAAAATTTAATTCCTGCTATTCCATTTGATTGGGCTAAACCTCTATGGCTTTAATTTCTCCTACACCTCCCACAATACATTCTACATTATTATTAGTTGTTTTTCTTCATGTAGAATTAACCTACAAGGAAAGAAAGGGTTTTTCTTAATTCCGATATTTCTGTTCCATTGACTTGAATGGGACTTCCGGGATCGGAATCGGCGATACCCGATACTTTTTGGATATCGGCCGATCCAATCCGATCCGATATTTTTCAATATCAGGTGGTATCGCTCAACACTAATGACGACTACTGGCTAGCCAGCATCCTCGATCCAAGCTACAAAGGCAAATTACAGAACATCATGCCACAGGCGAACCTAGAGATAATATTGGCTAATAAACAAGCAACTCTGGTAAACCGTTTGTTTGAGGCATTCCCAGCACACAGCAGCGGTGCTGGTTCTCCCACGAGCCGTAGTGGGCACAATGGAAGAGGTGTTCGTGTTGCACACAGCCGAAGTGGCGTTGGAGACAGGGGTTTAATGACGATGTTGTGGAATGATTTCTCAAGTACCGCTCACACGACTGCTAATACTGCATCGATTAAAAGTGACAGGAGACAGCAGTTGTCAATTATGGTTACAAACTACTTCTCCTCCCATATCGATGTTCTCCCTCACAGGTCATTCCCCTTTGACTATTGGCCCTCTAAACTGGATGCCTGACCTGAATTGGCACAATATGCCTTACAGGAGCTCGCTTGCCCTGCTGCTAGTGTGTTATCTGAAAGAGTCTTCAGTGCTGCTGGATCAATCCTGACAGAAAAAAGGACCCGTCTGTTGACCCAAAATGTTGATGATCTAACCTTCATTAAAATGAACCATGCATGGGTTTCAAAGGATTTTGTCCCACCTTCCCCTGATGACACATAGGTTGCCAGAAAACTGCCTCGCTTTTGGCCTCCTCTTCCTCGGACTTACCCAATTCCGCCCTTTGCCGCAGCTGAATGTCCAGCCAACACATTAACATATGCCATTTTTTAAACCTCCCTAAGTGGGCTGCCCACCCCCCCAAAGGCTCGGGTCAACACCTGGCACACCCGGGCAAGTGCCGTTGCTCTGAACAGGTGGATGGGCCCACAGATGGCCGACGGCACTGGCACAGGGCCCCTCATAGTACAATACAGTGTCTCTGATGGTGGGGGGACCCACTCACCATCAGACACACCAGCATACTATGAGGGGCCCTGTGCCAGTACTGTCGACCACGAGTATGCCCCCCTGCTTGGTCATGGCCACAGCACTTGCAAGTTGCAATACTTACTTCTCCCTGCTCCACCGCTGTGTAGTCTGGGCAGTTAAATCCTTCACAAAGACAGCCACTAGAAATTTGGTTTATTGATCGATGATGGGTAAGATGCAGCTGTGGCCTTTCCTGCTGGCCTCTACCTTCAGATGACCAATGTCTACCATTTGTAATGGATGTCAACTTACAAGCGGATGCAGTGGTGCTTTATGATCACCTTTCACAGTTGTGATAGTCACAGACGTGTGACATTCCTGCCACCATTTTTCAATGTCTCCTCTCATGCCAGTCCAATAGAATCGCCTACGGCTTGTGGCTTCTGTCTTTTGCACTCCAAAATGATCAGACACATCATGATAGGCAGTGAGGACCATGTCTACATCTCTCCCTGTGATGACACTTTGATGGAGACGAGTAACGGTGATGTGATCCACGCTACTGCGATAAAGCAATCCTTTTTTCACAAAGAACCGTTTTTGCTGTCTCCACAGACACAGTAATTGAGGGTCTGCATCGCCTCTGCAACATGTACCGGGAGGTTTTCCCGCGATGAGTAATTCTCAAATTTCTGCTAACACTCAACTTTCCATCTGTACTTGTATCCATGTAGTTTCCAGTAGCCAAGAGTCTGGACTGGCTTACTGAGATTAAAATATATACGAAGATTTAAAAGTACCACTACACTGTATACTGTTGTACGCTTCGACTACCTTTCCCTTTTTCTACTTTTTAAATTGTGGTGTAATTCATACTGAGCCTGTGAGTGTCTGTGTCTGACTCCGGAAGTATAGACAGAAATTTAAAATTACCCCTAGACTGAATACACCTGGTATGTGCTGATACAGTACCTTTGTTCAAAATGTTGTATTACAGTATCATCCATTGTGAGTGAGCGTGTGTGGTTTACGCCTTCTATATATACGTTGAATCGGAGATACCAATTTTTACCCTATACTCAATACAGCTTGTATCTTGTTATACAGTACCTTTGTTTGACATTTAGTATTACAGTCAAATCCATACTGTGTAAAAGTGTCTGAGAATGACTACAGGACTATTGTACCCTGTAATATATATACTTGCTATCTTGTTATCCAGTACCTTTTTTACAACATTTTTTAGTATGGTCAAACCCAGACTGAGTGAGCGTCTGAGGGTGACTCCGGAAATATATACCGAGATTTCAAATTTGGCCAACACTGTATACAGCTGTACGCTTGTGTTACATTACCCATTTACAGCTTTTCATATTCTTGTGTAATCCATACTGGGCCTGAGAGCGTTTGTGCCTGCCTCCTGAAAAGTATACGGAGATTCAGAGTGTTTACACTATACTATATATACCTTGTATCTGGTGAAACTCTACCCTTTTTCATCTTTTTATTTAATTGGGTAATCCATACTTAGCCTGTGAGCGTCTGCTACTGTTATCCCTAGACTGTATAGAGCTGTACGCTTCTGATACAGTACCATAGATCTGCTGGTATTTTTGGTCAATTTTCTAAAACATGAGGAAGTATGGTGGAAGAGGACGTGGGCGTGGGGGGCCACCTGGTACTGATGGTGGTGCATCTGCTGGCAGTGCCAAAAACACAATAGCAGCTAAGGCAGGAGGTGTTGAGCCTGCGTCATGGTGTAGCTCTGGAAGGCCTGTAAGGCTCCGTTTTCTGTGAGTAGGTAGACTGCTTTTAAAGACGGAGCATCAGGAACTGTTTTTGGCTTACATTGCTGAAACAGCCTCCAGCTCTATCGCCTCCTCTTCTGAAGTTTAAAAAAATGCAAGCACTGAGTCGTAAGTGCGGGCTTCTGGTCAGGAGCAACCACTTTCCTTGTGTCCTTTACCCACACCAAACGTGAAGGATGTGGCAGCACACACTTCAGATTACTCCATGGATCTCTTTTCACATATCATGCCTGGGTTAATTAAAAATGGGGCCCATCATATACTAGAGAATTCAAAATTGGGGACATCTGACACTGTAGCATCATCCATGAGGCCCATCATATACTGGAGCATTCTAAATGGGGCAGATCAGACACTGGAGCAGCATCTTTGGGGCACATGATACACTGGAGCATTAAAAATGGGGTCATTATATATGGAGCATTATTAGGGCCCATAAGACACTGGAGCATCATCCTTGAGGCCCATCATATACTGGAGAATTCCAAATGGGGCAGATCAGACACTGGAGCAGCATCTATGGGGCACATGATACACTGGAGCATTAGAAATGGGGCCCATTATATATGGAGCATTATTAGGACCCATAAGACACTGGAGCATCATCCATGAGGCCCATCATATACTGGAGCATTCCAAATGGGGGACATCAGACACTGGAGCAGCATTTACGGGGCACATGATACACTGGAGCATTAGAAATGGGGCCCATTATATATGGAGCATTATTAGGGCCGATAAGACACTGGAGCATCATCCATGAGGCCCATCATATACTGGAGCATTCCAAATGTGGGACATCAGACACTGGAGCAGCATTTACAGGGCCCTTTATACACTGGTGCATTTGAAATGGAGCCCATTATATGTAGAGCATTATTTGGACCCATAACACACTGGGGCATCATCCATGGGGACCATCATGTCAGCATTATGTGGAGCTCATCATATACTGTATGGAACATTATATGTGGCCACTTATTCTGTATGGAGAAATATATGGGGCTCATTATTCTGTATGGTGCACAATGTGGTGGCCATAATACTGTATGGAGTAATATACTGTCCTTTTTTTGAGCTATTGTATAATTTAAAATATCAGTCATGTCATGTAAGCAGTGAAGTATTTGTCATTGTACTATACCTATATTTCTGTGCTGTATCGGAGCATCATGAGTTGTGGTATGTGTTAAAGGGGCCCATTGACACTTTCGCCCGGGGCACACGAAAACCTGGAGCCAGTCCTACCCCCCCACAACTTTATCCAAATAACCCCCAGTTTTTAATGCGTAACTATTATTATGAAGTAAATTAAGGTTGACAAGCTTCAGTAATAAGAATTGATGTTTTTGGCATTGAAATGGGCACTGTACGTGTGTTTACAGTCCTCCACTCCCTGCCAACTTTGCTTCCCCATTGACTTGCATTGGGTTTCGTGTTTCAGTCAGCCTCCGACTTTTCCATATAGTCGGCCGATTTCATTCAACCCGACTTTTGAGAAAGTCGGGTTTCATGAAACCCGACTCGACCATAAAAAAGGCAAAGTCACTCATCTCTAACTACAAGTCCACAAGACTAGAGAATTTATAGATGGCTCCAGTAAAGCTCCGTACGCACAGAGGCTCGACCTTGGATGGGTCATTATAGGAGACGTCTGTCTAAGAGGAGCACACAAGCAGGCCTCAGTCTACAGTATGCTTATCAGCACACTAGAAAATGGACTTCCGTCTCTCTTCCGGCCATGTCACAATAGTCTGCTGGTAAAGGAATTGCCAAATAGCACTCCCCTACCTTGCCCTTTCTTGGTACCTACCAACGAAGACCACGCCTGTGAAGGTGAGCAAGGCTACATGGGATGTACAGTCTTCCACAGGACAAAGGAAGACGACAAGGTAGCAATGTCTAGAGAAGATAGGATGTTCCTGGACATCATTGATTGACAAATAGTCAAAGATAAATTGAACAGTTGGGTCGCAACTTTTACCATTTCGACCTCAGAGAAGGCGCCCACCCAACAACAGGGAACTGGTCCACAACTGATTCATCTCCCTCAGGCACAAGCTTCAGAAGTCACCTGAGACAAAGGAACACTTCTTTACCTGTATGGGGAAGATATTCCAGAACAACCACACAGATTGCACCTGCACTTTGGCCCTCAAAAGAGTGTTTTTACCTGCCCATCTTTTGAGTATACCATCCTAAGAAGCCAGGTAAAATAAGAGTGGTATTTGATTCAAGCACTAAATGCGAATATGTTTCATTGAATGATGTCCTACTGTCGGGTCCAAACCTCAACAACAGACTTCTGGAAGTACTACTCTCTTTCCGAAGAGATACGGTGGCATTTATGGCTGACATACAACAGATATCCCACTGTTTTCTCATCAAAGAGGAACACAGAAACTACTTGAGGTTCTTCTGGTACCAAGACAGCAATCCGGACAAAGACATCGCAGAATAGCGGATGAGGGTGCATGAGGGTGCACATCTTCAGAAACAGCCCTTCTCCAGCTATCTACAGCCTCTGAAATTCTGCCAAAGAGGGCGAAGGAAAGTATGGGTCAGACGTGAGATCCTTCAAAAAAAGGACTTCTATGTAGACGACTGTTTGAAGTCCACACCGACAAATGAGGCTGCAATCAGTCTGCTAAAAAGGGCTCAAGAAATGCTCGCTCAGTCTTACCTAAGGTTGCACAAGATTTCCTCCAACAGCCCAGAGTTGATGGAAGCCTTTCCCTCTCAAGACTATTCCAGCGATCTAAAGGACCTAGACCTAAGCATCGACTCCCTTCCCATGCAGCGGAGCCATGGATTGCTTTGGGATCTGAAGACAGATGCCTTCACCTTCCAGATCTGTAAAGACGAGAAACCCTTCACGCACAGAGGAGTTCTCTCTTTCGCGAATAGTCTATATGACCCCCTGGAATTCGTAACTCCAGTAACTATCCAAGGAAAAATTATGCTAAGAGACTTCACCCAAGACACGTCTGATTGGGACGATCCACTTCCAGCAGAAAAAGGAGACCTCTGGGCAGTGTGGAGGAGGTCTCTTGAGGCCTTGATCGAGCTTCGTGTGAAACGACCGTATGCTCCTGTGCCATCCACAGAAGTCAAGACACAAAGACTTTGTATCTTCTGTGACGCATCAGTCAAAGCGATCGCAGCAGTAGCGTACCTCAAAACTATAGACGTAAATGAACAGAGCCACATCGGGTTTGTGATGAGCCAGACTAAACTGACACTACTCCGCGAACACACGATACACAGACTGGAACTCTGCGCTGCTGTCCTCGCTGTTGAGTTCGCCGAGATTACCTCAGATGCGATGAATCTGGAGACCAAAGATGCAGAGTTCTACACAAAAAGCAAAGTAGTACTAGGATACATCTGCAATGAAATGCAATGCTTTTATGTCTATGTCAACAATCGGGTACTGAGGATAAGAAGATCCACCTGCCCTAATCAGTGGCACTATGTACCTACTCACCACAATCCTGCAGACCATGAAACTAGATCTGCTGCTCCAAGTCATCTTAAGGACACTACATGGGTCAAGGTCCCCACTTCCTTGTACCGTTCGATGCCCCACATCGACAGACCTGATACGTTCGAACTAGTGGATCCTGATGCCGACAAAGAGCTCTGTCCTCGAGTGTCTGCTCTGCATACAGGGATTTCAAGTCATCGCCTGGAATCTCATAGGTTCAGCAGGTTCTCAACCTTGAGGTCACTTGTTTGAGCCATTGTCTACCTCATGTGGCCCAGTCCTACAAGTCAGCATTACCTGCAAGCCAGAGATCTTGTAAAGGTTGGCATCACTGCAAGCATGTGTTTACCGCCCTTAATCTGGAAAGAGCCAAGGTTACAATATTTTGTGCTGTAAAAAAAGAACCAAATTGTGGCATCTATTGATGCCAAGCGGGGAGTGTTGTGCCCATTTATGTGCAGCAAGTATTTTCATAAGTGCTGTACCAGTTATGACCATTAGATGTCATTAGTTGTCCCCTTTTCCTGTTCCTGGATTAGGAGCCTCTCTCTTTAAGAGCTTATTTTGATTAGAAACGCCCCTTCAGTTTCCCCAGGGCTAGAGAACTTGTGGCCATTTTCACCCCGGATCTCTGAGTTACACACACATGTGTTCCTGGCTCTCCCTACAAATCACTGCTTCTGTCAAGCGGATTCCGGTGAGAGTTAATACAGTTATGTGTTTGTGCAATGTATCTGTCCTAGTTAGCCATTATGCAGCCACCGTGCAGTGCCTTATGAGTGAGGTATATGGTGCAATGCATTTTCCAGCTAGTTGTAATGCTCTTTGCACTGCATGTAGATAGATGCATTTCTGTTTAGGGTAGTGCAATGCTGGCAGCCTAAGTTTGCTTTAGATATCCCTCTTGCATTTATGTGTTGTATTGCGCAACCTCTGTAATAGTCCTGTACTGATGTAATAGCACCCTGTATTATTGCTGTTGTTTTGTTATCTGCCAGTACTGATATACTGTCTATTTTTTTGTAGTTTTTACCCGGTATCATCCACCATTGTAGTTCACATCATCATCCCAATAAATATAGACTTAAGCATCCTTACAGTCTTTTTACTGGGGAGTGGATGAAGGGTTTAGTTGTATGCTGGAATCCACACAGCATCATACGTGGAGGAAGGCAGAACAGGTATCATTAAACCTGTATGCAAATATTATTGTTTTGTTTATTGGTATATTTAGCCATAAAAGTGCATAACAGGTATATTATAACCAAGGCAATCTTGTCAAAGAACTCTTGGTTTCATATTATAGACCCCGAACAAGAAGAGATCCATTGTTGTTATACAGTTATGGATGTCCAAGAAGGGAACTGAGGTGAAGGAGGTAGAAAAGACTCATGGACATGGGTAGCTCCTATATTCCTCCTGAAATGCCTTTAATTGGTCCCAAAAAGAGGTAAATGTCAAAAATCAATTTTGGATCTGTGTATCCATTTTTTCTCATGACTTGTTGTTTTCTAGTGATTAAATAGGAAAAAGCTGCCATCCAGATAAGTTTCACATTTCTGTTCCCACTGTAACTTCCTATTGGATGATGATGGCAATTGTAGCTTGGCGGAGGGCTAGAAATTTCAGTTGGAAGTTTCTTTGTTTATGGCAGTAAAAAACCTTTGTGTGTGTGCAAAAATAAAACTAAATTAGTCTTTTTACATTACCTAAAGGTAGTGCTGTCTGATTTCCCAAACAGCTCACAACTATACCTTACTATTTAACTTTCAAAAGGCAATGGAAGACAGCTGATTTCACTCACAAGCCCCAACATGTATTGCCAGCAACTGATGGCTTTCTCAAGGTTAGAGGTAAACCAATAACATAAGAGATTAATTCTAGATAATTAATGGAAGATAGTGGCAGTTCTTGTAGTAAGGATCCCCATCTTGGGCCCCTTCCAGGAATAATGTCCCCCATCCTGGGCCGCTTCCATTAATAATGTCACCATCCTGGTCAGTTGCAGTAATAATGCCTCCAGTCCAGGGCCCTTCCAGTAAAATCTCCACATCCAGAACACTAAGCCATAACAATATCCTCCATCCTTGGCTCCTTGATGGTATAAAGTTCCCCATCATGTAATAATGTATCACCCACCTTGGCCCTTCATTTAGTAATGTTCTCCATTCTGGGCCATTTCCTTACATGATGTCTCCCATCATAGCTTCTTTGTGGCATAATGCTTCCCATCCTGAGCCCCTTCTGCTCTTTTCCAGCACAATTTAAAAAAAAACCAACAACAAATAATCTTCTAACCTTCCTCTGCTCTCAAGATGTGCGGTGTCCTCCTCTATAGCCATCGCAGAAGGCGTCAATTAACTACAATGTGTCAGCATAAGAAGCGCATAACATCATTGCCATGCACCTTCTATCATAGAAAAGGTGACGTCTGTGTATGAAGAAGGACCGGACCACAGGTTCCTGTTCTGTACCGGGTCCGGAACAGTCGGGGCTGCCTCCTCTGTTGTCCGGGGGAAAGCTAATGAGACCGGACAAACTAACACATCTGGGAGTAGGGGATGTGGCTAATCGGCTGCAGCCACAGCGCACGCGCAAGTACTTAGTTTCGGTGAGAATAGACAACGCGCGGCAGGGAGAAGTGAGTGCTCTGGCCCTCGAGCCCTGTCACAGAGCCAGCAGGTCACCACGGCGACTAGCAGTGTCCACCAGGGGAGATGTGCAGGATGCCCGTTAGTCACCCTGAAGAGAGGTGCCAAACGTTCCGGGCTCATGAGTACCGCGCACTCATCACCTCAGAGAGGCTCAGTGTGGGACCGTGAGCTGTCTCCTGATTCCCCTGTATACATACACTGGTCTATGTTAGACCCAGAGAGTGTCGAGACTTATACCCTCTTGGCTGCATCAGTAGATGGACTAAAGGCTCAGCGTAAGGTACCGGAAGCCAACCACTGCCACCAGAAGACGGATCCTCGCTATCCATAGGACATCATCAGATCAGCATCACGCCCGCCATTGTGGGCGCCATCTTCGGTGCAGCAACATCCACGACCCAAGAACTGACCTACATGATAAGTCAACCAAAAAACCTGTTGTTTTAGTTACTGCTATTTTCCCCCATCATATACCCTGCATTAAATCACCTGTTCCCTCATTTAAATTGCTTTATCTCCCTGCATGGAGTATTCCCCTGTTAATTAAATCCTTTAACCCTTGCTCCGCCTCTGCTGCCTCACTACATCACGTAACCTGCTCACATCTGCAGCTGTCTTCTGACTGGCAGCATGTATTGCAGTGCAGGGAGCCAGCGGGTCTCGGTGCTGCATTGTATTTCAGCTGAATATGTGATGAAGGACGCACATCCAGGTGAAATTGTCTATGGCATCCGAAGGCCCACTCCCATATAGTCCAAACAAAAATCATCACGTAAGGTGCCGTGAGGATCAAAGAAGTGAAAAACAATGAGGTTAATAAAATTATAAATTTTTATTAATTACAAATTAAAAATGACATAAATTGTGTTAAAAAGACAGGACTGAGGTCTCCAACAAGGGGGGTAGGAAACAAACAGCAAAAGATATATGGTATCTCCAGAGGGTGCCAAATAGCTATTTAGAGTATATTCAAAATGACTCAGGAAAAATCCCACCAAAGTGTTAAAGGCCTATGTTCCAACAGCAATTACAAAGAACTTGCAACAGTGGGTACTGTAAGTACTACAAAAGGAAAAAATGGCCTAGTATGCCAATTGGCTAGGGAGGGAAATAATATACAGAAGTTATATCTAGAATAGGGAGGCACAGCATGGAAATAACAAAAATAGGTTAGTACAATATAAAAGGTAAGATGTTACCTGTCACTGACCAATGTGAAATGAGGCCAATGGAAAGGCTGTATGCTGGTGAACCTAGTTCCCCCACCGCCGCCCGACAGCACTGTTTCGCATAAGTTGCTTCTTCCCGGGGCGTTCTAACAGGTAAGGGTGTTCCTGCAATTTTTATAGCTACCGTGGATCAGTATAACCGGTCACGTGACCGGAGTTGTGTGCACAGGACCTGCCATTAGGTATTTTGATTCCGGTAAGATACCGGAAATGGAATAGGACCTGTGGATAGCGCGCGCGACCAGTTCCGCCCTCTTAAGCAAAAGGGACTTTCCAGGACCGCGCTCTGTGCTCCACAGTGGAATACACTGCGGTCACGTGTGTGAGCGCTCCCGGAGGTCAGAGAAGGCCGTCAAACCGGGCGCGTGCGCATAGGTCACCAAGAAATACATGTGGGGCCGATGTGGCAGTATTTACATGTATAAAGATCATGACATGGAAAAGGAAAGGGGGCAAAAAAGGAAGCGGAAAAGGAACCAGGAAAAAAGGAGGGAGTGAGAACAGTGTCAAAGTGAATTGATGTATGAAAATAGGAGGATCGTGTAATCAATAAGTGATTATCCAGTTTAGGAATATACAGAAAGAATGAATGATGATAAAGTGGATATGTGAAAAATTGTGAATTGTGTATGTGAAGGAAATGTGGACAGGGGGAAAAAATAATTCTAATGATGTGTGAAGGGGGGGCAGAGAGGTAATTATAGTGGGGGTGGACAAAGTCTCTGTGAAAACAAGCAAAAAGATGCGTGAGGACGAGGGAAGATGATGGGCCTAAACATAACCATGATTGATCCTGGAAGGGAAGGAAAGGGGAGGGGGGGGGGAGGGAGGGGGGGAAAAAAGGGGGGGATGGGGGAGAGGTGGAGGATAACTGGGGTGAAATGGAATATTAACCAAATGGGACCCATGGAACAGGGGTCATATAATAAAAGAATATTAATGTGAATATAAATATTCAAAAAGTCCCAGCAAGGTGAAGGGAGAAAATTCCTGATCCTCTTCTTCTTCTCCACATATTCTGTCAGACAGAGGAAAATAACCAGGCCGTCATATGATCAAATAATACGAATTTTCCATGTAATGCATGTGAACCACGGATAACATCAGATGGCGTTAAATTTATCTAAAAAAAAATAAGAATATTGATTTAAGAAAAGGGAAATTTGGAGCCTTAATTTAGAAAACTAGAACAAAATAAAAGACATTAAAAAAGACAATTATAATACAACGAACACCTAAAACAACCTGACTCAGGATATGCAATTAAAGGAAGGAGTTGAAACCAAAATTTTCATTGAGACCGTAGGGGGTAATGGTCCCTAAACGGTAAATCCATTTACTTTCGAGTTGTGCTAGGATTTTACTCAGATCTCCTCCACGTATGCCTAGTTCAATTTGATCAATGGCTTTGAATAGGAGACCCTTGGAATTGCAATTGTGATGAGATTTAAAATGGCGTGGAAGCGTTTTTAAAAGGGAATTGTCCTCAATGGTTTGGGCTTTTTGAATGTCCCGGATGTGTTCCCGTATACGGATTTTAAATTCCCGGGTTGTTAGCCCTATATAGACAAGGTTGCAGGGACAAGTTGCATGATATATGATGCCCTGAGAGGAACAGGTTAAATGTTTGCGAATTTCAAAGGTCCGAGATCCATCATGAATGGTAAATAGATGTGCTTTTTTTGTATTGATGCATGCTTTGCAAAGGCCACAGGGGAAAAAGCCAGATTTTAAAGGATTACATCCAGGTTTAGTAGTAGAATCATAGTGCCTGTGAACCAATAGATCCTTCAGATTACGACTCCTCCTAGCCACTAAGGATGGAGTAGAGGGAAGAATTTTTTGTAAAATGGGATCTGTTTTTAAGATATGCCAATGTTTCTTAAAAAGAAATTTCAGATCTTCCCATTGGTTATTGAATGTTGAAATAAATCTGATTTGATCAGGCATTTCATGCCGTTTTTTAGGAGCCGAGTACAATAATTTTTCTCTGGATGTATTTTTAGCCCTCCTATAACCATTTTTTATGCTCCGTTTACTGTAACCTCGATTTAAAAATCTTTTAGTCAAATCTGCCGCTTGCCGCTCAAAATCAGCATCATTAGAGCAAATACGTCTCGCCCTCAGAAATTGACCGGTAGGTATCCCCTTGATGGTTGCAGAAGGGTGGAATGATGTGGCATGTAATAGAGAATTCGTTGCCGTAGATTTTCTATATAGATTGGTGCTGATAATTCCCTCTATGGATGCTGAAATTTTAAGATCTAAGAAATCCAATTCTCTTCCAAATCGGTATGTTAATTTAATGTTAACTTCATTTTCATTTAATTTAGCCATTAGGTTATGTAGATCAGCCACTGAACCTTCCCAAATAAACCATACATCATCGATTTATCTCATCCAACCCTGAACAAGGTTGATACCCGCCATGGTATCCCCCAGGAATATTTCCCTTTCCCATGCCCCCAAAAAAAGATTAGCATAAGATGGGGCACAGGAGGCCCCCATAGCCGTGCCTTGGGTTTGTAGATATGTATTATTATTGAAGGTGAAGATGTTATGTGTTAGTAAAAATTCCAAAAGGGTGAGTATCAAACCAGACAAAGCTGGATCCAAATTACTAGTCTGAAGATACCAGGCAGTGGCTCTAAGTCCATCCTCATGTCTTATCGAGGTGTAAAGGGATTCAATATCCGCTGTTACCATTATCATGTGTTCATCCAAATAAAGATTATTTAATTTTTGGAGAGCTGCCGTGGTATCCTGAATGTAAGAAGGTAAGGTGAGCACTAAAAGTTTTAAGAAAAAGTCAACAAAATTTGAAATAACTTCACATAGGCCTCCATTACTTGAGATGATGGGTCTACCTGGAGGATCACTGGGGTCCTTGTGTAATTTAGGAATTAGATACAGAGTAGATAATTTGGGATGATGCTTACGAATTGTTTCCACCATATTTTTAGGGACTATTCCTTGTTCAAAGGCTTGTTCAATTATTTGGAGCAATTCTGCTTGGAATTTTGATAATGGATTAAATGGTAATTTTCGGTAACAAAGAGGGGTATTAAGCAACTTATATGCTTGTTGTTCATACAGCTTTTTTGGCCAGATTACCAAGTTTCCCCCTTTGTCAGCAGGTTTGAATACTACATCTTTGAGTGACTGTAGTATTTTTTCCCCCTGTCCACATTTCCTTCACATACACAATTCACAATTTTTCACATATCCACTTTATCATCATTCATTCTTTCTGTATATTCCTAAACTGGATAATCACTTATTGATTACACGATCCTCCTATTTTCATACATCAATTCACTTTGACACTGTTCTCACTCCCCCCTTTTTTCCTGGTTCCTTTTCCGCTTCCTTTTTTGCCCCCTTTCCTTTTCCATGTCATGATCTTTATACATGTAAATACTGCCACATCGGCCCCACATGTATTTCTTGGTGACCTATGCGCACGCGCCCGGTTTGACGGCCTTCTCTGACCTCCGGGAGCGCTCACACACGTGACCGCAGTGTATTCCACAATGGAGCACAGAGCGCGGTCCTGGAAAGTCCCTTTTGCTTAAGAGGGCGGAACTGGTCGCGCGCGCTATCCACAGGTCCTATTCCATTTCCGGTATCTTACCGGAATCAAAATACCTAATGGCAGGTCCTGTGCACACAACTCCGGTCACGTGACCGGTTATACTGATCCACGGTAGCTATAAAAATTGCAGGAACACCCTTACCTGTTAGAACGCCCCGGGAAGAAGCAACTTATGCGAAACAGTGCTGTCGGGCGGCGGTGGGGGAACTAGGTTCACCAGCATACAGCCTTTCCATTGGCCTCATTTCACATTGGTCAGTGACCGGTAACATCTTACCTTTTATATTATACTAACCTATTTTTGTTATTTCCATGCTGTGCCTCCCTATTCTAGATATAACTTCTGTATATTATTTCCCTCCCTAGCCAATTGGCATACTAGGCCATTTTTTCCTTTTGTAGTACTTACAGTACCCACTGTTGCAAGTTCTTTGTAATTGCTGTTGGAACATAGGCCTTTAACACTTTGGTGGGATTTTTCCTGAGTCATTTTGAATTTTGAATATACTCTAAATAGCTATTTGGCACCCTCTGGAGATACCATATATCTTTTGCTGTTTGTTTCCTACCCCCCTTGTTGGAGACCTCAGTCCAGTCTTTTTAACACAATTTATGTCATTTTTAATTTGTAATTGATAAAAATTTATAATTTTATTAACCTCATTGTTTTTCACTTCTTTGATCCTCACGGCACCTTACGTGATGATTTTTGTTTGGAATATAATTATTGAAGTGATTATTGCCTTTTTGATTTAGGATCATGGGTATAACCACTCCCATATAGGTCTGGTCACAGAGGGTGCGACTGTGATTATTACACCACTTTTGAAAGGAAATTGAGCAGTGGGAGACACAAATGAGAAGCCGGGCCCAGTAAATGGATAACAGCGCACATGCGTGAAAACTGAGTCAAGTAATACTGACTGCACATGTACAAAGCCATGTCATAGAGTGGTAGAACGCACAAATAAAATTCCAGATCTGAAAGTAGATATCAGCACACGTGTGTGAATACTTAGTGCGCCATCCAAAAATACTGGATGCACATATATATTTCACCCAGTGGAAGTATCTAGAATTGATACAGATGCTAAAACTGAATTGTACTGGGACTTAAAGGGTTTGTATTGAAGATTCCTGGCAGTCTTTTTTGCATTTTAGAACAGAATATGATCTTGTAATTTGTAGGCTTGCAAAATTGGTAGTAAATTTTGAATTGTAGAATATAACGAGAGCTTATATATAGAAAAATGAAGGCTGAACATTGATGAATGCACAGTATATGCTCTATTTTATATACTGTTCAGCCGGGAAATGTGAAATCATGTTGACAGGTGCATTACAAGCAGTCTCTGCTGGTGAGGATGATGGAGGTAAAATATGGCAGAAACTGGCTTACTGTAAGGCTGGTTTCACATTAGCGCTTTTTAAGCGCACGCACGGCCGGGGGTAGCTCCGCCCCCGAGCCGGCTCTCTGCCCGGCATGCCCGCCCCTTGCTTGTAGCGCCGCCTCCTAGCGCACAGCGACGCCTGCGATCGGCGCACCCTATCTTTAGCATAGGGTGCGCAGATCGTGCGCAGGCCGTGCGCTAGTTGCGCTTTGACCTGCGCTGCACACTTTTGACGGTGCGCCGAGCACGCCGAAATCCGAAAAGTTTGATTTTGGCGTGCACGGCGCACCGTCAAAAGTGCGCAGCGCAGGTCAAAGCACAACTAGCGCACGGCCTGCGCACGATCTGCGCACCCTATGCTAAAGATAGGGTGCGCCGATCGCAGGCGCCGCTGTGCGCTAGGAGGCGGCGCTACAAGCAAGGGGCGGGAACGCTGGGCAGAGAGCCGGCTCGGGGGCGGAGCTACCCCCAGCCGTGCGTGCGCTTAAAAAGCGCTAATGTGAAACCAGCCTTAGCTTTACATTTTAAGCACATTCAGAACATCAAAATCTAAATTTTATAAAAAAATTACATTTTTATTATACATTAATATAGAATCTCCCAACTTTCATTTCACCTTGTATACTTTATAGAATGGTTCTGGTTCTGAAGCAAAGTTAAGCTGAGTAAATGCATGGTTCTAGTTTATCTGTGAATTGTACTTTATTGATTGCAATGAACATATAATCATTTATCAATCACTCAATCAGAGACTACATTTTCTATGCATTTAGTTTACATTCCACTTTAAAGAAAAAATACACCCAAAAAACACAATTAAATATCCACTCTATTGTTTCCAATCACCCATGTGCCTGCAATAAAGTATGTCTCTGAATGTTTTTAATAGCAGCTCAATTTACATGGCTAACCCCTTATCATATAATGATAATAGAAGAGACAAAAATCTACAGTATTAAAATAGAACCAGATTATGGGCTCACTATCTACTGCAAACACAATGAACGCTGAGTTAAGAAAAGGCTGCTCACACTGCGTACCGACCTGTCATTCTGATCAGGACATACAATTACTGCTGAGGTAAGAAGAGGCTGCTCACACTGCTGTCAACCATATCTTTCTGATATGATACTAGAGATAAAGTGAGTGCTGAGGTAAAAAAGAGGCTGTACATATTACTGTCCAGGAGATCTAATAAGTGGTGAGATAAAAAGAGGTTGCTCTCAATGCTGTCCGCCATGTCTTTCTGATCTAATACTGGAGATACCAGGGGTGTGAGGTAAGAAGAGGCTGCTTATACTGCTGTCAACCATTTCTTTCTGATATGATACTGGAGATACAATGTGCTGGGGTGAAAAGAGGCTGCACATACTACTGTCCACCTGGCCTTTCTAATCTAATACTGGAGATATAATAAGTGCTGAGATAAGAAGAGGTTGCTCTCAATGCTGTCCACTATGTCTTTCTGATTTAATACTGGAGATAACAGGGATGTGAGGTAAGAAGAGGCTGCTTACACTGCTGTCCACCCTGTTTATCTGATCAAATACTAGAGCTACACTGAGCGCAGAGGTTTAGGTTTTTCATTTTGTTTGCATCATGTGTATATAAAGGTGTGGCCTGCCTTTTCTTTGAACTAGTGTCTACTAGCTGGGCCCAGTCCTTCTCATCCCTTATCCACATGCAAGTCACTTGACAAACGGTAAGGTTTTTAATATTAGAGTTAGGACTGTCTTAATTAGAGTCACCCTTAAGTAGCGGGATAGGTTTTACATTTTTTTTTATCTAAAAGCATGTTACCTAAGTACCCTACATTATTTTCATGCCTTATTGCTGCTTATTAATTTACTGCAGGGTATTCAATTATTATGTTTCTGCATTTGTTTTTTTTTTTCTGTTCAGTGGCCAGTGGGAACATGCACTTACATGCTACATGCACACCAATTTATATCCCAGTTCATATCTTTAGGCTATGTGCCCACGTCGCACACTGAAAACCGGACTCCTTCCCAGAAATTGCGCATTTTTTTACCGCGATTCTGTTCGCGATTTTGCCGCGATTTTCTCAAGCACTTTCCAAGCGATTTGAAGCATCGCTTGGAAAGTGATTGACAGGTTGGTCACACTCGTCAAACATAGTGTTTGACAAGTGTGAGCAGCTTTTTACTATTGAGGCCGCATATGCGGCCTCAATAGTAAAAGATAAAATGTTAAAAATGATAAAAAAATAAAAAATCGGGGTATATTTACCTTCCGAAGTCCCGCGCTGCCATCCCGAGCCTCAGCGTTCCCAGTAATGCCTTGCGAGACCTGTGATGACGTTGGTCTCACGTTACTATAGCGATCTCGCGAGACTGCTAGAGTAACGCGAGACTACGTCATCACAAGACCTTGCCGCAAGGCATTACTGGGAACGCTGCGGCCCGGGAATGCAGCGCGGGACGTCGGAAGGTAAATATACCCCGATTTTTTATTTTTTATTCTTTTTTTTACAGGGTTATGGCACCCAGGGCCTGGAGGACAGTCTCCTCTCCTCCACACCGTGGGTACCAACCACACATGAGACGCTTAACTTCCCGCATGGTGGGCATAGCCACATGCGGGAAGTAAGCGATTCTCATGCATTCCTATGGGTGCGGAATCGCGGCAATTCTTTGCGATTCCGCACAAAAGAATGATCATGCTGCGATTTTTTCCGCGATGCGTTTCCGCCGCAGAAAAAAGCTCAGCATTAGCATAGCATGTGCGGAATGCCATAGGAATGCATGGGGTGCATTCTGTACATGATTTTTAAACGTTTTCGCAGCGTTTTCGTGCCAAAAATCGCGGCAAAAACGCTTAAAAATCGCATCGTGGGCACATAGCCTTAGGGTTTTTTTGCTGAGGTAAGAAGACGTTGCTCATACTAATGTCCATACTGTATTTTGAAAATACTGATTGACGGTAGTGACCTGGAGATACCTTTAAAGTATGTGCTATAGGCTAGCTCCAGGCCACAGCAGAGGTCCTTCCTACACATGCTCACAGGCACCTCACCTATTTAAGGACATGTTTCTGCCAGTGTAACAAGACAGCAGTCGTTTTAATTCTACAGTGATTACCCCCCTAGAGAAAAGGAGTGTGACTTGCTATTTAAAGGGATTAAGGAATTTATTTATAATGACAAATACTTCATTCTTTTTTTCTATTCCCGGAGAACTACTGTAAGGTCCGGAAACTGGGCCTGTAATTGCAGCCATAACTAGAGTTGAGCGATACCGTCCGATACTTCAAAGTATCGTATCGGATGGTATCGGCCGATCTTTAAAAAAAGTATCGGTATCGCCGATTCCGATACCGGAAGTCCCATTCAAGTCTATGGGACTTCCGGTATCGGAATAAGAAAAACCCTTTCCTGCCCTTGTACAGCCTCTCTGGGGTCTGTACGGGCCTTTCGGGGGGCTGTGCCGGCCTGCCAGGGGGTCTGTGCAGGCTCCGGTGGTCTGTGCCGGCCTGCCGGTGGTCTGTGCAGGCTCCGGGGGGCTGTGCCGGCCTGCCGGGGGGCTGTGCAGGCTCCGGGGGGCTGTGCCGGCCTGCCGGGGGGCTGTGCCGGCCTGCCGGTGGTCTGTGCAGGCTCCGGGGGTCTGTGCAGGCATCGTCCGATGGGACTACAAGTCCCATCGGGCGATGCCTGCTACCATGACAGTGATTGACACATTAGCCAATGATGGGACAGTAGTAGTCCCATCATCCGGCTAATGTGTTAAATGTAAAAAAAAAAAAAAAAAAAAAATTACATGCTACATACATACAACATGCATACTACATACATGCTACATTCATACTACATACTACATACATGCTACATACATACTACATATATACTACATGCATGCTACATACATACTGCATGCTACATACATACCACATACATACTACATACATACTACATGCTACATACATACCACATACATGCTACATATATACTACATGCATGCTACATACATACTACATATATACTACATGCATGCTACATACATACTGCATGCTACATGCATGCTACATACATACTACATATATACTACATGCATGCTACATACATACTGCATGCTACATACATACCACATACATACTACATACATACTACATGCTACATACATACCACATACATGCTACATATATACTACATGCATGCTACATACATACTACATATATACTACATGCATGCTACATACATACTGCATGCTACATGCATGCTACATACATACTACATATATACTACATGCATGCTACATACATACTGCATGCTACATACATACCACATACATACTACATACATACTACATGCTACATACATACCACATACATGCTACATATATACTACATGCATGCTACATACATACTACATATATACTACATGCATGCTACATACATACTGCATGCTACATGCATGCTACATACATACTACATACATACTACATGCTACATACATACCACATATATACTACATACATACAATACATTCATACAATACATACATAGACATACAGTACATATAACATAGAGTAACATACTTACCAATACTTGTCACATTGTTCCCCGAAGCCATTGTCGTCTACGGAATAAATATTAACATAACAAACCACAAAAATACTCACCCACGATCCGAAGCAGTCCACGAGTGTGTCCCACGACGATCTTGGGTAGAGAACTGCAGCATCAGCTGTTGCTGCCATTCTCTACGGGCTGCAGGAATCCAATGACAGAAGGTAGGTATCCTTCCGCACTGTATTCCTCCGCCACTTAAAAAAAAAAAAGTCCCTAGTCTCACTTTATGCCATTGCTGTGTGGGAAATTCCCACGCAGCAATGGCATAAAGTGAGACTAGGGACTTTTTTTTTTTTAAGTGGCGGAGGAATACAGTGCGGAAGGATACCTACCTTCCGTCATTGGATTCCTGCAGCCCGTAGAGAACGGCAGCATCATCTGATGCTGCCGTTCTCTACCCAAGATCGTCGTGGGACACACTCGTGGACTGCTTCGGATCGTGGGTGAGTATTTTTGTGGTTTGTTATGTTAATATTTATTCCGTAGACGACAATGGCTTCGGGGAACAATGTGACAAGTATTGGTAAGTATGTTACTCTATGTTATATGTACTGTATGTCTATGTATGTATTGTATGAATGTATTGTATGTATGTAGTATATATGTGGTATGTATGTAGCATGTAGTATGTATGTAGTATGTATGTAGCATGCATGTAGCATGCAGTATGTATGTAGCATGCATGTAGTATATATGTAGTATGTATGTAGCATGTAGCATGTATGTAGTATGTATGTGGTATGTATGTAGCATGTAGTATGTATGTAGCATGCATGTAGTATATATGTAGTATGTATGTAGCATGTAGCATGTATGTAGTATGTATGTGGTATGTATGTAGCATGTAGTATGTATGTAGCATGCATGTAGTATATATGTAGTATGTATGTAGCATGTAGCATGTATGTAGTATGTATGTGGTATGTATGTAGCATGTAGTATGTATGTAGCATGCATGTAGTATATATGTAGTATGTATGTAGCATGTAGCATGTATGTAGTATGTATGTGGTATGTATGTAGCATGTAGTATGTATGTAGCATGCATGTAGTATATATGTAGTATGTATGTAGTATGTATGTAGTATGTATGTAGCATGCAGTATGTATGTAGTATGTATGTAGTATATATGTAGTATGTATGTAGCATGCATGTAGTATATATGTAGTATGTATGTAGTATATATGTAGTATGTATGTAGCATGCAGTATGTATGTAGTATGTATGTAGTATGTATGTAGCATGCATGTAGTATATATGTAGTATGTATGTAGTATGTATGTAGCATGCAGTATGTATGTAGTATGTATGTAGTATATATGTAGTATGTATGTAGCATGCATGTAGTATATATGTAGTATGTATGTAGTATATATGTAGTATGTATGTAGCATGTAGTATGTATGTAGCATGCATGTAGTATGTATGTAGTATTTTTTTTTTTTTTTTTAACATTTAACACATTAGCCGGATGATGGGACTACTACTGTCCCATCATTGGCTAATGTGTCAATCACTGTCATGGTAGCAGGCATCGCCAGATGGGACTTGTAGTCCCATCGGACGATGCTTGCACAGACCCCCGGACATCAGCACAGCCCCCCGGCAGGCCGGCACAGCCCCCCGGCAGGCCGGTACAGACCCCCACAGGGTGCACAGACCACCGGCAGGCCGGCACAGCCCCCCGGCAGGCCGGTACAGACCCCGGGCAGTCCACACAGCCCCCCGGCAGGCCGGCACAGCCCCCCGGCAGGCCGGCAGAGACCCCCGGAAGGCCCGAAATGACGGCGCATCATGATGCGCACACACCGCGCATCATGATGACGTCAGGCCGTCAATCAACTGAACTTCCGATTCCGATGCCGAATTCCGATATTGAAAAAATATCGGAAGTCGGTATCGGAATTCCGATACAGCAAGTATCGGCCGATACCCGATACTTGCGGTATCGGAATGCTCAACACTAGCCATAACATGAACCAAAAAATGCTTCCATTTTACAGTCTTGCAAATAAGTTCATTCACATTATAGGTCTTCATAATTTACTGTAAAGTGAATATAATAGTGATCTTCACACCTAAACTCTACGTTTTACACACTTTCATCACTGAAGTATCTTTAGTGCCAAGAAACTGACGTGGTCCCAAATTACACTGAGCCTTTTCCAACAATGATGTTTGCAGAATGGAATACAACAGCCAAAAGATGTGAGGTTTGGGATGCAGCCAAAAACAAAGGAAAGAATCCCTCAATAAAATGTTCCACAGCCATAAATACATGGAATAACTGTGCGATGCACAACTCTGCGGTTTACAAAGGATGTCAGATGAAAAGCATTCTAAATCACAACAACGTTGCCACCAGGTGTTCCGCTTACAACAGGTATTTCTTGCAAGAAGCTTCCAGTTGAAGTCAGATTAATTATGAATTAGAAGTGATACATCGCCCTTCATGTACAGATATATTCAGCGTGTAAATGACAGTTCTTGTATTCAGTAGAAATAAGAAGACTGAATTTGATATAGACATCTCTTTTTATTGCCAAACCTCCATGAATCTATGAAGCCACAAACACAACTTTTCTCATTTGCCTGCCTAGTAAATATATGCTGTAGTAGAGAGCGGCACATCATAATTTGACCTACACAGAATGCAACTAGCAATAACCTTGGAGTATGTAATACATGACATGGTAGCATTCCAGTGCAGTGGGCAATTGTTCATTGTAATGAAATGGCTGCGAGGTAGCAGGTGTTTTGTACTGACAAGGGGTTTATCCATATCATACCCCAGTGAGTCAGGAGGAATTTATATCAACCGTAAGGTTCTTTGTTACTCAAGTGGAAATTACGTTGTTGCCGTTATTGGCCATATGTTTCTGCTTGTATCGGAGAGATCCATAATTTGCATGCAAATGTTGTCAGCAGAAAATAAGTCAAAATAATCAAAATGTGATTTAATATATAGGCCAACATTAAACATGTATGTATAGTAAAGCATTTTTTTCAAGATTTCAAGATTACTACTTGCTTGACCTTAAATTGCATAATCCTGTATTTATGTAACTATTTTTTCTGTTTCTGCTATTTATTGTTAATACATATTTTGCTGATATATTGCTTTTTTTTCATAATTATACACTTACTGTATCAACACTGAAATTAGAACACCAAGAAGAAAAATTTGTGGAACTTTTAAAATCACAGGATGGTTAAACATTAGGGATGAGCAAGTACACGCGTTAGGATTCGGTACTCGGCGAGTAATGCGGTACTTGCGGTACTCGAATCCTGGTGTGTAAATTTCACTACTCGCCTCACAATATTCGGCACAGCCTGGCACAGTCCACGTACAGCCCAGCAAAATCCCGCACAGCCCGGCACAGTTCCCGCACAGCCCAGCACAGTCACAGCACAGCCCAGCACAGACCCGCACAGCCCGGCACAGTCTCCGCACAGCCCGGCACAGTCCCTGCACAGTCGGGCACAGTCCCCGCACAGTCTCGCACAGACCCGCACAGCCCAGCACAGTCCGGCACAGCCCCGCACAGTCCCCGCACAGCCTGGCACAGTCCCCGCACAGTCAGGCACAGTCCCCGCACAGTCCCGCACAGCCCGGTACAGTCCCCGCACAGTCCCTGCACTGCCCGGCACAGTCCACGCACAGCCCAGCACAGTCCCACACAGCCCTGCACGCACACACACACACACACACACACACACAGAATGCAAAGGATTTTCAAAATATCTCAATGTATGCAATATTGAGCATGAGGACCACATGCAAATATTTCCACATTAACACACCTTGGCTACCTTTATTTAAGTTATTAATGGTTGTCTAAAAAATGATCTTTCACACTAAATGCATATGGACATGCAAATCATCAAGATCCTCTGCTGGCAGCTCCCTTTTCAATTATCAAGCAACCACATCCAAGATGTGCTCAGTGGAAAACAAGTCTTAAGAAGCTGCAATCCATGGTAGTATGAATAGGTGATGAAAGCTGCTCACAGTAGCAAAAGCAACATGCGACCTAGTGCATGTTGCTTGTGGTATTGTGGGCAGCCTGCATGGCCTAAGTTACCTACCATGGCTTACAGTGTTGCCAAACGTGTCTGCCATCGAGCTTTTTGAGCAGTCTAAACATATCTAAACATGTTATGGTCTGCAGCATCTCCAAATTTGTCTCCCATTGAGCACATCTGGGATATCATTGGTCTGCAATGACACAAGAACAAAGCGTGCTGCCATCAGCGGATCTTGATGATTTGTGTGCCAAAGTGCATTCAATATGGCATAACATTCTTCAAGTCAACCATTAATAACCTCTTTAATAGCAAACCAAGGTATGTAAGTGCATTTATTTCTATGAATTTTGCTTTTATATGATAAATCAAAATATTTAGAAAATGTTTAGTTTTTTCATAATTTTCAAATTATTAACATGTCTATCATAGAATCATAGAATCGTAGAGTTGGAAGGGACCTCCTGGGCCATCTGGTCCAACCCCCTGCTCAAAGCAGGATTCGCTAAATCATCCCAGTTAGATGTCTGTCCAGCCTCTGTTTGAAGACTTCCATTGAAGGAGAACTCACCACTTCTCGTGACAGCCTGTTCCACTCATTGATCACTCTAACTGTCAAAAAGTTTTTTCTAATATCTAATCTGTGTCTCCTCCCATTCAGCTTCATCCCATTGCTTCTAGTCTTTCCTTGTGCAAATGAGAATAAAGTTGATCCTTCTACAATGTGACAGCCCTTTAGATATTTGTAGACAGCTATTAAGTCTCCTCTCAGTCAATTATTATTATTATCAATTATGTGAATTCCATTACTCCACATCTTTCCTTTTTGGTGTTGCAATTTCAATGCTGAGACATGTACCATATATTTTTTAATCTTCATATATCACAAATAACAGTTTTTGCCACCAACACATGAATAGCCATCTGCATAAAGATACTTCAATAATAATGCATTGGTGCAGGTGCATCGAAAGGATGCAGATGAAGTGAAAACTAAATAAAGTACAGCTATACCCACTGAGTGTAAGATGATGCCTTGATTGGATTTGAACACTTTCCATTTTTTGTTCTTTAGCTGGCCCAGACTGCTATGATCATTTCTTCCTGTTACAACAATTCATGCATGGAAGCAAACTTTTCATCTTTCTAATGCCTTCAGTACACTTTTATTGTTCGTAACAATATAATCTGCTCTCTTTATGTCCCATCAAATATCAGTGGCCATTTTTGTACCTTTTCAAATCCCCCTATTGTGCCCACAGCAAAGCAGGGAGCATATGTGAAAAACACCTCTGAACACTCAACAGAATAAGGTACAGTAAACATATTATACACTCCTTTAATAGCTATGAATCACATATCTCAGTGGTTAGCACCGCAACCTTGCAGCGCTGGGGTCCTGGGTTCAAATCCCACCAAGGACAACATCTGCAAGGAGTTTGTATGTTCTCCCCATGTTTGTGTGGGTTTCCTCTGGGTTCTTCGATTTCCTCCCACATTCTAAAGACGTCCTGATAGAGAATCTAGATTGTGAGTCCCAATGAGGACAGTGCTGATAATGTATGTAAAGTGCTGTGGAAGTAATGGCGCTATATAAATGAGTAAAATAAAATGTATGCATGACATTAATTCTGTACAGCAATTGCGATGGCATCCCAGCTCCCTGTTATCACTGGGCCTGGATCAAAATGTGTTCCAATACACCTGCATTAGTGAAAAGAAAATTGCAGACAAGTTCAGAATAACTTAACTGTTATTTATCTTACAATTTTGATGCTAAACTTGCAGTCATTCCAGCAAAATACCCTTTGGCTATGTGCACACGCTGTGGATTTTTCCGTGCGGTAAATTGACCTGCGGTTTTCCTGCAGATTGGCCTGCGGTTTGACACCTGGACAATGGAATAGGTGGCAAACCGCAGCAGAATCCGCAGAAAGAATTGACATGTCAATTCTTTCTGCGGATGTAAAACCGCAGCTTTTCCGTAGTGAAAAAACCGCAGCATGTGCACTGCGGATTGTAAATCCCATAGACTTACATGCTACTGTACACTGTCTGCAGAACTGCTGCAGATCCGCAGAGGCCAAATCCGCAGCAGATCCGCAGCAGAATCCGCAGCGTGTGCACATAACCTTAAGAAAACTTTACCCTCTGCAAGTTTGCATGGATTCCGATGCCTACGTCTGCTGCTGTGTGGTCATGTACAATTATTCTAAAAAACAAAACTTAAGATAATTTAAAGGCAAGAATTAAATAAGTGAATTATAAAAGTGTAGTCACCCAGAATAATAAGAGTTAGTTCAGACACATTGTCCACGCTGTAGCTGAAATCTGCAATATCCCTGCACCGGTGCAATATTTTCAATGTTTCCATGCACAATCACTTAATCTTGGAGGGACACAGCTGTTTCATCTGCAAGATAAAGTGATTTTGTAGAGAAATAGTGAAAATATCGCAGCAGTACCGTGATATTGCAGTTTTTTCAGCTACAGCGTGACCTTTGCATGTGACCACAGCTTAAGGCCGGAATCACACTACCATGTGTGATGCGAGAAGCTTGCATGAGTCTCTCGCATCAACACCCAGCGCTACCGAATACTTGCAGCTGCAGCTCCGGTCCTGAGTTCCAGAGGCAGTGCCAGGTGTTGATGCGAGAGACTCATGGGAGTTTCTCGCACCACACACGGTAGTGTGATCCTGGCCTAAGAGTGAAATCAGTGTGCAATACAATGAAAAGTATATTAGGAGTTTCTTATGAACCGTTATTATAAGAGTATTTTATTGAATGCGGGATGCAGTTTCTCAGAATTATAGCAGTAATGGATCATAAACTGCTAAATGATCAGATGAAGTAAGCTAATTAAACTACTAGTTCTTATTCATATAAAATAATCGTTTTGGTTGTAATTAGTAATTATTCAACATGAAGTATTTGTACTGTTATAAAGCATACAGTATAATAATGGTTAAGTACTGAAACAAAACTGTGTTTCTACATTAATGGCTCATTACCAGTGCTCTTTGCTTGCAGCATAATAATATCATGATGTATTCTTAACACTGGCGTTAATGCCAGAGCGGATAATTGGGGTGTATACCATGACTGATCAAATAATTAAAAAGAAAATAAATTTGTTTTAGATGGGTAATTGAAAAAGCTATGAAAAAATTAAAATGGCAATTTACCTAATAAAATAGAATGATAGACAATTGTATTTCCCTCTCTTTCTCCTTCTTATTTTGGTATTTGAGATCACTTGGCTACTTGATAGTATTATCATATAGGAATGATTGTCTAGCTAAACCATTTTTTCAATTTTAGCATTAAAAATTATGGTTTATAATTTATAGTTAATTTGTAAAAGAATATCAGGTAAATATCATGTTTTTACAGTGACAGCCATCAATCCTGAGATCTGATCCTTGTTAAAGCACTGCAGTAAATTATTGGTCTCATCAGTCATGCCCAAATTTACAGCACAAGACTTTTGAGTCCAGTAATTGGTTGCAGCAGTCACATGCGCTGCAGTCTTGACGGCCAATAAACACAGTGCCAGCAGCAAAGATCCAATGCTGGGACTGGGGCGGGTGAACATTTTTTTATTATTATTTTTTCTATGTCTGCCAGCTTTTATTAAAAAAAAATATTCCAAGACAACATCTTTAATATGTAAATTGAACTTATGAGAAGGGAAATGAACTGGATCAATAATATTCCCCAGTTTATTAATTAGGCAATGGGCTGGACAATGATGTTTGGGCATCTTAGGGCAATGCTATTTGGGTACTGTGTGGTATAGTTTTTGCACACATGACTGAAGTCCTTTACAACATTATTTATTGCCATCAAAATGTATACCGTATTTTTCGGACTATAAGATGCACTGGACCATAAGACAAATTTGGGGTGGAAAATAGCAGAAAATAGATTTTTATAAGACGGGGGTCCGTCTTATTGTCCGAATTTAAGGTATCTTACCTGAGGGTAGGCAGTGGTAGAACGGTATCACAGGAGGCATGATCCCTTCCTCAGGAAGCTGGCAGTGGCAGAAGTGGAGCAATGCTGCAGTCCCTTGGTGCGGTGCTGCAGGTCCGGTGTTAGCGGTGAGTCAGAGCATGGAGCAGGGTCCCTTCCTCGGGGTGCCGATGGTGACAGAAGTGGAGTAATGCTGCAGTCCCAGGACGCGATGCTGCAGGTCCAGTGTCGGTGGTGAGGCACAGCATGGAGCAGGGTCCTTTTCTCAGGATGCCTGCGGTAGAAATGTGGCGACGCTGCGGCCCGGTGTCCATGGCGAGCAGAGCCGAGTGCACAGATTGAGATCTCGGTGTCCCTCAGGTTCAGGAAAATGGCCGTTGAGATCTCAATCTGCGCATGCATGGCCTCTGGTGGCCATTTTCCAGAAGCCGAGGACCGCAGAGATATCTATCTGCACACATGCTGCCTACAGCGGCCAACAGCTGCAGGAAGTTGACTACAGGGAAACCGGTGATGCACTCGGCTCTGCTCGTCATGGACACTGGACCGTGGCGTCGCCACATTTTGCCGCTGGCATTCTGAGGAAGGGATCCTGCTCAGGTGCATTCTGCACCACCCACCACCGACACTGAGCTTCAGCATTGCTACACCTCTTCAGTTCCACTGCAACACCACTGCCACAACCCCCCTGTAAGCCTGCGTTCGAACTATAAGATGCACCCCCCATTTTCCTCCCACTTTGGGAACAAGTGCGTCTTATAGTCCAAAAAATACGGTAATTTAGTTAATAGTGAGAAGTCTACCTCTAACAAAGATGACATCAAACACAAAATATATTTTGCTGTTTGTTCACGCATCCTTTTAGTGCTATGAGAGAAATCAGAAACATTGACTTGCGTTTTGAAACTGTAAAGCGCTGCGGAATATGTTGGCACTATATAAATAAAGATTACTATTATCATTATTGCCAATTATTGCTGTATTGCATTTAAATATACTCTAAAAGGGATTTCTCTGTCAGGGCAGGTGCACACAGCCGTTTTATCCCTGTGCGATCAGAGTGGCATCAGTTTTTGTCAAAGATGGAGAGGTTAAAAAAAAAGTTTATACACCCTCCCTTCACACTTGGATGTCATACGAGTGCGAATCAATGGTTTTCAAGGCCCCATAAACTTGCATTGCCAATTTTGACCCGAAAGATCAAAATTGGACATGTCTTTGATTTTTTCTTCAGACATGTGCACAGCCCCATAGAATATCATGGGTATGAATGGTATTTGAGAAAACCATGGACAGCACTTATCCGATACAATCAGTGGTGGGGCACGAGCCTTCATTCATAGGTCAGCTCTGACATTACCTATTGCAATTGATGGATTTTGTGTGTATAATGATGTTTCTTCAAGGGTTACTCACAGTTCACTGTTTTGTTGGAGATTTGTGATCTGATATTTGATCTGGCCAGTAGAGGGCAGGAGCGTGAGGCCAGACTTGAAACGCGGGGTTTTTTGGAGGTTCGTGGGAGGTTGGGAGAAGTGGAAGGAGAGTCTGGGTGGAAGTGAAGCTGCGACTCTGGAGCTGTTTATGGTAACTCTGGGACGCATTGATCGGCTTGACGTGAGCAGACTCTGTGAGGACAACCTAATACACTGCATCTTGGGCTAGGCCACGTGAGGCCTTATTTCTAAGGACTTTGAGAAGCCCTGTGTTGGAGAGAGCGGCATTCTCTTAGAGCTTCAAGAGGGCGTTTCTGATTATTTGGGACTTAGCCCAGCATTGACTATTCTTCTTTAGTCTCAGGTTGTACCTGTACCTACTTACATCTGAAAATATATGCACACATATAATAGAGTTATAGAGGTCCAGTTAGTTAAGAGAAAATGCCTCGTCTGTAAGAGACACTTTGGAAACTGCTCCGAATAGGTGATTACTAAAGTACTGGCTCAATACTGTTATTTTAGAATCATAGAATGGTAGAGTTGGAAGGGACCTCCTGGGCCATGTGGTCCAACCCCCTGCTCAAAGCAGGATTCACTAAATCATCCCAGTCAGATGTCTGTCCAGCCTCTGTTTGAAGACTTCCATTGAAGGAGAACTCACCACTTCTCGTGGCAGCCTGTTCCACTCATTGATCACTCTAACTGTCAAAAAGTTTTTTCTAATATCTAATCTGTGTCTCCTCCCATTCAGTTTCATCCCATTGCTTCTAGTCTTTCCTTGTGCAAATGAGAATAAAGTTGATCCTTCTACAATGTGACAGCCCTTTAGATATTTGTAGACAGCTATTAAGTCTCCTCTCAGTCTTCTCTTTTGCAAACTAAACATTCCCAAATCCTGCAACCTTTCCTCATAAGACAGGGTTTGCAGACCGGTCACCATTCTGGTCGCTCTTTTCTGAACTTGCTCCAGTTTGTTGATGTCTTTTTTAAAATGTGGTGCCCAAAACTGGACACAATATTCCAGATGAGGTCTGACCAAAGAGGAGTAGAGGGAAATAATGACTTCACGGGATCCAGACTGTATGCTTCTGTTAATACATCCTAGAATTGCATTTGCCTTTTTTGCTGCTGCATCACACTGTTGACTCATATTCAGTCTGTGATCTATTAGTATACCCAAGTCTTTTTCACATGTGCTGTCACTTAGCCCTATTCCTCCCATTCTATATATGCTTTTTTCATTTTTATTGCCCAGATGTAGTACTTTGCATTTTTCCCTGTTAAAAACCATTCTGTTAGTTGCTGCCCACTTCTCCAGTTTATTTATATCTTTTTGAATCCTCTCTCTCTCTTCTCTAGTATTAGCTATCCCTCCTAGCTTTGTGTCATCAGCAAATTTAATCAGTTTACCCTCAATTCCTTCATCTAAATCGTTGATAAAGATGTTGAACAATACAGGGCCCAGGACAGAGCCCTGTGGTACCCCACTTGAGACATTCTTCCAACTGGATGTGCAGCCATTTACGACCACTCTTTGGGTCCGATCACTAAGCCAGTTATGAATCCACCTAACAGTTGCCTTGTCCATTCCATACTTAGTCATTTTTTCAATAAGGATTGTATGAGAGACTTTGTCAAATGCTTTGCTGAAGTCAAGATATATTATATCTACAGCATTTTCTTGATCCACCCAATCAGTGATACCGTCATAGAAGGAAATTAAGTTAGTCTGACATGACTTATTAGCTACAAACCCATGCTGACTCTGTTTAATCACTTCATTCTTATCCAGGCATTGACATACATGTTGTTTAATAATTTGTTCAAAGATCTTTCCTGGTATAGAAGTCAGACTCACCGGCCTATAGTTGCCTGGGTCCACCTTCTTCCCCTTTTTGAAGATAGGAACAACATTTGCTCTTCTCCAGTCTTCTGGCACTTCTCCTGTTCTCCAAGAATTTTCAAAGATTATGGAGAGGGGTTCAAAAATTTCTTCTGCTATCTCCTTCAGTACTCTGGGGTGTAATTCATCTGGACCTGGAGACTTGAATTCATTTAGGTTAGCTAAGTGTTTCCTCACTATCTTTCTGTTTATAGATATCCTGGATTCTTCTACTCCCTTAATAGGACAGTGAATAACAGTTGATGTTACATTTCCTTTCTGAGAGAAAACAGATGCAAAATAGGAATTTAAAAGTTCAGCCTTCTCAACATCCTGTCTTACCATTTCATCATTTTCATTCTGTAAAAATCCTATAGCATCTTTGACTTTTCTTTTACTTTTGACATATCCCCAAAATCCTTTATTATTGCTTTTGACATCTCTTGCAAGCCTCAATTCATTTTCAGCTTTAGCTAATCTGATTTGTGCCCTGCAGGTTCTGCAGACAGCATTATATTCTTCTTTAGATATGCCTCCCTCTTTCCATTTTATAAACATTTTTTTCTTCCTTTTTAGCATGTGCTTAAGTTCTGTGTTCATCCATCCTGGTTTCCTTAAATGCTTCCTATTCTTCCCTCTTTTCGGAATTGTTAACAACTGTGCTTTGAGAATTTCATTTTTCAAGATTTCCCATCCTTCCTGGACATTTTTGTCTTTAAGGATATCCAGCCATTGGATCCCTCCAATTCTCTTTCTGAATCCCTTAAAATCTGCCTTTCTGAAATCTAACCTTGACGTCTGAGTCTTCACAGGTCTTCCGCCTCTAGTTATCCAAAATTCTAAAATAGCATGGTCGCTACCTCCTAGGGTCCCAGCCACTTTTACCTCCTCAACCATTTCCTCCCTGTTTATAAGGATTAGATCCAAGGTAGCAGTTCCCCTTGTTTTCTCCCTTACCTTTTGGAAAATAAAGTTGTCAGCAAGAGAGGATAAGAATTTCCTTGACCTGTTAGTTTTGCCTGAGAGAGATTCCCAACAAATGTCTGGATAGTTGAAATCTCCCATGACAATTATGTCATATTTTTTGGAGAACTTGGCCATTTGATGCATAAAGAGTTCATCCATATCTTCAGCTTGCACAGGCGGCCTGTAGTAAATGCCTACAATGGTGTCCTTTCCATTGTTCTGTCCTTGTATTCTTACCCAAACAGTTTCCACAGAACTCCCAGTCTCTGAAGCTTCAATCTCTGTGCAGATATACGCGTTTCTAACATACAATGCGACACCCCCTCCTCGTTTATCAAGTCTGTTTCTTGCAAATAAGTTGTATCCTTCTAGTCTTGTATTCCAATCATGTGTATTGTCCCACCAAGTTTCAGTGATTCCAATGACATCATATTTCTTTTCCTGTGTTAGTAGTTCCAATTCTCCTTGTTTGTTGCCCATGCTTTGTGCATTAGTATAGAAACATTTTAGTTTGTGATTGGTTTCTCTTTCTCCAATATTTGTATTAATTAGATTCTTTCGTCTTTGTCCTTCCTTTCCACTTCTAAAAGCAGAGTTCTCAATAGCATTTGTCAGGTATATGGCTTTTTCTGGTCTTTTGCTTCCCTTCCCATGTTGTTCTAGTTTAAAGCTCTCCTAACAAGTGTAGCAAGGCGACTTCCAAATACATGCTTTCCAGTCTTCGTAAGGTGCACCCCATCTCTAGCAAGTAGTCCATCGTATAAGTAGTTCATTCCGTGATCCAGAAATCCAAATCGTTGCTGACGGCACCATCGACGTAGCCAGTTGTTCACCTGCAGAATCTTATTCCACCTCCTTGTTCCATGGCCATCCACTGGGAGGATGGAAGAGAAGACCAACTGCGCTCCCAGTTCTTTCACTTTCTTGCCTAAGTCTTCAAAGTCTCTGCAGATGGTTTCCAGGTCGTTTCTTGCGGTGTCATTTGTCCCCACATGTAGTAGCAGGAATGGGTAGTCATCTGTAGGTCTGAAGAGTCCTGATATCCTGTCAGACACATCTTTAATTTTTGCACCTGGAAGACAGCACATTTCTCTTGAAGTTATAGCCGGTCTGCAGATAGCGGCCTCTGTTCCTCTCAACAGGGAATCCCCCATGACCACCACTCTCCGTTTCTTCTTCACAACATTTTTCTTTCTCCATCCAGGAGGACTCTGAAGGCGTACAAGGTTGCTGTTTGTTGGCAAAGTCTTATCCTGATGTATTTCTTCATCGTTTTCCTGCGTGAGAGCCTGGTACTGGTTTCTGAGCGGTATGGGTGCTGACTGCCTCCTGATCCTCCTGCTTCTCTGGGTCACATGTCTCCATTCCTCTGTTTCTTCAGGTGCACTTCGAATTTCTTCTCTTTCTGTAACATGAAGAGATAATTCTGCTCTGTCCAAGAACTCTTCACCTTCCTTAATGATCTTCAACGTAGCTAACCTCTCTTCGAGATTTTGCAACTTTTCCTCCAACAGGGACACAAGCTTGCATTTGTGGCATGTGAAGTTTGGCTTTTCCACAGGTAAATCTGTGAACATGTAGCAAGAAATGCAGCTCACCAAATGGCTCCTGGTCTCTTCCATCTTGAGATTTCTTAAAAACAATGAAAGATGAGCCAAAATTTGCGCGCCTGTCGGCGCGCGGTTTTTCCGATTTCCTCTTTTCAGCTGCAACGGCCAAAACCCAGTGATCGTTGAGCTCGCGGAGACTCTTCACTTATCCCAGAAGGCACTGGGAATATGCAAATGATCTCCTCAAGACTCTTCCCCTGGTTTTCCGATTTCCTCTTTTCAGCTGCAACGGCCAAAACCCAGTGATCGTTGAGCTCGCGGAGACTCTTCACTTATCCCAGAAGGCACTGGGAATATGCAAATGATCTCCTCAAGACTCTTCCCCTGGTTTTCCGATTTCCTCTTTTCAGCTGCAACGGCCAAAACCCAGTGATCGTTGAGCTCGCGGAGACTCTTCACTTATCCCAGAAGGCACTGGGAATATGCAAATGATCTCCTCAAGACTCTTCCCCTGGTTTTTTATTTATTTATGCATAGAAAGGGTTAATCGCGTTGTGCTTTGCTCGCATATAATTTTTAATTCTGTTTAATTGTTCCTGTGCATACTCATAGTCGGTATTATTTAGAGTAACTACTGTCTTTGTATTTGTTACTTACACACTGTTTACCTGCCATCCTTTATTTCTTTTATAAACTGGTTAGTAAATATTCATATTATAATATCTAATTTTTGTGCATGTCTGCTGATTGTTGCTGTACCCTTATTGCTGTGGTCGTCCCTCGTCCACGTTTCATCATTATAGTCCAGTCAAATTACGGTTTGACCCGGAACAAATTCCAAGAAAGCGTTTTATGATATTTTTTTTATTACTATTATATGTGGGGAACAACATATTAAAAGTTTTCCAAAAATTGATCACCACAAAGGTCCTAACTATGACGTCATAAGACGATGACAGCCATCGCACTAAAAATAATGAATATTTCCCTATTTCAAAGCTGTAGCTTTAGGTTACAGAAGAGTTTGCATTTTGTATACTATATATTTTCATATAACAATTTTTATACAAAGTTTTATACTAACTACTTGGACAGGCGAGGTCATGACGTCATCAATGACGTCATGACATATATGTACATTTCTAGAAATTATAGAATTAATACACAGTGCATTTTAAGACCTACTTCATCACTGAATAAGCGTGTCAGGTCAATAGTCACTATTTTCATCATCAGACACTGCTTCCTCACTCATATTGTCACAATGCCCTTCTTGACATGGTCCGCATACCTGTGAACAGGTAAGTCCGTGTCTTTTGCAAGTACACCGAAGTGTACTACAACCACGAGAACAATTGCAGTGAATTATTTTCAGAAGTGTTTCTGGCGCGGGAGAAGTATCCATCATCACTGGAACTAGACTGTTGTTCTGCAATTCCCATCCCCATTCAGTAGTGTACATGGTCTCACCATTGTCCATCCAAAGCATCACATGGAGGTAACTCCGAAGAGCATGATACTTCGTTGCAGAGGAGGTTGGTGGCAGTCGTTCAGGTGTAACAAAGATTTTGGCTGAACCAACTTTTTTACAGAGAGTAGAATACCTCATTGCAGACATTGACACTGCTGCCTTAACAATCTCCACATCTGCATCCCCCTCTGATTGTATTACGTGGCAACCTCTGTCATTCATGTGCTGTGAAACGAGATTGATAAGAGACTGTTTGTTCTCCACACTTGAAAGGACGTCCTCCTTTTTCCCGACAAATTTTGTTCCTTCAGCAATGTTCACTTTGTTACTTGTTCGTTTTTTGTGCCGTCGCTGATGGGTAATGTCCTTAGTGTTTGGTCTTCCAATGTAACCATCAAATACTATTGTAGCCTTACCATAGTGCTTTAGTGTGAAAGATGCATAGTCTTCAGCGATTGAACAATATGTCCTTCCTTCTGACCACTTCAATCAATGAAGAAGAGAACCTCCATCAAGAACATAGTGTTCCACTTCTGGCACATCCTTGAGTACTGCGTCATCTGAACTCTGTTCTTTTATAGCAGCCATCAGTTGTGCTTTGTTTGGTTTGCGTAAGAGATGTTTTGCCTCAAAGAGGGATGGTGGGTATGGTGAAAGTTCATAGGCCATCACCTCATCAAGGGAAAGATCAGCAGTTTGAGACACCACAAGAAAGCTTTGGAACAAAAGAGCGGGGTCTATTGTTTTGTCCTTAGCAGCGTCAATAGCCTCACTGGATGCCAGGGTCTTGGCTTTCATTGACCGCTTGTACTTAACTGAAAACAGTGATTGACCCTCCATTGTTGCCACTATTTCTCTGCCAATGGTGAACAAGTTATGGACATTCACATCCTTATTTGCATTGACACCGGTGATAATGTTGCAAAGAGACACTTCATCAGAGAAAGGTGAAAAGGTCTCGAATTTATCTGCAATTTTCTCCAGGTCTTCACGATCTCTTCTCGTCCTTGACGTTCTTGCCTCCTTGTGTTGATCACTGGTGACAAAGCTCTGGCGAGTGAAACCCTGCATTGCATCACTGTAGGAAGAGGACACTGGCACAGACAGAGTCCACAAGGCCCTCTGATGTTCGAACATTCCACTTCCTCTGGTGAGTCCTCCTGCAGTTTTTAGGGAGCGCATCAGAGCTTGCTCGATGACTAGGTCGCAACCCAGGCCTGCCCAGTACTGATCAGTCAGCAAGCCATTCATAAATCTATGGAAGACTGATGGCATATCATCTTCCAGAGTGGTCATAGACTGGAGGTAAAGGTAGGCATCCTTCACATAGTTCCCATGCCCAGCAGCTGCAAGAATGGGCAAACATTCAGCTACAGCATGAAGGTGCATCAGCCTGGATCTTGTACGATCGGCCTCGATAAGCTCCCTTGCAATTCCAACCATCTGTTGGTAATTCAGCCATAGTTTACTTGTGTGAGAGTGAGCAGATAATCCGTTTCTTTTGGTGGACAAGAGGTGGACAATTTCACTAAGGCAGATAGAAGTGATGACCGAATTCAAGTCACTCTCCCCTGTCAGTGTCCGAGCATACAACTGCTCAAGTTCTTGCAACAGGTCTGCAAAACCAGGATGGTCGCAAAGTACTTTGTCTGCAACTTGCTGAGTAAGGCTACTTTCACACATCAGGTTTTCGGCGTCAGGCGCGATCCGGCGTCGTGCCGGAACGCCGGATCCGGCAACTGTTTCGTAAAACCGGATGTGACGGATCCGGTTTTCTGCCGGATCCGTCTTTTTCTTGACAGACAAAACCGGATCCGTCTCATCCGGTTCATCCGTTTTTCTATCCGTTTTTCGACGGATTACGCCGGATCCGGTTTTTAAAATTGACCCTTGTGGCCTTCTGAACGGGATTGGCTACTGGAAAACTATATATAGCATGTTCCTACAGCCCTTCTTTGACAGGTTGTAGAGGAGAAAGTGCAGGTTGGAGAGAAGAGCAAGTTACTGGCGAAGATGGATGTTGTCATTGGAAATATTTTGAAGAATTTGGCGGATTTTACAGCGGAGGCAAATCGTTTGAGGGTGATTGTTCTGGAGAAGGAGAGAGCGAGACAGCAGCGCATCAGGCATCGTAGACGACGTTTGTGGATCCACCCCATCACAGCCAAGAGAATGACGCGTGGGGTCTATTCTACACTCTGCATGGACCTTCGACGAAACCCGGATAAATTTTTTGGATATGTTAGGATGAAAATGGAGAATTTTGATTACTTGGTGGAGCGCATTGCACACCTCATAAGAAAAGCGGACACCTATTGCCGCTTCTCTGTTTCACCCGCAGAGCGTCTGATGGTGACTTTAAGGTAAGCCACATTTATTGGATATGCTCGCATCAGAGCACACTTTCACTGCAATCTTGTTGGTGGTAGTTTGTATCTCCAAGTGTTATAGCTCAGTTTTGGTATGTAATGCTGTGATTTAAAACTAATTTATTGTTTTTTAATTCCCCACAGATTTCTTGCAACTGGAGAATCCCTTTCGTCACTGCATTTCCAGTACAGACTCGGGATTTCCACCATATCTAGAATTGTGAAGTACACATGCCATGCACTGTGGGACTCCTTAGCTGAAGAGTTTTTACCAGAGCCCACAACAGAGAGGTGGATTGAAATTGCTGACAAGTTTCAACAGATATGTCAGTTTCCAAACTGCTTGGGCGCTGTGGACGGGAAACATATCCGCATTGTAAAGCCAGCTGGATCGGGATCGGAATATTTCAATTACAAGAAATATTTTTCAATTGTCCTCATGGCCATCGCTGACGCGGAATACAAATTTATTGCGGTTGATATTGGGGCCTATGGCCACTCCAATGACTCTCAAGTTTTCAAACTGTCTGCCAAGGGGCGTAAACTGTATGGAAACACCTTCCAGTTCCCACCACCTAGACCGCTGCCGCAAACATCTGGTCCACCTATGCCATTTGTCTGTGTAGGGGATGAAGCCTTCCAGCTGTCAGAACACCTTTTGAAACCGTACTCTAGCAGAGGATTGACAAGACCAAAACGCATTTTTAATTACCGCCTCACAAGAGCAAGAAGAATGGTTGAATGTACCTTTGGTATTCTGACAGCCAAATGGCGGGTCCTATTGACTGCGATCAACCTCAAGACAGAAACTGTGGACGAGGTGATCAAAGCGTGCGTGGTACTCCACAATTTTGTTATCTTCAAGGAACCCATTTCCATTGAGGACACCTCTGAAGAAACCACCTTGCAAAATTACCATGACATTACCACTAGAAGTTCTGTGACGGTTTCAGTAATGAGGGACAATTTTGCACTATACTTTATGTCACCTCAAGGCAGAGTACACTGGCAGGATGACAGAGTGTGAAAGATTTGTGCCCAACCAAACTTGTGTACCTTCTGTACCAACAGTATATACCTTTGCCAACCAAAGTTGGCTATCTTGTCATGGTCTCTATTTTTAGCTTTAGGCCACAGGTGTGTACCTGGTTGTGTTTTATGCAAAGTATTTCACCTTTTAACAAAAGTTGTGTACATTGTTAGGAAATCACCAACAATAAACACAACTTTTTAGGTGAAATACTTTGCTTCAAACACAACCAGGAACACAACTGTGGCAAAAAGCTAAAATTTACCCACAGTTATATACCTAGATTTGAATACCATTTCACCTTTTAAATACCCTGTATTTAACCTTTTTCGCCGCAGAAAGAAATGACAGACAACCAGTGTAAAATAATTTAACTTTTATTGAAAAATGTTTTTTTTAGTAAACTTTTTTAAAATTTTAATAAACTTGTTTAATAAAACTTTGAAACTATAAAACTGAAACCATAAAACTGGTCATTTTTATTTAAATACACACATTATAAATCTGTGTAGTGTGTGGTGGAAATACTGCTGTAGGGGCTGCGGGACACTTCGACACTGGGAGTGTGGAGAGGACTGGGATCGTGGTGGGGAAGGAACAGTTAGAGGTGAAGGTGTGGAAAAAACTACAGAATGGGTGGACATGTGGGAAGCAGAAGAGGTGGTGGGTGGTGGAGTGGAGGGTTGGGCAGGGACTGTAGGAGCAGATGATGTTGATGGCAAGTTGTATGGGGAAGGAGTTTGGTACGGGGCAGGTTGCTGGAAGTGGGGAGATGTCTGGTACGGGGCAGGTTGCTGGAAGTGGGGAGATGTCTGGTACGGGGCAGGTTGCTGGAAGTGGGGAGATGTCTGGTACGGGGCAGGTTGCTGGAAGTGGGGAGATGTCTGGTACTGGGGAGGTTGCTGGAAGTGGGGAGATGTCTGGTACTGGGGAGGTTGCTGGTACTGGGGAGTTTGCAGGTACTGGGGAGGTTGCTGGTACTGGGGAGGTTGCTGGTACTGGGGAGGTTGCTGGTACTGGGGAGGTTGCTGGTGCTGGGGAGGTTGCTGGTGCTGGGGAGGTGGATGGTGCTGGGGAGGTGGATGGTGCTGGGGAGGTGGATGGTGCTGGGGAGGTGGATGGTATGTAATAGGAGGGGGAGGATGGAAAGTGGCTGGAGGGGGTGTAGATGTAATAGGAGGGGGAGGATGGAAAGTGGCTGGAGGGGGTGTAGATGTAATAGGAGGGGGAGGATGGAAAGTGGCTGGAGGGGGTGCAGGTGGAGGAACTACTGTGGTGGGAGGAGGAGGTTGGGAGGTAACTTGCTGGAGAGCAGCGTGGCATGAATGCATTACATGCATCTGCTGGGCAGGAGAGAGCATTTCCATGCGCTCCACAACAGACCTGAAAAAGGTGTGGTTTGGCGAAGATCTTGCTTCTGAATGCATGGTTTGCAGAAGTGTCTTCACCTCCAGAATGCTGGAGTTGATCTGCTGATAGCCTGCGGAGATTTGCTCTGACAAGACTTTTAGACAGTTCTGGAAAGATGCATTCAGATGCAAGAACTCTGGCGCATAAGTCTTTTCCTGACCCCTCTGCCGCTGCCGCCCAGTACCCGCAGGTGTACTAGAGGTGGCAGGGGCAGAAGGGTGGGGTAAAGGGAAAGCGATCTCCTCACCAGCAGCTTCATGTAATGTAGGCGGCCACGATGCTCCTGTGCTGGTGGATGGGACAGATGGGTCGAATGTGTGGGAAGGCTGGGAAGGTGCAGATGTACCGGGGCGGTCGAAGTGTCCCTCGGTGCCGGTCTCCTCAGGGATCGCCTCAGAAGGGTCCAATCGTGCAGGCTCCCGAGTGCTGCTCACTGTGCTGTGGAATAAAGAGAAAAAAAAACAATTAAAATACTGACATGGTATGGCCATGGCTGAAAAAAAAAATTACATCTAACATTTGTTTTCACATGTGGTGTGTAATATTTACCTTCTGGTGACCATTGTTTCCCGGAGGAACGACAGGGCTTCTGCGTACTTGTACTTGCTCCTGCGTCCTCCAGATCCACTCGGGGCCCGCATCTCTTTATTGAACTCCTTCTTGAAACGATCCCTCACAGACCGCCACCGATTCACAATTCTGTTCCCTGAAACGAGAAAGGAGTGGTTAGTATACAACATCAGTGTTTCCCAAACTCCAGTCCTCATGGTTCCCAGGGGTCATGTTTTCAGGATTTCCATAGTAAATAGAAATCCTGAACACATGATCCGTGGGGACCACGAGGACTGGAGTTCGGGAAACACTGGTTTACATCAAGCAACCGGTACTGTATATACTTACGCTCTGTAATCTGGGCCCGAACATCGAGGTCCTCCCAGCGGCCCACAAGGAGCGAACAGATTTCCTCCCAGAGTCGTCGGGTAACGATAAGGTCAGCGTGGCGGCGGTCAGCCATATTCCAGAGCGGCTCCCTTTCTCAGACGAGATCGATGAGGTGGTCCACATCGAGTCCTCCATCCTCACCGTCAGAGTCGGGAGCACGCTGTGAAGGCTGTTAAAGAAAAAGACAAAAATAACGCCTCCACATAAGAAATGAAATAAAAAGTGCAAAAAAACAAAGCAAAAATATTTATACTTACACGCTGGTGACCGCCGCGTTGCTGTCGCCGACGACCCTGGGAGGCACTGCGAGGACCTCTTGGCCGAGCACCAGATTGGGAAGACTAGAGAAGAAAACAAAAAATGTTATGTCTTTGGATGTAGGCATTTGTTTGCTGTGTGTGGTCTGCAGAACATTGTTTTCTATGTGTTGTGTGTAGTGTGATGTTGTGTTTCTGCGTTTGATGCAAAAAACTTACCAATTGTGAGCCCACTCCAGGTGTCTGTCCACCCCTTCCTTCTTCTTCTGGGAGCTCCTCTTCATCTTGTGAATCCTGTTTTGAAATAAAAGGCAATGAATAGACATATATTACAGAGAAGATGGATTTTGGAAATAAAAACTTACCGTCAAACGCTGACGATGCGAGGGAGGGCTCCCAGAAGATGATGTGCTGTCTTCCTGGTGGCCACACTCCATGCCTGTGGGTGGTGTTCCAGCTGCTGCCATTGCTGCTGCTGCTGCTGCTGCATCTATTGGGCGGCTGTTGAATAAAGAGAAACAAAGGGCCAATGAATATCTTGATATTCAATAGCCCTAGTTTGGAGGAATGGGGGATTTGATAATTACCGTCTCTCATCTGCTGCTGGCCTCCCCTCCTCAGCATGTTGCATTTGCTGCTCCATTTGGGGTGGTTGTGGTGCTGATGGTGCTGCAGTGGTCTCCTGCCTTCTCCTGCTTCGCTTGGTTGCTTTCTTGGGTGGCATGTTGGGTGTGGCTGTGGGTCCCACTGTCTTGCTTTTATATATGTCTTGTGGGCAGAGCTACTGAGCATGCTCAGACCAAAAAACCGGATCCGGCCGCCGGATCCGGCGCATTGCGGCGCTCATAGGCTTTCATTGTGTGAAAAAGCCGGACGCGCCGGATCCGGCGTGTCCGGCTTTTTCGCCGGAGACAAAAAACGTTACAGTAGCCGTTTTTTCCAGATGCCGGATCGCGACACATTGCCGGATCCGGCGAAAACCGGATGAAACGCATGGCCATCCGGCGCGATCCGGCGCAAATGCAAGTCAATGGGGGGGAAACCGGATCCGGCATTGCATTTTGCCGGATCCGGTTTCTGTCAAAAGCGCCGGATCGCGCCTGACGGCGAAAACCTGATGTGTGAAAGAGGCCTAAGACACTGATCAATACTGGCTTTATTGATCCCTTCAGCTCCTTTCGCACCAATCACCACTCTTTCTCCGTCATCTTCTACTTCATGGCTGCATAAGGGGCAAGTTTTTCGACTTTCCATCATTCTCAGCTCTGTAAAAGAAGATAAATAAATTGTTAAATAATAAATATAATAATAGTAGCAATTGTAAAAGAAATATGATAGACACTGAAAGGCGAGTCGCATTTAACATTTTACAGCTTTGGCGGCCATATTCTTTGACGTCACATTTGGACCCTTTGTGATAACCCTATCTTGGTAAATTTTTAGTATGTTTTTCCCTACATGTAATACTACCAAAAAAAAACAATAAAACGCTTTCTTGGAATTTGTTCAGGGTAAAGGATTTTTTTTTTGTATTATGACAGGACTATTACCTATCATTTTAATCCTGTCTATGATAATAATGAGCCTTTCTGTACGCTCTTCCTGAAGGAATAGGAAGTATGAGTCTAAAAAAGCCCCAGTTATTTGTGTGAAAATTAGAGAACTTTATTATTTATAAAAATGTAATATCACAAAAATTCCCCAAAAATTAATTTAATCAATAGGCAATTTTCTGATGATAGATTCCCTTTAGCATAAAATATTAGGGTTTGCTCACACTAGCGTATAATTCGGACCAGAAAAAAATGCAGCATGCTGCGATTTCACTGCAAAATTGGTTCAGTGAGAGAAAGAAATCAGATGCCATACGGACCATCTGATTTTTTATGGATATATTACAATTCTGTAGCATAGGAAACTGTAAATACTTTATAGTCCTGTAAAAGATTAATAGCTGCTGAGTAAAAAACGGATTGCATACAGACAGTATACAGATGACAAGTGTACCGTTAACATCAGTTCAAGCAGGACTTATGCAATGCTCATTTTAATATCAGGATTATACAACCGTTCTACCATTTTTTCTGACTAAACAGCCACTTTTATACTTGCCTAATCGCTTGCATTATAATGCACAGCATTGTATGAATTGTTAGATCTAAGATGTGACAAGGTCCATGTCCCTGATAATTACAGATGTATTGGAAACAATGATCATTGCGTTCTTAGCTCAACAAAATATTCTTTAATGCTAAAACAAAATTTTTTTATTTATGAATACCTTTTAAGGTCTGCTTTCAGGACCTAATTATATTTCAAAGTTACCCTTTTGTCTGAATTTATTTTGACATCTATTCTGAGGTCCAAATTTATTCTTGAGGTGTTTATTTGCCACATTTTCTACTCATCTACTCATGTAGCAAATTGTTTGTGAAAACGTTGTCCCAGTGTGCTCACCCTTCTAGACCCACACGACAGGGAGAACTTTCCATCTCTCCTTCCCGCGGCGGAGAGGTCTAATAAAATATTGCAGTCCCAGAAGGCCCTAGTTGAAGAATTATTAAATAAACTCTCATCTGACAATGCTGGCGGCAGAGGTCAGAGTTCCAAGGAGTGGAGACTAGGGAGACACACACCAGATGCAGCAGAGGCAGAGGAACACTCTCAAAGGTCTGGAACAATTTTCTCAGACTGTCCCATTGCCCAGGCCCTGATGCTCGGGGTACTCTGACAACGAGGGAAAAGTTTTGGAAAATGCTGGAGAAGTATCTTGCCAACCGTACTAACATCCTCCGTGATTTCTCTGTGCCTTACATCTATTGGGTATCCAAGCTAGACAATCTGGCACGAACTATCTCACTATGCCTTGGAGGTCCTGGCCCGCCCTGCCACTAGAGTTTTATCAGAGGAGGCTTTTAGTTCCACTGGGGGTATTATAACTGATAGGCACATCCGCCTGTCAACTGAAAATGCTGACATGCTTACTCTTATCAAAATGAGCATGGGCTAGATTGGCCCTGACTTCTCAACACCACCAGATGCCAATACCGTAACATAAACTCAAATCCAGTGTTTTTTCCTTTTCTATTCCCTTGCACCACTTCCCACCCAAACATGGGTATACGTTTCAGGAATTTGTCTTTTTTGTGTCGTCCTCCTCCTTCTCCTCCTCCACCACCATATCAACAGGGTTATAATGCTACCCTTGCTATTAATTTTTTAATGGTGTTTATGATGCTCACATTAAGAAATTTGAGAGGCGTACTGCTAACATTCTTTGATATATACAGCTTTGGCAAAAATTAAGAGACCACTTTCAAATGTTCAGTTTGTCTGATTTTTCTCTTTATAGGTATATTTTTGAGTAAAAAGTAAATTGTTCTTTTAGTCTATAAACTTCTGACAACATGACTCTGAATTTCCACGCAATAAATTTTGCTTTTATTCTGAAAAGGAGAAATGGTCAAATTAAAAAAACCCAGTGCTTTCAGACCTCAAATAATGCAAAGAAAACAAGTTCATAATCATTTAGATACAACAATACTAATGTTTTAAACCAGGAAGAGTTCAGAAATCAATATTTTGTGGAATAACCATGATTTTTAAAAACAGCTTTCATGCATCTTAGCATGCTTTCCACCGATCTTTCACACTGCTTCTGGAGCAAAAATTTAAGCAGTGCTTTGATGGCTTGTGACTATCCATCATCCTCTTGATTACATTCCAGAGGTTTTCAATGGGGCTCAGGTCTGGAGAATGGGAAGGATTTTGATGTGGTGGTCTCTTAATTTTTGTGAGAGCTGTATGTATATCCCCAAGGGGTAAATGTTTTTCAGATCATGCACTTAGTGCATGCACATTACCAGTCTAGGAAACTCACTTCTTAATAATGGGAAAAAAATGTTTCATGAGTCCCTCCACTAAGTCTCTTTATGGCATTCCGTAGTGTATACGTTTTACCAGTCTAGGAGACCCACTCCTTAGTAATGAGAATAAATGCTTTTCTGAGGCCTAATTTTTGGAAACCAAAAGAGCCAGTGGGTTCTATAGTATATGATCCAGTGACTTGTTCTGGGCTGTCAGGTGGTTATCACATATGGAGGTTTCACACAACATACAGGATTTCACAGGCAGGACAGGAAACTTTGTACAGTAAGTACAGAAGATCCTGGTCTCCTAGATATCAGGCTAAGTAGATGACAAAAAATTATATATACCGTATATACTCATGTATAAGCCGACCCGTGTATTAGCCGACCCCCTTAATTTTGCCACAAAAAACAGGGAAAACTTATTGACTTGCGTATAAGCCTAGGGTGGAAAATGCAGCAGCTACTGGTAAATTTCAAAAATAAAAATAGATACCAATAAAAGTAAAATTGATTGAGACATCAGTAGGTTAAATGTTTTTCAATAGCCATATTGAATCAGGAGCTCCATATAATGCTCCATACAGTTCATGATGGGCCCCATAAGATGCTCCATACAAAATACGCCCCATATAATGCTGCACAAAGGTTAATAATGGCCCCATAAGATGCTCCATAGAATAAAACTCCCCATATAATTCTGCACAAAGGTTAATAATGGCCCCATAAGATGCTCCATAGAATAATATGCCCTGGCCCCATAAGACATTCCATAGATTATGCCCCATATGCTGCCCCATAAGATGCTCCATTGAATATGCCCCATATGATGCCCCCATAAGATGCTCCATTGAATATGCCCCATATGCTGCCCCCATAAGATGCTCCATTGAATATACCCCATATGCTGCCCACATAAGATGCTTCATTGAATATGCCCCCATATGCTGCCCCCATAAAATGCTCCATTGAATATGCCCCCATATGCTGCCCCCATAAGATGCTCCATTGAATATACCCCCATATGCTGCCCCCATAAGATGCTTCATTGAATATGCCCCCATATGCTGCCCCCATAAGATGCTCCATTGAATATGCCCCATATGCTGCCCTCATATGCTGCCCCCATAAGATGCTACATTGAATATACCCCCATATCCTGCCCCGATAAGATACTCCATTGAATATACCCCCACATGCTGCCCCCATAAGATGCTTCATTGATAATGCCCCATATGCTGCCCCCATAAGATGCTCCATTGAATATGCCCCCATATGCTGCCCCCATAAGATGCTTCATTGAATATGCCCCCATATGCTGCCCCCATAAGATGCTCCATTGAATATGCCCCCATATGCTGCCCCCATAAGATGCTCCATTGAATATGCCCCCATATGCTGCCCCCATAAGATGCTCCATTGAATATACCCCCATATGCTGCCCCCATAAGATGCTTCATTGAATATGCCCCCATATGCTGCCCCCATGAGATGCTCCATTGAATATGCCCCATATGCTGCCCCCATAAGATGCTTCAATGAATATGCCCCCATATGCTGCCCCCATAAAATACTTAATTAAATACACCCCCATCCTGCCCCCATAAGATTCTCCATTGAATATGCTCCCATATGCTGCCGCCATAAGATGCTCCATTGAATATACCCCATATGCTGCCCCCATAAGATGCTCCATTGAATATGCCCCCATATGCTGCCCCCATAAGATGCTCCATTGAATATACCCCCATATGCTGCCCCTATAAGATGCTCCATTGAATATACCCCCATTGCTGCCCCCACAAGATGCTCCATTGAATATACCCCCATATGCTGCCCCCATAAGATGCTTCATTGAATATGCCCCCATATGCTGCCCCATAAGATGCTCCATTGAATATGCTCCATATGCTGCCCTCATATGCTGCCCCCATAAGATTCTCCATTGAATATGCTCCCATATGCTGCCCCCATAAGATGCTCCATTGAATATGCCCCCATATGCTGCCCCCTTAAGATGCTCCATTGAATATGCCCCCATATGCTGCCCCCATAAGATGCTTCATTGAATATGCCCCCATATGCTGCCCCCATAAGATGCTCCATTGAATATCCCCCATATGCTGCCCCCATAAGATGCTCCATTGAATATGCCCCCATATGCTGCCCCCATAAGATGCTCCATTGAATATACCCCCATATGCTGCCCCCATAAGATGCTTCATTGAATATGCCCCCATATGCTGCCCCCATAAGATGCTCCATTGAATATGCCCCATATGCTGCCCCCATAAGATGCTTCAATGAATATGCCCCCATATGCTGCCCCATAAAATACTTCATTAAATACACCCCCATCCTGCCCCCATAAGATTCTCCATTGAATATGCTCCCATATGCTGCCGCCATAAGATGCTCCATTGAATATACCCCATATGCTGCCCCCATAAGATGCTCCATTGAATATGCCCCCATATGCTGCCCCATAAGATGCTCCATTGAATATACCCCCATATGCTGCCCCTATAAGATGCTCCATTGAATATACCCCCATATGCTGCCCCAAAAGATGCTCCATTGAATATGCCCCCATATGCTGCCCCCATAAGATGCTCCATTGAATATGCCCCCATATGCTTCCCCCATAAGATGCCTCATAGATTATGCCCCCATATATTGCTGCTGCTACTGCAGATATTAAAAAACATATATACTCACCTCTTGTCCCAGGGGGCCAGTTGCCAGTGTGCTGAGCAGGCGGAGACACTGGCGCGCTATGGGGGACAGGTGCAATCCTCGATAGGGAAACCAGTTATGCTGCAGACCCTGGAGTTATCCCCTCAGTGTAGAGCGGGTCTCCTGGCTGCTAGCTCCATATTAAACTGTAACCCAGCGTAGCTTAGTTAGGATTACCTTATTCCTGAGAGATATAAGGAAATGCTCCATGCTACTTTATCCAGCTATACTCATTACTTGCCTTGTTCTGAGGAAAACATATGGGTCCACACCCAGCGCATAGAGCTGCCCAGGCCCAAGCAGGAATATGAAATAAAAAATGGTGGATCCAGCGCTCAAAAAATCAAGCATTTTTTTATTTTAAAATTTCAAAAAATTTTATTGAATACATATTAAAAAATTCTAGTGTGCAAACAGCCAAAACCAATGTTAGTTAGCTGCATGGTGCTCTGGAAGGATATAATGGAACAAGAGCAAGTACAAATGAGGGCAACAAAATTAATAAAGGGGATGGGCGAACTACAATACATAGAGAGATTAGCAAAATTAGGATTATTTAGTCTAGAAAAAAGACGACTGAGGGGCGATCTAATAACCATATATAAGTATATAAGGGGACAATACAAATATCTCTCCGAGAATCTGTTTATACAAAGGAAGGGGGCATTCTCTGCGTCTGGATTAGAGAAGGTTTTTCCACCAACATAGAAGAAGATTCTTTACTGATAGGGCAGAGAGGCCTGGATGTCTTCCTGGAGTGAAACAATATTGTATCTTACAGTTATTAGGTTCTTTAGAAGGACGTAGATCTGGGAATGATTTATTCTGATGGAATATTGGCTGAACTGGATGGACATTCAGGCTAGTAGGAACAATAGTCTGTGTTTCTTGACAACCAAAGAAAGACACAAAAATTCAAAAGTCAACATAAAGATAATAGTATATGTCTCCGATAGTGTTGAGCATTCAGATACCGCAAGTATCGGGTATCGGCCGATACTTGCTGTATCGGAATTCCGATACCGACTTCCGATATTTTTTCAATATCGGAAGTCGGCATCGGAATCGGAAGTTCAAAGTTGATTGACAGCCTGACGTCACCATGATGCGCGGTGTGTGCGCATCATGATGCGCCGTCATTTTGGGCCTTCCGGGGGTCTCTGCCGGCCTGCCGGGGGGCTGTGTGGACTGCCCGGGGTCTGTACCGGCCTGCCGGGGGGCTGTGCCGGCCTGCCGGGGGGCTGTGTGGACTGCCCGGGGTCTGTACCGGCCTGCCGGGGGGCTGTGCCGGCCTGCCGGTGGTCTGTGCACCCTGTGGGGGTCTGTACCGGCCTGCCGGGGGGCTGTGCCGGCCTGCCGGGGGGCTGTGCTGATGTCCGGGGGTCTGTGCAAGCATCGTCCGATGGGACTATAAGTCCCATCTGGCGATGCCTGCTACCATGACAGTGATTGACACATTAGCCAATGATGGGACAGTAGTAGTCCCATCATCCGGCTAATGTGTTAAATGTTAAAAAAAAAAAAAAAAAATACTACATACATACTACATACATACTACATGCATACTACATACATACTACATGCTACATACATACTACATATATACTACATGCATGCTACATACATACTACATGCTACATACATACTACATATATACTACATGCATGCTACATACATACTGCATGCTACATACATACTACATACATACCACATATATACTACATACATACTACATGCATGCTACATACATACTACATACATACTACATACATACTACATGCATGCTACATACATAACACATATATACTACATGCATGCTACATACATACTACATGCTACATACATACCACATACATACTACATACATACTACATACATACTACATGCATGTTACATACATACTACATGCATGCTACATACATACTACATATATACTACATGCATGCTACATACATACTACATGCTACATACATACTACATATATACTACATGCATGCTACATACATACTGCATGCTACATGCATGCTACATACATACTACATACATACTACATGCTACATACATACCACATATATACTACATACATACTACATACAATACATTCATACAATACATACATAGACATACAGTACATATAACATAGAGTAACATACTTACCAATACTTGTCACATTGTTCCCCGAAGCCATTGTCTTTTACGGAATAAATATTAACATAACAAACCACAAAAATACTCACCCACGATCCGAAGCAGTCCACGAGTGTGTCCAACGACGATCTTGGGTAGAGAACTGCAGCATCAGCTGATGCCGCCGTTCTCTACGGGCTGCAGGAATCCAATGACGGAAGGTAGGTATCCTTCCGCACTGTATTCCTCCGCCACTTAAAAAAAAAAAAGTCCCTAGTCTCACTTTATGCCATTGCTGCGTGGGAAATTCCCACACAGCAATGGCATAAAGTGAGACTAGGGACTTTTTTTTTTTTAAGTGGCGGAGGAATACAGTGCGGAAGGATACTTACCTTCTGTCATTGGATTCCTGCAGCCCGTAGAGAACGGCGGCATCAGCTGATGCTGCAGTTCTCTACCCAAGATCGTCGTGGGACACACTCGTGGACTGCTTCGGATCGTGGGTGAGTATTTTTGTGGTTTGTTATGTTAATATTTATTCCGTAAAAGACAATGGCTTCGGGGAACAATGTGACAAGTATTGGTAAGTATGTTACTCTATGTTATATGTACTGTATGTCTATGTATGTATTGTATGAATGTATTGTATGTAGTATGTATGTAGTATATATGTGGTATGTATGTAGCATGTAGTATGTATGTAGCATGCATGTAGCATGCAGTATGTATGTAGCATGCATGTAGTATATATGTAGTATGTATGTGGTATGTATGTAGCATGTAGTATGTATGTAGCATGCATGTAGTATGTATGTAGTATGTATGTAGCATGCATGTAGTATGTATGTAGCATGTAGTATATATGTAGTATGTATGTAGCATGTAGTATATATGTAGTATGTATGTAGCATGTAGTATGTATGTAGCATGCATGTAGTATATATGTAGTATGTATGTAGCATGCATGTAGTATGTATGTAGTATGTATGTAGTATGTATGTGGTATGTATGTAGCATGTAGTATGTATGTAGTATGTATGTAGCATGCATGTAGTATGTATGTAGTATATATGTGGTATGTAGTATGTATGTAGCATGCAGTATGTATGTAGCATGCATGTAGTATATATGTAGTATGTATGTAGCATGTAGTATGTATGTTGCATGCATGTAGTATATATGTAGTATGTATGTAGCATGCAGTATGTATGTAGCATGCATGTAGTATATATGTAGTATGTATGTAGCATATACACTCACTGGCCACTTTATTAGGTACACCATGCTAGTAAGGGGTTGGACCCCCTTTTGCCTTCAGAACTGCCTCAATTCTTCGTGGCAGAGATTCAACAAGGTGCTGGAAGCATTCCTCAGAGATTTTGGACCATATTGACATGATGGCATCACACAGTTGGCGCAGATTTGTCGGCTGCACATCCCTGATGCGAATCTCCCGTTCCACCACATCCCAAAGATGCTCTATTGGATTGAGATCTGGTGACTGAGGAGGCCATTTGAGTACAGTAAACTCATTGTCATGTTCAAGAAACCAATCTGAGATGATTCGAGCTTTATGACATGGCGCATTATCCTGCTGAAAGTAGCCATCAGATGTTGGGTACATTGTGGTCATAAAGGGATGGACATGGTCAGCAACAATACTCAGGTAGGCTGTGGCGTTGCAACGATGCTCAATTGGTACCAAGGGGCCCAAAGAGTGCCCAGAAAAAATTCCCCACACCATGACACCACCACCACCAGCCTGAACCGTTGATACAAGGCAGGATGGATCCATGCTTTCATGTTGTTTACGCCAAATTCTGACCCTACCATCCGAATGTCGCAGCAGAAATCGAGACTCATCAGACCAGGCAACGTTTTTCCAATCTTCTACTGTCCAATTTCGATTAGCTTGTGCAAATTGTAGCCTCAGTTTCCTGTTCTTAGCTGAGAGGAGTGGTACCCAGTGTGGTCTTCTGCTGCTGTAGCCCATCTGTCTCAAAGTTCGACGCACTGTGCGTTCAGAGATGCTCTTCTGCCTACCTTGGTTGTAACGGGTGGCAATTTGAGTCACTGTTGCCTTTCTATCAGCTCGAACCAGTCTGCCCATTCTCCTCTGACCTCTGGCATCAACAAGGCATTTCCGGCCACAGAACTGCCGCTCACTGGATTTTTTTTCTTTTTCGGACCATTCTCTGTAAACCCTAGAGATGGTTGTGCGTGAAAATCCCAGTAGATCAGCAGTTTCTGAAATTCTCAGACCAGCCCTTCTGGCACCAACAATCATGCCACGTTCAAAGGCACTCAAATCACCTTTCTTCCCCATACTGATGCTCGGTTTGAACTGCAGGAGATTGTCTTGACCATGTCTACATGCCTAAATGCACTGAGTTGCCGCCATGTGATTGGCTGATTAGAAATTAAGTCTTAACACACAGTTGGACAGGTGTACCTAATAAAGTGGCCAGTGAGTGTATGTAGTATGTATGTAGCATGTAGTATGTATGTAGCATGCAGTATGTATGTAGCATGCAGTATGTATGTAGCATGCATGTAGTATATATGTAGCATATATGTAGTACGTATGTAGCATGTAGTATATATGTAGTATGCATGTTGCATGCATGTAGTATATATGTAGTATGTATGTTGCATGTAGTATATATGTAGTATGTATGTTGCATGTAGTATATATGTAGTATGAATGTAGCATGTATGTAGTATGTAGTATGAATGTAGCATGTATGTAGCATGTAATTTTTTTTTTTTTTTTTTACATTCAACACATTAGCCGGATGATGGGACTACTACTGTCCCATCATTGGCTAATGTGTCAATCACTGTCATGGTAGCAGGCATCGCCCGATGGGACTTGTAGTCCCATCGGACGATGCCTGCACAGACCCCCGAAGCCTGCACAGCCCCCCGGCAGGCCGGCACAGCCCCCCGGCAGGCTGGCACAGCCCACCGGAGCCTGCACAGACCACCGGCAGGCCGGCACAGCCCACCGGAGCCTGCACAGCCCCCCCGGCAGGCCGGCACAGACCCCGGCAGGCCGGCACAGACCACCGGAGCCTGCACAGACCCCCTGGCAGGCCGGCACAGCCCCCCGAAAGGCCCGTACAGACCCCAGAGAGGCTGTACAAGGCAAAAACAGGGTTTTTCTTATTCCGATACCGGAAGTCCCATAGACTTGAATGGGACTTCCGGTATTGGAATCGGCGATACCGATACTTTTTTTTAAGATTGGCCGATCCATTCCGATCCGCTACTTTGAAGTATCGGACGGTATCGCTCAACTCTAGTCTCCGAGCATACTAAATTTACGTCTGGACATTAAGATTAAATGCGGTGTCATCACACATGACAAAGAATATTTAATGCAGATATTTTACTTTTCCTTCAAACATACCCTAAACTGACATTGTTAACCAGTTTTGCTTTGCTGTCATGCATACGCAAAATACTATTATTATTAGTTTTCATTCCAGATAGTGAACCACGTGTCTGAATTTTGGCTCTTTCCAATATTTCTGTTTACTCCATGTAGATATTTTCTCTCTCAGCATGAGCACCAATTGATTTTTTTTATAGAAAAAAAAACTGTAAAAGACTTCTGCCAGCTCTGACAAATACTGAAAAATAATATTTCAGCCATTTTTAAGCAAAAGTTGCCAGTCCCTGCGCTTGTGCGTATTTAACAAAATGTTTAGGAATTAGAACGGGAACTGACTGGGAAAAGAACATACAGAACTAGAGAATTAATGATGATGGGACAGATTAAAACCATCCATCCCTTCCCAGGAAACTAGGCTCTCATACAGAGATAGCAGACTGCAAATCAGTCATTCCAGAACAACACAGCTCCGTGAGGCTACCATGTGCTATTTACATTACTAAACCTTTCAGCGCAGCACAATGTTTATATCTTTTCAACATGCAATACATTTCCCTTGATCGGAATATGAAATGTTGCACCCTTCTAGTATTTAATATCTATTATGTTTAATGTCCTCTGTCAAGCCTTGAGTGCACATGTTGTCTTCCCCAACAGAAAACTCAAACAATACAATCCCTAACCATTATTAAAGATGACAAATGAACATGATGGTAGAAGATTATTGAAGCATGGCTAACTCGGAGTAGCTGCCAGCCGGTGCGACTGCAGAGGAAACAAGCGCTTTGCCAGGGTTTGATATGACATGTGTAAACATTTTTAAAAGCTACCCAAAAAAGCAAAGGGAAAGGGATCTGGCAAGAACCCAAGATGCAGGATGATGAAGTGGGCCAAGAATTCAGTTTTGGAATTTTTCCATGTGTGGTTTTGCGAGTAATTTGTATGGTTTGGAAAGACAGTAATATAACTCTGTGTAGGGAAAGGTTATCTAAGGTAATGTCTGCAAGATGAGTAGTATTTTTCTGTAGACTTTCAATGATAGTTTCAATACAGAGACAGCACCATAAAAGGAAACTGCAGATGGATAGTAAATTATGTTACATTATTCTTTCTTCCACTGTAGTGTAAGCTTTTTAAGTAAAGCAGTGGAAAAGGCATTGGAAATGTGTACTTGTTATCTGGGATTCTCCGCTTTACTCATTCTTTTTTGTGACTGTACAATGTACCTATCTCTGGGGACTAATTAAAAATGTGTGAATGCTCCTAAGCTACAGCATTAAAAAAAATGATAATGAAAATGCAGAAGAACACAAGGGAAATGTACAATATGTCTACTAGTTTGAGCTTAGTACTATAACATTGGATTTAATAGATGGGGCTTGGAGCAAATAAAAAGTTGAAGGGTATGTCAGATATTAAAATGTTGCAAATAATCACTTAACAGGATTTTTTTTTTTTGGGGGGGTGGATAGACCCTTTAAAGGGAATCTGTAACCAGGTTTTTGCTACCCCATCTGAGAGTAGCATAATGTAGGGGCAGAGTCCCTGATTCTAGAGATGTGTCACTTACTGGGCTGCTTGCTGCAGTTTTAATATAATCACAGTTTTTCACTGCTGCAGTTCTGCCAGTTCTCTGAATGCTGAGCTATGTAAAACCATGCCCATATCACTGACTGACAGTTTTATGTGTGCACTGTGCATAGTCAGAAAGCTGCCAATCAGTGGTAAGGGGGGGATTATACAGAGCTGATAAATATGAAGGATTCCTTGACAGCAGATTTCTTAATCCTCTAGTGATAAGCTCACACTGACAAAACAGCAAAGAGCAGCTAGTGAGACATCGCTGGAATTAGGGTTTTTTCTCTACATTATGAATCTCTCAGATTAGGCTACTTTCACACATCAGGTTTTCGGCGTCAGGCGCGATCCGGCGTCGTGCCGGAACGCTGGATCCGGCAAATGTTTAGTAAAACCGGATGTGACGGATCCGGTTTTCTGCCGGATCCGTCTTTTTCTTGACAGACAAAACCGGATCCGCCTCATCCGGTTCATCCGTTTTTCTATCCGTTTTTCGACGGATTACGCCGGATCCGGTTTTTAAAATTGACCCTTGTGGCCTTCCGAACGGGATTGGCTACTGGAAAACTATATAAAGCGTGTTCCTACAGCCCTTCTTTGACAGGTTGTCGAGGAGAAAGTGCAGGTTGGAGAGAAGAGCAAGTTACTGGCGAAGATGGATGTTGTCATTGGAAATATTTTGAAGAATTTGGCGGATTTTATAGCGGAGGCGAATCGTTTGAGGGTGATTGTTCTGGAGAAGGAGAGAGCGAGACAGCAGCGCATCAGGCATCGTAGACGACGTTTGTGGATCCACCCCATCACAGCCAAGAGAATGACGCGTGGGGTCTATTCTACACTCTGCATGGACCTTCGACGAAACCCGGATAAATTTTTTGGATATGTTCGGATGAAAATGGAGAATTTTGATTACTTGGTGGAGCGCATTGCACACCTCATAAGAAAAGCAGACACCTATTGCCGCTTCTCTGTTTCACCCGCAGAGCGTCTGATGGTGACTTTAAGGTAAGCCACATTTATTGGATATGCTCGCATCAGAGCACACTTTCACTGCAATCTTGTTGGTGGTAGTTTGTATCTCTAAGTGTTATAGCTGAGTTTTGGTATGTAATGCTGTGATTTTAAACTAATTGATTGTTTTTTAATTCCCCACAGATTTCTTGCAACTGGAGAATCCCTTTCGTCACTGCATTTCCAGTACAGACTCGGGATTTCCACCATATCAGGAATAGTGAAGTACACATGCCGTGCACTGTGGGACTCCTTAGCTGAAGAGTTTTTACCAGAGCCCACAACAGAGAGGTGGATTGAAATTGCTGACAAGTTTCAACAGATATGTCAGTTTCCCAACTGCTTGGGCGCTGTGGACGGGAAACATATCCGCATTGTAAAGCCAGCCGGATCGGGATCGGAATATTTCAATTACAAGAAATATTTTTCAATTGTCCTCATGGCCATCGCTGATGCGGAATACAAATTTATTGCTGTGGATATTGGGGCCTATGGCCGCTCCAATGACTCTCAAGTTTTCAAACTGTCTGCCATGGGGCGTAAACTGTATGGAAACACCTTCCAGTTCCCACCCCCTAGACCGCTGCCGCAAACATCTGGTCCACCTATGCCATTTGTCTGTGTAGGGGATGAAGCCTTCCAGCTGTCAGAACACCTTTTGAAACCATACTCTAGCAGAGGATTGACAAGACCAAACCGCATTTTTAATTACCGCCTCACAAGAGCAAGAAGAATGGTTGAATGTACCTTTGGTATTCTGACAGCCAAATGGCGGGTCCTATTGACTGCGATCAACCTCAAGACAGAAACTGTTGACGAGGTGATCAAAGCTTGCGTGGTACTCCACAATTTTGTTATCTGCAAGGAACCCATTTCCATTGAGGACACCTCTGAAGAAACCACCTTGCAAGATTATCATGACATTACCACTAGAAGTTCTGTGACGGTTTCAGTAATGAGGGACAATTTTGCACTATACTTTATGTCACCTCAAGGCAGAGTACACTGGCAGGATGACAGAGTGTGAAAGATTTGTGCCCTAACCAAACTTGTGTACCTTCTGTACCAACAGTATATACCTTTGCCAACCAAAGTTGGCTATCTTGTCATGGTCTCTATTTTTAGCTTTAGGCCACAGGTGTGTACCTGGTTGTGTTTTATGCAAAGTATTTCACCTTTTAACAAAAGTTGTGTACATTGTTATGAAATCACCAACAATAAACACAACTTTTTTAGGTGAAATACTTTGCTTCAAACACAACCAGGAACACAACTGTGGCAAAAAGCTAAAATTTACCCACAGTTATATACCTGGTTTTGAATACCTTTTTACCTTTTAAATACCCTTTATTTAACCTTTTTTTTAAACATATTTCGCCGCAGAAAGAAATGACAGACAACCAGTGTAAACAATAATTTAACTTTTATTTAAAATATTTTTTTGTTTGTAAACTGTTTTTAAAGTTAAAAAAACTTTTTTAATAAAGGTTTGAAAAAAACATGGGCATTTTTATTACAAAACACATCATAAATCTGTGTAGTGTGTGGTGGAAATACTGCTGTAGGGGCTGCGGGACACTTCGACACTGGGAGTGTGGAGAGAGGATTGGGATCGTGGTGGGGAAGGAACAGTTAGAGGTGATGGTGTGGAAAAAGCTACAGAATGGGTGGACATGTGGGAGGCAGAAGAGGTGGTGTGCGGTGGAGTGGAGGGTTGGGCAGGGACTGTAGGAGCAGATGATGTTGATGGAAAGTTGTATGGGGAAGGAGTTTGGTACGGGGAAGGAGTTTGGTACGGGGAAGGAGTTTGATACGGGGCAGGTTGCTGGAAGTGGGGAGATGACTGGTACTGGGGAGGTTGCTGGTACTGGGGAGGTTGCTGGTACTGGGGAGGTTGCTGGTATGTAATAGGAGGGGGAGGATGGAAAGTGGCTGGAGGGGGTGCAGATGTAATAGGAGGGGGAGGATGGAAAGTGGCTGGAGGGGGTGCAGATGTAATAGGAGGGGGAGGATGGAAAGTGGCTGGAGGGGGTGCAGATGTAATAGGAGGGGGAGGATGGAAAGTGGCTGGAGGGGGTGCAGGTGGAGGAACTACAGTGGTGGGAGGTGGAGGTTGGGAGGTAACCTACTGTAGAGCACCGTGGCACCAATGCATTACATGCATCTGCTGGGTAGGAGATAGTGTTGCCATGCGCTCCACAACAGACCTGAAAAAGGTGTGGTTTGGCGAAGAACTTGCTTCTGAATGCATGGTTTGCAGAAGTGTCTTCACCTCCAGAATGCTGGAGTTGATCTGCGGAGATTTGCTCTGACAAGACTTTTAGACAGTTCTGGAAAGATGCATTCAGATGCAAGAACTCTGGCGCATAAGTCTTTTCCTGACCCCTCTGCTGCTGCCGCCCAGTACCCGCAGGTGTACTAGAGGTGGCAGGGGCAGAAGGGTGGGGTAAAGGGAAAGCGATCTCCTCACCAGCAGCTCCATGTAATGTAGGCGGCCACGATGCTCCTGTGCTGGTGGATGGGACAGATGGGTCGAATGTGTGGGAAGGCTGGGAAGGTGCAGATGTACCGGGGCGGTCGAAGTGTCCCTCGGTGCCGGTCTCCTCAGGGATCGCCTCAGAAGGGTCCAATCGTGCAGGCTCCCGAGTGCTGCTCACCGTGCTGTGGAATAAAGAGAAAAAAAAACAATTAAAATAGTGACATGGTATGGCCCTGGCTGAAAAAAAAAAGTTACATCTAAACATTTTTTTGTCACATGTGGTGTGTAATATTTACCTTCTGGTGAGCATTGTCTCCCGGAGGAACGACAGGGCTCGTGCGTACTTGTACTTGCTCCTGCGTCCTCCAGATCCACTCGGGGCCCGCATCTCTTTATTGAACTCCTTCTTGAAACGATCCCTCACAGACCGCCACCGCTTCACAATTCTCTCCCCTGAAACGAGAAAGGACAAAGTGGTTAGTATACAACATCAGTGTTTCCCAAACTCCAGTCCTCATGGTCCCCAGGGGTCATGTTTTCAGGATTTCCAAAGTAAATAGAAATCCTGAACACATGATCCGTGGGGACCACGAGGACTGGAGTTCGGGAAACACTGGTTTAAATCAAGCAACCGGTACTGTATATACTTACGCTCTTTAATCTGGGCCCGAGCTTCGAGGTCCTCCCAGCGGTCCACAAGGAGCGAACAGATTTCCTCCCAGAGTCGTCGGGTAACGATCAGGTCAGCGTGGCGGCGGTCAGCCATATTCCAGAGCGGCTCCCTTTCTCTGACAAGATCGATGAGGCGGTCCACATCAATCCCTCCATCCTCACCGTCAGAGTCGGGAGCACGCTGTGAAGGCTGTTAAAGAAAAAGACAAAAATAACATAATTAGCCTCCACAAAAGAAATGAAATAAAAAGTGCAAAAAAAACAAAGCAAAAATATTTATACTTACACGCTGGTGACCGCCGCGTTGCTGTCGCGGACGACCCTGGGAGGCACTGCGAGGACCTCTTGGCCGAGCACCAGATTGGGAAGACTAGAGAAGAAAACAAAAAATGTTATGTCTTTGGATGTAGGCATTTGTTTGCTGTGTGTGGTCTGCAGAACATTGTTTTCTATGTGTTGTGTGTAGTGTGATGTTGTGTTTCTGCGTTTGATGCAAAAAACTTACCAATTGTGAGCCCACTCCAAGTGTCTGTCCACCCCTTCCATCTTCTTCTGGGAGCTCCTCTTCATCTTGTGATTCCTGTTTTGAAATAAAAGGCAATGAATACACATATATTACAGAGATGATGGATTTTGGAAATAAAAACTTACCGTCAAACGCTGACGATGCGAGGGAGGGCTCCCAGAAGATGAGCTGTCTTCCTCATGGCCGGACTCCATGGCTGTGGGTGGTGTTTCTGCTGCTGCCATTGCTGCTGCTGCTGCATCTATTGGGCGGCTGTTGAATAAAGAGAAACAAAGGGCCAATGAATATCTTGATATTCCATAGCCCTAGTTTGGAGGAATGGGGGATTTGATAATTACCGTCTCTCATCTGCTGCTGGACTCCCCTCCCGTTGTTCAGCATGCTGCTCCATTTGGGGTGGTGCTGATGGCGCTGCTGCTGCAGATGTCTGCTGCCTTCTCCTGCTCCTGGTTCTTGGCTTGGGTGGCATGTTGGGTGTGGCTGAGGGTCCCATTGTCTTGCTTTTATATATGTCCTGTGGGCAGAGCTACTGAGCATGCTCAGACCAAAGAAACCGGATCCGGCCGCCGGATCCGGCTGTCGCCGGATCAGGCGCATTGCGGCGCTCATAGGCTTTCATTGTATGAAGAAGCCGGACACGCCAGATCCGGCGTGTCCGGCTTTTTCGCCGGAGACAAAAAACGTTACAGTAGCCGTTTTTTCCAGATGCCGGATCGCGTCACATTGCCGGATCCAGCGAAAATTGGATGAAACGCATGGCCATCCGGCTCGATCCGGCTCTAATGCAAGTCAATGGGGGGGAAACCGGATCCGGCATTGCATTTCGCCGGATCCGGTTTTAGTCAAAAGCGCCGGATCGCGCCTGACGCCGAAAACCTGATGTGTGAAAGAGGCCTTAGGTGGCAAAAACTTGATGACTATAGATGAACAAACCCAAAATTAAACGTTCAGAGTTCGTACCGCACAGTTAGTGTTCGGGTCACGATCCAAAACTCAAACTTCCACAGGTCACTCATCCCTACTGGTGACATATTCCCTTTAAACGATAGGTAATGTTCTGACAATACATTTCCTATAATGCACATAGGCCTTGGTGGAAAAGTTCAGCTTGGAGTTACCCTTCTAGCTGATTAATATCTACAGTGATCAAGAGCAGTTAGAGGTCATGGCATAATTCTTGTTGTCTACTGTATTATTGGAGGCAATGCTGCTATTCATTGTGATCTGGAGGTTTGAAGGGTAAAAGTTCCCATACACATCAGATTAAAGTCTGCTGAATCCATTTTTGGCACGATCTGCAGGCCTTCTAATTTGTGTAGGGGCTAATGCATTTTTTGGCACAGAGATAAACATCTAATCTATTATATAGTCATGGCTGAACGTGTTGGCACTCTTGAAAATGTTCCAGAAAATGGAGTATTTCAAGCAGAAAATTAATGCAATTACACTTGTTTTGTTATACACATGTTCATTTCCTTTGTGTGTATTGGAACAATGCAAAAAAACCCAGAAAAAAAAAGGCAAATTAAACATCTTTTCACACAAAACCCCAAAAACGGGTCTGCCAAAATTGTTGGCACCTTTCCAAAATTGTAGGTAATCAAATTTGTTTCAAGCATATGATGCTTGTTCAAACTCATCTGTGGCAAGTGACAGATCTGAGCAATATGAAAATCTCACCTGAAACCAGATATGAAGGGGAGAAGTTGACTCAATCTTTGCATTATGTGTCTGCGTGTGCTACACTAAGCATAGAGAACAGAAAGAGGAGAAAATAATTGTTTGTTGATTTGAGAACCAAAATTCTTGAAAAATATCAACAATCTCAAGATTACAAGTCCATCTCCGGAGATCTCCTTTGTCCACTGTGAGCAAAATAATTAAAATGTTTACAACCCATAGCACTTTAACTAATCTCCCTGGACGTGGTCAGCAGAGGAAAATTGATGAAAGGTTGAAATGCAGAGTAGTCTGGAGAAGTCTGGATGATGGATAAGCAGCCCCAATCAAGTTCCAAAGAAATTCAAGCTGTCCTGAAGGCTCAGGGTGCATCAGTGTCAGCATGAAATATCTGTCAAACTTTGAATGAAATTAAACGCTATAGCAGGAGACTCATGAGGACCCCAAAGCTGATACAGAGACAAAATAAAATAAACAGTAGTTTGCCAAAATGTACATGAGTAAGCAAAAATCCTTCTGGGAAAGCATCTTTCGGACAGATGAGATCAAGATTGAGCTTTTTGGTAAAGCACACCATTCTACTGTTTACTGAAAGCACAATGAGTCCTACAAAGAATATAACACTGTACCTACAGTAAAATGCAGTCAAATATGGTGGAGGTTCAAAGATGTTTTGGGGTTGTTTGGGTGCCTTGACTGTGTGCAAGGCATCATGAAATCTAAAGATTCCCAAAGGATTTTGGGTCACAATGTAGTGCCCAGTGTCAGAAAGCATGGTTTGTGTCCTAGGTCATGGATCTTCCAGCAGGAAAATTACCTCAAACATACTTCAAGAATCACCCAAAAATAGATAAAAACAAAGCGCTGGAGAGTTCTGTAGTGACCAGCAATGGGTCCAGATCTAAATCCCATTGAACACCTATGGTGAGATCTAAAAATTGCTGTTGGGAGAAGGCACCCGTCAAATATGAGAGACCTGGATACGAGACATAAGAAGCTTGTTGATATTTAACCGGTTCCCGACCTGTGACACAGCGTATGCGTCATGAAAGTCGGTGCCAATCCGACCTATGACGCATACCCTGTGTCATGAATTCAAAGCCCCCCTGCGGGTCGGGTGACTGGGGTCACTGAAAGGTCACCTGACCCGCAGATACAGGGGGCTTTGTAATTCACCACAGGGGGCGTCGCTTCGCCCCCACGTGGCTACGATCGCTCTGATTGGCTGTTAAAAGTGAAACAGCCAATCAGAGCGATAGTAATATTTCATCAATGAAAATTGATGAAATATTACAATCCAGCCATGGCCGATGCTGCAGTAGCATCGCACATGGCTGGAGACACCGATTCGACCCCCCCTACCGGCGATCGCCCTCCCGCCACTGAATGACAGCGGCGATCTGCCGCCGCTGTCATCATCTGCCCCCCCTCCCATTCCCTCCGCTCCCCGCCAGCTTCTGATAACCCCCTCACCCACTCTCACCGCCCCCGGCACCTTCTAAGTCCCCCGTCGCTCCCGGTGTCCGGCGGGTCCGGTTCATGGGCGCCACCATCTTGGAAAATGGCAGGCGCACTGCGCAGTGCGCCCGCCCGAATCTGCCGACTGCAGATTCCATTATTTCATTTTGATCACTCTCACAGTGATCAAAATGAAATAAAAAGTAAATGAACCCCCCGATTATCACCCCCATAGGTAGGCATAACTAATAAAATAAAGAAAATATTTTTATTTTTATTTTTCCATTAGGGTTAGGGTTAGGGTTGGAAAGAGGATTAGGGTTAGGGTTGGAAAGAGGGTTAGGGTTGGAAAGAGGGTTAGTGTTGGAAAGAGGGTTAGGGTTGGAAAGAGGGTTAGGGTTGGAAAGAGGGTTAGGGTTGGAATTAGGGTTAGGGTTGGAATTAGGGTTAGGGTTAGGGTGGAATTAGGGTTAGGGTTGGAATTAGGGTTAGGGTTGGAATTAGGGTTAGAATTAGGGTTAGGGTTGGAATTAGGGTTAGGGTTAGAATTATGGTTAGGCTTGTGGTTAGTGTTACGGTTAGTGTTGGGGTTAGGGGTGTGTTGGGGTTAGGGTTATGGATAGGGTAGGGATTAGGGTTGGAGTTAGAATTGAGGGGTTTCCACTGTTTAGGCACATCAGGGGGTCTCCAAACGTGATATGGTGCAACCATTGATTCCAGCCAATTTTGCGTTCAAAAAGTCAAACGGTGCTCCCTCCCTTCCAAGCCCCGACGTGTGCCCAAACAGTGGTTTACCCTCACATATGGGGTATCAGCGTACTCAGGAAAAATTGCACAACAACTTTTCGGGACTAATTTCTCCTGTACCCTTGGGAAAAAAAAATGGGGGGCTAAAAAATTATTTTTGTGGAAAAAAAATGTTTTTTTCATTTTCACGTCTCTGCATTATAAACTTCTGTGAAGCACTTGGGGGTTGAAAGTGCTCACCATACATCTACATAAGTTCCTTGGAAGGTCTAGTTTCCAAAATGGGGCCATTTGTGGGGGGTTTCTACTGTTTAGGCACATCAGGGGCTCTGCAAACGTAATGACGACTGCAGACTATTCCATCAAAGTCTGCATTTCAAAACGTCACTACTTCCATTCCGAGCCCTGACGTGTGCCCAAACAGTGATCCCTCCCCACATATTGGGTACCAGCGTACTCAGGACAAACTGGACAACAACTTTTGGGGTCCAATTTCTCCTGTTACCATTGTGAAAATAAAAAATTGTGGGCTAAAAAATCATTTTTTGAGAAAAAAAAAGATTTTTTATTTTCACGGTTCTGCGTTATAAACTTTTGTGAAGCACTTGGGGGTTCAAAGTGCACACCACACATCTAGATAAGTTCCTTGGGTGGTCTAGTTCCCAAAATGGGGTCACTTGTGGGGGTTTCCACTGTTTAGGCACATCAGAGGCTCTGCAAACGTAACATGATGCCCGCAGACCATTCGATCAAGTCGGTATTTCAAAACGTCACTACTTCCCTTCCGAGCCCCGACGTGTGCCCAAACAGTGGTCCCTCCCCACATATGGGGTATCAGCATACTCAGGACAAACTGGACAACAACTTTTGGGGTCCAATTTCTCCTGTTACCCTTGTGAAAATAAAAAATTGCGAGCTAAAAATTCATTTTTTGAGGAAAAAAATATTTTTTTATTTTCATGGCTCTGCATTACAATCTTCTGTGAAGCACTTCGGGGTTCAAGGTGCTCACCACACATCTAGGCAAGTTCCTTATGGGGTTTAGTTTCCTAAATGGGGTCACTTGTGGGGGGTTTCCACAGTTTAGGTACATCAAGGGCTCTGCAAATGTAACATGATGCCCGCAGACCATTCCATCAAAGTCTGCATACCAAAACATTACTACTTCCCTTCCGAGCCCTGACGTGTGCCCATACAGTGGTCAACCCCCACATATGGGGTATCAGCGTACTCAGGACAAACTGGACAACAACTTTTGGGGTCCAATTTATCCTGTTACCCTTGTGAAAAAAAAATTGCGTGCTAAAAATCATTTTTTTGAGGGAAAAAAAATTATTTTTTATTTTCACGGCTCTGCGTTATAAACTTCTGTGAAGCACTTGGGGGTTCAAGGTGCACATCTCACATCTAGATAAGTTCCATGGGGGGTCTAGTTTCCAAAATGGGGTCACTTGTGGGGGGTTTCTACTGTTTAGGCACACAGGGGCTCAGCAAATATAACATGACGCCCGCAGACCATTCCATCAAAGTCAGCATTTCAAAATATCACTACTTCCCTGCTGAGCCCCAATGTGTGCCCAAACAGTGGTTCCCCCCCACATATGGGGTACCAGCATACTCAGGACAAACTGGACAACAACTTATGGGGTCCAATTTATCCCAGTACCCTTGTGAAAATAAAAAATTGCCAACTAAAAAAATTTTTTTTAGGAAAAAAAAAGATTTTTTATTTTCACTGCTCTATGTTATAAAGTTTTGTGAAGCACTTGGGGGTTCAAAGTGCTCACTACACATCTAGATAAGTTCCTTAAGGGGTCTAGTTTCCAAAATGGTGTCACTTGTGGGGGAGCTCCAATGTTTAGGCACACAGGGGCTCTCCAAACGCGACATGGTGTCCGATAACGATTGGAGCTAATTTTCCATTCAAAAAGTCAAATGGCGCTCCTTCCCTTCCGGGCCCTGCCGTGCACCTAAACAGTGGTTTATGATCACATATGAGGTATCGGTGCACTCAGGAGAAATTGCCCAAAAAATTTTGGGATCCATTTTATCCTGTTGCCTATGTGAAAATGAAAAAACTGAGGCTAAAAGATAATTTTTGTGAAAAAAAAGTACTTTTTTTTAACGGATCAATTTGAGAAGCACCTGGGGGTTCAAAGTGATCACTATGCATCTAGATAAGTTCCTTGGGGTGTCTAGTTTCCAAAATGGGGTCACTTGTGGGGGAGCTCCAGTGTTTAGGCATACAGCGACTCTCCAAACGCGACATGGCAAGCGCTAAATATTCCAGCATATTTTTTATTCAAAAAGTCAAATGGCGCTCCTTCCCTTCTGAGCCCTGCCGTGCGCCCAAACAGTGGTTTATGACCACATATGAGGTATCGGTGTACTCAGGGGAAATTGCCCAACAAATTTTAGGATCCATTTTATCCTGTTGCCCAGGTAAAAATGAAAAAATTGATGCTGAAAGAAAATTTGTGTTGGAAAAATTAAAATGTTCATTTTTTTCCTTCCACATTGCTTTAGCTGCTGTGAAACACCTGAAGGGTTAATAATCTTCTTGAATGTGGTTTTAAGTAGCTTGAGGGGTGCAGTTTTTAGAATGGTGACACTTTTGGGTATTTTCTGCCATATAGACCCCTCAAAGTGACTTCAAATGTGAGGTGGTCCCTAAAAAAAATGGTTTTGTAAATTTTGTTGTAAAAATGAGAAATCACTGGTCAACTTTTAACCCTTATAACTTCCTAACAAAAAAATATTTTGCTTCCAAAATTGTGCTGATGTAAAGTAGACATGTGGGAAATGTTATTTAGTAACTATTTTGTGTCACATAACTCTCTAGTTTAACAGAATAAAAATTCAAAATTTGAAAATTGCGAAATTTTCAATATTTTTGCCAAATTTCTGATTTTTTCACAAATAAACGCAAAAATTATCGACCTAAATTTACCACTAACATGAAGCTCAATATGTCACGAAAAACAATCTCAGAATCACTAGGATGCGTTGAAGCGTTCCAGAGTTATTACCTCATAAATGGACACTGGTCAGAATTGCAAAAAATGGCCAGGTCATTAAGGTCAAAATAGGCTGGGTCATGAAGGGGTTAAATAAAGCAATTGATTGCAGTAATTTATTGCAAAGAGTGTGCAAAGAAAATTTAGCGTGCCAAAAATTTTGTCCAGCCTATTTGGGTTTTTTTTGTGTGTGTGAAATTATGTCCAATTTGCCTTTTTTTCTGTTTTTTTTTGTGGTGTTCCAATACACACAAAGGAAATAACAAAACGTGTAATTGCAATAATTTTCTGGGAGAAGTAATTTTCTGGAACAATTTCAAGGGTGCAAACACTTTCATCCATGGCTGTATATGAAATTGGGGCTTCATTCTAACATAACAGGTAGCAGTAATGTGCTGTATAAAGGGGAAATGATGAAGAGTAAAAACATTTGGAATATTTATAGAAATATAGAAATGGGAACTTAGGTTACTTTAGCAAAAAATTAAAAATCTCAACAAACAGGAAATGTGTTGTGTTGACTAACGAAGTTCAGATATTTCTGTAGAAGAAAGAACAAATAATGCCACTTTTTTACATAAATTCAGTCACGCATGGAGAATATCCAATACACAGGGAACACCAACAATGACGGTTTCTGTTACTGGCTCTTTTAACTGTTACCTTGTAAAACAAAAAAAAATGGGTTCTCGTATCCTCTAAAGTAAGTGAAGTGAAATCTAAGAGGTGGCAAAAGGTGTCAGCTTTCACCATATAAAAATGTATTTTTCATGGTACTTTGAGGTTAGATTAAACCTAATTTATGTGGACTCTGAATGACTATTTATTATTTACTCCACCTAGGCTTTAGTCAGAACACTGTTTCCTTCATCACTGGTTTAGAGTTGAAGCAAGGTTAATTTGTGGATTAGGCTAAAAAGAAAGGCCGGCTGTCTAAGTAAGACCCAGGGCGTCTTTGCATGTATTGATTTTTTCTGTTTTTCTGTTGTAATGATCTATAAATTTACCATATAATGTATGCAACAAACTGAAGCACTGAAGATCGTCTGTACGGGAAAAGTCCATAGTTTTGGTTAACTACGGAAGTTATGTAGAAGCTTGAAAGTCATGTGTCTACCTAAGGCCACAATCACACACCTCTGTGACATGTTCTAGTGCCATCCATTTTGTTTTTTTCAGGCAACATACTAACGTATAGAGTTTTAAAGGGCCATTTACACATCGGTTTTAAAAAGATACCATGACTCCCATCTGTAAGACTCAGAGCAGGTCCTATTCTCATCAGATTTTGTAGATGAGACTCGGCTATTAAAGTTTCTATGGATCTGTGAAAGAGGATTAAACTAAGTAGACAGAACCTGTACTCCAGAGTTCCTATCTAGTTTCATCCGTATTTAGCTGGCGCATTGTTAAGAGTGAATGGATAAAAATAATCAGTCTAGCTGCTTTAATGAAACAAAAGGGATAGAAAAAAGTGAAGAAACTAGGATTCAACCATGAAGACACCTGAGAAAAAAATGATTAGTTTCTCTTGGGTGTTACTACACCGATGTGTGACTGTAGCCTATCATGAAATATTAAAGTGTTGTAGTGTAAGGAGGTGGTGGGGACCCTCAGTTGCTTCCTCTCTTCTTTATGTTGGACATGAGTCCCCCATGCAATGTCCTGATAGCTGGCTATATGTTAACATACTATTGTTATGTACTACTGTTTTATTGCTGTATGTGTACTGTGTGATGTTTGCCCTAGTTCATGTCTTCAGTCTGCCGGGCAGTGTACATGGATCCTGGGACCACGGGACCATCTTCAGAAAGACTGTTGTGGCCCTCAAGTTCAGAAGGGAGCCAGTGAAAGTGACTGGCCTCAAGTAGCTGCAGGGACAGAGCAGGAAGCATTGTTTCATGTACAGTAAAGTTTTCCCTGTTGGATCAGAACTGTGCCTGTGGTGTTATCCTGGATCCTCATCCCAGTGGCTGCAGTGAGCGAGGAAAGAAGGTAAATGACTGTGCTGTAGAACTGGGACTGCACCTGTATTTTTTCATGCGCAAGGGGCTGGGGTGCTTTTGGACTGTTGCTTTAATAGACTCGGTCATGACTGCCACCCTGTGCCACCTTGTTACAGTAGCAAGCCTCAGATCTGGTGATGTTTCTTTTTCTGTGTATATGTAGAATCCGGACTTTGCACAAACATTAGTTTAGGACGCGGAGTGATTCTAAACTCATTTTACACTTAAGAGTTCTTCACATGTACAGCGCTGGAATTGATCGAGAGAAAAAAATCTGCAAAAATCTGCAGAGAAACCACTATAGCAAATTTATAACACATTGAGCAGAGTTTCCTGAAAATTTCCCCGCAGAAAAGATCAGAGGTTGTGAAATGGAAAAAAACAATACTCCTCTCCTGGAGCTTGTATGTCTTCCTTGTCTAGTTCCCTGCCATCAGAAGCTTGTAGAAACTTTGTGCAATCCAGTGCATGCCCAGCTGTAACTGTCCACATCTCTGTTATTCCTGCCAACAATTTGATAAATAGAACCCCAACTTCCTGCATCTATCCGGGCATCTCTGCTGCTAGAGACAGATTCATCCTAAGAACTGCCGATGGTGAACTGAGTGAAAGTGAGAGCTCGCTGTTGGCAATTTGGGGAGATATTTGAAGCATAAGGCTGGGTCCACATATATACATGCATGCGTCTCATGTTTTTGGACCTGATGCAACTCAATACATCTGAAAAGACTGTAAAATTGATTAAAAAACGTTAAAGTTGTCATCAAACTTTTTCATCATTTACCCCCAGGCGCTGCTTTGGGGCCAGATCCCAACATTGCATGAATCATACCAGACCTTCGGATCGGTGACTGCACTCTAGTAAAAACAAAGATTGGTATCAGCTCCTTCATCAGTTTCCTTCTAGCAATTTTGTTTAAGCGCCTCATGGAAATTGTGCCTCAGTGTCGACTATTTGTAAATGTTATCTTAGATACCATATTTCTTAAAGTGATTTACACTTTGTTTGCAATCTTAGGGTGAGAATGATCCATCAATATCATAAACTAAACCTTACTTTTAATTAGGTATAAACTTAATAACAATTTAAGCATATATTATTTTAAATAAGTCATATTTTCTTGGCATAACACTATTATTTTACCAAGCTTAAAAAAAAATTAATCATTTGCTATTTGCAGTTTATTTCTTGAATCATTCACTCCTTCCATCTAAATACGTGAAAAGTGCTACATCAACCAGTGAGGCTTATCATGGAAATGCTGACCACATCAGTCTTCCGGCACCTAATGTACTCTGTTCTGCTTGGTTGACTGTTCTGTCTGATTAAATGATTTAAGTGTTTGGGATTTATGATCAGGTGCTGAACTACTGTCTTGCGAGCATCTTGCGATAACCTGTAAAATAAGGGTGGAGAGGCCTAATAAAGTTGAAACTATCTATTTTTGTTCATGTTGACAAACAGAAACTCGAGGGATTTACCATGAACCATTACAATTCTCCACACAATTTGTAGATTTAAAAGGCAGAAGTAAATGGTCAAAAATGGTAATAAATGTCTCCAAAATCCCAATTACTGTAGACTCAACCATTCCCAGAAGGGATGTCTGCTTTCATTTTTTTTTCCAACACCTTTTAAAAAACCCTCTGTTTCCTTACCTAAGCTTTAATTACAAAGTGGCATTAACCCACTGAAACCAACCTCTTGGATTTAATAGATCTGCTCTTTTGTTCCTAGGTTCCTCAATGGGACTAGTACATATGAGATATTAATTTGGCTTTTTGACTTGATCTTGTGCTAAGGTTCTTTATGCATTTAGTTTTGCTGGAGGAGAGTGATACAACATCATTTTACTGTTCCCTGTGTATTGTCACCAGATAATGTTATACAGCTCATTGATCAGATTGTAATCTTGCAAAGGCACAGAAATAAAACAGCCAATTAACCAAACCTTGTTCGGAAGGATTTATTTGTTGTACACTCTCTAAATGTTTCACTTAATCCCTATTGACTTTTTTTCCTTCTAGCAAATGATTAGAGCTTGTCAATAAAAACATAAACACTATGGTATAAAAGATTACAGGATAGTTCGCAAACAGCACAATGTTCAGGGCTGCTTCATATGCACGACACCATACTGTTAATTGGATTCCAATTAAAAGTCAATTAATAATATTATCAGGATAATTCCTACAGTTTATTCTTCTAAAATGAATAATCCATTATTTCTATTTAATAAGAGGGCCATACATTTGGTGTATTGTAGTTATTAATTATTCTTTATTTTATACACCAATTTATAACAACCAAAACATTTTTAAAGGGAATCTGTCAGTATTATCAACCCCCCTAAACCATCTACTGTATATCAGCATGTAGGTCATGGGAAGTTCAATAATATGAAACCTTGATGTCTGCAATCTGATGTCTTAGTCCAGAGAAATATATGACGCATCCCAGGGGCCATGGGATAATCAGTACCGGGCCCGTTAACTTCAATGGGAAATGTCACAGTGGCAGTGACCCGATCCGTAGCCCCGGGTGGTCATGTAAATTTGGTGTGTAACTAAATGAGAATAAAGTTTATATGTGATTCGTGATGCCACCTGTGGTATTCTGGTCAGAGGCGACCAGCGCTTCAATGCCGTTCCCCTGGGACCGTTGGTATGATGTAGCTGAGGTGAAAATCGCTCTCCACAGGTAGAGCAGTAGTCCCAGGGCCGCTGAGAGTAGTTTTGGAGGCGGTGATGTAATGTGGAGTGAAAATGGAAGCAGTGCCGGGTTGATGACACAGAAAGAATGTAGAGGACACAGTTGCATGTAGCTCAATGGGCTTTACTCACAGTTCTGGCATGCACAGAGGCCCGCTTCAGTGCTCTGTCCTCCAGGTGAGGGGTCCAGTCAACCCTTCAAGCAAATGAGTGCACCTTTACAACACTCCCTGTCAGTATTTACAGTACCTTCAAAGGCCATCTCCACAATCTGCTTTCCACTTTCCTTCCTTTCAGCATCTCATAGTCAGTGTCCCAGGCCAGCTGCCGTGGATCCTGTCAGATAACGTGATTCAGGCGTTTCTTTGGTCCTATGTGGCTGCCTTTCTGGCGAAGATAACTGTGGAAGTTCGCTGTGGCCCATAAAGTAGCCACAGCTGTCAGTTTGCTAGTTAAGTCCGATGTTCACTTCACTAGGCTAGGGGCTGAGACCCTCCTGCGACCTGGATTCTTCCCCCACCTGACGGCTATCAGCATGGGACATGCCCCACGGGGAGCACACTCCAACTGTGTCTCTAGAAGAACCACTCTTTCCTTCTGGGAGATTTCCTTCAAAGCCAGTCCGTCCAGCAGCTTCTCCTGACAGGAGTTGCTCCAAACACTTCCTTTCACTTCCCCTCCCTCTGAGGGAGCCCAAAAAACTGACTACAAATCTCCTGCTCTTTTCATAAGCTCCACCCACCTCCCAACACTCTTTATGAACCAAGCAGGGGCCATAGAGATTGTTCTGCTGTTCAAAGTGTGTGTGGAATGCAGGTGTGGAGTGTGGTCAGATGCCCTCATCTTACCTGGTCGTGAGATACTACACCTCTGGATGAGGTGCAGTACTTCTGTGGCAGCTGAACCCTCAGGGGCGCCACATATATTTTGCATCTGTTTTCTCTCAGAAAGGAAATGTAACATCAACTGTTATTCACTGTCCTATTAAGGGAATAGAAGAATCCAGGATATCTATAAACAGAAAGATAGTGAGGAAACACTTAGCTAACCTAAATGAATTCAAGTCTCCAGGTCCAGATGAATTACACCCCAGAGTACTGAAGGAGATAGCAGAAGAAATTTTTGAACCCCTCTCCATAATCTTTGAAAATTCTTGGAGAACAGGAGAAGTGCCAGAAGACTGGAGAAGAGCAAATGTTGTTCCTATCTTCTACAAATGGGAAGAAGGTGGACCCAGGCAACTATAGGCCGGTGAGTCTGACTTCTATACCAGGAAAGATCTTTGAACAAATTATTAAACAACATGTATGTCAATACCTGGATAAGAATGAAGTGATTAAACAGAGTCAGCATGGGTTTGTAACTAATAAGTCATGTCAGACTAACTTAATTTCCTTCTATGACGGAATCACTGATTGGGTGGATCAAGGAAATGCTGTAGATATAGTATATCTTGACTTCAGCAAAGCATTTGACAAAGTCTCTCATACAATCCTTATTGAAAAAATGACTAAGTATGGAATGGACAAGGCAACTGTTAGGTGGATTCATAACTGGCTTAGTGATCGGACCCAAAGAGTGGTCGTAAATGGCTGCACATCCAGTTGGAAGAATGTCTCAAGTGGGGTACCACAGGGCTCTGTCCTGGGCCCTGTATTGTTCAACATCTTTATCAACGATTTAGATGAAGGAATTGAGGGTAAACTGATTAAATTTGCTGATGACACAAAGCTAGGAGGGATAGCTAATACTAGAGAAGAGAGAGAGAGGATTTAAAAAGATTTAAATAAACTGGAGAAGTGGGCAGCAACTAACAGAATGGTTTTTAACAGGGAGAAATGCAAAGTACTACATCTGTGCAATAAAAATGAAAAAAGCATATATAGAATGGGAGGAATAGGGCTAAGTGACAGCACATGTGAAAAAGACTTGGGTATACTAATAGATCACAGACTGAATATGAGTCAACAGTGTGATGCAGCAGCAAAAAAGGCAAATGCAATTCTAGGATGTATTAACAGAAGCATACAGTCTAGATCACGTGAAGTCATTATTTCCCTCTACTCCTCTTTGGTCAGACCTCATCTGGAATATTGTGTCCAGTTTTGGGCACCACATTTTAAAAAAGACATCAGCAAACTGGAGCAAGTTCAGAAAAGAGCGACCAGAATGGTGACCGGTCTGCAAACCCTGTCTTATGAGGAAAGGTTGCAGGATTTGGAATGTTTAGTTTGCAAAAGAGAAGACTGAGAGGAGACTTAATAGCTGTCTACAAATATCTCAAGGGCTGTCACATTGTAGAAGGATCAACTTTATTCTCTGTGTTTATCTCTGTGTTTTCAACTCTGCAAGCTTCTATATGGTAACCAGCTTTTCCAATCTCTGCTCTGAATCCACTCCTGTGTCTCCATTCAATGTCAGCAAGCAGTTAATCCTGAATGCTATCTCTGTGTTTTCAACTCTGCAAGCTTCTATATGGTAACCAGCTTTTCCAATCTCTGCTCTGAATCCACTCCTGTGTCTCCATTCAATGTCAGCAAGCAGTTAATCCTGAATGCTATCTCTGTGTTTTCAACTCTGCAAGCTTCTATATGGTAACCAGCTTTTCCAATCTCTGCTCTGAATCCACTCCTGTGTCTCCATTCAATGTCAGCAAGCAGTTAATCCTGAATGCTATCTCTGTGTTTTCAACTCTGCAAGCTTCTATATGGTATATAGACTTTTTTCAACTTACTCTGCTTGTCCCCTTATGTTGTGAGGTCAAGAAACTTTTCAAAGTGCTTTATGATCCATGTAGTGCTGGACATGTGTTTATTTGACCACAACATTTTATTGGGTCCTGGTGTCTCAATTTAGTGTGATTGATTAACGAGAAGAGAGAGCCCAAAAAAAAAAAAAAAAAAGTTCTAAGTCTTATCCTCCTATATATTCAGACATAGCTTGGGGATAGCATTTATGCAGGGGGCATTTATGCACACTTTATCCAAGTACAGTTTATCAAAGTACTGGCAGTTATAACATGGCAGTTAGACAGGGCTGGAGACAGGTAAGACATTTATATACATCTACTCTCTGTACATTTGGAGTACAACAAATATATACCATATACATTTGTGTAATTTTAATCCTGGCCGCTGCATTCACACACATCCACCGCCCAGGTATTAACTCTCTACACTCCATCCACATTGGCCCCTCGCTTCTTTCCTCTCCTATGTATAGCACTCATGCTCTTTTCACGTTGTTAAATTGCACAGATCCAGTCAGTCCCACCATTCAACATCAGAGACGCTCTCACAAATCACTTAACCATCTGCTCACTCTTTCTATCCTCCTTCTCCTAGTCGCAGGAGACATTGCTCCCAACCCTGGTCCCCCATGTTATAGAGAGTCAAACCCCCCGACTGCTACACTTAGAAACCCCTCTAATCTTATTAATATTCCCTGCATGCCATCTGTCTCTCTTAATTGTGCACTTTGGAATTCTCGCTCAGTGTGTAACAAACTCTCCTTCATTCATGACTTTTTCCTTTCTAATTCTCTTAACCTCCTGGCTCTTACTGAAACCTGGATCCAGCAGTCAGACACTACCGCTGCTGCTGCTCTTTCATACGGGGGGCTTCACTTCTCTCATACCCCAAGATCAGACAATAGAGCTGGTGGAGGCGTTGGTCTGCTCCTATCACCAAAATGTACCTTTCAGGTTATCCCTCAAGTACCCTCACTTGTCTTCCCTTCTTTTGAGGTCCATGCCGTCAGACTCTACACCCCCTTCTCCATGCGAGTGGCGGTGGTGTATCGTCCTCCCTGCCCCTCCCATCAGTTCCTGGATCATTTTGCCACTTGGCTTCCACATTTTCTCTCCTGTGACATCCCTACCCTCATCATGGGTGATTTCAACATCCCCATTGCTCTTCCCCTCTCCCCATCTGCTACTCACCTTTTATCTCTAACCTCCTCATTTGGCCTTTCGCAGCTTACTAATTCTCCAACGCATGAAGACGGAAACTCCCTCGATTTGGTCTTCTCTCGGCTTTGTGCAGTGGATGATTTTGCAAACTCCCCTCTCCCGCTCTCTGACCACAATCTTCTTTCATTCTCTATCAAGAACTGCCAGGCTGCTCAGGTCACCCCCACTGTCCAGACTTATAGAAACATACAGGCCATTAACACCCAGAAACTTATGAAGAACTTGTAGTCTTCATTGGCCCCTATCTCCTCCCTCTCCTGTCCTGATTCTGCATTGAAGCATTACAATGAAACACTTCAAAGTGCCCTGGATGAATTTGCACCCCCTATAAATAGAACACCACAACGCAGACGGCGACAACCCTGGCACACGGTGCAAACACGTTTCCTGCAGCGGTGCTCCAGGTGCGCCGAACGTCTGTGGAGAAAATCCAATCTACACGAAGATTTCATCCATTTTAAGTTTATGCTTAGAACATACAACACTGCCCTTCACCTCTCCAAACAAACCTATTTCAACACCCTCATCACCTCACTGTCCAATAACCCGAAACGTCTCTTTGACACTTTTCATTCTCTACTCAATCCAAGAGTACAGGCCCCAACCACGGAGCTCCGAGCTGACGATCTGGCCAATTACTTCAAAGAAAAAATTGACCAGATCCGACAGGAAATTATCTCCCAATCACCTCATACCATGCACCGTCCTCACTCCCCCACTGCATCTAACTCACTCTCTGATTTTGAACCAGTCACAGAAGAAGAAGTAAGCAGGCTCCTTGCATCTTCTCGCCCAACTACTTGCACCAGTGACCCATTTCCGTCACAGCTCCTTCAGTCCCTTTCCCCTGCTGTCACCCCTCACCTAACTAAAATATTTAACCTCTCTCTCTCTTCTGGTATTTTTCCCTTCTCATTTAAGCATGCCATCATACAGCCACTACTTAAAAAACCATCCCTCGACCAAAACTGTGCCGCTAACTATAGACCTGTCTCTAATCTTCCCTTCATCTCTAAACTCCTGGAACGCCTGGTCCACTCCCGTCTTATCCGCTATCTCTCAGAAAACTCTCTTCTCGACCCTCTCCAATCCGGTTTCCGCTCTTTACACTCCACTGAAACTGCCCTCACTAAAGTCTCTAATGATCTGCTAACAGCTAAATCAAATGGTCATTACTCCATGCTAATTCTCTTGGATCTCTCTGCAGCATTCGACACTGTGGATCATCAGCTCCTCCTCACTATGCTCCGTTCCATTGGCCTCAAGGATACCGTTCTCTCCTGGTTCTCCTCCTATCTCTCCGACCGCTCCTTTACTGTATCTTTTGCCGGTTCCTCCTCCTCTCATTTTCCCCTTACTGTTGGGGTCCCCCAAGGATCGGTTCTAGGTCCCCTCCTCTTCTCCTTGTACACTGCCCCTATTGGTCAAACAATCAGTAGATTTGGTTTCCAGTACCATCTCTATGCTGATGACACCCAATTATACGCTTCTTCTCCTGACATCACGCCAGCCTTTCTAGAAAACACCGGCGATTGTCTAAACGCTGTGTCTAATATCATGTCCTCACTATATCTGAAACTGAACCTGTCAAAGACTGAACTCCTGGTGTTTCCTCCCGCTACTAATGTACCTATACCCGACATTGCCATTTCTGTGTGTGGTTCCACTATTACTCCCCAGCAACAGGCCCGCTGTCTTGGGGTCATACTTGATTCCGAGCTTTCCTTTGCCCCCCCCACATTCGATCACTGGCTCGCTCTTGTCATCTGCACCTCAAAAACATTTCTAGAATTCGACCTTTTCTTACCTTTGACTCTGCAAAAACTCTTACTGTTTCTCTTATTCATTCTCGTCTTGACTATTGTAACTCTCTTCTAATCGGTCTCCCTCTTACCAAACTCTCCCCCCTCCAATCTGTCTTGAATGCTGCAGCCAGGATCATATTCCTCACCAATCGTTACACTGATGCCTCTACCTTGTGCCAGTCATTACACTGGCTACCCATCCACTCCAGAATTCAGTATAAACTTATTACCCTCACTCACAAAGCCCTCCATGGCTCAGCACCACCCTACATCTCCTCCCTTGTTTCAGTATACCACCCTACCCGCGCCCTCCGTTCTGCTGATGACCTGAGATTAGCATCCTCAATAGTCAGAACCTCCCACTCCCGTCTCCAAGACTTTACACGTGCCGCACCAATTCTTTGGAATGCACTTCCCAGGTCAATACGATTAGTCCCCAATCCCCATATTTTAAGCGTGTCCTGAAAACGCATTTATTCAGACTGGCCTACCACCCCAACACATTAACCTAATCTATCCCTGTGTGGCAGAGCCAAAAGTTTTACCATAACCAGGTTCCCCGCATCATGTTCCCACATGCTTTATGCCTCCATTAGCCCTCTGTGTCTGTACTGTTACACACTTAACATTATGACTGGTCCATACAATTCACGGTAACTGTTACCACCCACCTTTCGTGTCTCCCTCTTTCCTCATAGACTGTAAGCTTGCGAGCAGGGCCCTCTTTCCTCTTGGTATGTGTTATAATCTACTGTATGTGATTATTGTTATGCTGTAATGTCTATTGTCTGTACAAATCCCCTCTGAAATGTAAAGTGCTGCGGAATATGTCGGCGCTATAAAAATAAAATTTATTATTATTATTATTATTATTATTCTCATTTGCACAAGGAAAGACTAGAAGCAATGGGATGAAACTGAATGGGAGGAGACACAGATTAGATATTAGAAAAAACTTTTTGACAGTTAGAGTGATCAATGAGTGGAACAGGCTGCCACGAGAAGTGGTGAGTTCTCCTTCAATGGAAGTCTTCAAACAGAGGCTGGACAGACATCTGACTGGGATGATTTAGCGAATCCTGCTTTGAGCAGGGGGTTGGACCAGATGGCCCAGGAGGTCCCTTCCAACTCTACGATTCTATGATATACATCCTTCATAAATGAGCTGTTGGGATCTATGGGCCGGACATATACAGTCATGGCCAAAAGTATTGACACCCCTGCAATTCTGTCAGATAATACTCAGTTTCTTCCTGAAAATGATTGCAAACATAAATTCTTTGGTATTATTATCTTCAATTAATTTGTCTTAAATGAAAAAACACAAAAGAGAATGAAGCAAAAAGCAAAACATTGATCATTTCACACAAAACTCCAAAAATGGGCCGGACAAAAGTATTGGCACCCTCAGCCTAATACTTGGTTGCACAACCTTTAGCCAAAATAACTGCGACCAACTGCTTCCGGTAACTATCAATGAGTTTCTTACAATGCTCTGCTGGAATTTTAGACCATTCTTCTTTGGCAAACTACTCCAGGTCCCTGATATTTGAAGGGTGCCTTCTCCAAACTGCCAATTTTAGATCTCTCCACAGGTGTTCTATGGGATTCAGGTCTGGACTCATTGCTGGCCACCTTAGAAGTCTCCAGTGCTTTCTCTCAAACCATTTTCTAATGCTTTTTGAAGTGTGTTTTGGGTTATTGTCCTGCTGGAAGACCCATGACCTCTGAGGTAGACCCAGCTTTCTCACACTGGGCCCTAAATTATGCTGCAAAATTTGTTGGTAGTCTTCTGACTTCATAATGCCATGCACACGGTCAAGCAGTCCAGTGCCAGAGGCAGCAAAGCAACCCCAAAACATCAGGGAACCTCCGCCATGTTTGACTGTAGGGACCGTGTACTTTTCTTTGAATGCCTCTTTTTTCTCCTGTAAACTCTATGTTGATGCCTTTGCCCAAAAAGCTCTACTTTTGTCTCATCTGACCAGAGAACATTCTTCCAAAATGTTTTAGGCTTTTTCAGGTAAGTTTTGGCAAACTCCAGCCTGGCTTTTTTATGTCTCGGGGTAAGAAGTGGAGTCTTCCTGGGTCTCCTACCATACAGCAGTCCCTTTTCATTCAGATGCCGACGGATAGTACGGGTTGACACCGTTGTACCCTCGGACTGCAGGGCAGCTTGAACTTGTTTGGATGTTAGTGGAGGTTCTTTATCCAACATCCGCACAATCTTGGATTGAAATCTCTTGTCAATTTTTCTTTTCTGGCCACATCTAGAGAGGTTAGCCACAGTGCCATGGGCTTTAAACTTCTTGATGACACTGCGCACGGTAGACACAGGAACATTCAGGTCTTTGGAGATGGACTTGTAGCCTTGATATTGCTCATGCTTCCTCACAATTTGGTTTCTCAAGTCCTCAGACAGTTCTTTGGTCTTCTTTCTTTTCTCCATGCTCAATGTGGTACACACAAGGACACAGGACAGAGGTTGAGTCAACTTTAATCCATGTCAACTGGCTGCAAGTGTGATTTAGTTATTGCCAACACCTGTTAGGTGCCACAGGTAAGTTATAGGTGCTGTTAATTACACAAATTAGAGAAGCATCACATGATTTTTCGAACAGTGCCAATACTTTTGTCCACCCTCTTTGTTATGTTTGGTGTGGAATTATATCCAATTTGGCTTTAGGACAATTCTTTTTGTGTTTTTTCATTTAAGACAAATTAAATGAAGATAATAATACCAAAGAATTTGTGTTTGCAATCATTTTCAGGAAGAAACTGAGTATTATCTGACAGAATTGCAGGGGTGTCAATACTTTTGGCCATGACTGTATCTCTCTGAGATTGTGCATGCAGAGATTATTTTAAATTATAAGGGCATTGCCAGTTTGAGACTTGTAATGGCTGACAGTCCGTTACCTTGAGTGTGATTACACACTATATAAATTGAGTGAGATTGTTTGGTGTATATATGTAGACTAATGTATGTTGAATAATTGTCCATCTTTTCATCCATTCACTTGTGTACATTAGCTATTATGGTTGACATAAAAGCACAATGGTAAAGTTCATGTTACAAGAAGTTCAAGGGGCTCACTGGACGAGGTGGACTCTCTAATCCCAAGGTCCATGTGGGCACATGGGCCATGGGTATCTTTCCAGTAGGTAAGCAAGCATAGTAACTGGAAACCATAGGTAGACAAGTGGAATCTGGAAACCGTGGGCAAGTAGGTGCATTAGAGTAAACCGCACACATGTGGATGACATCAGAAAACTGAACGCAGGTAGGTAGAGTGCAGGAAATATCAGATAGGGGCAGTACATCTGGAAACCTCAGGTGGGCAGGTGGAATGCAGGATACTGTAGACAGGGGGAGTACTTCAGGAAACCACAGGTGGGCAGTTGAACTGCAGAAATGCACGGTTGTGTGTCTTAGAAGTTCCTAAATAAGCCCAGGCAGTTCACCACATGGAAGCAAGCCAATGCAGCTGCAAAACCCAATGTGAAGCACATGACAGTTCAATGGACGGGGAAGTTTGAGCAGAGCCCGGACCAGGGACAGGTGTATAACAATTGTACCCAGACACTCCAAGAGATATCAGAGTTTGTCAGAAAGTGCGATTATGGGTATCTCAATCTTTCCTTAATGTGCACCACTCAATGATATGGATGGTAGGCACCAATCTTACCCACTCTGCATGTTATTGGCCATGCAGAATTTGGGAAAAAATTTAGAGCTTGTATAAGATGTCACCTCCTGACGAACAAGTGAAATGTGCAACTGGTGTCTGCTCAGGTTATTTAACTATATATTATTGCTGTGTGGTGAACACGTGGCTATTATTAGCTAATTTATACCTGATGGCCTTCATTGTGGGTTAATCATGCTATATTAGCGGATAATTTTCATTGGAGCTTCCTGTTTTATTTTTTTTGGGGGGGTTTTCATATTGTCTTGTGGGGGTCCATTCTGCCTATTTATTATTGTGCATATTTATATATTAATTGATTTAGATTAATTCATTTGTATGCAACTACTTAAAGGTAACCTGACCACAAATATATGCAGCATGATCCACAGGCAGCTTACATCAGACACTTTAGCGGAAAGCATAATTTAAAAGCTGACAGGTGACCAAGCTGCACAGGTGACTGGTCAGAAAGGCTCGTCACCAGCGGCTCTCCACTGTATGCTCCCCTGAAGTGACAGGTCTCATACTTTACATCCACGCAGGGAGAGACCTGTCACACAAGTAGAACCGGTGGAGAGAAGTCACTGGGGACCCACTTGTCCAATTATTCACCCATGCGGCTTGGTCATCAGTGGGCTCTAATGGTCTCAGACGGCCAGCATGTTTTTCTCGGAAACATGCCAAAATGCCAGAACATTGCCAAATGGTGTCAAATGGAACAGCCAAAAGGAGCAAAGTGTTGCAGCCAGAAAACTGGATGGTCAGGTGGATGTTTCTATTAACGGGTATTTTGAATGGCATCCAAACATGGTGTGCATGTGGTGCCAAACATCAATTCCACCTCTGCTGAGGTAAGTGAGGTAAGTGCATAACAGCAATAATTACGTTTTTCAGTAATAGTGCTATACATTTCTAATGCTGAATCAAAACACATCTACAACAAAGTGTAACTCTAATATCCCAGTGTTTCAAATTAACTTCATTATTTCAATAATTAAAAATGATCAATAAAATACACAGTATTATCTATAAATGAGCTTATCAGTAGTATGTTATTCTGATGTCCATGACCTTGCAGAACAATACTGTCAAATTCAATTTGTAGTAAAATTGGAAGTTACTCTGCTGAAAAGTAAAAAGGAGCCTATGTGGTGGCAATAGCATAAATTAATACATTGCTATTGCTGTAAAATTAGCAAAGATTTACTAAGCAAATGTGGGAAATGTTTCCAAACATTAATTATTTATTCCATTGTCACATTTCTGGTAGTTACTACACAACATTTTGAAGCAATATATTTATCATCTAATATGTCATGTAATATAATATTTATTTTAACCTATCCATTAGACATAAGCGGATCAGGCAAAATTAGTATTTGCCTCTGTACAGATTTCAATTCACAGAGAAGTTTTTCTCTGTGATTTTAATGCCCCTTTCTCTAGCAACCTTCCACGACAGCATAGGAGGTTGTCTCCACGCCCTAATGGGGGACAGGAAGTACGAGAGGTTAAAAGGTCCCACCCACCTCCCTCTCACCAGTGTCTTTCCTGTCCCCCATGGGGCATGGAGAGGTTCGGTATGCTGTGTGGCTGGCTGCTGCAGCGTACCTGGTATCTTAAGCAGGGCAGTGGTGGTCAGTCTGCCTCCCCTCCTCCAGACTGCTCCCGTCTTCTTAGAATTCGGGACCGTTCCTGGCCCACCTGTGCTCTCCCAGAGGGAGTAAAGCGGGCCAGTGATCCCCGACTGGAGGCCTCCAGCAGCTCTCCGGTCTCTCCTCCTCCTGCTGCGTGCTGTGCGGTGACCCGGAAGTGACGTTACGCACAGTCACTTCCGGGGTATGTCTGACGACTTCCTATCATGGCGGCCCCCGTTCAGCTGCCGGCGCGTGGAGCTCGCCAGCACCCGCTGTGCCTGCTCTAGGCCCCAGGGAGGAGCAGGGGGAAAAAATGAAAAACTGCGCTGAGAGCGGAGTTATCCCCTTATTAACCCGCCGGAAGACGCCGACAGGTAAGACAAAATCCCCTGTCAGCATGGATGGTTCTTCCTGCCCTGCGTCAGCAGAGCCCAGCACTGCCCCAGCCACAGTGAGTGTTACCTGGGGTGGGTCCTAGTGGTGTAGTCCTGGGATAGAGGTCCTCAAAATGCTTCTCCCTCTTTTTTATAGTGAGAAAAGTCTGCCCACAAAAGCACCAATACCATCAGCAAGTCGGCCAAATGTGCCATATGCAGTGCAAAACTTCCCTCAAATTGGGTGAAAAAACTGTGTCAGGCTTGCACGGACAGGGTGGTCAGGGCTGAGCACCCGTCACTAATTGACAAAATCCGCAGCCTGGTTACTCACCAGGTCCAGACCTCTTTGGCTGCCCTGTCTCCCTCACCACCACCTCCTCCTCCTCCGATTGTAGGCTCCCCATCCCCAAAAAAATGAAAAATACAAATAGAGGACTCAGAATCCGAATCAGAGAGGTCATATAATTCAGGCTTCGAGAGTTGGGAACAACCGGGAACTTCCAAATCAGCCGAAACTAGGAGATACCTCCTTTCTGCGGAATATGTGGAGGAGCTGGTCAGTGCGGTGCGGGCCACCATGGGCCTAGAGGACGAACCCGTTACTCAGTCAGCACAGGACCGCATGTTCGGAGGATTTGAGGGACCCAGACAAACAGGTTTCCCAGTTCATAAGAGCATAGTAGACATGATCTCTCAGGAATGGGAGTACCCAGAGAAGCGCTACTCAGCCCCGTCGGAGCTCAGGCATAGATTCCCCCTGGAAGGAGAGGAGTTTAAATGGGACATCCCGAAGGTTGATGTCCAGGTGGTGAGAGTGGTGAAAAAGACGGTCCTTCCATTTGATGACTTGTCCCAGCTTAGAGACCCGATGGACCGTAAGGCAGAAAGCTTCCTAAGAAAGGCCTGGGAAACTTCTGCCTTCTCCCTAAAATCAGGAATAGCATCCACATGTGTCTCTAGGTCTCTCTTCCAATGGATAGAGGAACTAGAGAGTCATATTTCCCGGGGAACCTCAAGAGGTGACCTCCTAAACTCCCTTCCCATACTACAGAGAGCTACAGGTTTCTTGGCCGATGCATCAATGGAGATGATCCGCTCTTCCGCCAGAGGCATGGTCCAGTCCAATTCTGCAAGACGGGCCCATTGGCTTAAAACGTGGAGCGGGGACATGACTTCCAAGATTAAACTCTGCTCTTTACCCTTCAAGGGTGAACATGTCTTTGGCCCGGCCTTAGATGAAATTCTTGAAAAGGCCACAGATAAGAAGAAGGTGCTTCCTGAGCAGAGGACCACAAAAAAGCGGCTTTTTCGAGCCCCCCAGAATCAGCCATCCCAGCCGAGAGGCAGGGGAAAGACGGGAAGATGGAGTTATGCTAAGGGGAGAGGCAGGAACATCCTGGTCCCCCAGCAGCAGCAGCAACAGTCACAAGAAAAACAATGACTCGACCCCAGTGGGGGTAAGGCTTTTGAGGTTTATTCACTCTTGGCAGATGATTTCCAACAGCCCCTGGGTCCTCAACGTGATCAGGGAGGGCCTGCTGCTAGAACTCGAATCCTTCCCCCCGCAGGGTATAAGAGTTACCTCCCTACAACCTCGGGAGACTCCAGCACTAAAAACCGGCATCCAGCTCCTGCTACAATCAAACGCCATCTCTCCGGTCCCTGTGGAGGAACGAGGAAGTGGGCATTATTCCAGACTGTTCCAAGTGAGAAAACCCACAGGAGAGGCAAGAATAATAATAAATCTGAAGGGCCTCATCCGACACATCGTATATCACAGATTCAAGATGGAGTCAGTGAAGACCGCCATTCCTCTGATAGGCCCGTCTCACTTCATGGCAACCATAGACTTAAAGGATGCCTATTTTCACATCCCCATACATCCTTCTCACAGGAAGTATCTGAGGTTTGCAATCCGCCAGGGTACAGAAGTCAGGCACTATCAGTACAACGTGCTTCCCTTTGGGATATCCTCTGCCCCTCGAGTATTTTCCAAGATTATGGCAGAAGCTGTGTCCCATATGCATTGTGCCCTGCCTGGATGACCTGCTGATAATAGGAGCCTCCTACCAGATCCTGGAAAGCCAGGTGACTCAAACCCTGAGTATTCTTCAATCATTGGGGTGGATCCCGAATATAAAAAAAATCACAGATCCAACCCTCCCAGGAGATAAAATTCTTAGGAATCCTCCTAGATTCAAGAAAACAAATGACCTTCCCCCCAGAGGAACATCAGAGGTCCATAATATCAAGGATCTCGAGTTTCAGGGAACGTCCCCAACCCTCAGGTCAGCCATGTCTATACTAGGGTCAATGACCTTCTGCATCCAGTCAGTGCCTTGGGCGCAGGCCCACTCCAGAATACTCCGGTCCCACATCTTGGGGAGCTGGAACGGAGATCATACCTGCCTGAACAAAAGAGTCCAGACCCCAGGAAAGGTGAATGCCTCACTAGTATGGTGGATGGACCGCAAGAATCTGTGCAAGGGAATCAACTGGTCCCAGATTCCCCTGGTCACGTAACATCAGATGCCAGCAAAAAAGGCAGGGGAGCTGTGGTGTCCCGACAACCATTCCAGGGGTTGTGGAGCCAGAAAATGAGTGCAAAATCCTCAAACTTCAGGGAGCTGAAGGCCGTGGAGGAAGCTCTTCTGGCAGCAAGACACCAAGTCCAGGGCCACCATATCAGAGTCTATTCGGACAACGTAGCAACAGTGGCCCATCTCAGACACCAGGGCGACACGAGATCCAGCAGCCTAGAGGGCCTTTCAGGTCGAATATTTTGCTGGGCTGAAAGACACCTCCGTTCTCTAACGGCAGTCCACCTAAAGGGTACCTCCAATCTTCAAGCAGATTTTTTGAGCAGAAAATGCATCCAGCCTGGAGAGTGGAGCCAAAACCAAAGAATCTTTCAGAGGCTGGCCAACAGGTGGGGTCTTCCAGAGGTGGATCTACTGGCCTCAAGAGAAAATGCCCGAGTGAGAAACTACTTCTCCCTGAACCCCAGAGACAGATCCCTGGGGGTAGATGACTTCGCCCACAGGTGGAGGTTTCGTCTGGCGTATGCCTTCCCGCCAGTTCCAATCCTTGCCGCAACCCAGAGGAAAATCCGGGAGGATCGGACCCAAACCATTCTGGTAGCCCCGCTATGGCCAAAGAGGAGCTGGTACTCTCTAATTATGGAGCTACAGGTAGACGGGCCATTCCAACTACCACTAGAAGATGACCTTTGTGAGGAACTGAAATACTTTCCCAGCACAGATGACTAGTTACCTCAATTTATGTTGTATTTACATGCAATGACCTTATCTGGTGGGGGAATATGTGCCTTTCTTTCTCTCGGCAGGGGGGCCACTTGGGTTCACACCACTCCAGACTGGCCGGAGACTTCACTGGCTGTGAATTCAATGTACATTGGTTATGGGGTTGGGAGTAGAGTTGAGAGACTTGATGGGGGAGTGCAGTTGTGTCTGGGGATCTGAAGCGAAAGGAGCAGAGTTAAGGCCGCTCCTGGAACCCAAGAATGGACTATCGAACTTGGAACTAAGTTTTCTCGGGCTTCGGTCGTGAGATCTATATTCCCCTAGGAATTATCCCATGGACTATTTTTACTGACTTGTTGCTGATCCCGTGGACTGGGGCATTACTTTGGGGTCATCTACCTGGACTTACTGAAATGCTTGTATGGATACAAATAAAACTTGTTGCATTGCTAACCTGCCTAGGTGATTACTAACACCCACAACTCTAGATCTTCACAACCTTCTCTTGCAGGGCCCTCTACATCACCCAAATCTCCGGGGATTGAAGTTAGCAGCCTGGTTACTGAGACCCAGATCCTGAGGGCCAGGGGACTATCAGAAGCAGTAATAAAAACCCTCCAGAAATCTTGGAAACCGGTCACTATTGCTACTTATAACAAAATATGGAAAAACTTTTCCTCATGGTGTCTGCCAGATTTGCCTGACCCAGAAAACCCTAACATTTCCTGTATCCTGGATTTCCTACAGAGAGGGCTTGAGCTAGGTCTAAAACCCAGCATGCTTAAAGTTCAGGTATCAGCATTAAGTTCCATGTTCGACTGTGACTTGGCCAACAACAGGTGGATAAAAAGATTCATCACATCAGCCACTAGGCTACGTCAAAAAAGGCTAGTCACCATTCTACCTTGGGACTTGAATGTGGTACTTATAGGACTCACTCAATCACCCTTTGAGCCCCTGCCATCCTGTACTTCTCAGCTGCTCTCTTGTAAAGTGGCCTTCCTTATAGCGATAACCTTGGCAAGGCGAATAGGAGAGCTCCAAGCTCTCTCAATCAGGGAACCCTTCCTAACAGTTAGGGACGATTCCATAGTTCTTTCCCTTGATCCATCATTCCTACCAAAGGTTGTGTCTGATTTCCATAGATCGCAGGAAATAATTCTTCCCTCGTTTTGTCAAAACCCAGTGAACCCTAAGGAAAAGGTGTTTCATACGCTGGACGTGAGGTGCATAATTCTCTACTACTTAGAGTATACCAAACCCTATAGAATTGACCACAACCTAATTATCCATACTTCTGGTCCAAACAAGGGAAAGAAGGTAGCAAAAAACACCATTGCCAATTGGATTAAGAAAGCCATCTCCGAAGCATACCTGGCACAGAACATCATTCCCCCTACGGGGATCAAAGCGCATTCAACACGATCTACCTTTACTTCATGGGCTGAAAAGGCAGGTGCATTTTCAGAGCAGATTTGTAAAGCAGCAACCTGGTCCTCCTTACATACTTTCACTAAACACTAAAGGTTGGACCTTGTGTCCAACAGGAATCTAGTCTTTGGCCGAAAAGTTCTTCAGGCCGTTGTCCCCCCCCTAGTGTAGTATAGGTTGTTATGCCTCCTATGCTGTCGTGGAAGGTTGCTAGAGAAAATAGAATTAGACTTACCGGTAATTCGGATTCTAGAAACCTTCCACGACACCACTATTTCCCTCCCTGCATTCTTTGACAAAATTCTGAGAATCTTAAGGTAACCGGTGCTATGGTAATCAGTTATAAGTCACTGGTGAGAGGGAGGTGGGTGGGTCCTTTTAACCTCTCTTACTTCCTGTCCCCCATTAGGGCGTGGAGATAACCTCCTATGCTGTCGTGGAAGGTTTCTAGAAACCGAATTACCGGTAAGTCTAATTCTATTTTTTATGCTCAGAGGTTTCTGCATACCCCAGACAACAATAAAAGGAATAAATAAAAAATAGAATAAAAATACTTAAATTCACCTTACCACTCATATCTCCAGCCCCTCAGCTGCTCAATGTCACTGGTCCTCGTTGCATCTTTTTATTACCGCTACAAGTGCTGAATCTCTGGGCCACGACTTCAGCTTTGAAGAGGCACTGGAGTTTTCTTCCCTGTGTGCAAGATTACGATGTCATGACATGTGCCGTCACCTTGCACCCACATCTGCAGCACCGTCGTGCCCCTCATCAGAGTCACATGTCACAGTCTAGCGCGAGAGGCTTATGGATATCATTGTTCATGGCAGTGATGAAAAGATGTGCTGATAGTAAAGAGTGGATGGGTGATGGTAAGTAGCGAACAAGATGGAGGGTTGAATGGTGAGCATAGTTTTATTTTTACCTTTTGATGGCTCTTTATGGTTCCAAAAAATTGTGGCCAATGACCGACATTTTGTTAAAACTATATGGAGGAGAATTTTAAAAAAATGCAATTTGGCAAATACAGATTTTTAGAATCTTTGACTAGAATTCAATTTTACTTGAATATATTCTCTCAACTCTACTGTCTATCTTATTTTAATGTGCTGATGTTCTAGATGTACGCCTAGCTAGCTATCGTAGCATAGCATGCAGTATTTACAATGATTTACAATTTACTAATTCTTCAGCCCATGATGGTTATATATAACTCTCAGAGCTCTTTAACCCCTTTCTGCCATTGGACATACTATCCCGTCCATGTGAAATGGGACTTAATTCCCATTGACGGGATAGTATGTCATAGCGATCGCGGCAGGGTGTCAGCTGATTATCACAGCTGACACCCGGCACTATGTGTCAGGGATGGTCACTGACCACCCCCGGCACATTAACCCCGAGCACATTGCGATCTAACATGATCGCATTGTACTGGGGGATTAGGGAAGCATCAGCAGGGAGGGGGCTCTGCTGTGAGTTCATTCTCTGGTTCACCAGTTGTGAGTTCTCCTTCCAGACTCCCTCTGGTGGTGACGGGAGGTAGTGAGGCTGATTTGATCGGTGGAGATCTGCCACCTGAGAATGAGGATGACGATTGTATCTCAGGAGTCTCAGATTGGATTTAAGACAGCCGACGCCCTATTCAGTTGCTGGTGATTCCTTCTAGTTTGTCAGCTCTGGGTTTTCAGCTTTGTTCCAGTCATCTAAAGCTAAGTTTTTCTGCTAATGTTTACACTTGATTTTGTTGGTCTATTCAGCTTTTTTGCGTGGTCAGCCAGCCCCAGCTGGGGGCTGTGCTGAATTTCCACTCTTAGTGATCTGTATTTGCCCATTAGTTTTTTGTCCCTTATTAGATTGGCCTCTTTTTGCTCTGTCTCAGAATATTTCAGAGTGCTGATATAGTGGGAGAAGTCTAGTGACTTCAGGGTTAATTTTGCTATCAGAAGTGTTGGACATTATTTTTGTAGGGTTTTTGCAGGTTGCAGACAGTGTCTGTCCTTTCCTTTCCTTTCTAGTTAGTCTGGGCCCCATCGTTTGCTCAGCCAATTTTCCTACCTGTGTTTGTGTTTTCATCTTATTTCACCATCAATACATGTGTGGGGGCTGTCTATTCCTTGGGGTCTGCTCTGGGGCAGTTAGTTTTCCCTTTTCTTGCTTTAGGCTTATTTAGTTCTTCGGCCGTGACGAGGCGTCTAGGTTCATCATAGGCACGCTCCATGGCTACTGCTAGTTGTGTGGTAAGATCAGGGATCTGCAATCTGCATAGTTACCAACCTCTCTGTTTTTTCTGGGCTTAGCATGTTTAGGTTTTTTCCTCCTCGGTGACCCATTCATAACATAATCACCAGCCATACCGCACATTCTAGGGTACTCAAAAGCAGGAAAAGATTGTTTTAGAAGAAGAGAAAAAAAAAAAAAGGAAAGAAAAGTGTCAGAGTTTTTTTTTTTTAGATTTTTTCCTCTTTTTTCTCTGGGGCCGTAGGAGGATTTTTTTTTCTTTTTCCTAATGGAGATTAAGCAATTATCTGATCGTGTGGAGCAGCTGGCTGCTGAAGTGAAGGGAATATCCATCTACCTCATTCACTCACATGCTGCTGAACCTAAGATCCCTACTCCTGATGTGTTTTCTGGGGATCGGTCTAGATTTCTGAATTTTAAGAATAATTGTAAATTATTTCTTGCATTGAAGCCTAACTCATCGGGGAGCTCTGCACAGCAGGTAAAAATTGTCATCTCCTTGCTACGTGGCGATCCCCAGGATTGGGCTTTTTCTCTGACACCTGAAAACCCTATTCTGACTAATGTGGATGCATTTCTTCAAGCCTTGGGGTTGTTGTATGATGAACCTAATGCTGATGATCAAGCTGAGAGAACCCTGTTGGTATTAAACCAGGGTCAGGATTTGGCAGAGTTATACTGTCAAAAATTCCGAAAGTGGGCGGTCCTTACTACATGGAATGATAGTGCATTGGCAGCTCTCTTTCGGAAGGGTTTATCAGAGACCATAAAAGATGTTATGGGGGGATTTCCTGTTCCCTCTGGTCTGGATGATTCTATGTCATTAGCCATTCAAGTTGATCGGCGTTTACGTGAACGTAAAACTACACGGGAGGCGCTGCCACCTTTTGAACAAACATCTGAACCTATGCAATGTGATGGGGTTTTGTCTAGGGCGCAACGTCAGGAGTTTAGAAGGCGTAATAAGCTGTGTTTTTTCTGTGGAGACGTATCTCATACTATTTCTGTCAGCCCAAAACGAGAGAAACGTTTTGCACACACATTTGCTGTGGGCAGTATACAACCTAAGTTTCTTTTGGCAATTACTCTGATCTGCTCCTTATCCACGTTTTCCACTAAGGCTTTTGTGGATTCAGGAGCAGCGTTGAATCTGATGGATTTGGACTAAACATTGTGGTTTGTCCATGACGCCTCTGCGGACGCCTATTCCTTTGAGGTGTATTGATGCTACTCCTTTGGCGGAGAATAAACCTCAGTTTTGGACCCAGGTGACAATGCGAGTTGCCCCAGACCACCAAGAAAATTGTACATTTTTGGTGCTGCATAATTTGCAGCGTACTATTGTTCTGGGTTTTCCTTGGTTGCAAGCTCATTATCCAGTTTTGGATTGGAAATCTCGGTCTGTGGTGAGTTGGGGTTGTCAGTGTGTTCTTAGGGATGCTCCAGTTTTCTCCACCTCTCCTCAGTCTCATGTTATTCGGGATTATCTAGCCGATTTTTCTGATGTATTTAGTGAGAGCAAGTCTGTGTCTTTGCCTCCTCATAGGAGTTATGACTGTGCAATTGAGTTGATGCCTGGGTGTAAATTTCCCAAGAGTCGGCTTTTCAACTTATCAGTACCCGAACATGATGCTATGCGATCCTATATTAAGGACTCGTTGGAGAAGGGTCATATTAGACCATCCTCATCACCTTTAGGTGCTGTTTTTTTTGTGGCCAAGAAAGATGGTTCATTAAGACAGTGTATTGATTATCGTTCCCTTAACAAGATGACGGTTAAATATCAGTACCCGTTACCTCTGATGTCTGATTTATTCTCCAGAGTTAAGAGTTCCTGCTGGTTTACTAAGCTTGACCTCAGGGGGGCATATAATCTTATTCACATCAAGCATGGGGATGAATGGAAGACGGCGTTTAATACTTCGGAGGGACATTTTGAGTACCTAGTGATGCCTTTTGGGCTCACTAATGCCCCTTCTGTCTTCCAGTAATTTATGAATGATATTTTCCGTGACTTTGTAGATAAGTTTTTGATCATCTATCTGGATGATATTTTGATCTTTTCTAGTGATTGGGATTCTCATGTGGAACACGTCCGGACTGTGTTCCAGATTTTGAGGGAGAATTCCCTGTTTGTTAAGGGATCGAAATGCCTCTTCGGTGTACAGAGGATTTCATTTTTGGGATTTATCTTATCTCCATCGACTATTGAAATGGACCCGGCCAAGGTACAGGCCATTTATGATTGGGTTCAGCCTACTTCTTTGAAGGCCCTCCAGAAGTTTTTGGGTTTTGCTAATTTCTATCGTAAATTTATAGGTAATTTTTCTGGTATTGTCAAACCACTGACTGATCTGACCAAGAAGGGCGCTGATGTGCTGAATTGGTCTCCTGAGGCTGTCTCAGCATTTCAGAAGCTTAAGCGGAGATTTACTTCAGCTCCGGTTTTACGGCAACCTGATGTCTCACTTCCATTTTAGGTGGAGGTAGATGCCTCTGAGATTGGTGCAGGAGATCTTTTGTCCCAAAAAGACCCTGTGACTTCTAAGATGAATCCCTGTGCCTTCTTTTCTCGAAAGTTCTCCCCATCTGATCGCAACTATGACGTGGGGAATCGGGAATTGTTGGCCATGAAGTGGGCATTTGAGGAGTGGAGACATTGGTTGGAGGGACCTAGACATCAAGTTGTGGTCCTCACCGATCACAAGAATTTGATTTATCTGGAGTCGGCCAAACTCTTAAATCCTAGACAGGCTAGATGGGCCTTGTATTTCATGCGTTTTAATTTTGTGGTCTCTTTTCTTCCGGGCACTAAGAATGTTAAGGCAGATGCCCTTTCTATGAATTTCTTTGCCGATTCTCTTAGTGTGGCTGAGCCTACTACCATCCTAGGTGAGGGGGTAGTTCTTTCTGCCATTTCGCCCGATTTGAGACGCGCCCTGGAGGAATTTCAGGAGGATAAACCTGAGCATTACCCTATGGGAAAATTGTATGTTCCTGATCAGTGGAGAAAGAGAGTGATGTCTGAAATTCATTGCTCCGCATTGGCTGGTCATCCAGGTATTTTTGGTACCAGAGATTTGGTGAGTCGGTCCTTTTGGTGGCCTGCCTTGTCTCATGACGTCAGGAATTTTGTACAGTGACTTGCTCTCGGTCTAAACCCTGTTCTCGTTCTAGTGGGTTGCTGATGCCCTTGCCGGTGCCCAAGAGGTCATGGATCCATATCTCAATGGATTTTATTTCTGATCTTCCTGTCTCTCAGAGAATGACTGTTATCTGGGTGATTTGTGATAGATTTTCGAAGATGGTCCATCTTCTACCACTCCAAAAGTTGCCATCTTCCGCTGAGTTGGTGCCCTTGTTTTTACAACAGGTGGTTCGGTAACATGGGATTCCTGAGAACATTGTGCCCGACAGAGGAGTCCAGTTTGTTTCCAGATTTTGGAAAGCCTTTTGTTCCAATCTGGGAATTCAGTTATCCTTCTCCTCCGCGTTTCATCCCCAGACCAATGGACAGACTGAGAGAACAAACCAGACCTTGGCGTCTTATTTGAGATGTTTTATATCTGCTGATCAGGATGATTGGGTCTCATTTTTGCCCTTGGCCGAATTCGCACTGAACAATAGGGTTAGTTCTGCGACTTTGATGTCACCCTTTTTCTGTAATTTTGGATTTCATCCTCGATTCTCTTCAGGGCAAGTGGAATCTTTGCCCTGCCCAGGTGTGGACACTGTGGTTAAGAGAATGCAGCAGATATGGGACCAAGTGGTGGATAAGTTGTCACTCTCTCAGGAAAAGTCCCAGCGATTTTCCAAACGTCAAAGGACCATTTGTCCCCGGTTTAAAGTGGGTGATATGGTTTGGTTGTCGTCTAAGAATATTCCTATGAAGGTTGCATCTCCTAAATTTAAGCCAAGATTTATTGGTCCTTATAAGATTTTGGAAATTCTTAATCCTGTTTCATTTCGATTGGCTCTTCCAGTTACGTTCAAGATCCATAACGTATTTCACAAATCTCTGTTGAAGAGGTTTGTTGAGCCAGTGGTTCCTATGGCAGCACCTCCTTACCCTGTATTGGTTGAGGGCAATATGGAATATGAGGTAGAGAAAATATTGGATTCTCGTTTGGTTAGACGGAGATCCAGTATTTGGTCAAATAGAAGGGTTATGGTCAGAAGGATAATTCTTGGGTCTCTGCCTCCGATATTTATGCTAATAGATTGGTTCGTGATTTTCACCTGGCCTATCCTGATCGGCCTGGTGGCGTGGATGAGGGTTCGGTGACCCCTCCTCAAGGGGGGGGTACTGTTGTGAGTTCATTCTCTGGTTCACCAGTTGTGAGTTCTACTTCCAGACTCCCTCTGGTGGTGACGGGAGGTAGTGAGGCTGATTTGATCGGTGGAGGTCTGCCACCTGAGAATGAGGATGGCGATTGTATCTCAGGAGTCTCAGATTAGATTTAAGACAGCCGAAGCCCTATTCAGTTGCTGGTGATTCCTTCTGGCTTGTCAGCTCTTGGTTTTCAGCTCTGCTCCAGTCATCTAAAGCTAAGTTTTTCTGCTAATGTTCACACTCTATTTTGTTGGTCTGTTCAGTTTTTTCCGTGGTCAGCCAGCCCCAGCTGGGGGCTGTGCTGAATTTCCACTCTTAGTTATCTGTATTTGCCCATTTGTTTTTTGTCCCTTATTAGATTGGCCTCTTTTTGCTCTGTCTCAGAATATTTCAGAGTGCTGATATAGAGGGAGAAGTCTAGTGACTTCAGGGTTAATTTTGCTATCAGAAGTGTTGGACATTATTTTTGTAGGGTTTTTGCAGGTTGCAGACAGTGTCTGTCCTTTCCTTTCCTTTCCTTTCTAGTTAGTCTGGGCCCCATCATTTGCTCAGCCTATTTTCCTACCTGTGTTTGTGTTTTCATCTTATTTCACCATCAATGCATGTGTGGGGGCTGTCTATTCCTTTGGGGTCTGCTCTGGGGCAGTTAGTTTTTCTTGCTTTAGGCTTATTTAGTTCTCCGGCCGTGACGAGGTGTCTAGGTTCATCGTAGGCACGCTCCACGGCTACTGCTAGTTGTGTGGTAAGATCAGGGATCTGCAATCTGCATAGTTACCAACCTCTCTGTTTTTTCTGGGCTTAGCATGTTTAGGTTTTTTCCTCCTCAGTGACCCATTCATAACAGGGCTCCCTCCGTGTTTCCCTGAGACTCCCGCAGCAGCAAGATGTGCTGTGCTGCTCGAAGGGTCTCCTTCCCTGCAGAGAGCAGGCACGGAGGAAGCCTGTGCAACGCCTGTCAGATCGCTTTTCTGACAGAGTGCTGTCCAAACTGTCAGATCAGCGAACTGACACATTACTGTCATGTCCCCCTCTGGGACAATGTGATAAAGTAAAAAAAAGAAAAAAAAAGTGTAAATAAAATATCCCTAAATAAATTTTTTTTAAAAATTCCCTAATAAATTCATTTTTTGGAAAGAGAAAAAAAAGAAAAAAAAGTACACATATTTACATAGTAACATAGTAACATAGTTATTAAGGTTGAAGGGAGACTTTAAGTCCATCTAGTTTAACCCATATCCTATCCTAACTTGCCCTAACATGTTGATCCAGAGGAAGGCAAAAAAACCCATGTGGCAAACAGTAAGCTTCACATTGGGGAAAAAAATTCCCTCTCGACTCCACATACGGCAATCAGACTAGCTCCCAGGATCAACGCAATATTAAGGAAACTAGTGTATATTCCCTGTAATATTATACTTTTCAAGAAAGGCATCCAGTCCCCTCTCAAATTTTAGTAGGGAATCACTCATTACAACATTATATGGCAGAGAGTTCCATAGTCTCACTGCTCTTACAGTAAAGAATCCGCGTCTGTGAGTATGCTTAAACCTTCTTTCCTCCAGACGTAGAGGATGCCCCTTGTCCTCGTCGCAGGTCTAAGAGTAAAAAGATCATTAGAAAGGTCTTTGTATTGTCCCTGCATATATTTATACATTGTAATAAGATCACACCTAAGCCTTCGATTCTCCAAACTAAATAACCCCAAGTGTAATAACCTGTCTTGGTATTGCAGACCCCCTAGTTCCCTGACGTCACTGAGGCTGCGGGGAGTCCCCGGCTGATCTGTGAATGAACTAATGACTGTGGGAAAAAAATCAGAAACTTTCCCACGGTAATTAGATCATCTACAGGCAGTCATTGAGGCTGCGCAAAGCTGAATCAATTCATTTTGTAGTAGATTACAGTGAGGCTGGTCGCATTAGCATTGGTCCTCATTGTAAACTATTTAACCCCTTCTGATGGACTGCAGCGTGGGACATGACTGAACGGCGGAGAGGTAAGGATATTGGTGATTTTTTATGTTATTTTTGTTCCAGGTCATGGTTTTTTGGGGATTACCAGACTAATAAAAATATGTCAAAAACTTGGTGTATTTATTTCATTAAAAGACTTTTTAATTAATGTCTGTGTGTGGTTTTAAGCCTTTCTCAGTATAGGGTTAATAATGGATTGGTGTCTTATTGACACTTCTCCATTATTAATTGGCTTAATGTCACCTCTTATAGATGCGCCATTTCTGGGGTGTCTGGGGGCAGAATTTGTAGCCGGGGGGGGGCAAAAAACAATTGTCCCTTTCATGACTACTAAAACCTGCCCTCACTCACCTGCTTTACCTCTCTGGTTGACAAATTACAGCAGTAGCCCACGCATTTTTTACAATGAATTAACCCCTTAAATTAACACCTACACCTCCCAAATTTTGCGCACAAACGCTCAACTAATTATTAGTCAGGGACATATAAAAAAATGAAATGAAATGGTTTACTGTATGTAAACGATGTGTCATTTCATGTCGGGTTGGGGAATGATTTGACAGAAGCCAGCAATTGAATTAGCGGCTATTTTGCTATGAAGAACTCTGTGAAATATAAACATATACATATATGTGTGTCTCAATGACATGTGTGTGTATATATATATATATATATATATATATATATGTATTCTATGTGTCTAGATCTATTCTTTCATTTCTTTATTAAACCTGTCAGTGTGAGTTTACTGTATAGCGCACTGAATTGCCGGCTTTTCTAAAAGACACCTGGTGCGTATTTCTCGCAAGTCACGCGTGTGGTCCGTGTTTAATGTGTATTTTTAGTGCACCCATAGACTTGCATTGGCGTACTACGGCCACAGTATGCTGACAATCGCAGCATGCTGCAATTGACACGGACCGTAAAATATACGCAAGAAAAATACGGCTGATGGGAGCTGCCCCATAGAGAATTATATTGGTCCGTGTGCAATGCGTTTTTTTAACGCCTCTCACTCATCCGTATTCTTCTCTAGTGTGATGCCGGCCTAACGTTTGCAGTCCAATTTCTCCTGTTACCCTTGGTAAAATAAAAAAATTGAACCTGGTTAGTTTTTTGTGAAAAAAAGTTAAATATTCATTTTTTTTAAACATTCAAAAAATTCCTGTGAAGCACCTGAAGGGTTAATAAACTTCTTGAATGTGGTTTTGAGCACCTTGAGGGGTGAAGTTTTTATAATGGTGTCAATTTTGGGTATTTTCTATCATATAGACCCCTCAAAGTGAATTCAAATGTAATGTGGTCCCTAAAAATAAATTGGTGTTGTACAAATGAAAAATTGCTGGTCAAATTTTAACCCTTATAACTTCCTAAAAAATAATTTGGTACCAAAATTCTGCTGATGTAAAGTAAACATGTGGGAAAGGTTATTGATTAAGTATTTTGTGTGCCATATCTCTGTGATTTAAGGGCATAAAAATTCAAAGTTGGAAAATTGCAAAATTTTCACCAAATTTCCATTTTTTTCACAAATAAACGCAAGATATATCAATGACATTTTACCACTAACTTGAAGTACAATATGTCACGAGAAAACAATGTCAGAATCACCGGGATCCATGAAAGCATTCCAGAGTTATTACCTCATAAAGGTACAGTGGTCAGAATTGTAAAAATTGGCCCGGTCATTAACGTGCAAACCACTCTGGGGGTAATGGGGTTAAATGTGCACTAATATAGTAATATGCAATGCAGATAGATTAACATCCATGTATAAAATTACTGATTTAATAGTGATTCTAGTGTTACGTTAATACCATTACAACTCCAACTGTCATGATCCAGGACCGGGTTTTGTCTTTATCCTGTCCTGGTCAGACAGTGGTTAATTGTATCTGCCTCTCTCTGCTGTTAGGGTGGCTATTTAGTTGCCATATGACCTAGGTCCGGCGTCGGTGATAGTACCGGTTCCTCGGCTTGAGCAGCTGACCTAGGTTACTCTGTTAGTAATCGTGTTTCTGTGTATGCATGCCCACTGTTGTGTGTATGACCCAGCTTGTTCCCTGACCCGAGCTTCTGCCCTCTGTTTTGGTACTGTTTAGCTTGCTCCGGTTTCTGATTCCCTGGCTTGTCTCTGATTACCCTTCCTTTTTCCGCCCGGTACCGCACGCCCATCTGGTTTTGACCAATTGGCTTGTTTGTGACCACGTGCTTGCTGTGACCTCTGGTACTTTGCATGACTGCTTGTTGCTGACCCGGCTTTTGATGTTTTTGCTGCAACCTGGTGGTAGCCTTGGCTGCTGCAGTGCAGGCCTGCCCTGGGCGTGTGCAATCCCTCCTCCCCTCTGTTGTCAACAGGTGGAGTACTCACAAACTTGCATTGCAGCTGCAAGACACAACTAGTTTGAATAGTTAATTGTATTAAAAGGGACATCTTCTAAATTTATAGCACTCCCACAAAACAAGGAATAAATGTACCCGTAGTTGTAGGTACCCTTAATGTGACCTACTTCTATCCATGCAAGAAGGGTCCTAACACACTCCACTGTCAATCTAAAAGTGGCCGGATTTTCCATTTATTTTAATAAATAAACTTCAACCAAAAACCAAAGCACATACAAATTCCTATGGTAGCATAGTAGTGATACTGGAAAGCGGATTACTTAAGAAGCCTAAGAAGAACCAAATTCTGTTTTCATTAGATGGTTGGATCCCTGATTCACCAAACTATTCCACCTTTGAATTTCCAATCAAGAATAGTGGGTACAACCATGAATTTTTAACACTTAAACATCTATTAAATGGGCTACCTAGGAACAGAAGGAGGTTAAGGATAATGAGAAAACAGGTGTGCCAATTTTTTTTTTTAAGTTTTTGGTGAGCTTAAGCACCAAAATAACAGAAACAGCAAGTTCACTGGAGTCAGACTATGTGCTCAGAAAGTTTCTACCTAAAGTCCCTCCATCACTGCAGTTCTCTGAGGGAATCCCGCACTTCATTCTCTAGTTAATCATTTCAGAAACAGTTTGCATATTTATTCATCATTTCTTTGGAAAGGCTCAATAAATCTGTATAATTGGTTTCTGACAGCAGTGGAAGAACAGTTATTAAATATCTTGACTAAGTAACAAGGTTACAAGATTAGATGAGTCGTTAGTCATTAAGTTGTTGTTTTTTTCATTTCTATTGGCAATGAAAACCACCCCAGCTGCTCCACTAAATGTTTTTAGATTTAATTGAAAGAAAATATTCTGACTCAATGTAATTTGGGTTCTGCTGAGTACTTTCCTAGAAACTTAGGAAGCAGCCAGCGGTCTTTAGTGCTGTATTGTGTTAAGGAGTAAGAAGACCACCTGTCTTGTAATGTAAATGATAAGATAATGTGTAAAATAAACATAATTTTAGCATTATCATCTATGGTTTATTACGAGCATTATGTTTATCTTAGGTCCACATCTGAGATGTAGGCTCTGTTAGGAGGCCCCATGGTGGATCCTGTACAAATAGCGCACTATGCCTCATGATTGGAGCCTGATGGACCCTATTTTTAATCACCTCCAATATTGGTGTCCTTAATGTGATAAAGCTGTCTATTTTATGAATTACATTTTTCTGTTCTGAATACAGAATAGAAGATTTAAGACTTAAAACTTAATTGTTTAACCCCTTTCTGCCATCTGATGTATTATACAGTCCATGTGACCCTGCACAATTTGACCATAGAAGGTATAGTACGTCATAGCGATTGGCTGTGCACATGGGTGGTGTGTGGCCAATCGTGGCCGGGTGTCAACTGATTCTCACAGCTGACATTAAGTGCCAGGAGCAGTCACAGACACTTTAACCCCCAAAATGCTGCAATCAAACACGATTGCAGCATTCCAGGAGCAGGCAGAGAGGTGACAGCCCCTCTGCCTTTGTATTGGAGACCCATCGGCATGATGAGGAGTCCCGATCGCTGCCATGATAACCCGAAATCGTCATGACGACATCCGGGTTAGGCCTGTTTCACACTTCAGTCTTTTGGAATCAGCCACAATCCGTCAAAGTGTTGAAAAAACGGATCCAGTGCAGATTGCAAAAAACTGATGCACCGGATCGTTTTTTTTTTATGGATCCGTCGCAGCAGCTAGTGTATGAAATTTAAAGGAGAGAGAGACAGAGATAAAGAGAGAGAGATCGAGAGAGAGAGATCAAGAGAGATCGAGAGAGAGATCGAGAGATCTGTGCCAGAATGGATTTTGGGGTTAATTTTAATGAATGGAAATTCTTCCGGGCATGCTCAGTTTAAAAAAAATGGAATCCGTCACTGGATTCTGTCATGTGACGGACGGGTACTGATCCGTCACCCATAGGCGTCCATATGTCACAATCCGTCGCTAATACAAGTCTATGGGGGAAAAGACGGATACTCCAGGCAAATCCGTCGGATCCGTTTTTTTGCTAACGACGGATTTTGACTGACGCCAGAAAACTGAAGTGTGAAACAGGCCTTACCAGAGCTAAGAAACTTCCTGGTCATGCACAGTGCATGATCAGGAAGTCTCTCAGTGTCAGTGCAGTAAGTGCAGCACTGACAGCTTCTATCGCATGCAGATGCTGCTTCATCTGCATGCTATAGAAGTGATCAGCCTGCAAAAAATTATTGTCCCATAGTGCGACAAAGTGTAAAAGTTAGAATAAAGTAAAAAAAAGTAAATAATTGTAAAAGTATTTAAACAAATTAAAAATAATTAAAAAAATCAATATTTATTGATTTATCACTAAATAAATATTTGAATGAAAAACAAAATCTAAACAATAAAAGTACACATATTTGGTATCACCACATCCGTAACGACCCGACCTATAAAACTGTTCCACTAGTTAACCCCTTTAGTGAACACCATAAAAAAACCAAGGCAAAAAACAATGCTTTATCATCATACAGCTGAACAAAAAGTGGAATAACACATGATCAAAAAGACGGATATAAATAAACATGGTACCGCTGAAAACGTCATCTTGCCCACAAAAATCAAGCCCCCATACAGCTCCATCACCGGAAAGATAAAAACATTATAGCTCTCAGAATAAAGCAATGCAAAAATAATTATTTTTTACATAAAATAGTTTTTATTGTATAAAAGTGCCAAAACACAAAAAAATGATATCAATGAGGTACCGCTGTAATCATACTGACCAAAAAATAAAACTGATTTATCAATTTTACCACACATGGAACGGTATAATTGCCCCCCCAAAAGAAATTCATGAATTGCTTGGTTTTGTTCATTCTGCCTCCCAAAAATAAGAATAAAAAGCGATCAAAAAATGTTATGTGCCCGAAAATAGTACCAATAAAAATGTCAAATCATCCCACGAAAAACAAGACCTGACATGACTCTGTGGGCCAAAATCTAGAAAAATTATGGCTCTCAAAATTTGGTGATGCAAAAACTATTTTTTCAATAAAAAGAGTATTTTAGTGTGTGACAGCAGTCAAACATAAAAACCCATTATAACGCCTCTATCACACGTCCCGATATTTCCGGTACCGGAGATGTCAGTGTCCGTGTGTGTAATACTTGCGGCACATGTGTGGGCACCAGGGAAGAAGCGTTATAGTAAGCGCTGTTCACCGGCGCCGGGTGCTGAACATGGGTCTCATCATTCTCCCCTGCTCTGCCAGCGATCAGCACAAGTAGGGGAGACTGATGAGAGCCGTGTTCAGCTTCCGGTGCCAGGGCACAGTGCTTACTGTAACACTTCTTCCCCAGCACCGATGCATGTCACATGACATCCATGTGTGTTATGTGTATGCACATGTGCTGGATGTTTTGTGGCCTGTGCTGACATTAAAAAACGGACATATCAGCGTGTTTTGCCCACGGACACATGGTCCCTGGAAACACACTGACGTGCACATACCCATTCACTTTGAATAGGAAAGTAGCGCTCTGTCCCTCCCGAGTCTCTCTGCATGGCTAAGTAGCACTGTACAGCCATGTATTGCCACATTCAAACGGTGCTCCTTCCCTTCCGAGCTCTGCCGTGCACCTAAGCAGTGGTTTACCTGCATATATGGGGTATCAGCGTACTCAGGAGAAATTGCACAACTTTTGGGATCCAATTTCACCTGTTACCTTTGGTAAAATAAAAAAAATTGGATCTGAATTAAATTTTTGGTGAAAAAAAGTTAAATGTTAACTTTTTTTAAACATTCCAAAAATTCCTGTGAAGCACCTGAAGGGTTAATAAACTTCTTGAATGTGGTTTTTAGCACCTTAAGGGGTACAGTTTTTAGAATGGTGTCATTTCTGGGTATCAAAGTGACTTCAAATGTGATGTGGTCCCTAAAAAAATGGTGTTGTAAAACTGAGAAATGTTTAAATTTTAACTCTTATAACTTCCTCACAAAAAAAAATTTTAGTTCCAAAATTGTGCTGATGTAAAATAAACATGTCGGAAATGTTACTTATTAAGTATTTTTTGTGATAAAACTCTGTGATTTAAGGGAATGAAAATTCAAAGTTGGAAAATTGCAAAATGTTTAAAATTTCTGCCAAATTTCCATTTTTTTTCCCACAAATAAACTCAAGTAATATCAAAGAAATTTTACCACTACCATGAAGTACAATATGTCCTGAAAAAAACAATGTCAGAATCACTGGGATCCATGGAAGCGTTCAAGAGTTACTTCCTCATAAAAGGATAGTGGTCAGAATTGTAAAAATTGGCCCGGTCATTAACATGCAAACCACCTTTGGGGGTAAACGGGTTAAGTTTGCACTGTCTTAGGGTGGTTTCACATTAGCGCTTTTTAAGCGCACGCACGGCCGGGGGTAGCTCCGCCCCCGAGCCGGCTCTCTGCCCGGCATGCCCGCCCCTTGCTTGTAGCGCCGCCTCCTAGCGCTCAGCGCCGCCTGCGATCGGCGCACCCTATCTTTAGCATAGGGTGCGCAGATCGTGCACAGGCCGTGCGCTAGTTGCGCTTTGACCTGCGCTGCGCACTTTTGACGGTGCGCCGTGCGCGCCAAAATCAAACTTTTCGGATTTTGGCGCGCACGGCTCACCGTCAACAGTGCGCAGCGCAGGTCAAAGCGCAACTAGCGCACGGCCTGTGCACGATCTGCGCACCCTATGCTAAAGATAGGGTGCGCCGATCGCAGGCGCCGCTGTGCGCTAGGAGGCGGTGCTACAAGCAAGGGGCGGGCACGCTGGGCAGAGAGCCAGCTCGGGGGCGGAGCTACCCCCGGCCGTGCGTGCGCTTAAAAAGCGCTAATGTGAAACCACCCTTAGCCAGCATTGATAAGTATGGCTAGTGTTGTACCATGCTATCCATAACCGGTTCATATATAAAGTTTGCTTAAAATTTGCGTTGTGATGCATAAATCCATAATCTGCATAATTTCAATTTACCATTATGCAGTATATGTAGTATAGACATTTTTAATAATATTTTTGTTCATAATGACATATTATTTTGCTGTGATATTGACTGTAATAAATATCTTTCCCTTGGCTCACATATTTTAGCAGAGTGACACAATAAATGAAAGTCAACTTGTCTGCTTGAGCAAACAATATGAAGACGAGAGGTAATTTGGGGATATCTGTACCGGATCTTGAGCCAGGTTCCTTGTTGAAGAATTAAAGCTCGGTATTTTAATTTAGATTGCGTGACATGATGCACATTGCCATTGAATTATAATGAATACTTTAGCACCATTTTTTAGACCTTAAGTGACCTTTATGTTTCAAAGTGTAGGCTATATCCTCCTGCATTAGCTTGTTCAGCTGCCTAGCTTTGCCCTTCATGATGAGATGTAGCCCCCCTGCCACATCTATAGAATAGTATATAATGCCCATATGACAACACTCTAATGCCAAATATATACCTTACTGGTGATCTGATAATTTATGTTATTTGGATGGCAAAGTTATAGTTTTTGTTATCACAGAAGTCTCGTGTGCTCTGCTCTCTTCCAGAAATGTCCACTTCTTTTTTTCCAAACACTGTTGTCCTTGTGCACAATACTGTATATAGAATGGTCACTAGAGCCTAATGAAGGACATCAGAATATTTCTCGATCATGGCACAGATATAGTACTTTCAAAGTGTTGGATTAGTTTATGACTGCAGCTCAGATAAAATACATAAACTATCACATCTGTTGTATATTATCAGACCAGATTCACCATATATCTATGGAGGCTAAGTACAATGTGAGACAGGCTCGGTACAGAAAAAATGCTACTGACGCTTCATAGCCATTTAAATAAAGTGAAAGTCATTACCTAAAAGTATTAAGCTGGTCTATGTGATGATGTCCTGGCATCCGACTGCCCCGACGCGCGTTTCGCTTTCCTTCTTTGGGAGGCATGACGTATACTTAGCCACCATAGATTTAATGCAGCTAACCCTATACAAGTACAATTGGAAGTGCACTAATATACTGAAGGATCAATTGCAAACTTAAGCAGCATAGTGGCTTCACATATAATTAGCATGGGTATGATATATTTATTTTTCTTTGAAGTTACCGGTTTCATTATGCCTACATGTTAGCATATATAATATGGTGAGTCTGGTCTGATAATATACAGATGTGATAGTCCATCTGGATATAATCCCTTATAATTGGATTCTGCACCTTTTTTTCTTTTTTCTATTGATTTTAGTTGTTATATCAATGAAAATTATTTTAATAGTACCTTCATTTGGGGCCTATATTTAATTATATTGTCTCCCACGTTTGACCATATTTGTCTAATAGGGTACATACCCTTGAGTATTAGAGTTTTTCTCATCAATGGGGCATTTTTTTTGTGAAATTATTGTCAGCAAGCTGTGCCACATCTGGGTCCTCATTGGTTGACAGTTGCAAAGGGGGCTGCCAGAAGTGGAGCTTGATGATTTTCCCAAGTTCAGTGTGGCAAAAAAATTATGAATGATCTCAATGATAGTATGACAAGATGTGTAAGTACATGCATTTCTGTGTGTGGATCTTGTAATCAATACTGAATAAATCAAGATATTTGACAACTTTATTTCAATTTTTTTTTAGAATTTTCTTTTTTTTTAATAATTCCATAACTTTCTTTCTTGGTGTTACAATTTCACTGTTGAGGACTGTATGTACTGTTGCCCTTACATAGCTAATAAGATGTGCAGAAATTGGAACATTCATTGTAAGTGACTTCCTCCACGGTAACAATATTACAAAAATGCTGGTTGCGCAAATATTTGTATTACAATGAATACACAGGATTTCAGTTTATTCACAGCATCTGAATTTACATTCTAAATGGACTCCATTATTGGTTGACACATCAATAGCAATATACTGAATTATTTTTGTGAAAAAGTTTACATTTTGTGCGTACAAGCTTTACTTAATGTCACTTACATAAGTAGAAATTTGTAATTTATCATCAAGATAAAAAAGATGAATATTGGCAACACAAAGCCTATACCCTATCACATTTAGAAAGAAGTTAGTGTTAGATGTTGGTATTTTATAATAATTGTGGACATATAGAGGTCATGGCTAGTTTATCACAAGAAAATAAAGGTGACACCTATGAGACAGATATGAAGTCCAAAGAGATAGTTAGTAAAACACTTAGTAAGTGCATTATGATTATGTTTCCTGCTTTAATAAGTTAAGATGGAGCTCTCTATAGGAAAGAATATAGGCAATTTACTACTAATTGCTCATTATGATGCACTGCTAAATCACTCTGTAAAGTTATACCTACTTGTTAGTAAAGTTTTCTCCTCCATGCCACACAGCTCTCATCCTGAATACCCAAAGATGAGGGTCATGGAATGCATAACATCCAAACACAACCTCTGTATCAATATCCACATTTATTTTTCAAACCGGTATATTAATCCAACATGTGACATTTCCTCTCTCAAGCATTAGAGATGAGTGAATAAATTCAAGTGGAACTGAACTCTACAAATATTTTACAAAAATTAATATTTTTATAATGAAGATTTTTTATAATTTGCTTTTACACAGATTAGGCAAAATGGCGTCACGGGGGGAGCGCCGCTGATCGCTGCCGGGTGTCAGCTGATTATCACAGCTGACACCCGGCTCTATGTGCCAGGGGCAGTCACAGACCGCCCCCGGCACATTAACCCCGGCACACTGTGATCAAACATGATCGCAGTGTACTGGAGGCACAGGAAAGAATCATGCAGGAAGGCGGCTTCCTCAGTGCCTGCTGAGAGCAGGAACTGAGATAGCCTCTGCAGTGCTGTGAGAAGTGTCTGATCAGCGATCTAGACAGTGATGCCCCCCCCCCCCGGGAAAATAAAATAAAGTAAAAAAAAACCATGTGTAAAAATTTATAAAAAATCCCTAAATAAATAAAAAGCAAAAATATTCCCTAATAAATTCTTTTTTTCGTAACTAAAAAAAACAATAAAAGTACACATATTTTGTATTGCCGCGTCCGTAATGACCCGCCCTATAAAACTGTCCCACTAGTTAACCCCTTTAGTGAACCCCTTTAAAAATAAAAAAACAAAGCAAAAAAAATGCTTTATCATCATACCGCCAAACAAAAAGTGCAATAATGCACGATCAAAAATCAAATATAAACAAACATGGTACCGCTGAATACGTCATCTTATCCTGCAAAAAAATGAGCCACTATACAGTGTTATCAGTGAAAAAATAAAAAAGTTATAGCTCACAGAATAAAGCGATGCAAAAATAATTATTTTTTTTATATAAAATGGCTTTTATTGTATAAAAGCGCCAAAACATAATAAAAGATACATATGAGGTATCGCTGTAATCGTACTGACCCGAAGAATAAAACCGATTTATCAATATTACCACAAGAGGAATGGTGTAAAGGCCCCCCAAAGAAATTTATGAAATGCTGGTTTTTGTTCATTTTGCGTTGCAAAAATTAGAATAAAAAGCAATCAAGAAATGTCACATGCCCAAAAATGGTACCAATGAAACGTCAACTCGTCCCACAAAAAATAAGACCTCCCGTGACTCGGTGGGTCAAAATGCAGAAAAATTATAGCTCTCAAAATGTGGTGATGCAAAAACTATTTTTACAATAAAAAGCATCTCTAAGCCCATGTGCACACGCTGCGGTTTTGCTGCGGTTTTGGCCCTGCAGAACTGCAGCAGTTCCGCAGACATGGTACTTTACCATGTTAGCCTATGGGTTTTCAAAACCGCAGTGCTCACTCTGCGGTCTTTTACCTGCGGAAAAGCTGCGTTTTTTTTCCGCAGCATGTCAATTGTTTCTGCGGATTCTGCTGCGGTTTCACACCTTTAACATAGTAGAGGTGTGAAACCGCAGGGCAAAACTTTACCTGCGGTTTTACCTGCGGTTCCGTGGGAAAAAACCCGCAGGTGAATCTGCAGTGTGTGCACATACCCTTAGCGTGTGACAGCTGCCAAACATAAAAACCCACCATAAATAGTAAATCAAACCCCCCTTTACCACCCCCTTAGTTAGGAAAAAATAATAAAACTAAAAAAATGTATTTATTTCCATTTTCTTATTAGGGCTAGGGTTAGGGCTGGGTTAGAGTTAGGGCCAAGGTTAGGGTTGGAGTTAGAATTGGGGGCTTTCCACTGTTTAGGCACATCAGGGGCTCTCCAAACGTGACATGATCTCAATTCCAGCCAATTCTGCATTGAAAAAGTCAAACAGTGCTCCTTCCCTTCCAAGCTCTGCCATGCGCCCAAACAGTGGTTTACCCCAACATATGGGGTATTGGCCTACTCAGGACAAATTGCACAACAACTTTTGGGGTCCAATTTCTAATCTTACCCTTGGGAAAATAAAAATTGGAGGCAAAAATATCATTTTTGTGGAAAAAATATGATTTTTTTTATTTTTATGGCTCTACGTTATAAACTTCTGTGAATCACTTGGGGGTTCAAAGTGATCACCACACATCTAGATAAGTTCCTTGGGGGGTCTAGTTTCCAAAATGGGGTCACTTGTGGGGGGTTTCCACAGTTTAGGCACATCAGGGCCTCTCCAAAGGCAACATGACACCCACAGACCATTCCATCAAAGTCTGCATTCCAAAATGTCACTACTTCCCTTCCGAGCCCTGACGTGTGCCCATACAGTAGCTTTCTCCCACATATGGGATATCAGCATACTCAGGACAAAGTGGACAACAACTTTTGCAGTCCAATTTCTCCTGTTACCCTTGGTAAAATAAAAAAATTCGACCTGAAGTTAGTTTTTTGTGAATGAAAGTAAAATGTTCATTTTTTTAAACATTCAAAAAATTCCTGTGAAGCACCTGAAGGGATAATAAACTTATTGAATGTGGTTCTGAGCACCTTGAGGGGTGCAGTTTTTAGAATATTGTCGCTTTTGGGTATTTTCTATCATATAGACCCCTCAAAGTGACTTCAAATGTGATGTGGTCCATAAAAATAAAATGGTGTTGTAAAAATGAGAAATCGCTGATCAATTTTTAACCCTTATAACTTCCTAAAAAAAAAATTGCTCCAAAATTGTGCTGATGTGAAGTAAACATGTGGGAAATGTTACTTTTTAAGCTTTTTGTGTGCCATATTTCTGTGATTTAAGAGCATAAAAATTAAAAGTTGGAAAAATGCGAAATTTACAAAATATTTCGCAAAATATCCATTTTTTTCACAAATAAACGCAAGTTATATGAATGAAATTTTACCACTAACATGAAGTACAATATGTCACGAGAAAACAACGTCAGAATCACAGGGATCCATGGAAGCGTTCCAGAGTTATTACTTCATAAAGAGACAGTGGTCAGAATTGTAAAAATTGGCCCGGTCATGAATGTGCAAACCACCCTTGGGGGTAAAGGGGTTAAATTTAATTTTTTTTTATTATGTTTTGGCGCTTTTACACAGTAAAACTATTTATAGAAAAAAAATAATTATTTTGCATTGTTTTATTTTGAGATCTATAACTTTTTTATTTATCTTCTGATGGAGCTGTAAGGCAGCTTGTTTTTTGTAGGACAAGATGCCATTTTTAGAGATACCATTTGCATTTACATTCATCTTTTTGATTGCGTTTTATTCCACTTGATATTCAGCGATATTTATTTATTTATTTTACAGTATTCACTGAAGGGATTAACTAGTGGTACAGTTTTATGGAGCTTGTCGTCACAGACGTGTCAAGACCAAACTTGTACTTTCTTTTTACATGAAAATAGAAATTTATATTTATGGTTTTTTTTATTATTTTCTGATTTTTTTTTTAAATATTTTTCCAAAATTTTTTTAACTTTTTTTTAAAAACTTAAAACTTTGTCTCACTATGGAACTTTCACCTCTCTGATCGCTGTTGTAATCCATTGCAATAAAGGATTATTGCAATGGATTATATCTGTCAATGCTACACTGACACAAGTCCTGGAGTCCATGCCCTGCGCATGTTCTAACAGACTTGCCCGTAGCATGGTGACTCGGATGTCGTCATGGTGACATCAAGTCACCATGGAAATGATCGAGACCCTGCCATGATGTCACAGGGTATGAGATTCAAGGACAGATGGGACTTTCTTCCCTCTGCCTCATCACTAAATGCTATGATCACAGCAATTGCAGCATTTACGGGTTTAAAGTTCCGAGATTGGTGTGGGCACCACTCCTGGCACTGCAAGCCGGCGGTCAGCTGTCTAAATCAGCTTACACCCAGCGAGGATCGTGCGCACAAATACTCTGTGTGTGCAAAATCACCTGGACGTACTCAGTACGTCTAAGGCCAGTAAGTACCATCCAACCATGACGCACTGAGTATGTCCAAGGTCAGAAAGGGTTAATGCACTAATACATTTTACTGTACTGTCCAGAAGTGTACCAAATTAAAAATATCAGACTGCAGAGAAATTCAAGTACAGCACTCAGTTATTACTTGCCGTCTAATAGACGATGAAAAGAGGGGGAGCACATATTATTGCTCCATTAGGAGCTCTCGGAGCCACAGATTGGTAGGCATCCCAGAGGTAAGCCCCCCTACGATTAGCAAGGTATCCTGTGAATAGGTGATAGATTGCTAAGTTGGAGCAAAACTTTTAATATCAGAATTTCCATCATTCAAAAAGAATTCTAAATCAATTCTTACATATACAATGATCTTATCAGGTCTAAGAGATGTGTATGGGTTGTTCAATCTGCTGACAATGTAAACAAGTGGGTATAACCATAGCACCTGGGATCTCAAAGATTTTGGTACAAAATTCTTGGATATAAAGGAGTTATTCATTTTATTACGTAGCTGGCACATTTTTACATTTGAATACACCATTAATAAAGTAATTAGTGACTGATAATCCTGTTGTTGGATCGTTGCTACAGTTACATCGTCCTCAGTTGTGTACAATACATGCAATTGATGACTTGTATAACAGGAAATGTTTTAATTCTATGTTATATGATGAATTTCTCGTTATTTTTTTTATGTCAAAGCACATCAGTGGCAATAAGTCTCATTGCTAAAATAAGCTTGAATTATTTTCTAGCTTTATTAATGCATTTCCAGGCTTTGTTCAGCTCTTACAATTCATCCCATGCAGTGAGCAAACCACATCCCATATACATCATGCATTTACTCTAAAAAGACAGTTGTAAAATAACCACATGAAGACATTGCTTTAAAGACTGTGAAATATTCTTTAAACTGAAAGGCAAAAAAAAAAAACATCTCACAAGGAGATGCAAGAGACAGCGAGAGAGTGGCTGAAGACATGTACTTAATAATACATTAGAGATGAAAGCATGAAAGGAAAGCAAACTGGAAGAGAATAAGGTTAAACTGTACCAGAAGGCTTCTTAGGAAAAATGTCAGCCTGAACCTAGCGTGATGCAAAAATAATACAATGATATCCGAGCATTGGAAAATTATAAATTATCAGGATAACTGAAAGGTGATGGTGACAAAACAGTATTGTAGAGTCAGACAAAACAAACAGATTGGTCCCTTCTTCAGTATAGAAGATGTCTACTCCTCTCCAGCATTTAGTAGATGCAGATTTTACAACTTTGCACTGTATAAATGTGAATGCATTTGGATGAAGCAGATCAAGTGACGTATATTTGTATAATGAGGTAGGGTGTGACCTAAGGATATCAAGACCCTTTATCAAGGTGTGCAGAAATATTAGGCAGCTTGTTTTTTCCTCCTGTCAAATGTATCATTCTAACTGACACGGAAGGCTAAAACTCAACCACCACTGAACAAGACACGTAAGTTGAACCATCAAGACTGGGCCAAGAAATATATGAAAGCAGATTTTCCAAAGGTTTTGTGTACTGATCAGATGAGAGTGACTCTTGTTGGACAAGATGGAAGGACCCATGGCTGGATCAGTAATCAGTGAAGGTACTGCAATGTGCTGGTATTATTAAAGATAATCTAGTTGGTCCTTTCGGGTTGAAGATGGACTTAAAATCACCAGCTTGCAGATAACACTTTCTTTAAGCAGTGTTCCAGGAATATTTTTGCATCTTTCAAGAAAGCCATGATTTCTATGCAGGAGATTTCATGTATCAAAGTACTCAGTTACTCTTCTATGCAGTAAAGGTCTTAAAGATGAAAGAATAATGATATAGCCCCTTCTCACATAACCTAAACACTATTGAGAACTTGTGGGCCCTTTTTGCACAGCAGATTTACGGTGAGGGAAAACGGTACACCTCTCTGAACAGTGCCTGGGAGGCTGTGGTTGGTGCTGCCAAAAAGTAGAGCATCAAAAGATTAAAAAATTGACAAACTCCATGGATGGAGCAATGTTACGGAAAAGAAGGAAGGCTACAATGGTCACTGATATATCTATTCTATTATGTCTGAACACGGCTTTTTGGTGATTCCTTTGTATCCCCGTTCATACTGCACCCACACACACATATGATACACCATTTGAAAGGTAAACTTGCCCCTTCCGCAAGAAAACAGCCAAGCAAACCACACATCCTTGAATTGATCACAAAATACAGTTTAAACATTAATTTTCATAAACCTGCAGTAAGGAAAAATGACTTGCAGGTGGCACCAGAGTACCCCAAAGCACACTACCAACACATTTGTAAACATGCACTGCTTATTCGTTGATTACTTCACCCCAGACACACACATGATACACTGCTATGAATGGGTCACCGATGAGGATAGCAGGACCAGGCTAAGCCACCAGAAAACCAGAGAGGTTGGTAATTATGCAGATTGCAGACCCCTGATCCCATCCACACAACTAGCAGTAGCCGTGGAGCGCACCTACAATGCCCTAGACACCTTGGCACAGCCGGAGAACTAACTAAGCCTAAAGCAAGAAAGGTGAAATCTAAACTGCCCCAGAGCAGACCCCCAAAGGAATAGACAGCCCACAAACATGTATTGTCTGTGAGACAAGATGAAAACACAAATGCAGGCAGAAAATTAGACTGAGCAAATGATGGGACACTGTCTGCAATCATGCAAAAACCATGAAAAATCCAACATATCTGATGCACAAAAAACACTGAAGTCACACGACTTCGCCTCCACTATATCAGCACTCTGGGATATACTGAAAGGAAAGCAAAAAGAGACCAACACAACAGGGGACAGAACAAACTGACACAAGCAGTAACATATGGACAGTGATCCAGCACAGCCCCAGCAGGAGCAAGCTGACCCGCACAAAGCAGAGATAGACAAAACCAGATCAAATGCAAAAAGATTAGCAAATGAACCACTTAGCTGAACCATGCAGGAACAGAGAAGGAGACATCAGACCTCAGAAGGCACAGGAAGAAAATCACCAGCAGGGATTGAAAGAAGTCAGCTGTCTTAAATACACCAGTCAGAAACCCCAGATCTCCAATCATCATCTTCATTATCAGGTGGCAAGCCTCTGTCAATCTGACCAGCTCCACTACCTCCAGTAACTACCAGAGGGAGCCCAGAAAGAGAACTCGCAACACCTCTGTCAATCTGACCAGCTCCACTAACTTCAGTAACCACCAGAGGGAGCCCAGAAAGAGAATTCACAACAGTACCCCCCCTTGAGGAGGGGTCACCGAACCCTCAGCCATGCCACCAGGCCGGTCAGGATGGGCCCGATGAAAAGTACAAACCAATCTTTCAGCATGAATGTCAGAAGCAGAGACCCAAGAATTATCCTCCTGGCCATAACCCTTCCACTAAACCAAGTACAGGAGTCACCGTCTAGCCAAATGAGAATCCAATATCTTCTCTACCTCATACTCCAAATTACCTTTAATCAATACAGGGTCAGGAGGCGCCTCCATGGGAACTACTGGCTCCACAAACCTCTTCAGCAAAGATTTATGAAAAACGTTATGAATCTTAAACGTAACTGGAAGAGCCAAATGGAAGGAAATGAGGTTAAAGATTTCCAAAACCTTATAAGGTCCAATGAATCTTGGCTTAAATTTTGGAGATGCAACCTTCATAGGAATATTTTTTGAAGACAACCAAGCCATATCACCCACTTTAAACCTGGGACCAATTGTCCTATGCCAGTTGGAAAACCGTTGGGCCTTTTCCTGAGAGTGGGACAACTTATCCACTACTTGGTCCCAAATCTGCTGCATTCTCTCTAACACAGAATCCACACTTAGGCAGGCCAAATATTCCACCTGCCCTGAAGTAAATCGAGGATGAAACCCAAAGTTACAGAAAAAAGGCGACATCAAAGCGGCAGAACTAGCCCTATTGTTTAGCGTGAATTCGGCCAAGGGCAAAAATGAGACCCAGTAATCCTGATCAGCCGATATGAAACATCTCAAATAGGATTCCAAAGTCTGGTTTGTTCTCTTAGTCTGCCCATTGGTCTGAGAAAGAAATGCAGAGGAGGATAACTGAATTCCCAGTTTGGAACAAAAAGCTCTCCAAAATCTGGAAACAAACTGGACTCCTCTGTCCGACACAATGTTCTCAGGAATCCCGTGCAAACGAACCACCTGTTGTAAAAACAAGGGCACCAACTCAGAAGAAGCTGGCAACTTTGGCAGTGGTACAAGTTGGACCATCTTAGAAAATCTATCACAGATCACCCAGATAACAGTCATTCTCTGAGAGACAGGAAGATCAGAAATAAAATCCATTAAGATATGGGTCCATGGCCTCCTGGGCACCAGCAGGGGCATCAACAAACCACTTGAACAAGAACAGGGCTTGGACTGAGAGCAAGTCCCACAGGACTGCACAAAATTCCTGACATCACGAGATAAGGCAGGCCACCAAAAAGACCGACTCACCAAACTCTGGTATCAAAAATGCCTGGATGACCAGCCAACGTGGAGCAACGAATTTCAGACATTACTCTTTTACTCCACTGGTCAGGGACATACAATTTTCCCAAAGGGCAACATTCAGATTTGTCCTCCTGAAATTCTTCCAGGGCACATCTCAAATTGGGTGAGATGGGGAAAGAATTACAGCCTCATTTAGAATGGTAGTAGGCTCGGTCTTATCAAGGGAATCTGCAAAGAAACTCCTCGAAAGGGTGTTCACCTTAACATTCTTAGTGCCCGGAAGAAAAGAGACCACAAAATTAAAATGCGTGAAAAACAAGGCCCACCTAGCCTGTCTAGGATTCAAGAGTTTAGCTAATTCAAGATAAATCAAATTCTTGTGGTCGGTGAGGACCACAACTTGATGTCTAGCTCCCTCCAACCAATGTCTCCACTCTTCAAATGCCCATTTCATGGCCAACAAATCCCGATTCCCCACGTCATAGTTACGTTCAGATGGGGAAAATTTTCGAGAAAAGAAGGCACAGGGATTCATCTTAGAAGTCACCGGATCTCTTTGGGACAAAATGGCTCCTGCACCAATCTCAGAAGCATCTACCTCCATCTGAAATGGTATTGAAACATCAGGTTGACATAGAACCGGAGCAGAAGTGAATCTCCGCTTTAGCTCCTGAAATGCCGAGGCTGCCTCTGGAGACCAGTTCACCACATCAGTACCCTTTTTGGTCAAATCAGTCAGCGGTTTAACAATAACAGAAAAATTACTTATAAATTTACGATAGAAATTAGCAAAACCCAAAAACTTCTGGAGAGTCTTCAAAGAAGTGGGCTGAATCCAATCATAAATGTCCTGTACCTTGGCTGAGTCCATTTCAATAGTAGACGGGGACAAAATGAATGCCAAAAATGAAATCCTCTGTACACCAAAGAGACACTTCAATCCCCTAACATACAGAGAATTTTCCCTCAAAATCCGCAGCACAGTCCGGACATGTTTCACATGAGAATCCCAATCACTGGAAAAGATCAAAATATCATCCAGATAAATGATCAAAAACTCATCCACAAAATCCTGGAAAATATTGTTTATAAAAGATTGGACGACAGAATGGGCATTAGTGAGCTCAAAAGGCATCACCAGGTACTCAAAATGTCCCTCCGGGGTATTGAACGCCGTCTTCCATTCATCCCCGTGCTTGATGCGAATAAGATTATACGCTTCCTTGAGGTCAAGTTTGGTAAACCAACAGGCACTTTTAACTCTGGAGAATAAATCAGAAATCAGGGGTAACGGATACTGATATTTAACCGTAATCTTGTTAAGGGAACGATAGTCAATACAAGGCCTTAATGAACCATCTTTATTGGCCACAAAAAACAACACCTAAAGGTGAAGAGGATGGTCTAATATGACCCTTCTCCAACGACTCCTTGATATAAGATCGCATAGCATCATGTTCGGGTACCGATAAGTTGAAAAGCCGACCCTTGGGAAATTTACACCCGGGCATTAACTCAATTGCACAGTCATAACCCCTATGAGGAGGCAAAGACGCAGACTTACTCTCACTGAATACATCAGAAAAATCAGCCAAATAGGAATATCATGAGACTGGGGAGAGGTGGAGAAAACAGGAGTGTCACTAAGAACACATTAACAACCCCAACTCACCACAGACTCAGATTTCCAGTCCAAAACAGGATTATGAGTTTGCAACCAAGGAAAACCCAGAACAATAGTATCATGCAAATTGTGCAACACCAAAAATTTACAATTCTCTTGGTGGTCCGGGGCGACCCGCATTATCACCTGGGTCCAAAACTGGGGTTTATTCTCCGCCAAAGGAGTAGCATCAATACCCCTTAAAGGGATAGGAGTCCGCAGGGGTATCATGGGAAAACCACAACGTTCGGCAAAGTCAAAATCCATCAGATTCAAAGCTGCTCCTAAATCAACAAAAGCCTTAGTGGAAAATGTAGACAAGGAGCAGATCAAGGTAATCGCCAAAAGGAACTTAGGCTGTACACTGCTCACCGAAAATGAGAGAGCAAAACGCTTTTCTCATTTAGGGCCGACAGAAATAGTATGAGAGGCATCCCCACAGAAAAAACACAACTTATTACGCCCTCTAAACTCCTGACATTGCGCCCTAGACAAAACACTATCGCATGGCATGGGTTCAGAAGTTCGTTCGAAAGGCGGCAACGCCTCTCGTGTAGTTTTACATTCACGTAAACGCTGATCACTTTGAATGGCCAATGACAAAGTCGTCAAGACCAGAGGGGACAGGAAATCCCACCATAAAATCTTTTATGGTTTCTGCCAAACCCTTCCGAAAGAGAGCTGCTAGGGCATCATCATTCCATTTAGTAAGGACCGCCCACTTTCGGAATTTTTGACAATATAACTCTGCAGAATCCTGACCATGGTTCAATGCCAATAAGGTTTTCTCAGCTTGATCAGTAGCATTAGGTTCATCATACAACAACCCCTGGGCTTCAAAAAACGCGTCCACATTAGCCAGAATAGAATCTCCGTGTGTCAAAGAAAAGGCCCAATCCTGGGGATCGCCGCGCAGCAGGGAGATGACAATATTAACCTGCTGCACAGAGCTCCCCGATGAGTTAGGTTTCAAAGCAAAAAATAGTTTACAATTATTCTTAAAATTCAAAAACTTAGACCGATCCCCAGAAAACACATAAGGAGTAGGCATTTTTGGTTCAACAGCAGATGATTGAGCGAGATAGGCAGAAATTCACCGCACTTCAGCAGCGAGCTGCTCAACACGGTCAGACAATTGCTTGGTCTACATTTAGACAAAAAATATCCTCCTGCGGCCTCAGAAAAAGAGGAAAAAATATGCAAAAAAAAATTCTTACACTTTTTTTTTTTTTAAATTCTTTCCTTCTTTAGAGTAAGCTAGAGTCTACAGTAAGGCTGGTGATTCTGTTATGAATGGGTCACCGAGGAGGATAGCAGGACCAGGCTAAGCAACCAGAAAACCAGAAAGGTTGGTAACTAAGTGGATTGCAGACCCCTGATCCCATCCACACCGCTAGCAGTAGCCGTGGAGTGCACCTATGATGCCCTAGATGCCTCGGCACAGCCAGAGATCTAACTAAGCCTAAAGCAAGAAAGGTGAAATCTAAACTGCCCCGGAGCAGACCCCAAAGGAATAGACAGCCCCAAACATATATTGTCAGTGAGACAAGATGAAAACACAAGTGCAGCCAGAAAAATAGACTGAGCAAAAGAGGGGGCCAAACTGACTAGACAGGACAGGAAAGGAAAGACACTGTCTGCAATCACACAAAACCCCTGAAAAATCCAACACGTCTGATGCACAAAAAACATTGAAGTCACACTTCTTCGCCCCCACTATATCAGTACTCTGGTATATACTGAAAGCAAAGCAAAAAGAGACCAACACAACAGGGAACAGAACAAACTTACACAAGCAGTAACATATGGGCAGTGATCCAGCACAGCCCCAGCAGGAGCAAGCTGACCCGCACAAAGCAGAGATAGACAAAACCAGATCAAATGCAAAAAGATTAGCAAATGAACCACTTAGCTGAACCATGCAGGAACAGAGAAGGAGACATCAGACCTCAGAAGGCACAGGAAGAAAATCACCAGCAGGGATTGAAGGAAGTCAGCTGTATTAAATATACCAGTCAGAAACCCCAGATCTCCAATCGTCATCATCATTATCAGGTGGCATGCCTCTGTCAATCTGACCAGCTCCACTACCTCCAGTAACCACCAGAGGGAGCCCAGAAAGAGAACTCGCAACACCTCTGTCAATCTGACCAGCTCCACTACCTTCAGTAACCACCAGAGGGAGCCCAGAAAGAGAATTCACAACAATACACTATTTGAAAGGTAAACTTGCTCCCTTCAGCAAGAAAATAGCCAAACAAACCACACATTAACGATTTTATCACTAAATACAGTTTAAACATTCATTTTCATAAACCTGCAGAAAGACACAATGACCTGCAGGTGGCACCTCAACCTGAAAACATTTCATGGCCTCTACTTATCAAAACAATGTATTGTATTACCAATCTACATATATAAACACCTGTGTGTGTTCATCATCTCATGAAATACATTTTCATTTAAACAGCTTGCTTTTTCTGAAATTGTCTGCGCCCCCGACGACCAATGTGCAAAAATTTCACATTGGCCAAGCTAGTAATATATATATATATATATATATACAGTCATATGTAAAAGTTTGGGCACCCCTATTAATATTAACCTTTTTTCTTTATAACAATTTTGTTTTTTGCAACAGGTATTTCAGTTTCATATATCTAATAACTGATGGACTCAGTTATATTTCTGGATTCAAATGAGGTTTATTGTACTAACAGAAAATGTGCAATCTGCATTTAAACAAAATTTGACCAGTGCAAAAGTATGGGCACCCTTATCATTTTCTTGATTTGAACACTCCTAACTACTTTTTACTGACTTCCTGAAGCACTAAATTGGTTTTGTAACCTCATTGAGCTTTGAACTTCATAGCCAGGTGTATCAAATCATGAGAAAAGGTATTTAAGGTGGCCATTTCCAAGTAGTTCTCCTATTTGATTCTCCTATGAAGAGTGGCATCATGGGCTCCTCAAAACAACTCTCAAATGATCTGAAAACAAAAATTATTCAACATAGCTTTTCAGGGGAAGGATACAAAAAGTTGTCTCAGAGATTTAACCTGTCAGTTTCCACTGTGAGGAACATAGTAAGGAAATGGAAGAACACAGGTACAGTTCTTGTTACGCCCAGAAGTGGCAGGCCAAGAAAAATATCAGAAAGGCAGAGAAGAAGAATGGTGAGAACAGTCAAGGACAATCCACAGACCACCTCCAAAGACCTGCAGCATCATCTTGCTGCAGATGGTGTCACTGTGCATCGGTCAACAATACAGCGCACTTTGCACAAGGAGAAGCTGTATAGGAGAGTGATGCGAAAGAAGCCGTTTCTGCAAGCACGCCACAAACAGAGGCGCCTGAGGTATGCAAAAGCACATTTGGACAAGCCAGTTACATTTTGGAAGAAGGTCCTGTGGACTGATGAAACAAAGATTGAGTTGTTTGGTCATACAAAAAGGCGTTATGCATGGAGGCTAAAAAACACAGCATTCCAAGAAAAACACTTGCTATCCACAGTAAAATTTGGTGGAGGTTCCATCATGCTTTGGGGCTGTGTGGCCAATGCCGGCACCGGGAATCTTGTTAAAGTTGAGGGTCGCATGGATTCAACTCAGTATCAGCAGATTCTTGACAATAATGTGCAAGAATCAGTGACGAAGTTGAAGTTACGCAGGGGATGGATAATTCAGCAAGACAATGATCCAAAACACCGCTCCAAATCTACTCAGGCATTCATGCAGAGGAACAATTACAATGTTCTGGAATGGCCATCCCAGTCCCCAGACCTGAATATCATTGAACATCTGTGGGATGATTTGAAGTGGGCTGTCCATGCTCGGCGACCATCAAAATTAACTGAACTGGAATTGTTTTGTAAACAGGAATGGTCACAAATACCTTCATCCAGGATCCAGGAACTCATTAATAGCTACAGGAAGTGACTAGAGGCTGTTATTTTTGCAAAAGGAGGATCTACGAAATATTAATGTCACTTTTATGTCGAGGTGCCCATACTTTTGCCCACTTTCTGTTAGTACAAGAAACCTCATTTGAATCCAGAAATATAACTGAGTCCATCAGTTATTAGATATATGAAACTGAAATAGCTGTTGCAAAAACTAAAATTGTTTTAAAGAAAAAAGGTTAACATTAATAGGGGTGCCCAAACTTTTACATATGACTGTATATGTATGTATATATATATATATATATATATATATATATATAAATTGTCAGAAATGTATTTTTGTACATTTTGAGTTGTCTGATTATTATTCTCACTTTTAACAATGAAAATAAGCAGCTGGGATGGGAAAATTCAAGTTCTGCACACTAGTACTTGTTCAATAATTCTGCACACATAGATATGTTCCTAAGAAAGATAAAACCCCACTTTTACATTCTTGAATATTCAGGCTTCAAGTTTATTGACCCTTTTTTCTGACGAGACTCCAGAGCGGGAGAAACACTCCATCAGAATACATCCTTCAGCATGACCTCCTGATGAACGTCATATAAGAAAAGGGGGATACCAGGTGGATGGCTAAGTTCATCTTTGACATGTGTTATTTGATGAAGGAATAAGAGATGAAAATAGTACAGGTAGACCATTTTCACTGAACTGTTCGACTAACGTTCCCGAACCCCATTAAATTGATTGGGAGGCAAAATCAAACATGTACACAACACCTTAAGGGATAACAAAAAGCTTTCCAAACAGCTTAAATTAGGGGCAGACACCATGAAAAGTGACATCAATTGACCCACAGTAAAAATTTGCTAATGGGACAGCATCAGTCAGCTATAGTATGTGAATGAGGCATCAGGGCCAGCATTTATAGATTTGAAGTGAAATTTCAATTAAAACATGGTGAGTAAGGGAGTGGTTAATATTTCATTGCTGGGAGCCCTGAAACCTTATGCAACAGCTACATTTTTTTCCCAGCCACACTCAGGTGGTATAAACATCAGTTTCATAGAGTACTACTGTATATGTAGAAAAAAGTAAGGAAAGTTACACAGGTAGCTGACTGATCAATTGAACCACAGTACAAATTCTATAATGGCACAGAAGAATTCAGCCATGGGCCATGCTTGAGATATCAGAATCTGGGCGAGAATGTAGAGCTTTGAATTGAAGTTTCAATTATGACTTGGTGGTTAAGGGAGCCATGTAAACCTTTTTTGCTGGGAGATGTGGTACCTCATGCAACAGCTCTTTTTTTTTTTTGCCACACTCAGATAGCACAAACATCAGTTTCATAGAGAACTATTGGTAGAAAATTGAAAGGATAGTAACACAGGTAGTTGAGAAAAAGTAAGTGAAAGCCTGCCAGTCTGGGTGCCCTACTACTACATGCAACACACATGAAAGAGACCTAACTTGGATTCTCAAAAAATTATTGTCACACACCACTAAAATGACATCAATTCCCACAGAGTAAAAACAGTAAAATAGACCTCCGATACACCTTCCACTACAGGCAACCCAACAGATGGAGACCCAACTTGGAGTCTCCACATTTCAAAAAACTATTGCCACACACCAGTAAAGTGGCATCAATTTCCATAGAGTACAAACAGTATAAAAGGCCCTGACACACTTTCCATTACAGGTAACCCACAAGATGGAGACCCAACTTGGAGTCTCCACATTTCAAAAAATAGTTTGCTGTTGCTACTGCTGCTTATGTTACAATAACAGAAGCCACAGCAAAGGTGTCACAGACTGCAATAATGTGAGATCAATGCATGGCACTAAAAAATGACACTATCGCCCCTCGTCTACTCAGTCTGCGACTGGGGTGCAAAAGTCATTGGAGATCCATGACTTGTTCATTTTGATGAAAGTTAGTTGGTCTAGACTTTCAGAGGATAGACGGATGCGCTTATTGGTCAGGAAACAACCAGCAGTGCTAAAGATACGTTTAGAGAAAATGCTTGCTGCTGGGCATGACAAAACCTCAAAGGTATAACAGGTGAGCTCAGGCCAATCTTTAAGGGATTCCCCCTGATGGCATTAATATTGCACTCGAGATACTCCTGCACCATCCTCTTCATTCACAACGTGTCAGACTTGTACTCTGTTCTGCTGGTGCATGGCCTGGTCTTAAAAAAATGTGTGAAATTACTCACAGAAATTGCTTATGCCACTTATGCTGCTGCTATTAATGTTTTTTCCTGGTGACGCCTTGTGGTGACTAACCATCTTAGCATCCCCTTGAGAAAGCGGAAATTAATACGCGAAATGCACATTGGGGTTTCTGACATCCGGTCCGGTGCCTCCAACAGCCCTGCTAATATTATGGTAAGCTTGCTCTTATTTGTAATCTTTTATGCTACTAAAATTATTATGACTTCTAAACACTGATGAAATAGGGCTATGCTCCACTTTACTTATTACTTAGTTTGGGCTGCTGGTTGGCACCATTGGTCTCTTTTCGTTCTCTATGCACTTTCCTATGTTCTTGCACTATCTATGATATATTTATAAATAAAATTATCTTTCTTTAACTGCATTACCCCTCCTTCCCCTTTATACTATAACTAACCGTCTTTGTAACTATTTTGAAACTGTGCAGAGGTCCTTCTTCTGTACCCATTCTGAAAGTGTAATTTACAAAAGGACATACTGCACCAGGGCTCGTCACTGCTGCAACAGTCGCTGCCACATGTGCAGAGTGGAATTCCACCATGTTGGCACATTGCAAATCAAATGGTTAACCAATATGTCAAAAGACCTCTGGAGCAATGCAAGTCAATGACCTGTGTGGTGCGATAGGCGGAAGTGTGCATACAGCGACAGTTTTCTGCAGCAGCGCATCCAGGCCGGCATAGTGACAGAAAAATTGCTGTACCACCAAGTTGAGAACATGAGCCATGCAAAGCACATGTGTGAGGTTGCTCTGGTGTAGGAATGTCAACAGGTTTGCACCACTATCACACTCAGCCTTCCATGGCTCCAGGTTCAGTGGAGACAGCCATTGCTCTAACTCAGCCTGGACAGCTGTCCACAACTCTTGAGCTGAGTGACTGCTATCTCCATGGCATATTAATTTAAACACTGCCTGATTGTAGTGAGCCCTGGAAGCCTAGTACAGGGGTGGGGGGATTCTATCTGCACTATTGAACTGTTGAAATACATGTCTCATTAAGGGAGAGGTTAAGAGCGCAGGTGGAGGCCATAGAGGAGGTGGAGGATCCGTAAGCAGTGGAGGAAATGATAGAGACAGAGGTTTGTCCTGCAAGCTTTGGGGATTCCAAGACTTGTGGAGCAGCCCCTTGACCGCTTGCTCCCTCAGCTACCAGATTCACCCAGTGGCCAGTCAGCGAGATGTAATGACTCTGCCCATGTTTGCTCATCCTGATGTCAGGATGTTGTCGGGTGTCGGGTGATGTTGTCTTAGACATGTTGGTGTATTGGAGGCACAGCTTTCTTAGAGAAGTATTGGCGATTGCGCAACTGGTACTGGAGGATTGTGGCGGCCACCAGCTTTCAGAAACCATCTGTGTCCAACAACAGGAAAGGCAGCATTTCTGTAGCCAAAAGATTGGAGATGGTGGAGTTCAAGCTGTTAGCTTTGGCAGCTAGAGTTGAGCGACTTTTGGTTTTTTAGGGTCGCGTTTCGTTTCGTGAAACCCGACTTTTCCAAAAGTCGGGTCGAGCAAGATCGTCCGATTATAGGGAAAAGTCGGGGTCGTCCCGAAACACGAAACCCAATGTAAGTCAATGGGGAATAAAAGTCGGCAGTGAGAGGAGGACAGGAAACACACCTACAGTGCCCATTTGAATGCCAAAAGCATCAATTCTTCTTACTTAAGCTTGTCAACCTTAATTAACTTCATAATACAAGTTACGCACTGAAAAATGGGGGTTATTTGGCTAAAGTTGTGGGGGGGAGGGCTGGCTGCAGGTTTTCATGTGCCCTGGGCGAAAGAGCGCCCCTTTAACACATACCACAACTCATCATGCTCCGATACGGCAGAGAAATAGCGGTATAGTACAATGAAAAATACTTCACTTTTTACATCACATGACGAGGCCCATCTATTTCTCCATACAGAATCATTGGTCCCATATAATGTTTGAAACAGTATATGATGAGCTCCACATAATGCTACAGTATATGTTGGTCCCCATGGATGAAGCTCCACTGTCTTATGGGCCCAAATAATGCTCCAAACATAATGGGCCCCATTTCTAATGCTCTAGTGTATAATGGGCCCTGTAAATGCTGCTCCAGTGTCTGATGTCCACCTTTGGAATGTTCCAGTGTATGGTGGGCCCCATCTATCATTCTCCATAGTATAGTGCTCCCCAAAAATTGCTGTCCCAACATTGAAAACAATCAAATAAGTCTCCTCGCTAGGGAATCCCTGTACTTGTCTGGACTCCTCGTCGTCCCCATCTTCCATCTCACTGCACAGTATTTCAACTTTGCAAGTGCTGTGATCCTGGGCAAGCAGGGGGGGCCCACTCGTTGGCGACGGCACTGGCACAGGGCCCCTGATAGTACGGTGGTGTGTCTGATGGCGGGTGGGCCGAACCTGCACTTTCATCTGCAGCTTCCTCTTTGTCACCGTGTAAGCTGGAACTGTATATGGGAAGGGTAACCTGAGTTTCATCAGGGTCAGATTCAGGTCGTGTAGCGTGCGAGGGGAATGTAGTGGTCTGGGTCAATGTACCAGCAGATTCATCGAGCAGTGGCTGGGCATCAGTGCACTTGTGTCGCCCCCAGGAGTACGGTCGCCACAGTGGCATTACCTTCTTCCTAGGGAGTGTGATGTCATGCTTGGGAGCAACGAAGGATCTCTCTAGCAGGTTAACTGATTGGGCGGCGTTATTCCAATGAGTCATGACCCTCCAAACAGTGTTGATGAAGGCAAAGTGTTTGTTTTACGTGGGCAGTATGGTTGCAAAGCTGAACCTTAAAGGAATGTCCAGAAGGGCACCACCAGGAGTGGAGCCTACGGTTAAATTCGACTCCACCTGGGAAACCTCAACCATGCCAGCTACAGAACAGATGCACACATTGCAAGCTTAATTCCGTTAACGAACGAGACTCCGTCATGCCCCGCGGTCCGAGTCTGGCTTACTAGAGGGACACGTGAGGCTCTGGCACATGAGATTGGCCAATAACTGGTGTGTCATGCCCTTACATGTCCGTGGCTGCATGTGCGCTACACTGAAAAGGCCAGCGTTTGTCGCTTACAGGTGCAGATAACCCGCTGAACAACGTTAGTGATGGGGATCACTGATTACAATTATTACCCGCGAACAATGATTTCCCAGTAAGTGCAGGTCAACCGCAGTTCCGGAATTAGGCCTAACCGTCATTCCTGAAAAAATGAAAAACTTACGTGTGCCAACCACCTGTGCTGTAGCTTGCTTAACAGCTCGCCAGCCGTTCTCACGCGCAGTATGTATTACACGTGATTGCACAAAGGTTAGAAAGGGTACCGTATCCCCGGATAACATGTATGGATAGCGTACACATTCAAAATATATGTCTCAGGAGGCAGGCTCAGACGTTGTCAGGCCCAGTATGGATTGCACGTGATTGCACAAAGGTTAGAAAGGGTACCGTATCCCCGGATAACATGTATGGATAGCATACACATTCAAAATATATGTCTCAGGAGGCAGGCTCAGACGTTGTTAGGCCCAGTATGGATTGCACGTGATTGCACAAAGGTTAGAAAGGGTACCGTATCCCCAGATAACATGTATGGATAGCGTACACATTCAAAATATATGTCTCAGGAGGTAGGCTCAGACGGTGTTAGGCCCAGTATGGATTGCACGTGATTGCACAAATGTTAGAAAGGGTACCGTATCCCCAGATAACATGTATGGATAGCGTACACATTCAAAATATATGTCTCAGGAGGCAGGCTCAGACGGTGTCAGGCCAGTATGGATTGCACGTGATTGCACAAAGGTTAGAAAGGGTACCGTATCCCCAGATAACATGTATGGATAGCGTACACATTCAAAATATATGTCTCAGGAGGCAGGCTCAGACGGTGTTAGGCCCAGTATGGATTGCACGTGATTGCACAAAGGTTAGAAAGGGTACCGTATCCCTGGATAACATGTATGGATAGCGTACACATTCAAAATATATGTCTCAGCAGGCAGGCTCAGACGGTGTTAGGCCCAGTATAGATTGCACGTGATTGCACAAAGGTTAGAAAGGGTACCGTATCCCCAGATAACATGTATGGATAGCGTACACATTCAAAATATATGTCTCAGGAGGCAGGCTCAGACGGTGTTAGGCCCAGTATGGATTGCACGTGATTGTACAAAGGTTAGAAAGGGTACCGTATCCCCAGATAACATGTATGGATAGCGTACACATTCAAAATATATGTCTCAGGAGGCAGGCTCAGACGGTGTTAGGCCCAGTATGGATTGCACGTGATTGCACAAAGGTTAGAAAGGGTACCGTATCCCCAGATAACATGTATGGATAGCGTACACATTCAAAATATATGTCTCAGGAGGCAGGCTCAGACGGTGATAGGCCCAGTATGGATTGCACGTGATTGCACAAAGGTTAGAAAGGGTACCGTATCCCCGGATAACATGTATGGATAGCGTACACATTCAAAATATATGTCTCAGGAGGCAGGCCCAGACGGTGTTAGGCCCAGTATGGATTGCACGTGATTGCACAAAGGTTAGAAAGGGTACCGTATCCCCAGATAACATGTATGGATAGCGTACACATTCAAAATATATATCTCAGGAGGCAGGCTCAGACGGTGTTAGGCCCAGTATGGATTGCACGTGATTGCACAAAGGTTAGAAAGAGTACCGTATCCCCAGATAACATGTATGGATAGCGTACACATTCAAAATATTTGTCTCAGGAGGCAGGCTCAGATGGTGTCAGGCCCAGTATGGATTGCACGTGATTGCACAAAGGTTAGAAAGGGTACCGTATCCCCTGATAACATGTATGGATAGCGTACACATTCAAAATATATGTCTCAGGAGGCAGGCTCAGACGGTGTCAGGCCCAGTATGGATTGCACGTGATTGCACAAAGGTTAGAAAGGGTACCGTTTCCCCGGATAACATGTATGGATAGCGTACACATTCAAAATATATGTCTATACATCAGGAGGCAGGCTCAGACGGTGTCAGGCACAGTATGGATTTGACGGCCCAGATTACACAGCGGAGGAGCAGGGAGAGGTAAAGATTGCAAATGCTGGGGCCCTGCCCAAGCAAGGGGGGTCCACTCGTGGGCGTCGGTACTGTCACTGGGCCCCTCATAGTACAGCGGTGTGTCTGACGGCGGGTGTGCACCACCACCGTCAGAGACACTTGATTGCACTATGAGGGACCCTGTGCCAGTGCCCGCGCCCAAGAGTCGGCCTACCCACCTGTCCAGGGCAACGGCACTCACACGGTGTCGTGCGCTAGGTGGTGACCCCAGCCATGGGGGGGGAGGCAGCACAGTTAGGGAGTTTTAGAAAGTGGCATATGTTGATGTTGGACATTCAGCTGATGCAAAAGGCGAAATAGGTGAAGTACCAGGAAGAGGTGGACCAAAGCAAGCCATTTTTCTGTCACCCTATGTGTCATCAGGGGAAGGTGGGACAAAATCCTTGGAAACCCATGCGTGGTTCATTTTAATGAAGGTTAGATCATCTACATTTTGGGTTGACAGACGGGTCCTTTTTTCTGTCAGGATTGATCCAGCTGCACTGAAGACTCTTTCCGATAGCACACTTGCAGCTGGGCAAGCGAGCTCCTGTAAGGCATATTGGGCCAATTCAGGGCAGGTGTCCAGTTTAGCGGCCCAATAGTCAAAGGGGAATGACCTGTGTGGGAGAACATCGATATGGGAGGAAAAGTAGTTTGTAACCATAGTTGACAACTGCTGTCTCCTGTCACTTTCCATCGATGCAGTATTACCAGTTGCGTGAGCGGTATTTGAAAAATCAGTCCACAACATTGTCATGAAACCCCTGTCTCCAACGCCACTTCTGCTGTGTGCACCACGAACACCTCTGCCAAGCTGCCCCCAGCCCGTACGGCTCGTGTGAGAACCATCACTGCTGCTGTGTGCTGGGAATGCCTCAAGCAACCGATTTACCAGAGTTGCTTGTTTATTAGCCAATATTAGGTCAAGGTTCTCCTGTGGCATGATGTTTTGTAATTTGCCTTTAAAGCGTGGATCCAGGATGCTGGCCAACCAGTAGTCGTCATCGTTCATCATTTTGGCAATGCGGGGGTCCCTTTTTAGGATCCGCAAGGCATAATCTGACATGTGGGCCAATGTTCCCGGTGTCAATGATGCACTGCGAGTGCAGGGTGGAGGAGCACTTTCTAGCAAATCCACATCCCTCCAGTCACGCACAAACCCTGTACCAGACCTTGCCACGCCAACATTTTCACTTGCCCCACGAGATGCATCCTCCTCCCCAAAGTAATCATCCCCATCATCATCCTCCTCCTCCTCTTCTTCCTCCACCTCGTCCAGGAGAGGTCCCTGACCAGACAATGGCTGAATGTCATCAAGGATTCCCTCCTCCTCTTCCTCCTCATCAACATTGGCTGCAGACGCCTGCTCCTTAAGGTGCGTCAAACTTTGCATGAGCAGACGCATAAGTGGGATGCTCATGCTTAGGATGGCGTCGTCTGCGCTTACCAGCCATGTGCATTCCTCAAAACACTGAAGGACTTTACAAAGGTCTTTCAGCTTCGACCACTGCACACCTGTCAACTCCATGTCTGCTCTCAAAGTGCCTGGCCGTGTATCCTCCCACAAATGCATTATGGCCTGCCTCTGCTCGCACAGCCGCTCCACCATGTGCAGGGTGGAGTTCCACCTTGTTGCAATGTCGATAATGAGGCAGTGGTTGGGAAGGTGGAGCAATCGCTGCAGCTTCTGCATACGAACGGAGTGTACAGGCGACCGGCGGATGTGCGCGCACAGTCTTCGCACCTTCTGGAGCAGGGCTGTTAACTCCGGATAATTTTTGAGGAAGCACTGCACCACCAGGTTCAAGGTGTGAGCCAAGCAAGGTATGTGGCTGAGTTTTGAAAGGGCTATGGCTGCCACAAAATTACACCCGTTATCACTAACTACCTTGCCTGCCTCAAGATGTACACTGCCCAGCCATGACTCAGTTTGTCGCTTCAAGTACTCGGCCAGCACCTCGGCGGTGTGTCTGTCGCCCAAACACATCATCTGCAACACAGCCTGCTAACGCTTTCCACTAGCTGCTCGATAGGGGGACACATCATGTGCAACAGTGGCAGCTGCAGATGGAGTGCTCGTACGACTGCGCTCTGTGGATGAGCTTTCGCTTCTGGAGGAGGAGGAGGAGGGTCGAACGCCTACAGCCAACTGTTTCCTATACCATGGGCTAGGCAGCACTGTCCCACCACCGCTGTCCCCTGTGGACCCTGCATCCACCACATTAACCCAGTGCGCAGTGATGGACATGTAACGGCCCTGGCCATGCCGACTGGACCATGCATCAGTTGTGAGGTGCACCTTTCCGCTCACTGACCGCTTGAGTGCATGGACAATGCGGTCTTTCACATGATGGTGGAGGGCTGGGATGGCTTTGCGAGAGAAGAAGTGGCGACTGGGTAGGTCATAGCGTGGTACTGCATAGGCCATGAGTTCGCGGAAAGCTGTGCTTTCCACCAACCGAAAGGGCATCATCTCAAACGAGATTAGTTTGGCAATGTGGGCGTTCAAACCCAGTGTACGCGGATGAGAGACTGAGTACTTTCTTGACCTACTCATAGTGTCTGGGAGGGTGAGCTGGACTTGAGAGCTGCATATGGTGGAAGTAGCAGTGGACAGGGCGGACTGAGAGAGGGTTGATGATGGTGATGGAGTTGGTGTTCTTTCTGATGGCCTAGAATCAGTCTTTCGTTGATATAACAGTGGGATTCCCTGACTGCTGTGGTCTTGCAACGACACCTCAACATTTGCTGCTGTGCTAACCGGTGGGCTTGCAGTGGGGGAAACAATGTAGCGTTGCTGACTACCTTCGTTGTGATCAGTTGCACATGTGGCACTTGAGGTTTGGTGTTGTGTCCACGCTTGCAAGTGCATGCTGGTTAAATGTCTAAGCATGCAACTGGTATTCAAATTTTTCAGATTTTTCCCTCGGCTAAAGGTCTTTGCGCACTTCTTACAGATAACCTTGGCCTGATCATGAGGATTTTGGTCAAAAAAGTGGCACACTGCACTCTTCCTACTTTGGCAGACATTTTGCGGCCTAGCACACTGTGATCTTTTGACCCTCTGGACAAGCTGTCCAGCAACTCTTTTGATGTTTGGAACCTGTCTTTGGAGTGCTCCGGGCCTGCCAGATAACAGCCGTTGCGATGTCGATGTCTGCTGTGGATGCTCCTCATCTGAGCTTTTGGAAGCAGCACCCTCTTCCCCCAATGGATGCCAATCTGGGTCAACAACTGGGTCATCCATCACCTCCTCTTCTATGTCATGTGCACCTTCCTCTGTGTCACCGTGTATGGTGGTATAATGTGCGGGAAGGGGCACCTGAGTCTCATCAGGGTCAGAATCTGGCTCTGTACACTGCGAGGACAATGTAGTGCTCTGAGTGAATGTACCAGCAGAATCATCCATCAGCGGCTGTGCATCAGTGCACTCCATGTCAGATTCATCTTGGCCTGGGTAATTCACCATTTGACTTGATAATCCAGGCATGATATGTGAAAACAGCTCCATGGAGTAATCAGTAGTATGGCCTGCGTCATCCTTCAATCTTGGTTGGGGTGAAGGACACAAGGAAAGGTGTGGTTCATGAACATGAGCCTCCAATGACGACTCAGTGCTTTTACTTTTTACAACTGAAGAAGAGGAGGCGATAGAGCTGGAGGCTGAGTCAGCAATGTAAGACAAAATTTTTCCTGATGCTCTGGCTTTAAAAGCGGTTTGCCAACTCCTAGAAAACTAAGCGTTCGAGGCCTTATGTAGCCAGACGATGACGCAGGGTCAGCACCTCCTGCATTCGGTCCTATTTTGCTCTTGCCACTACCATCAGATCCACCACCAACACCATCATTACCAGCTGCCAACCCCCGCCCAATTCCACGGCCTCTTCCACCAGCCTTCCTCATTTGTGGTAGAAATGTAGACAAAATCCAACAAACTATATAGTAATGTAAAACAAGGTACAAGGTGTCTATAGGTCAGGGGAGATTTTGAATTTCTGTAGACACTTGTGGATACTGGACACTTTTGGATTGTGTGAGGCCCACTGATATCTGAGCGCTATGTCACAGGCTCGATGGCACAGCTGTGACAAAAGTGACTAGAGGATAAGGGAGATTTTGAATCTCTGCACACACTTTTGGACACTGGACACTTTTGGATTGTGTGAGGCCCAATGAATATCTGAGCGCTATGTGACAGGCTCGATGGCACAGCTGTGACAAAAGTGACTAGAGGATAAGGGAGATTTTGAATCTCTGCACACACTTTTGGACACTGGACACTTTTGGATTGTGTGAGGCCCACTGATATCTGAGCGCTATGTGACAGGCTCGATGGCACAGCTGTGACCAAAGTCACTAGAGGATAAGGGAGATTTTGAATCTCTGCACACACTTTTGGACACTGGACACTTTTGGATTGTGTGAGGCCCACTGATATCTGAGTGCTATGTGACAGGCTCGATGGCACAGCTGTGACCAAAGTGACTAGAGGATAAGGGAGATTTTGAATCTCTGCACACACTTTTGGACACTGGATGGACACTTTTGGATTGTGTGAGGCCCACTGATATCTGAGCGCTATGTGACAGGCTCGATGGCACAGCTGTGACCAAAGTGACTAGAGGATAAGGGAGATTTTGAATCTCTGCACACACTTTTGGACACTGGACACTTTTGGATTGTGTGAGGCCCACTGATATCTGAGCGCTATGTGACAGGCTCGATGGCACAGCTGTGACCAAAGTCACTAGAGGATAAGGGAGATTTTGAATCTCTGCACACACTTTTGGACACTGGACACTTTTGGATTGTGTGAGGCCCACTGATATCTGAGCGCTATGTGACAGGCTCGATGGCACAGCTGTGACCAAAGTGACTAGAGGATAAGGGAGATTTTGAATCTCTGCACACACTTTTGGACACTGGATGGACACTTTTGGATTGTGTGAGGCCCACTGATATCTGAGCGCTATGTGACAGGCTCGATGGCACAGCTGTGACCAAAGTGACTAGAGGATAAGGGAGATTTTGAATCTCTGCACACACTTTTGGACACTGGACACTTTTGGATTGTGTGAGGCCCAATGAATATCTGAGCGCTATGTGACAGGCTCGATGGCACAGCTGTGACAAAAGTGACTAGAGGATAAGGGAGATTTTGAATCTCTGCACACACTTTTGGACACTGGACACTTTTGGATTGTGTGAGGCCCACTGATATCTGAACGCTATGTGACAGGCTCGATGGCACAGCTGTGACCAAAGTGACTAGAGGATAAGGGAGATTTTGAATCTCTGCACACACTTTTGGACACTGGACACTTTTGGATTGTGTGAGGCCCAATGAATATCTGAGCGCTATGTGACAGGCTCGATGGCACAGCTGTGACAAAAGTGACTAGAGGATAAGGGAGATTGGATTGCTTTTAAAAAAGCAGTTTGCGGAGCAGTGGGTAAACAGCAATGCAGGAATGTCAGGAAGCCTTAGAAGGCAGCCCAACAACCAACACCAATGATACACCACTATATAGCCTCCCCTTGCACTGCACACACAGTGACTGGTGTGTTGTGCAGGCCAAATTGCAAGCAGCAGAAGCAGTTTTTTTTTCTTCTCAGCAGGACAAAAAAAAAAAATTGGGATTGCTTTTAAAAAAGCAGTTTGCGGAGCAGTGGGTAAACAGTAATGCAGGAATGTCAGGAAGCCTTAGAAGGCAGCCCAACAACCAACACCACTGATACACCACTATATAGCCTCCCCTTGCACTGCACATACAGTGACTGGTGTGTTGTGCAGGCCAAATCGCTAGCAGCAGAAGCAGTTTTTTTGTCTTCTTCCCTGCCTAACGCTCTCCCTACAGAATCAGCAGCAACCTCTCCCTATACTGAGATCGGCAGAAGTAAGATGGCGGTCGGCGTGCACGCCCTTTTATACCCCCTGTGAGGCCCACCAAAGCAAGCCAATCACTTGCATGCCCTTCTGAAAGATGGTGGTGACCCCTGCCTATGTCATCACATTGCCCACAGTGTCCGTGGATCCTGATTGGCTGAAAAAGAGCGCAAAACAAACTTTTGAAATGCGACTTTGGCGCGTAAGTCGCCGACCTCGTGGCCGACCTCATCCTAGGGTCGGGTTTCGTTTCATGAAACCCGACTTTGCCAAAAGTCGGCGACTTTTGAAATTTTTCGACCCGTTTCGCTCAACTCTATTGGCAGCATGTATAGGAGGAAACATTCTATTATGTGACAAAACTGTGGGACCGAGGGCTGGTTGCGGTGCTGAGAGAGGTTGGATTAGGGTTAGCAGGACAAACTGCTGGACTGTGAGTGAGATGAAAGCGCAGATGCTATGGTGGATTGAGAAAGATGTGGTGTGCCCGGTGAAACAAAAACAGCAGGCATTTTCACTTCTATAACAGCTGACAGGCTCTCACTCACCCTGACTGTAGGTGGTAAACAAGTAGAGGTTCTGTGGCCAGAGACCTCTGTGAGAATACTTGCCATGGTGAAGGTGGAGGAAAAAGCAGCAGATGCGGTTGATGAGACGAGGCCCGTTAGTCCTCATTTTAGCACAGTGTGATTCCTACTCTAAGGCATGTTGATGATGCATGAGCCAGTTGATGCATGTAGTAGTTAAATTATTGCAACTTTTGCATCTACTGAGTCGTTTTTTGCAAAGTTGGCTGATAACGTGAGTTAATTCATCCTTTGTGGTCTCAAAAAATGCCCAGCCTAGGCAATCCTTGCCACTCCTGGGAACTGCAGATCCGCAACTGCTGCTGGCCAAAGCCAGAGTTGTGGCTGAGGATGCAGTATTTGTTGTGGTTGCATCACTCTGTGTATTTGCATGTCTCCCCCCTCCTCTGCCTGCTCTGATGAGCCACTCAGCTGCATGCCTCTGGGTTTATACCAAGTGGGATCTACAACTTCATTGTCATCCTCTCTGTTCTCCCACTCCTCGCCCTGAGTCACCGTTCTCCTCTTCCTGCCCTGACAGCACAGTGCAGTCCACGTGCATCTCTGGTATCAGTATCATCTCCACCCCAGGGGTTTAATGTCTGGTGATGAGTGTCTGGATTCTGCTTGGACTTTATTTGATCTTGCCCTGGATCCAACAGGAAAAAATTTGGAGCATTGGTGCAGATATTTTCCTCCTCTGGATTCTGTGAATCTTTGGAGCAGACCTCTGATGCCCATGGAATAGAATGTGTGAGTAGCTCTGCAGAATGGCCCATCTGTTGCTTCCCATAGTCAGTTAGGTGGTTGAAAATTTGTGACACGGGGGAAACAATGGTGATTGGGGTACCAGCTCTGAGGATTGTACTGAGCGTGATGTTAAGGTGGAGGAAGAGCGAAGAGGCCACTTGATGCAGCGATTGCCATCCACTGGAGCACATGCTCTTTCTGATCCTCATCTTAGGCATACCGCTGTGCGGCTGTCAAAGAAAGGTAGTTGAGAAGCCCGTCCAGTAACAGATGTTGTCACTTGTCTTTGGAGAGGACGAGACAGTGTTTGTTCAGTTTCAGTTTCGTTTTCATTAACACATAACCCACGTACACTTCAAACACCAAGCCTATTACCTCTTCCACCACAACCTCGCTTTTTCCCACTCATGTTGCATGTACCCTTCCCCGATTTTAACCTGCTGTTTCACAACCTTAAGCCCACACCTGTCATTAAAGAAACAATCAATATTTATTTTGTTAGATAATGTGCTTAAACAGCATTCTTAAGGTCCCGTCACACCAAACGATGCACCAGCGATCCAGACAATGATACGACCTGGTCAGGATTGCTGGTGCATCGCTACATGATCGCTGGTGAGCTGCCAAACAGGCAGACATACCAGCGATCAGGACCAGCGAGGACGCTGGTATCTAATGTAAATATCGGGTAATTAAGCGCGCGCCTCGCTTAGTTAACCACTGTGTACCTTGGATACCAGTGTGCTCACGCTGAGAGCTGGTATCCAAGGTACACAGCGTCTAAGTGCCGCGCGCACTTAGTTACCTGATATTTACCTTGCATACCAGCTCCCAGTGTCTGCTTACAGCGCTGGGAGCTCGCTGATTGTTGGTCTCCTGCTGCCACAGGCAGCGATGCGCGCTGGCCAGAGGGAGACCAACGATCAAAAAATGGCCCAGGACAGTCCTGCACGATCAGCGATACCCGGGGGGGGGGGGGGGCGGTCGCTGATATGTGTCACACACAGCGAGATCGCAGGCGAGATCGCTGATGCATCAAAAAATCAGCGATCTCGCTAGTGATCTCGCTAGTGATCTCGCTATGTGTGATGGGCCCCTAAGACCTAACAATTTAAATTAGCAAATAGAGCCTCCTTATAACTAACTGCAACTCAGTTTTATGCCAAACTATTTAGATTAGTAAATGGGGCCTCCTGACTGCAATACAATTTTAGCCCAAAAAATTGGATTAGCCTCCTGACTCAACCCCAATATTAGGCCGAACAATTTTTATTAGCAAATGGAGCTCGTCGCAGAACCCTTATATTGGGACAAACCATTTTGATTATCAAATCAGGCCTCCTGATTCCTTATTGCACCACAGTTTTAGCACACACGATTTAGATGAGTGAATAGGTGCTGCTGGCTAAACCTCCATATTAGGCCAAATAATTTTGATGAGCAAATAGGGCCTCCTGATTCCTCACTGCAACAGAGTTTTATTCCAAATGATTTGGATTAGCAAAAAGGGACTCCTGATTGAACCCCAATATTAGGGTGAACGATTTTGATGAGCTAATTGGGCCTTCTGATTCCTGACTGCAGCAGAATTTTATCCCAAACAATGTAGATTAGCAAATAGGGCCTTCTGGCTAAACCACTATATATATGGACAAATGATTTTGATGAACAAGTGGGCCTCCTAACTCCTGACTGCAACACAGTTTTGTCCGAAAGTGATTTGGATTTGCAAATAGGGCCTCCTGGCTGAACTCCTATATTAGGACTAACAATTTTGGTGAGCAAATGGGACCTCCTGATTCCTGACTGCTACACAGTTTTATCCCAAATGATTTGGATTAGTAAATAGGCCCTCCTGGCTGAATCCCTATATTAGGACTAACGATTTTGATGAGCAAAATGGGTTTCTTGATTCCTCTCTGCAACACCGTTTTAGGCCAAACTTTTTGGATTAGAAATATGACCTTGCTGAACATCCTTTTAATTAGAATGAACAATTTTTATGAGCAAATGAGACCTCATGAGTCCTGTCTGCAAAACAGTTTTATCCCAAACAATTTGGATTAGCAAATAGAGCCTCTTGGCTGAACTCTTGTATTTGGACTAACAAGTTTGATGAGCAAATGGGGCCTCCTGATTCCTCACTGCAAAACAGCTTTAGCCCAAGCGATTTGAATAAGCAAATAGGTCCTCCTGGCTGAACCCATATATCAGGATGAGTAATTTTGATGAGCAAATGGGACTTCCTGACTGCAACACAGCAAATAGGGACTCCTGGCTAAACCCCAATATTAGGCCTAATGATTTTGATGAGCAAATAGCGTCTACTGATTCCTCAATAGAACACAGTTTTAGCCCAAATGATTGGGATTAGCAAATGGGGCCTCCTGATTGCAACACAGTTTTAGCACAATCTAGTTAGATGCTGGAAGATCGATTTCACACAGGACAGGATCCTATCTAAATAAAGGACAAGTTCACTTTCAGCAACAGCAGGAGCATCCTCTCTGCACTATTATACTAAGAAAATGGTGCCAGCAAAACAAAATGTCCTCTTTTTATATGGAGAGGGATAAGTGACTATCACAGAAGACCTTGTGTCATGACATTGGTGATGGTTTCTGCACCCTTATTGGCTGCCGGAATGTACACACATTAAGTTATTACAGAATACAATGGAAAAAAAATACTCTGCCACTTCTCTGACTCAGACACACCACCTCCCCTCATAAAACACATTCCCCCTGTTAACATACAGCACCACCATCCTTGACAAAGTCCAAACAAAACCATTGTGGAAACTCAATCATTTACCGATCTGTGACCAAATTTCGGCGGCTTTGAGGAAAAATGCTCAGGAAACCGAACACGAATTAGAATGTGCTACGTTTGTGATGAATTTGAAATTGGGGAATGTTTTTCAAACAAGTTCGCTCATCTCTAGTTCTGACTACCCAATGACACAGTAACAATATATGCTATGATGCACAATGCATCTGTGGTACAGTAGCAGACTGTTTTTCAAGCAATACATGCTACAAAATGTTTTCACTACATTTTTGGATTCACATTGATTTTTTTCCTCTTAGTTATAGATTATTTTGACCTATACCGAGATAATTAAGGGCTTTACCAGGAGTAGCTGACGAGCTGTGGTGGTGTCACAATCGTGACCCCATGGTGCCAACCTCTGCAGCCTAGGTAGGGGTCTTGCTCACTGTAAGACCCCCTGGAACCGATTAATATTTTAAGGTGACATTTCACTAGACCCTATAACATATCTTCAATACTTGTCACATCAAATTAATTCAATGGTAGCCCTAGTATATTGTTTTTTCTTTTGTCATACTGTGTATCTATGTTGTATCAATAATTAACTGATAATACAGATTAACCTCATATTTACATATACACTGGTTTTCAATTAAAAATATTATCCCTATTTTAGACAAGTGGACCATCATTTGAATTGATTCCTTCCCTAAATTGTGCATTATCCACTGGTTGAATGAATCTAAATTCTAAAGTTTTTTTTCCTTTAGATTATTTTTGTATTGTGTGTGGGTTTTTAAAGTAATTTTTAAAATATGCATAATTAAGAATTTATTGTAATAGGAATTTATGTAAATTAACCTTTTGGACTGACCGACAGCACTGTAGTTATTCAATAATAAAATTAATCATCAGAAATACAAATTTCCTAATAATTGTGCCAACTGTATGTATTAAAAATGATTTGTATGGCTGCCCTTTTGTGTTCAATTCATTCCTTACATTGATACAAGTGTTTTAGCCTTGATCATCTCATGTTCAAAGTTTGCAAAGTACCTACTGCATTTCCATTTATTCAAAGAAAGGGATGATCTGAATTGGCAAAAAGATACAGCAAAACCTTACTCAAAAACAAACTATTCTTAAAGGAGAAATGCAGTAACCAAACACTGCATAAAAGATACAAACAAATTAACAAAGGGAAACTAAGGTTATGTTCACGGTAATACAGTGTTCTCCGATGAGCACTACGTTGGACTTTTCATTGGAATCCCCGATAGAGCTATTCACTTGAAAGAAGCCATATGGAGTCATGGTTACACTGTCTGTTTTTCTCTATACCGGCATTGTTTGTCTCTTTTTTAGTTGCACAAATATGTGGTGTGTGAAATTTTTGTTTGTGCATGAAAAAATGTGCATACTGCTGCAACAGAGGCCATGTCCTCAGTGACTCCATCGCATTTATTCAAGTGAATGACTTTGATGGGACGCTGAAAGGATTCCATTGGAATACAGTTTTATGGGGATTCTAATGGAAACCTTAACATAATTCTTCCCAGAATGAATGTTATTAATATTAACCTAGCCTTGCTGAGTTCAGGGTAAAAAGGATTTTCTGTGATTCAACTACTGTAATTGGCGCAACAGAGAAAAGATCAGTACAAAAGTGGCAACTCTGCATGAGTAAATTTATTTGAATAGGATTGAAATCTACTCACACTGTAAAAAAAAATTCTCCAGAATTTTTTTTTTTTAACTGTTTTCCTTGCCCTTCAACTGCCATTTCACTGAACTCAAGAGAGCTAGACAAACGGATAAAATTATTATAATGACTAGATTATGGCCCGATGCTATCGCATCGGGAGGATGCGATAGCATCACACCTCTTGCCATGTTAACCCTCAACACACACACTCCTCAACACACACTCCTCTCACCTTTCACCATCTCCACTCACTCTTTCACTCCACATACGACCCCTTCTCTCACTCCGTCTCTCATACTCACGCCGTCATCGCCGCTGCTCCACGATCCCCGACATCTTCTTCCGCCGGCGCCATCCTGGATCCAGACTTTGTCCACGCCGGCGACATGTTCTTGCGGCGACGCCATCTTGAGTATCGTGAAATCCCGCGATAGTAATCTCGCGAGATTTCGCCGACGCCATCTTTTTGGATCCCGAGTCGTCCACGCCAGCGACATGTTCTTGCGGCGATGCCATCTTGAATCTCGCGGGATTTCACAAAATCCAAGATGGCGTCCCGCAAGAACATGTCGGCGGCCTGGAGAACGTCTGGATCCTGGATCGCGGCGGAGGAAGATGTCGGGGCAGCGACGATGACGGTGTGAGTATGAGAAACGGAGTGAGAGAAAGGAACGTATGTGGAGTGAAAGAGTGAGTGGACATGAGTGGAGGTGAAAGGTGAGAGGAGTGTGTGTTGAGGTGGTGTGGTGTGTTGAGGGTTAACGTGCGTGTGTGTGTGGTGACGTCACCGGTTACAACTGGACGGAAGTTGTTACAACCGGAAGCTGGTTAGGGCATTTATTATTATAGATGATGAGGAAGAAGCCGTCTGTTGTTGGCGGTGATGGCGTGTAGAGGCTTCTTCAGCCAATGTAATAGATTTAGAGTTAGGGGATTCGTGTGTGAGACGACGGCGTTTATAAGCCTTAATCTTGTCAAGTCGATGCTGTTTTTCCTCAGGAGTCTCATTAGCACGGCGTTGTTTTTGTCGTAGTGCTAAAGCTGCTTTCCTTTCACTGGCATTGGCATACTGTGCATCGGTATTGAATGGTGGTATTGATAGGGCAGAAACAGATTGCTGATTAGTTATGTCAGTGAACGGCATATGGGATGAAGTGTAGCAGTAAATTGTTCCACATGCTGATGTGGAAGCATCCTGTTGTGAGTCTAATAATAATGATGAGGAAGAGGCCGTCTGTTGTCGGCGGTGACGGCGTGCAGAGGCTTCTTCAGCCAATCTTATGGATTTAGAGTTAGGGGATTCGTGTGTGAGGTGACGGCGTTTATAAGCCTTAATCTTCTCAAGGCGATGGTGTTTTTCCTCAGGAGTCTCATTAGCACGGCGTTGTTTTTGTCGTAGTGCTAAAGCTGTTTTCCTTTCACTGGCATTGGCATACTTTTTGTTATGACTCATGTTGGCACAGGTAAAGGAGTCTATTTGGCAGTTATCTGGCAGTGAAGAAGGCGTCCTGGAGTATTGTAGATTAAACAGATACTAATTGACCCTGTAATTGCCCAGCAGTAGTTATGAAGTGGTAGTGGCAAATTGGCCCTGTAGTTAGACACCGGCAGAGGAGCAAGGCAGCAGTAGTTATGGCGGTAGAGGCAAATTGGCCCTGTAATTAGACACCGGCAGAGGAGCAAGGCAGCAGTAGTTATGGCGGTAGAGGCAAATTGGCCCTGTAATTAGACACCGGCAGAGGAGCAAGGCAGCAGTAGTTATGGCGGTAGAGGCAAATTGGCCCTGTAATTAGACACAGGCAGTGAACAGTCAGAGGAGCAAGGCAGCAGTACTTATGGTGGTAGAGGCAAATTGGCCTTGTAATTAGACACCGGCAGAGGAGCAAGGCAGCAGTAGTTATGGCGGTATTGGCAAATTGGCCCTGTAATTAGACACCAGCAGAGAAGCAATGCAGCAGTAGTTATGGCGGTAGAGGCAAATTGATCCTGTAATTAGACACCGGCAGAGGAGCAAGGCAGCAGTAGTTATGGCGGTAGAGGCAAATTGGCCCTGTAAATTAGACACCGGCAGAGGAGCAAGGCAGCAGTAGTTATGGCGGTAGAGGCAAATTAGCCCTGTAATTAGACACCGGCAGAGGAGCAAGGCAGCAGTAGTTATGGCGGTAGAGGCAAATTAGCCCTGTAATTAGACACCGGCAGAGGAGCAAGGCAGAAGTAGTTATGGCGGTAGAGGCAAATTAGCCCTGTAATTAGACACCGGCAGAGGAGCAAGGCAGCAGTAGTTATGGCGGTAGAGGCAAATTAGCCCTGTAATTAGACACCGGCAGAGGAGCAAGGCAGCAGTAGTTATGGCGGTAGAGGCAAACTGGCCCTGTAATTAGACACCGGCAGAGGAGCAAGGCAGCAGTAGTTATGGCAGTATAGGCAAATTGGCCCTGTAATTAGACACCGGCAGAGGACAAAGGCAGCAGTAGTTATGGCGGTATAGGCAAATTGGTCCTGTAATTAGACACCGGCAGAGGAGCAAGGCAGCAGTAGTTATGGCAGTACAGGCAAATTGGTCCAGTAATTAGACACCGGCAGTAAACAGGCATAGGACCAAGGCAGCAGTAGTTATGGTGGTACAGGCAATGCCAAGCGTCCGCACAGCAAGTCGGTGTGAGGTAAATGACGCAATTTCACGAATGCAAGATGGCGTCGGCGAAATCTCGCGAGATTTCGCCGACGTCGTTAACACCTCTTGCCATGTTAACCCTCAACACACGACACCGCCTCAACACACACTCCTCTCACCTTTCACCTCCACTCATGTCCACTCACTCTTTCACTCCACATACGTTCCTTTCTCTCACTCCGTTTCTCATACTCACACCGTCATCGTCGCTGCCCCGACATCTTCCTCCGCCGCCGCGATCCAGGATCCAGACGTTCTCCAGGCCGCCGACATGTTCTTGCGGGACGCCATCTTGGATTTCGTGAAATCCCGCGATATTCAAGATAGCGTCGCCGCAACAACATGTCGCTGGCGTGGACGACATCGGGATCCAAAAAGATGGCGTCGGCGAAATCTCGCGAGATTACGCCGAAGCCATTTTGGATCCCGATGTCGCCCACGCCAGTGACATATTCTTGCGGGACGCCATCTTGGATGTCGTGAAGTCCCGCGATATTCAAGATGGCGTCGCCGCAACATGTCGCTGGCATGGGCGACATCGGGATCCAAAATGGCGTCGGCGTAATCTCGCGAGATTTCGCCGACGCCATCTTTTTGGATCTCGATGTCGTCCACGCCAGCGACATATTGTTGCGGCGACGCCATCTTGAATCTCGCGGGATTTCACGACATCCAAGATTGCGTCCCGCAAGAACATGTCGGCGGCCTGGAGAACGTCTGGATCCTGGATCGCGGCGGCGGAGGAAGATGTCGGGGCAGCGACGATGACGGTGTGAGTATGAGAAACGGAGTGAGAGAAAGGAACGTATGTGGAGTGAAAGAGTGAGTGGACATGAGTGGAGGTGAAAGGTGAGAGGAGTGTGTGTTGAGGCGGTGTGGTGTGTTGAGGGTTAACATGTGCGTGTGTGTGGTGACGTCACCGGTTACAACTGGACGGAAGTTGTTACAACCGGAAGCTGCTTAGGGCATTTATTATTATAGATCATTACAATGCTCACCTGTTCTACCACCCATGTAACCCATTGATGGGTCCTCCACTCCTCTTTTCTTCTTCCCTCATTGTGCATATCATCTTCAGCCTCCTCATTCAAGGCCACAATGTTAGGCCTCTAACATCATTATACCTCTAATGTTACCACTGAAATGTCTTACAGGTGTGCAGGCATCTGTTTCCTCCATTGCAGTGTCTCAGCATGCAAGATTAAATGAAAATAAAACAGAAAAGAGCAATGTTGCTTCAAGGTGAGTGAAAGCACCATAGGTGAATATAGTGAACGTTGAGGTTTAATTACAGAACTGTATGCCTAAATCTTCAATAATAAGTTCAATGAAAAGATGAAATCCATGGTTGTGTGTCTTTTGGCCAGTGTTGGCCAAAATACATATAACATGTGGGTAATGGGAAAGGCAGCGGGACATAAAGTCAGCCATGTGTGCCAGACTTCCAACATTCAAGACTTTCCTGTCCCCACAAGGAGGAGGACTCTCCATCTCTTACTCTTCCCCTGCCACATCCTCTTCTTCAGCCCATCCACGCTGAATAGATGAGACAAAGCTGATGCAGATAGTACCCTCTGTAGCACAGGAAACCATCTCCTGTTCCTCCTCCTGAGCCTCCTCCTCATTATCACCCAATCCGCGCAGAGAAAATGAGATGACACTGAACTCAGTATTATTATTATTACCGACGGACATGTTGTAGCTGGTATTCAACTGCTGCCCTCTGCTGCTCACAAACTATTGCCAAGATATGTAATTGTAATGTTGAGTACATAGTCAGGCCACAAACCAGTCGTTGACGCGCCACTTGCAAGCGCTACTGCAGTACTGCCAGACCTGCGGAAGCTGTGGGTGAATTGCGGAAATTGGTGCAGATGCAATGTACCTTCACAGGTAGCTCAGAAAAATCTGGTACAATAAGCTGGGATAGCACAGACGTCAAGATCCAATTTAGATGAAACGTCAGGTATCCCAAAAATTAGGTTTAAAATATAACTTTTGTTAAATTAATATAGAAAGAGGTTTTTTTAAAAAAACAAACAAATAAAGTGCTAACAACGTGTAGAGTTCTAATGTAAGAGGAAGCAAACAAAAAGGTTGCTGGTACCATGTGCACAAAAAAAGCTTGGACAAATACACGCTCCCAGAAGAAGCGTGATGCGAAACAGCATTGGGGTGTGGGAAACACAAGTAACCCAGGAATCTTTCATCATTTGGTTTTTCACCATATTCTATGATAAATGACAAATTCTAAAGTACTGTGCATTGGTATTTGAAATTGGTATATCCTGCTGTAACCATACATGATCCTTGTTAGGGCTGGCGGAACGCACCAAATTATAAAATAATAGTAGGTGCGTTTGCAGCCCGGGGTCCACCGTGCAGAGGTGGTACACTGCTGCTAGGAAATGGTGGAAGAATAGAGCGGCATGAAAACAGTCACACGTGGGTTACGTCACCCAGTGTGAACAGGGGCGAACTCTGTTGACTCACAGAGCCGCACAGCTGCTGAACGTAAATACCGGAGTCTGTTTAGCTCACAGAGCCCGGCAAAACACGCACAGAAAGCTGCCACAGAACTCTACCCCAAGGACACGGGGTTAGAGTTCCTCTAGGCCCTCTGAGCACATGGCGTTGCTGCCGCGAACGCCGCTATAGACGCTGGCTGCGGAGTGTGGAGCACGTGCACTGTGGCATGCCGAGTCACTGATGGGGACTAATGCCCGATTCCAACTCTGACCTACCTACACCTAAGCCTGAGCGCTAGCAGGCTAGACTGCACAACACATGCGTACCAAGGGTAGTGGTTTCTTAATGAGTCATTCACCAGAGACATTCATACGTGCATACAGTGGGGAAAAAAAGTATTTAGTCAGTCAGCAATAGTGCAAGTTCCACCACTTAAAAAGATGAGAGGCGTCTGTAATTTACATCATAGGTAGACTTCAACTATGGGAGACAAACTGAGAAAAAAAAATCCAGAAAATCACATTGTCTGTTTTTTTTTCATTTTATTTGCATATTATGGTGGAAAATAAGTATTTGGTCAGAAACAAAATTTCATCTCAATACTTTGTGGTATATCCTTTGTTGGCAATGACAGAGGTCAAACGTTTTCTGTAAGTCTTCACAAGGTTGCCACACACTGTTGTTGGTATGTTGGCCCATTCCTCCATGCAGATCTCCTCTAGAGCAGTGATGTTTTTGGCTTTTCGCTTGGCAACACGGACTTTCAACTCCCTCCAAAGGTTTTCTATAGGGTTGAGATCTGGAGACTGGCTAGGCCACTCCAGGACCTTGAAATGCTTCTTACAAAGCCACTCCTTCGCTGCCCTGGCGGTGTGCTTTGGATCATTGTCATGTTGAAAGACCCAGCCACGTTTCATCTTCAATGCCCTTGCTGATGGAAGGAGGTTTGCACTCAAAATCTCACGATACATGGCCCCATTCATTCTTTCATGTACCCGGATCAGTCGTCCTGGCCCCTTTGCAGAGAAACAGCCCCAAAGCATGATGTTTCCACCACCATGCTTTACAGTAGGTATGGTGTTTGATGGATGCAACTCAGTATTCTTTTTCCTCCAAACACGACAAGTTGTGTTTCTACCAAACAGTTCCAGTTTGGTTTCATCAGACCATAGGACATTCTCCCAAAACTCCTCTGGATCATCCAAATGCTCTCTAGCAAACTTCAGACGGGCCCGGACATGTACAGGCTTAAGCAGTGGGACACGTCTGGCACTGCAGGATCTGAGTCCATGGTGGCGTAGTGTGTTACTTATGGTAGGCCTTGTTACATTGGTCCCAGCTCTCTGCAGTTCATTCACTAGGTCCCCCCGCGTGGTTCTGGGATTTTTGCTCACCGTTCTTGTGATCATTCTGACCCCACGGGGTGGGATTTTGCATGGAGCACCAGATCGAGGGAGATTATCAGTGGTCTTGTATGTCTTCCATTTTCTAATTATTGCCCCCACAGTTGATTTCTTCACTCCAAGCTGGTTGGCTACTGCAGATTCAGTCTTCCCAGCCTGGTGCAGGGCTACAATTTTGTTTCTGGTGTCCTTTGACAGCTCTTTGGTCTTCACCATAGTGGAGTTTGGAGTCAGACTGTTTGAGGGTGTGCACAGGTGTCTTTTTATACTGATAACAAGTTTAAACAGGTGCCATTACTACAGGTAATGAGTGGAGGAAAGAGGAGACTCTTAAAGAAGAAGTTACAGGTCTGTGAGAGCCAGAAATCTTGATTGCTTGTTTCTGACCAAATACTTATTTTCCACCATAATATGCAAATAAAATGAAAAAAAAACAGACAATGTGATTTTCTGGATTTTTTTTTCTCAGTTTGTCTCCCATAGTTGAGGTCTACCTATGATGTAAATTACAGACGCCTCTCATCTTTTTAAGTGGTGGAACTTGCACTATTGCTGACTGACTAAATACTTTTTTTCCCCACTGTACATCACTCACTCCATATAGTCTGTAAATACAGTCTATACTAGCGCATGGGCGAGCGGCCATGCAGACCCTTTATAGCCACGGGCGTCTGGGACCTTCCTGGCTTCTCGGATGGGCCAATCCAAACATGAGCAGGACCTGAGCACGTGACCCTCGATCTCCAATGGGAGATCACTCCACGGGCATGCTCAGTGGCCCGACATGAGGACTTAGTCCCTGGAGAATCTCGCTGCTGAGCAGCATGCATTGTCATGGCTGTGCCAGAGGTGGCAGCAGCAAGCAAACTCACGGAGTTGGCCTGGGCAGAGCGCCGGGACCGACGAATCTGCTGAGCAGGCTCCAGTGCAGCTGAAGAAGAATGAGAGACCGCTGGGTGCAAGGCTCGGGATTCCTGCTGTGCAGTGGCAGGAACCCGACGCCTAACATTACCCCCCCTCCTAGGGCCCCCTCCCCCCTGAGCCTCGCTACGCTCAAACGCCGGAATGAGGAGCGGAGCGTGGATGTTCTCCACTGGCTCCCAGGTCCGAGCCTCTGGACCATGACCATTCCAATCCACTAAATAAAACTTTTTGCCCCGCATCACCTTGCATCCCACAATGGCTTTGACCTCAAACTTGTCCGAAGACAAGTCTGATGTCCCGGCAGATGACTCGGAGAACCAGGACAAGTGAACAGGCTTAAGGAGGGACACGTGGAATGTATCAGAGATAGCCAAGTGTGGTGGAAGGGCCAGACAGTAGACCACAGAGCTGATCTGCTTGAGGACCTTGAAGGGGCCAATGTAGCGTGGTGCAAATTTAGCGGACTCTACCCGCAGCCTGATGTTTCGGGCGGAGAGCCACACCAAGTCGCCAGGGGCAAAAGTCAGAGCAGGGCGAAGGTGTGCATCAGCGGAGGTCCTCATTCTCACCTTGAAAGCCCGGATAGCATCCTGGGTGCGATCCCAAATGTCGTGTGCCTCCACCGCCCAGTCTGCCACCCTGGAGTCGGTGGATGACACGGGCATGGGCACAGGGACGCGCGGATGCTGGCCGTAATTTAGGAGGAATGGGGTCTGACCGGTGGAGTCCGCCACAGCATTGTTCAAAGTGAACTCTGCCCACGGCAGCAAGGATGCCCAGTCGTCCTGCCTGGCCGAGACAAAATGTCGAAGATATGTGATCAGGATCAGGTTGGCTCTCTCTACCAACCCGTTTGTCTTGGGATGATAGGCCGAGGAGAGATTCAGCTCAATGCTGAGCAGGGAACAAAGCTCTCTCCAAAACCGGGATGCAAACTGAGGACCCCGGTCACTGACGATCTTGTCCGGCATGCCATGCAGGCGGAAAACGTGCTTAATGAACAACACTGCCAGGCCCCGCACAGAAGGTAACCGGGTGAGAGGTACCAGGTGCACCATCTTAGAGAAATGGTCGGTGACAACCCAAATGACCATGCTGCCACTGGACTTGGGTAGCCCCACCACAAAATCCATACCGACCATCTCCCAGGACCTGTCCGCTACTGGCAGAGGAAAAAGAAGCCCAGCGGGCCGCAGCCGAGAGGACCTATTCTGGGCGCAAGAGACGCACACCAGAATATAGTCCCTGACGTCTCGGGCCATATGCGGCCACCAGTACGTCCTCGCCAGAAGCTCAGAGGTCCGTTTTATCCTGAAATGTCCACCCACCCTGGACGAATGAGTCCAAGAGAGGACCTCTGGTCGCAGATGGGCAGGGACAAATGTCTTGCCCGGAGGTACTGACTCAAGGGCAACTGGAGCCACAGTCCTCAGGCTCTCGGATGGGATGATCAGCCGAGGCTCCTCCTTCTCTTCCTCCGATGACACCACGGAGCGGGAGAGAGCATCGGCCCGGACGTTCTTCTCCCCGGAGAGAAAATGGAGGGTGACGTGGAACCGGGAAAAGAACAAAGACCATCTTGCCTGGCGAGAATTTAGCTGCTGGGCTGTTTGTAAATACACCAAGTTTTTGTGGCTGGTAAACACCTGGAAAGGATGGTGAGCCCCCTCCAGAAGGTGTCTCCACTCCGAGAAGGCCAGCTTCATCGCTAGCAACTCCCTGTCCCCGATGGCATAATTCCTCTCCGCCGGTGTGAAGGTCTTGGAGAAAAAGAAGCATGGGTGCTACTGATCTTGCGTGTCCTTCTGAAACAGGACCGCTCTAGCACCGACGGAAGAGGCATCTACTTCCAGAATGAAGGGCTTATCTACATCGGGGCGATGTAGAATGGGAGCGCTAGCGAAATGGGACTTAATGGAGGAGAAGGCCTTGGAGACCAGTTCTGACCACAACTTGGGGTTTGCACCCTTCTTGGTGAGGGCTGCCAAGGGTGCTACCAAAGTCGAGAAGTGGGGGATGAATTGGCGATAGTAATTTATGAACCCCATAAAGCGCTGCACCGCTTTGAGAGAATGAGGTTCCTGCCAATCCATCACCGCCTGTAGCTTGGCAGGATCCATGGCCAACCCCCGGGCGGAGATGATATAGCCCAGGAAAGGCAAGGGCTCCTGCTCAAACACACATTTCTCCAACTTGGCAGCGAGGGAGTTTGCCCGCAGGCGATCGAAAACTTTGCAAACATCTCTCCGGTGGGAGTCAATATCTGGTGAGTAGATGAGAATATCATCCAGATAGACTACAACCAAGGTGGTTAGCATATCCCGGAAGATATCGTTCACAAAGTCTTGGAAGACGGCCGGGGCATTACAGAGGCCGAAGGGCATCACCAGGTATTCATAGTGCCCATCCCTGGTGTTAAATGCCGTCTTCCATTCATCCCCATCACGGATGCGAATCAGGTTGTAAGCCCAAGTTAGGTAAACACTCTCGCTCCCCGTAGCCTATCAAACAGCTCTGATATCAGGGGCAGAGGATACTTATTCTTAACGGTGATGGCGTTAAGACCCCTGTAATCAGTGCAAGGACGTAGTTCCCCACTCTTCTTCTGGACGAAGAAGAATCCCGCCCCCACTGGTGACACTGACTTCCTAATGAATCCTCTTGCCAGATTCTCCCTGATGTATTGAAACATGGCCTCTGTCTCCGGGAGAGATAGGGGATAGACTCGACCCCAGGGAGGTTCAGCACCAGGCAAGAAGTCAATAGGACAGTCATAGGGGCGATGCGGTGGAAGGGTCTCCGTCGCCTTTTTGAAGAACACGTCCGCATACTGTCTATAGTGTTTGGGGAGTGAGGAGAGATCTGCAGGAACCTCGGTGGAGGCAACCTGAACGCACTCCCTCAGACATCTACCCTCACATGATTTACTCCTCCCAATAATCCTCCCTGAGGACCACTCTATATGGGGGGAGTGGTACCGTAACCAGGGGACCCCTAGAAGTACCTGGTCAATACCCTCGGGCATGACGAGGAGGGATATCATCTCCTGATGAGATGGAGCCACAGAGAGTAACAAGGGGGCGGTCTGGTGGGTTATCTGTGAGGGTAGAGTGGCGCCGTTCACCACTCTGATGGTGACAGGTGTAGACATCATAACCAGAGGTATAGCGTGCCGTTGACCGAAGGCTGATGACTAGAGTTGAGCGAAACGAGTCGAAAAAATTCAAAAGTCGCCGACTTTTGGCAAAGTCGGGTTTCATGAAACGAAACCCGACCCTAAGATGAGGTCGGCCACGAGGTCGGCGACTTACGCGCCAAAGTCGCGTTTCAAAAGTTTGTTTTGCGCTCTTTTTCAGCCAATCAGGATCCACGGACACTGTGGGCAACGTGATGACATAGGCACGGGTCACCACCATCTTTCAGAAGGGCATGCAAGTGATTGGCTTGCTTTGGTGGGCGTCACAGGGGGTATAAAAGGGCGTGCACGCCGACCGCCATCTTACTTCTGCCGATCTTAGTATAGGGAGAGGTTGCTGCTGATTCTGTAGGGAGAGCGTTAGGCAGGGAAGAAGACAAAAAAACTGCTTCTGCTGCTAGCGATTTGGCCTGCACAACACACCAGTCACTGTGTGTGCAGTGCAAGGGGAGGCTATATAGTGGTGTATCAGTGGTGTTGGTTGTTGGGCTGCCTTCTAAGGCTTCCTGACATTCCTGCATTGCTGTTTACCCACTGCTCCGCAAACTGCTTTTTTAAAAGCAATCCAATCTCCCTTATCCTCTAGTCACTTTTGTCACAGCTGTGCCATCGAGCCTGTCACATAGCGCTCAGATATTCATTGGGCCTCACACAATCCAAAAGTGTCCAGTGTCCAAAAGTGTGTGCAGAGATTCAAAATCTCCCTTATCCTCTAGTCACTTTGGTCACAGCTGTGCCATCGAGCCTGTCACATAGCGCTCAGATATCAGTGGGCCTCACACAATCCAAAAGTGTCCATCCAGTGTCCAAAAGTGTGTGCAGAGATTCAAAATCTCCCTTATCCTCTAGTCACTTTGGTCACAGCTGTGCCATCGAGCCTGTCACATAGCGCTCAGATATCAGTGGGCCTCACACAATCCAAAAGTGTCCATCCAGTGTCCAAAAGTGTGTGCAGAGATTCAAAATCTCCCTTATCCTCTAGTCACTTTTGTCACAGCTGTGCCATCGAGCCTGTCACATAGCGCTCAGATATTCATTGGGCCTCACACAATCCAAAAGTGTCCAGTGTCCAAAAGTGTGTGCAGAGATTCAAAATCTCCCTTATCCTCTAGTCACTTTGGTCACAGCTGTGCCATCGAGCCTGTCACATAGCGCTCAGATATCAGTGGGCCTCACACAATCCAAAAGTGTCCATCCAGTGTCCAAAAGTGTGTGCAGAGATTCAAAATCTCCCTTATCCTCTAGTCACTTTGGTCATAGCTGTGCCATCGAGCCTGTCACATAGCGCTCAGATATCAGTGGGCCTCACACAAACCAAAAGTGTCCAGTGTCCAAAAGTGTGTGCAGAGATTCAAAATCTCAATTATCCTCTAGTCACTTTGGTCACAGCTGTGCCATCGAGCCTGTCACATAGCGCTCAGATATTCATTGGGCCTCACACAATCCAAAAGTGTCCAGTGTCCAAAAGTGTGTGCAGAGATTCAAAATCTCCCTTATCCTCTAGTCACTTTGGTCACAGCTGTGCCATCGAGCCTGTCACATAGCGCTCAGATATCAGTGGGCCTCACACAATCCAAAAGTGTCCATCCAGTGTCCAAAAGTGTGTGCAGAGATTCAAAATCTCCCTTATCCTCTAGTCACTTTGGTCACAGCTGTGCCATCGAGCCTGTCACATAGCGCTCAGATATCAGTGGGCCTCACACAATCCAAAAGTGTCCAGTGTCCAAAAGTGTGTGCAGAGATTCAAAATCTCCCTTATCCTCTAGTCACTTTTGTCACAGCTGTGCCATCGAGCCTGTCACATAGCGCTCAGATATTCATTGGGCCTCACACAATCCAAAAGTGTCCAGTGTCCAAAAGTGTGTGCAGAGATTCAAAATCTCCCTTATCCTCTAGTCACTTTGGTTACAGCTGTGCCATCGAGCTTGTCACATTGCGCTCAGATATCAGTGGGCCTCACACAATCCAAAAGTGTCCATCCAGTGTCCAAAAGTGTGTGCAGAGATTCAAAATCTCCCTTATCCTCTCGTCACTTTTGTCACAGCTGTGCCATCGAGCCTGTGACATAGCGCTCAGATATCAGTGGCCCTCACACAATCCAAAAGTGTCCAGTGTCCAAAAGTGTGTGCAGAAATTCAAAATCTCCCTTATCCTCTAGTCACTTTGGTCACAGCTGTGCCATCGAGCCTGTCACATAGCGCTCAGATATCAGTGGGCCTCACACAATCCAAAAGTGTCCAGTGTCCACAAGTGTCTGCAGAAATTCAAAATCTCCCTTATCCTCTCGTCACTTTTGTCACAGCTGTGCCATCGAGCCTGTGACATAGCGCTCAGATATCAGTGGCCCTCACACAATCCAAAAGTGTCCAGTGTCCACAAGTGTCTGCAGAAATTCAAAATCTCCCTTATCCTCTCGTCACTTTTGTCACAGCTGTGCCATCGAGCCTGTGACATAGCGCTCAGATATCAGTGGGCCTCACACAATCCAAAAGTGTCCAGTGTCCACAAGTGTCTGCAGAAATTCAAAATCTCCCCTGTCCTATAGACACCTTGTACCTTGTTTTACATTACTATATAGTTTGTTGGATTTTGTCTACATTTCTACCAAAAATGAGAAGGCTGGTGGAAGAGGCCGTGGAATTGGGCGGGGGTTGGCAGCTGGTAATGATGGTGTTGGTGGTGGATCTGATGGTAGTGGCAAGAGCAAAATAGGACCGAATGCAGGAGGTGTTGAGCCTGCGTCATCGTCTGGCTACATAAGGACTCGAGCGCTTAGTTTTCTAGGAGTTGGCAAACCGCTTTTAAAGACAGAGCATCAGGAAAAAGTTTTGTCTTACATTGCTGACTCAGCCTCCAGCTCTATCGCCTCCTCTTCTTCAGTTGTAAAAAGTAAAAGCACTGAGTCGTCATTGGAGGCTCATGTTCATGAACCACACCTTTCCTTGTGTCCTTCACCCCAACCAAGATTGAAGGATGACGCAGGCCATACTACTGATTACTCCATGGAGCTGTTTTCACATACCATGCCTGGATTATCAAGTGAAATGGTGAATTACCCAGGCCAAGATGAATCTGACATGGAGTGCACTGATGCACAGCCGCTGATGGATGATTCTGCTGGTACATTCACTCAGAGCACTACATTGTCCTCGCAGTAAGACACAAAAACAGAACACAGTATGACAAACGTGCATAAATACTCTGCTGTAAAACATATGTAACTGTAAGTAGAAAGTGCTAGTAAAAGATGTTAACAAAACCAGGGTATTTTGTTGATACTTTTTTTGCAAAAAAATGTACGCTAAGCCACTCCGCCGCGTCAAGGCATACCCTTCTCGGAGCAGTCCTATCTAATATATTTAAAAACCTGAACATGTGAATAATACCTTCATGAGCAGGGTTCAGAAAGGTGCTGCCCGGTATGGGCTCGCTGGGCAAAATGGCTTTTTATGCATGTCCCAAAGGAGAGAGGCGGGGATCTCCCAAAGCTTGCATAAGCAAGAAATAAGTGGATTCAGAACACATGACACATGCACAAAAACTGAACGGGTCATAAGACCCTGTTCACACCACCCAAGAACTAAGACACAAAAACAGAACACAGTATGACAAATGTGCATAAATACTCTGCTGTAAAACATATGTAACTGTAAGTAGCAAGTGCTAGTAAAAGATTTTAACAAAACCAGGGTATTTTGTTGATACGTTTTTTTGCAAAAAAATGTACGCTAAGCCACTCCGCCGCGTCAAGGCATACCCTTCTCGGAGCAGTCCTATCTAATATATTTAAAAACCTGAACATGTGAATAATACCTTCATGAGCAGGGTTCAGAAAGGTGCTGCCCGGTATGGGCTCGCTGGGCAAAATGGCTTTTTACGCATGTCCCAAAGGAGAGAGGCGGGGATCTCCCAAAGCTTGCATAAGCAAGAAATCAATGGATTCAGAACACATGACAAAATACCCTGGTTTTGTTAACATCTTTTACTAGCACTTGCTACTTACAGTTACATATATTTTACAGCAGAGTATTTATGCACGTTTGTCATACTGTGTTCTGTTTTTGTGTCTTAGTTCTTGGGTGGTGTGAACAGGGTCTTATGACCCGTTCAGTTTTTGTGCATGTGTCATGTGTTCTGAATCCATTGATTTCTTGCTTATGCAAGCTTTGGGAGATCCCCGCCTCTCTCCTTTGGGACATGCATAAAAAGCCATTTTGCCCAGCGAGCCCATACCGGGCAGCACCTTTCTGAACCCTGCTCATGAAGGTATTATTCACATGTTCAGGTTTTTAAATATATTAGATAGGACTGCTCCGAGAAGGGTATGCCTTGACGCGGCGGAGTGGCTTAGCGTACATTTTTTTGCAAAAAAACGTATCAACAAAATACCCTGGTTTTGTTAACATCTTTTACTAGCACTTGCTACTTACAGTTACATATGTTTTACAGCTGAGTATTTATGCACGTTTGTCATACTGTGTTCTGTTTTTGTGTCTTAGTTCTTGGGTGGTGTGAACAGGGTCTTATGATCCGTTCAGTTTTTGTGCATGTGTCATGTGTTCTGAATCCATTGATTTCTTGCTTATGCAAGCTTTGGGAGATCCCCGCCTCTCTCCTTTGGGACATGCATAAAATGCCATTTTGCCCAGCGAGCCCATACCGGGCAGCACCTTTCTGAACCCTGCTCATGAATGTATTATTCACATGTTCAGGTTTTTAAATATATTAGATAGGACTGCTCCGAGAAGGGTATGCCTTGACGCGGCGGAGTGGCTTAGCGTACATTTTTTTGCAAAAAAACGTATCAACAAAATACCCTGGTTTTGTTAACATCTTTTACTAGCACTTGCTACATACAGTTACATATGTTTTACAGCAGAGTATTTATGCACGTTTGTCATACTGTGTTCTGTTTTTGTGTCTTAGTTCTTGGGTGGTGTGAACAGGGCCTTATGACCCGTTCAGTTTTTGTGCATGTGTCATGTGTTCTGAATCCATTGATTTCTTGCTTATGCAAGCTTTGGGAGATCCCCGCCTCTCTCCTTTGGGACATGCATAAAAAGCCATTTTGCCCAGCGAGCCCATACCGGGCAGCACCTTTCTGAACCCTGCTCATGAAGGTATTATTCACATGTTCAGGTTTTTAAATATATTAGATAGGACTGCTCCGAGAAGGGTATGCCTTGACGCGGCGGAGTGGCTTAGCGTACATTTTTTTGCAAAAAAACGTATCAACAAAATACCCTGGTTTTTTTAACATCTTTTACTAGCACTTGCTACTTACAGTTACATATGTTTTACAGCAGAGTATTTATGCACGTTTGTCATACTGTGTTCTGTTTTTGTGTCTTAGTTCTTGGGTGGTGTGAACAGGGCCTTATGACCCGTTCAGTTTTTGTGCATGTGTCATGTGTTCTGAATCCATTGATTTCTTGCTTATGCAAGCTTTGGGAGATCCCCGCCTCTCTCCATTGGGACATGCATAAAAAGCCATTTTGCCCAGCGAGCCCATACCGGGCAGCACCTTTCTGAACCCTGCTCATGAAGGTATTATTCACATGTTCAGGTTTTTAAATATATTAGATAGGACTGCTCCGAGAAGGGTATGCCTTGACGAGGCGGAGTGGCTTAGCGTACATTTTTTTGCAAAAAAAGTATCAACAAAATACCCTGGTTTTGTTAACATCTTTTACTAGCACTTGCTACTTACAGTTACATATGTTTTACAGCAGAGTATTTATGCACGTTTGTCATACTGTGTTCTGTTTTTGTGTCTTAGTTCTTGGGTGGTGTGAACAGGGTCTTATGACCCGTTCAGTTTTTGTGCATGTGTCATGTGTTCTGAATCCATTGATTTCTTGCTTATGCAAGCTTTGGGAGATCCCCGCCTCTCTCCTTTGGGACATGCATAAAAAGCCATTTTGCCCAGCAAGCCCATACCGGGCAGCACCTTTCTGAACCCTGCTCATGAAGTTATTATTCACATGTTCAGGTTTTTAAATATATTAGATAGGACTGCTCCGAGAAGGGTATGCCTTGACGCGGCGGAGTGGCTTAGCGTACATTTTTTTGCAAAAAAACGTATCAACAAAATACCCTGGTTTTGTTAACATCTTTTACTAGCACTTGCTACTTACAGTTACATATGTTTTACAGCAGAGTATTTATGCACGTTTGTCATACTGTGTTCTGTTTTTGTGTCTTAGTTCTTGGGTGGTGTGAACAGGGTCTTATGACCCGTTCAGTTTTTGTGCATGTGTCATGTGTTCTGAATCCATTGATTTCTTGCTTATGCAAGCTTTGGGAGATCCCCGCCTCTCTCCTTTGGGACATGCATAAAAAGCCATTTTGCCCAGCGAGCCCATACCGGGCAGCACCTTTCTGAACCCTGCTCATGAAGGTATTATTCACATGTTCAGGTTTTTAAATATATTAGATAGGACTGCTCCGAGAAGGGTATGCCTTGACGCGGCGGAGTGGCTTAGCGTACATTTTTTTGCAAAAAAAACGTATCAACAAAATACCCTGGTTTTGTTAACATCTTTTACTAGCACTTGCTACTTACAGTTACATATGTTTTACAGCAGAGTATTTATGCACGTTTGTCATACTGTGTTCTGTTTTTGTGTCTTAGTTCTTGGGTGGTGTGAACAGGGTATTATGACCCGTTCAGTTTTTGTGCATGTGTCATGTGTTCTGAATCCTTTGATTTCTTGCTTATGCAAGCTTTGGGAGATCCCCGCCTCTCTCCTTTGGGACATGCATAAAAAGCCATTTTGCCCAGCGAGCCCATACCGGGCAGCACCTTTCTGAACCCTGCTCATGAAGGTATTATTCACATGTTCAGGTTTTTAAATATATTAGATAGGACTGCTCCGAGAAGGGTATGCCTTGACGCGGCGGAGTGGCTTAGCGTACATTTTTTTGCAAAAAAACGTATCAACAAAATACCCTGGTTTTGTTAACATCTTTTACTAGCACTTGCTACATACAGTTACATATGTTTTACAGCAGAGTATTTATGCACGTTTGTCATACTGTGTTCTGTTTTTGTGTCTTAGTTCTTGGGTGGTGTGAACAGGGTCTTATGACCCGTTCAGTTTTTGTGCATGTGTCATGTGTTCTGAATCCATTGTCCTCGCAGTGTACAGAGCCAGATTCTGACCCTGATGAGACTCAGGTGCCCCTTCCCGCACACTATACCACCATACACGGTGACACAGAGGAAGGTGCACATGACATAGAAGAGGAGGTGATGGATGACCCAGTTGTTGACCCATATTGGCATCCATTGGGGGAAGAGGGTGCTGCTTCCAATAGCTCAGATGAGGAGCATCCACAGCAGACATCGACATCGCAACAGCTGTTATCTGGCAGGCCCGGAGCACTCCAAAGACAGGTTCCAAACATCAAAAGAGTTGCTGGACAGCTTATCCAGAGGGTCAAAAGATCACAGCGTGCTAGGACGCAAAATGTCTGCCAAAGTAGGAAGAGTGCAGTGTGGCACTTTTTTGAACAAAATCCTCATGATCAGGCCAAGGTTATCTGTAAGAAGTGCGCAAAGACCTTTAGCCGAGGGAAAAATCTGAAAAATTTGAATACCAGTTGCATGCTTAGACATTTAAACACCATGCACTTGCAAGCGTGGACACAACACCAAACCTCAAGTGCCACATGTGCAACTGATCACAACGAAGGTAGCCAGCAACGCTACATTGTTTCCCCCACTGTAAGCCCACCGGTTAGCACAGCAGCATATGTTGAGGTGTCGTTGCAAGACCACAGCAGTCAGGGAATCCCACTGTTATATCAACGAAAGACTGATTCTAGGCCATCAGAAAGAACACCAACTCCATCACCATCATCAACCCTCTCTCAGTCCGCCCTGTCCACCGCTACTTCCACCATATGCAGCTCTCAAGTCCAGCTCACCCTCCCAGACACTATGAGTAGGTCAAGAAAGTACTCAGTCTCTCATCCGCATACACTGGGTTTGAACGCCCACATTGCCATACTAATCTCGTTTGAGATGATGCCCTTTCGGTTGGTGGAAAGCACAGCTTTCCGCGAACTCATGGCCTATGCAGTACCACGCTATGACCTACCCAGTCGCCACTTCTTCTCTCGCAAAGCCATCCCAGCCCTCCACCATCATGTGAAAGGCCGCATTGTCCATGCACTCAAGCAGTCAGTGAGCGGAAAGGTGCACCTCACAACTGATGCATGGTCCAGTCGGCATGGCCAGGGTCGTTACGTGTCCATCACTGCGCACTGGGTTAATGTGGTGGATGCAGGGTCCACAGGGGACAGCGGTGGTGGGACAGTGCTGCCTAGCCCACGGTATTGGAAACAGTTGGCTGTAGGCGTTCGACCCTCCTCCTCCTCCTCCTCCTCCAGAAGCGAAAGCTCATCCACAGAGCGCAGTCGTACGAGCACTCCATCTGCAGCTGCCACTGTTGCACACGATGTGTCCCCCTATCGAGCAGCTAGTGGAAAGCGTCAGCAGGCTGTGTTGCAGATGATGTGTTTGGGCGACAGACACACCGCCGAGGTGCTGGCCGAGTACTTGAAGCGACAAACTGAGTCATGGCTGGGCAGTGTACATCTTGAGGCAGGCAAGGTAGTTAGTGATAACTGCCGTAATTTTGTGGCAGCCATAGCCCTTTCAAAACTCAGCCACATACCTTGCTTGGCTCACACCTTGAACCTGGTGGTGCAGTGCTTCCTCAAAAATTATCCGGAGTTAACAGCCCTGCTCCAGAAGGTGCGAAGACTGCGCGCACATCCGCCGGTCGCCTGTACACTCCGTTCGTATGCAGAAGCTGCAGCGATTGCTCCACCTTCCCAACCACCGCCTCATTATCGACATTGCAACAAGGTGGAACTCCACCCTGCACATGGTGGAGCGGCTGTGCGAGCAGAGGCAGGCCATAATGCATTTGTGGGAGGATACACGGCCAGGCACTTTGAGAGCAGACATGGAGTTGACAGGTGTGCAGTGGTCGAAGCTGAAAGACCTTTGTAAAGTCCTTCAGTGTTTTGAGGAATGCACACGGCTGGTAAGCGCAGACGACGCCTTCCTAAGCATGAGCATCCCACTTATGCATCTGCTCATGCAAACTTTGACGCACCTTAAGGAGCAGGCGTCTGCAGCCAATGTTGATGTGGAGGAAGAGGAGGAGGGAATCCTTGATGACATTCAGCCATTGTCTGCTCAGGGACCTCTCCTGGACGAGGTGGAGGAAGAAGAGGAGGAGGAGGATGATGATGGGGATGATTACTTAGGGGAGGAGGATGCATCTCGTGGGGCAAGTGAAAATGTTGGCGTGGCAAGGTCTGGTACAGGGTTTGTGCGTGACTGGAGGGATGTGGATTTGCCAGAAAGTGCTCCTCCACCCAGCACTCGCAGTGCATCATTGACACCGGGAACATTGGCCCACATGTCAGATTATGCCTTGCGGATCCTAAAAAGGGAGCCCCACATTGCCAAAATGATGAACGATGACGACTACTGGTTGGCCAGCATCCTGGATCCACGCTATAAAGGCAAATTACAAAACATCATGCCACAGGAGAACCTTGACCTAATATTGGCTAATAAACAAGCAACTCTGGTAAATCGGTTGCTTGAGGCATTCCCAGCACACAGCAGCGGTGATGGTTCTCACACGAGCCGTACCGGCCGGGGGCAGCTTGGCAGAGGTGTTCGTGGTGCACACAGCAGAAGTGGCGTTGGAGACAGGGGTTTCATGACAATGTTGTGGACTGATTTTTCAAATACCGCTCACACAACTGGTTATACTGCATCGATGGAAAGTGACAGGAGACAGCAGTTGTCAACTATGGTTACAAACTACTTTTCCTCCCATATCGATGTTCTCCCACACAGGTCATTCCCCTTTGACTATTGGGCCGCTAAACTGGACACCTGGCCTGAATTGGCCCAATATGCCTTACAGGAGCTCGCTTGCCCAGCTGCAAGTGTGATATCGGAAAGAGTCTTCAGTGCAGCTGGATCAATCCTGACAGAAAAAAGGACCCGTCTGTCAACCCAAAATGTGGATGATCTAACCTTCATTAAAATGAACCACGCATGGGTTTCCAAGGATTTTGTCGCACCTTCCCCTGATGACACATACGGTGACAAAAAAAGGCTTGCTTTGGTCCACCTCTTCCTGGTACTTCACCTATTTCGCCTTTTGTATCAGCTGAATGTCCAACATCAACATATGCCACTTTCTAATACTCCCTAACTGTGCTGCCTCCCCCCCCCATGGCCGGGGTCACCACCTAGCGCACGACACCGTGCGAGTGCCGTTGCCCTGGACAGGTGGGTAGGCCGACTCTTGGGCGCGGGCACTGGCACAGGGTCCCTCATAGTACAATCAAGTGTCTCTGACGGTGGTGGTGCACACCCGCCGTCAGACACACCGCCGTACTATGAGGGGCCCAGTGCCAGTACCGACGCCCACGAGTGGGCCCCCCTTGCTTGGGCAGGGCCCCAGCATTTGCAATCTTTACCTCTCCCTCCTCCTCCGCTGTGTAATCTGGGCCGTCAAATCCATACTGTGCCTGACACCGTCTGAGCCTGCCTCCTGATGTATAGACATATATTTTGAATGTGTACGCTATCCATACATGTTATCCGGGGATACGGTACCCTTTCTAACCTTTGTGCAATCACGTGCAATCCATACTGTGCCTGACACCGTCTGAGCCTGCCTCCTGATGTATAGACATATATTTTGAATGTGTACGCTATCCATACATGTTATCCGGGGATACGGTACCCTTTCTAACCTTTGTGCAATCACGTGCAATCCATACTGGGCCTAACACCGTCTGAGCCTGCCTCCTGAGACATATATTTTGAATGTGTACGCTATCCATACATGTTATCCGGGGATATGGTACCCTTTCTAACCTTTGTGCAATCACGTGCAATCCATACTGGGCCTAACACCGTCTGAGCCTGCCTCCTGAGACATATATTTTGAATGTGTACGCTATCCATACATGTTATCTGGGGATACGGTACCCTTTCTAACCTTTGTGCAATCACTTGCAATCCATACTGGGCCTAACACCGTCTGAGAATGATAGATGGGGCCCACCATACACTGGAACATTACAAAGGTGGACATCAGACACTGGAGCAGCATTTACAGGGCCCATTATACACTAGAGCATTAGAAATGGGGCCCATTATGTTTGGAGCATTATTTGGGCCCATAAGACAGTAGAGCTTCATCCATGGGGACCAACATATACTGTAGCATTATGTGGAGCTCATCATATAATGTTTCAAACATTATATGGGACCAATGATTCTGTATGGAGAAATAGATGGACCTCGTCATGAGATGTAAAAAGTGAGGTATTTTTCATTGTACTATACCGCTATTTCTCTGCCGTATCGGAGCATGATGAGTTGTGGTATGTGTTAAAGGGGCGCTCTTTCGCCCAGGGCACATGAAAACCTGGAGCCACCCCTACCCCCCCACAGTCTGTAGCCAAATAACCCCTATTTTTCAGTGCGTAACTTGTATTATGAAGTTAATTAAGGTTGACAAGCTTAAGTAAGAAGAATTGATGCTTTTGGCATTCAAATGGGCACTGTTGGTGTGTTTCCTGTCCTCCTCTCACTGCCGACTTTTTTTCCCCATTGACTTACATTGGGTTTCGTGTTTCGGGACGACCCCGACTTTTCCCTATAATCGGACCATCTTGCTCGACCCGGCTTTTGGAAAAGTCGGGTTTCACGAAACGAAACGCGACCTTAAAAAACCAAAAGTCGCTCAACTCTACTGATGACATAAAATTGCCCTCTGCCCCGGAATCCACGCAAACCTCCACCGCCAGAGTGGAAGAATCAACCTCAAGTGTCCCCTTAAAGGACAGCTTGGAGGAAAATGCTGCTGATTCTAGTGCTCCACCTCCTGCGGCCACTAGATGTGAGCATTCTCCCAGCTGCTGTGGGCACCGGTTTGCAAGGTGACCGGACTGCCGGCAAACATGACAGCTCACAGGAGCTCGGGCAGACCAGGGCCTGGATCCCTCACGGGAATCCCCCGACGCTCGGACGCCTGATCGGAAGATTTCAGAGGTTTAGCAAAGCTAGGTGCCAACCTAAACCTCTGCCTACACTGGGCCCACTCCAACCTTTGCTCGGCGAAGCGAAGATTAATACGGGTGGAGACCATGATAAGCTACTCCAGTGTAGCGGGAATCTCCCTGGTGGCCAGAGCGTCCTTCACATGGCCAGCCAAACCTCTCCAGAATGCCGGAATGAGGACCTTATCTGGCCACTCTAACTCTGAGACCAGCGTCTGGAACTGGATGGCAAAGTGGCTGACCATGGACGAGCCCTGTGATAATGCCAGCAGCCGGAGCGCGGTGTCATGGGTGACTCGCGGTCCTAGGAAGACATGCTTCAGAGTGTCCAAGAACCGAGAGGCACTCTGCACCACATGATCACCACGCTCCCACAGCGGTATGGCCCACTCCAAAGCCCTGCCCGACAAGAGGGAAATAATAAATCCCACTGTGGCCCGCTCGGAGGGGAATCATGCTGCCAGCAGCTCCAGCTGTATCGAGCACTGGCTCACGAAACCCCTACAAGAGGCACTATCACCCGAGAATTTCTCGGGCAGTGGGAGGCGGGACGAAGTCAGGGCAGGGATGGCAGTGGTCACACGGGAGACAGCCTCTGTGGCTGCCTGAACAGCGACCGCAGTAACATCCGCAGCTGAGGCTGGTCTCTCGAGAGCCACCAACCTGCCCTGCAGCTGCCGGATGTGCTGCAGCAGTCACTGTTCGTCCGCCATTACTAGCCAGACCCTGGCACTAGTACAATGTTAGGGCTGGCGGAATGCACCAAATTATAAAATAATAGTAGGTGCGTTCGCAGCCCAGGGTCCACTGTGCAGAGGAGGAACACTGCTGCTAGGTAATGGCGGAAGAATAGAGCGGCGTGAAAACAGTCACACGTGGGTTACGTCACCCAGTGTGAACAGGGGTGAACTCTGTTGACTCACAGAGCCGCAAAGCCGCTGAACGTAAATACCGGAGCCTGTTTAGCTCACAGAGCCCGGCAAAAAGCGCACAGAAAGCTGCCACAGAACTCTACCCCAAGGACACGGGGTTAGAGTTCCTCTAGGCCCTCTGAGCGCATGGCGTCGCTGCCGTGAACGCCGCTATAGACGCTGGCTACGGAGTGTGGAGCACGTGCACTGTGGCATGCCGAGTCACTGATGGGGACTAATGCCCAACTCCAACTCTGACCTACCTACACCTATGCCTGGGCACTAGCAGGCTAGGCTGCACAACACATGCGTACCAAGGGTAGGGGTTTCTTAATGAGTCATTCACCAGAGACATTCATGCGTGCATACATCACTCACTCCACATAGTCTGTAAATACAGTCTATACTAGTGCATGGGTGAGCGTCCATGCGGACCTTTTATAGCCACGGGAGTCCGGGACCTTCCTGGCTTCTCGGATGGGCCAATCCGAACATGAGCAGGACCTGAGCACGTGATCCTCGATCTCCAATGGGAGATCACTCCACGGGCATGCTCAGTGGCCTGACATGAGGATTTAGTCCCTGAAGAATCTCGCTGTTGAGCAGCATGCATTGTCATTGCTGTGCCAGAGGTGGCAGCAGCAAGCAAACCCACGGAGTTGGCCTGGGCAGAGCACCGGGACCGACGAATCTGCTGAGCAGGCTCCACTGCGGCCGAAGAAGAATGAGAGGCCGCTGAGTGCAAGGCTCTGGATTCCTGCTGTGCAGTGGCAGGAACCTGACGCCTAACAATCCTGCACTTGCATCTTATTATTAGTACCTTAGATGATCTATTCATTATATGGATCATGTTCCTGTATTATCTTTTTACAACAGGACAAATCATATCTACTAGAGTTGAGCGACTTTTCGTTTTTTAGGGTCGCGTTTCGTTTCGTGAAACCCGACTTTTCCAAAAGTCGGGTCGAGCAAGATCGTCCGATTATAGGGAAAAGTCGGGGTCGTACCGAAACACGAAACCCAATGTAAGTCAATGGGGAATAAAAGTCGGCAGTGAGAGGAGGACAGGAAACACACCAACAGTGCCCATTTGAATGCCAAAAGCATCAATTCTTCTTACTTAAGCTTGTCAACCTTAATTAACTTCATAATACAAGTTACGCACTGAAAAATGGGGGTTATTTGGCTACAGTTGTGGGGGGGGGAGGGCTGGCTCCAGGTTTTCATGTGCCCTGGGCGAAAGAGCGCCCCTTTAACACATACCACAACTCATCATGCTCTGATACGGCAGAGAAATAGCGGTATAGTACAATGAAAAATACTTCACTTTTTACATCTCATGACGAGGCCCATCTATTTCTCCATACAGAATCCAGAATCAATGGTCCCATATAATGTTTGAAACAGTATATGATGAGCTCCACATAATGCTACAGTATATGTTGGTCCCCATGGATGAAGCTCCACTGTCTTATGGGCCCAAATAATGCTCCAAACATAATGGGCCCCATTTCTAATGCTCTAGTGTATAATGGGCCCTGTAAATGCTGCTCCAGTGTCTGATGTCCACCTTTGGAATGTTCCAGTGTATGGTGGGCCCCATCTATCATTCTCCAGAGTATAGTGCTCCCCAAAAATTGCTGTCCCAACATTGAAAACAATCAAATAAGTCTCCTCGCTAGGGAATACCTGTACTTGTCTGGACTTCTCGTCGTCCCCATCTTCCATCTCACTGCACAGTATTTCAACTTTGCAAGTACTGTGATCCTAAGCAAGCAGGGGGGCCCACTCGTTGGCGACGGCACTGGCACAGGGCCCCTGATAGTACGGTGGTGTGTCTGATGGCGGGTGGGCCGAACCTGCACTTTCATCTGCAGCTTCCTCTTTGTCACTGTGTAAGATGGAACTGTATATGGGAAGGGTAACCTGAGTTTCATCAGGGTCAGATTCAGGCCGTGTAGCGTGCGAGGGGAATGTAGTGGTCTGGGTCAATGTACCAGCAGATTCATCGAGCAGTGGCTGGGCATCAGTGCACTTGTGTCACCCCCAGGAGTACGGTCGCCACAGTGGCATTACCTTCTTCCTAGGGAGTGTGATGTCATGCTTGGGAGCAACGAACGATCTCTCTAGCAGGTTAACTGATTGGGCGGCGTTATTCCCACGAGTCATGACCCTCCAAACAGCGTTCATGAAGGTAAAGTGTTTGTTTTACGTGGGCAGTATGGTTGCAAAGCTGAACCTTAAAGGAATGTCCAGAAGGGCACCACCAGGAGTGGAGCCTACAGTTAAATTCGACTCCACCTGGGAAACCTCAACCATGCCAGCTACAGAACAGATGCACACATTGCAAGCTTAATTCCGTTAACGAACGAGACTCCGTCATGCCCCGCGGTCCTAGTCCGGCTTACTAGAGGGACACGTGAGGCTCTGGCACATGAGATTGGCCAATAACTGGTGTGTCATGCCCTTACATGTCCGTGGCTGCATGTGCGCTACACTGAAAAGGCCAGCGTTTGTCGCTTACAGGTGCAGATAACCCGCTGAACAACGTTAGTGATGGGGATCACTGATTACAATTATTACCCGTGAACAATGATTTCCCAGTAAGTGCAGGTCAACCGCAGTTCCGGAATTAGGCCTAACCGTCATTCCTGAAAAAATGAAAAACTTACGTGTGCAAACCACAGGTGCTGTAGCTTGCTTAACCGCTCGCCAGCCGTTCTCACGCCCAGTATGGATTACACGTGATTGCACAAAGGTGAGAAAGGGTACCGTATCCCCAGATAACATGTATGGATAGCGTACACATTCAAAATATATGTCTATACATCAGGAGGCAGGCTCAGACGGTGTTAGGCACAGTATGGATTGCACGTGATTGCACAAAGGTTAGAAAGGGTACCGTATCCCCAGATAACATGTATGGATAGCGTACACATTCAAAATATATGTCTATACATCAGGAGGCAGGCTCAGATGGTGTTAGGCCCAGTATGGATTGCACGTGATTGCACAAAGGTTAGAAAGGGTACCGTATCCCCAGATAACATGTATGGATAGCGTACACATTCAAAATATATGTCTATACATCAGGAGGCAGGCTCAGACGGTGTTAGGCCCAGTATGGATTGCACGTGATTGCACAAAGGTTAGAAAGGGTACCGTATCCCCAGATAACATGTATGGATAGCGTACACATTCAAAATATATGTCTATACATCAGGAGGCAGGCTCAAACGGTGTCAGGCACAGTATGGATTTGACGGCCCAGACTACACAGCGGAGGAGCAGGGAGAGGTAAAGATTGCAAATGCTGGGGCCCTGCCCAAGCAAGGGGGGCCCACTCGTGGGCGTCGGTACTGGCACTGGGCCCCTCATAGTACGGCGGTGTGTCTGACGGCGGGTGTGCACCACCACCGTCAGAGACACTTGATTGCACTATGAGGGACCCTGTGCCAGTGCCCGCGCCCAAGAGTCGGCCTACCCACCTGTCCAGGGCAACGGCACTCGCACGGTGTCGTGCGCTAGGTGGTGACCCCGGCCATGGGGGGGAGGCAGCACAGTTAGGGAGTTTTAGAAAGTGGCATATGTTGATGTTGGACATTCAGCTGATGCAAAAGGTGAAATAGGTCAAGTCCCAGGAAGAGGTGGACCAAAGCAAGCCATTTTTCTGTCACCCTATGTGTCATCAGGGGAAGGTGGGACAAAATCATTGGAAACCCATGCGTGGTTCATTTTAATGAAGGTTAGATCATCCACATTAGTTGACAGACGGGTCCTTTTTTCTGTCAGGATTGATCCAGCTGCACCGAAGACTCTTTCCGATAGCACACTTGCAGCTGGGCAAGCGAGCTCCTGTAAGGCATATTGGGCCAATTCAGGCCAGGTGTCCAGTTTAGCGGCCCAATAGCCAAAGGGGAATGACCTGTGTGGGAGAACATCGATATGGGAGGAAAAGTGGTTTGTAACCATAGTTGACAACTGCTGTCTCCTGTCACTTTCCATCGATGCAGTATTACCAGTTGTGTGAGCGGTACTTGAAAAATCAGTCCACAACATTGTCATGAAACCCCTGTCTCCAACGCCACTTCTGCTGTGTGCACCATGAACACCTCTGCCAAGCTGACCCCGGCACGTACGGCTCGTGTGAGAACCATCACCGCTGCTGTGTGCTGGGAATGCCTCAAGCAACCGATTTACCAGAGTTGCTTGTTGGCTAATATTAGGTCAAGGTTCTCCTGTGGCACGATGTTTTGTAATTTGCCTTTATAGCGTGGATCCAGGATGCTGGCCAACCAGTAGTCGTCATCGTTCATCATTTTGGCAATGTGGGGCTCCCTTTTTAGGATCTGCAAGGCCTAATCTGACATGTGGGCCAATGTTCCCAGTGTCAATGATGCACTGCGAGTGCTGGTTGGAGGAGCACTTTCTGGCAAATCCACATCCCTCCAGTCACGCACAAACCCTGTACCAGACCTTGCCAGGCCAACATTTTCACTTGCCCCACGAGATGCATGCTCCTCCCCTAAGTAATCATCCCCATCATCCTCCTCCTCCTCCTCCTCTTCTTCCTCCACCTCGTCCAGGAGAGGTCCCTGAGCAGACAATGGCTGAATGTCATCAAGGATTCCCTCCTCCTCTTCCTCCTCATCAACATTGGCTGCAGAAACCTGCTCCTTAAGGTGCGTCAAAGTTTGCATGAGCAGACGCATAAGTGGGATGCTCATGCTTAGGATGGCGTCGTCTGCGCTTACCAGCCGTGTGCATTCCTCAAAACACTGAAGGACTTTACAGAGGTCTTTCAGCTTCAACCACTGCACACCTGTCAACTCCATGTCTGCTCTCAAAGTGCCTGGCCGTGTATCCTCCCACAAATGCATTATGGCCTGCCTCTGCTCGCACGCACAGCCGCTCCACTATGTGCAGGGTGGAGTTCCACCTTGTTGCAATGTCGATAATGAGGCGCTGGTTGGGAAGGTGGAACAATCGCTGCAGCTTCTGCATACGAACGGAGTGTACAGGCGACCGGCGGATGTGCGCGCACAGTCTTCGCACCTTCTGGAGCAGGGCTGTTAACTCCGGATAATTTTTGAGGACGCACTGCACCACCAGGTTCAAGGTGTGAGCCAAGCAAGGTATGTGGCTGAGTTTTGAAAGGGCTATGGCTGCCACAAAATTACGGCCGTTATCACTAACTACCTTGCCTGCCTCAAGATGTACACTGCCCAGCCATGACTCAGTTTGTCGCTTCAAGTACTCGGCCAGCACCTCGGCGGTGTGTCTGTCGCCCAAACACATCATCTGCAACACAGCCTGCTGATGCTTTCCACTAGCTGCTCGATAGGGGGACACCTCATGTGCAACAGTGGCAGCTGCAGATGGAGTGCTCGTACGACTGCGCTCTGTGGACGAGCTTTCGCTTCTGGAGGAGGAGGAGGAGGGTCGAACGCCTACAGCCAACTGTTTCCTATACCGTGGGCTAGGCAGCACTGTCCCACCACCAATGTCCCCTGTGGACCCTGCATCCACCACATTAACCCAGTGCGCAGTGATGGACACGTAACGGCCCTGGCCATGCCGACTGGACCATGCATCAGTTGTGAGGTGCACCTTTCCGCTCACTGACTGCTTGAGTGCATGGACAATGCGGTCTTTTACATGATGGTGGAGGGCTGGGATGGCTTTGCGAGAGAAGAAGTGGCGACTGGGTAGGTCATAGCGTGGTACTGCATAGGCCATGAGTTCGCGGAAAGCTGCGCTTTCCAAAAACCGAAAGGGCATCATCTCAAACGAGATTAGTTTGGCAATGTGGGCGTTCAAACCCAGTGTACGTGGATGAGAGACTGAGTACTTTCTTGACCTACTCATAGTGTATGGGAGGGTGAGCTGGACTTGAGAGCTGCATATGGTGGAAGTAGCGGTTGACAGGGCGGACTGAGAGAGGGTTGATGATGGTGATGGAGTTGGTGTTCTTTCTGATGGCCTAGAATCAGTCTTTCGTTGATATAACAGTGGGATTCCCTGACTGCTGTGACCTTGCAACGACACCTCAACATTTGCTGCTGTGCTAACCGGTGGGCTTACAGTGGGGGAAACAATGTAGCGTTGCTGACTACCTTCGTTGTGATCAGTTGCACATGTGGCACTTGAGGTTTGGTGTTGTGTCCACGCTTGCAAGTGCATGGTGTTTAAATGTCTAAGCATGCAACTGGTATTCAAATTTTTCAGATTTTTCCCTCGGCTAAAGGTCTTTGCGCACTTCTTACAGATAACCTTGGCCTGATCATGAGGATTTTGTTCAAAAAAGTGCCACACTGCACTCTTCCTACTTTGGCAGACATTTTGCGGCCTAGCACGCTGTGATCTTTTGACCCTCTGGACAAGCTGTCCAGCAACTCTTTTGATTTTTGGAACCTGTCTTTGGAGTGCTCCGGGCCTGCCAGATAACAGCTGTTGCGATGTCGATGTCTGCTGTGGATGCTCCTCATCTGAGCTATTGGAAGCAGCACCCTCTTCCCCCAATGGATGCCAATCTGGGTCAACAACTGGGTCATCCATCACCTCCTCTTCAATGTCATGTGCACCTTCCTCTGTGTCACCGTGTATGGTGGTATAGTGTGCGGGAAGGGGCACCTGAGTCTCATCAGGGTCAGAATCTGGCTCTGTACACTGCGAGGACAATGTAGTGCTCTGAGTGAATGTACCAGCAGAATCATCCATCAGCGGCTGTGCATCAGTGCACTTCATGTCAGATTCATCTTGGCCTGGGTAATTCACCATTTGACTTGATAATCCAGGCATGGTATGTGAAAACAGCTCCATGGAGTAATCAGTAGTATGGCCTGCGTCATCCTTCAATCTTGGTTGGGGTGAAGGACACAAGGAAATGTGTGGTTCATGAACATGAGTCTCCAATGACGACTCAGTGCTTTTACTTCTTACAACTTCAGAAGAGGAGGCGATAGAGCTGGAGGCTGAGGCAGCAATGTAAGACAAAACTTTTTCCTGATGCTCTGGCTTTAAAAGCGGTTTGCCAACTCCTAGAAAACGAAGCCTTCGAAGCCTTATGGAGCCAGACGATGACGCAGGCTCAACACATCCTGCATTCGGTCCTATTTTGCTCTTGCCACTACCATCAGATCCACCACCAACACCATCATTACCAGCTGCCAACCCCCGCCCAATTCCACGGCCTCTTCCACCAGCCTTCCTCATTTTTGGTATAAATGTAGACAAAATCCAACAAACTATATAGAAATGTAAAACAAGGTACAAGGTGTCTATAGGACAGGGGAGATTTTGAATTTCTGCTCACACTAGTGGACACTGGACACTTTTGGATTGTGTGAGGCCCACTAAATATCTGAGCGCTATGTCACAGGCTCGATGGCACAGCTGTGACCAAAGTGACTAGAGGATAAGTGAGATTTTGAATTTCTGCTCACACTAGTGGACACTGGACACTTTGGATTGTGTGAGGCCCACTGAATATCTGAGCGCTATGTCACAGGCTCGATGGCACAGCTGTGACCAAAGTGACTAGAGGATAAGTGAGATTTTGAATTTCTGCAGACACTTGTGGACACTGGACACTTTTGGATTGTGTGAGGCCCACTGAATATCTGAGCGCTATGTCACAGGCTCGATGGCACAGCTGTGACCAAAGTGACTAGAGGATAAGTGAGATTTTGAATTTCTGCAGACACTTGTGGACACTGGACACTTTTGGATTGTGTGAGGCCCACTGAATATCTGAGCGCTATGTCACAGGCTCGATGGCACAGCTGTGACCAAAGTGACTAGAGGATAAGTGAGATTTTGAATTTCTGCACACACTTGTGGACACTGGACACTTTTGGATTGTGTGAGGCCCACTGAATATCTGAGCGCCAAGTCACAGGCTCGATGGCACAGCTGTGACCAAAGTGACTAGAGGATAAGTGAGATTTTGAATTTCTGCTCACACCAGTGGACACTGGACACTTTTGGATTGTGTGAGGCCCACTGAATATCTGAGCGCTATGTCACAGGCTCGATGGCACAGCTGTGACCAAAGTGACTAGAGGATAAGTGAGATTTTGAATTTCTGCAGACACTTGTGGACACTGGACACTTTTGGATTGTGTGAGGCCCACTGAATATCTGAGCGCTATGTCACAGGCTCGATGGCACAGCTGTGACCAAAGTGACTAGAGGATAAGTGAGATTTTGAATTTCTGCAGACACTTGTGGACACTGGACACTTTTGGATTGTGTGAGGCCCACTGAATATCTGAGCGCTATGTCACAGGCTCGATGGCACAGCTGTGACCAAAGTGACTACAGGATAAGTGAGATTTTGAATTTCTGCTCACACTAGTGGACACTTTTGGATTGTGTGAGGCCCACTGAATATCTGAGCGCTAAGGTCACAGGCTCGATGGCACAGCTGTGACCAAAGTGACTAGAGGATAAGTGAGATTTTGAATTTCTGCTCACACTAGTGGACACTGGACACTTTTGGATTGTGTGAGGCCCACTGAATATCTGAGCGCTATGTCACAGGCTCGATGGCACAGCTGTGACCAAAGTGACTAGAGGATAAGTGAGATTTTGAATTTCTGCAGACACTTGTGGACACTGGACACTTTTGGATTGTGTGAGGCCCATTGAATATCTGAGCGCTATGTCACAGGCTCGATGGCACAGCTGTGACCAAAGTGACTAGAAGATAAGGGAGATTTTGAATTTCTGCAGACACTTGTGGACACTGGACAGTTTTGGATTGTGTGAGGCCCACTGAATATCACAGCGCTATGTCACAGGCAGAAATTGGCTAGTGTATCACAAACTACAAGGTGTATGTAGAATTGGGCAGAGTAGGAATCTCCCTAGAGTGCAGGTCTGTAAGAACGGAACATGTCCTCGACTTATTCTCACAGAGTGACACAGATAGCTTCACTGTGGCTCTGATAACAGCCGTTACACGGTACTGTGTGAGGAGCGTACACCGCTGTATGGTGTGAAAACATGCACGCTCAGTACCTCAGCAGGACAAAAAAAAAAAATTGGGATTGCTTTTAAAAAAGCAGTTTGCAGCTCAGTACCTCAGCAGGACAAAAAAAAAAAATTTGGATTGCTTTTAAAAAAGCAGTTTGCAGAGCAGTGGGTAAACAGCAATGCAGCTGTCAGGAAGCCTTAGAAGGCAGCCCAACAACCAACACCCCTGATACACCACAATATAGCCTCCCCTTGCACTGCACACACAGTGACTGGTGTGTTGTACAGGCACAATCGCTAGCAGCAGAAGCAGTTTTTTTTTCTTCTTCCCTGCCTAACACTCTCCCTACAGAATCAGCAGCAACCTCTCCCTATGCTAAGATCGGCAGAAGTAAGATGGCGGTTGGCGTGCACGCCCTTTTATACCCCCTGTGACGCCCACCAAAGCAAGCCAATCACTTGCATGCCCTTCTGAAAGATGGTGGTGACCCGTGCCTATGTCATCACGTTGCCCACAGTGTCCGTGGATCCTGATCCTGTGGCTGAAAAAGAGCGCAAAACAAACTTTTGAAACGCGACTTTGGCGCATAAGTCGCCGACCTCGTGGCCGACCTCATCCTAGGGTCGGGTTTCATTTCATGAAACCCGACTTTTCCAAAAGTCGGGGACTTTTGAAATTTTTCGACCCGTTTCGCTCAACTCTAATATCTACTATCTGTTGATCATGCATTTCAACTTTTTGTCACATATATGGAGATGGCTTTTGTGATGAATATGAATTTATTGTCTATGCATTAGCACTTTATTAAGTAGATTGCTTATTGACTAAACATTAAGTTAGTATTTATGCATTTGCACTTTGCGGAGTAGATTGCCTACTGATTGACAATGGTTGTTTAGTATATTACATGCAAACAGGATTTTGTTCCTAGCTTAATTATTAATAATTTTACAAGTGATTTAATTGCTTACAATGCATAATCATGAAAAACATGCACTATTCTCTATTTAACCAATTTACAATAATTATTAATCTTGAAAATATTATGTGGCGGAAACAGATTAATTTGTATCCACAGAGGATTATCTATTATAAACCTATATTTTCCCCCACATATTATCTTTCCCGGCAGCAATGACCAAACAAAATAATTTTTTCAGCTTTCGTCTAATTATCAATATGTGTTCCCCTTCAGGTGTTCCCTTGGTTTTTTTAATATTTATTTTAATTATTTCTAATAAATGCTGCAAGTTTTAAATATTTGCATATATCTCTTCTTTACCCTGGAGATTTACAAATGTCCAGGTTGTGTTTATCCATACTATAATTAACTTCTGTCAACCTTTTGAAACCCAGTTATTCCCTGTGTTGGAGGAAGAGTCCCTGCTGTATAACCAGGCCAGAACCAAGGGGACTGTCACCAAGGTTCCTAGGGAGACTGTTTCCGGGGGACATAATTAGAAGATGGACCAGAGAGAGTTCTAGAAGGAGTGGGGGTGGAGCCAATATAAAAGGAGCTGAGGATGCCAGCAGGGAGCACTTACAGGGAATCTGTCACCCTTTTTCAGCTTGCAGCTGTTGGCATTGACATTGGGGGCTTATCTACAGCATTCTGTAGTGCTGTACAGAGGTCCGGCGCCTGCGCCCTGCAGAATTCTGCTCTGCCCTCAACAGGGCAGAGCAGTGCGCTTGCACCGCAGCCATTACAGGATGGGAGAAGAGGATGTCATCGCATGAAGAAGGGAGGCGTCGGACGGGACCGCAACGTCCACCGGACCGGACCGCCCTCCCCGGTGAGTATAATATAACGTGTTTTTCTTATCTTTCAGGTTACATCGGAGGATTATCTACAGCATTACAGAATGCTGTAGATAAGCCCCCGATGTCTATGCCAGCAGCTGCAAGCCGAAAAAATGGTGACAGCTTCCCTTTAACAGAACGGGAGAGAAGGAGCAGGAAGACTGGAGGGCACCAGAGAGCCAGAGCCAGAGCTAGAAGGAGTTAGTGATGACTAGAGGGACTGGAGAGAGACTCATCATGGACAGGAAGGAGATGGCACCAAGCCGTCCAGCAGAGGGACACCGACTGTGCTACCACGCTTCCCGCGGCTGTCACTGCCCAACTCCAGTCCGCAGCTGCGGCCTACCTGCTGCCGCCCGCCGCTGCCACAGCCCGACTCCAGCTTGCGGCTGCGGCCTGCTCATCGCCACCCGCGGCTGCCACTGCCCATCTCCAGCCTGAGGTTGCGGCCTGCTCGCCGCCACCCGCAGCCATCATTGTCCGACTCCAGTCGCAGATGAGGCCTGTCTACTGCCACCCGCAGCCGCTGCTGTCCGGCCCCAGCCTGTGGCTGTGGCCCGCACGTCCCGGGCCCCGGCTGTCGCCATCCCATCTCCGCTGGGAGGCGCAATGCTGAGGAACTCTACAGGGGCCTGTTGTGCCCACACTCCACCTGGGCATAGGAATGCCAGAAGCCTGCGTCAGATCTTCATCGGCAGGGCCCAGCGGCTGAGACGCCGAAGAGAAAACGACCACCACTCTGCTGGACGTCAGAGGAGGATAAGTGACACATTGTAGTTGATAACCTGTAGATCCTGGACCCGTAGTCAGCCATACCGCGGCCCCATAGTTACCGGTTTTGACCGGGTAGTCGTGATCGTGTTACCTGTGTATTATTGTTCTGATCCCTGTGAGGATAACTGTTGTTAGCTTGTTGGTTACTTAAGATAGCCTTTATAGATATACACTGTGTTCCAAATTATTATGCAAATAATATTTTTCTCTGATTTTCCTAAATAGTCGGTACAAATGACAGTCAGTCTAATAAAAGTCATCACCCGTTAGAGTATGCATCGAATTTTATTGAAGAAACCTCCCAATGATAACAGTATAATCTCCAAAATGAATAAAAACTCAAATTGCACTGTTCCAAATTATTATGCACAGTAGAATTTCTAAACATTTGATATGTTTTAAAGAACTGAAAATGCTCATTTGTGGAATTTGCAGCATTAGGAGGTCACATTCACCGAACAAAAAAGCTATTTAACTCCAAAACATCCTAACAGGCCAAGTTACATGTTAACATAGGAACCCTTCTTTGATATCACCTTCACAATTCTTGCAATAAATTGAACTTGTGAATTTTTTGGAGAGTTTCTGCTTGTATTTCTTTGCATGAAGTCAGAATAGCCTCCCAGAGCTGCTGTTTTGATGTGAACTGCCTTCCACCCTCATAGATTTTTCGCTTGATGATACTCCAAAGGCTCTCTATAGGGTTGAGGTCAGGGAAAGATGGTGGCCACACCATGAGTTTGTCTCCTTTTATGCCCATAGCAGTCAATGACTCAGGCTGGTTTCACATTTGCGTTTTTTTTCGCGGTATTTTAGCGCTAAATAGCGCATGCGTTTTTTTCTCCTATACTTTGCATGGGATGCGCTTATGTGCGCATACACATGCGTTTGTACGCGTTTTACCGCGCATGCGTTTTTTTGCGGTATGCGCTCGGGCGCACAAAATGCAACCTGTTGCATTTTTTGAGCGTCCGACTTGCCTCAAAAAAACGCATGCGCGCGCAATGCGTTTTTTTACAGCAAGACACCCATTATAAGTCTATGGTGAGCATATGTGCGCATTGGCATGCTTATGTATGCGTTTTTTTGCACATGCGTTTTTTTTTTTACCATTAGTTTAGACAATGGAATTTAGGGGTTTGGGTTAGAGTTAGGGTTAGTTAAGGGGGTTTAGGGTTAGGGTTAGGGTTAGGGTCAGGGTCAGGGTTAGGGTTAGGATCAGGGTATGGTTTGGTTAAGGGTTAGGGTTAGGGTCAGGGTTAGGGTTAGGGTTAGGGTTAGGATCAGGGTATGGTCAGGGTCAGGGTTAGGGTTAGGGTTAGGGTCAGGGTTAGGGTTAGGGTCAGGGTTAGGGTTAGGGTTAGGATCAGGGTATGGTTTGATTAAGGGTTAGGGTTAGGGTCAGGGTCAGGGTTAGGGTTAGGGTCAGGGTATGGTTTGGTTAAGGGTTAGGGTCAGGGTCAGGGTTAGGGTTAGGGTCAGGGTTAGGGTCAGGGTTAGGGTTAGGGTCAGGGTTAGGGTTAGGGTTAGGACCATGGTATGGTTTGGTTAAGGGTTAGGATTAGGGTCAGGGTCAGGGTTAGGTTTAGGGTTAGGGTCAGGGTTAGGGTTAGGGTTAGGATTAGGATCAGGGTATGGTTTGGCTAAGGGTTAGGGTCAGGGTTAGGCTTAGGGTTAGGGTTAGGGTCAGGGTTAGGGTTAGGGTCAGGGTTAGGTTTAGGGTCAGGGTTAGGGTTAGTTAGGGTTTAGGGTTTGGGTTAGGGTTAAGTATGGTTTGGTTAAGGGTTAGGGTCAGGGTTAGGGTTAGGGTTAGGGTCAGGGTTAGGGTTAGTAAAGTCATGGTTTGGGTTAGTGTGAGGGGCCACCTAATGTTGGAAAAAAACGCAAACGCGGTAAAAACGCACTAAAAACGCATACAAACGCATAAAAACGCTGCGTTTTTTTCATGCATGCTCATAAAAATGCTTGAAAAAAATGCAGCAGTTGTATGCTTTTGTATGCGTTTTTTCAATGCGTTTTTTTGCGGAAAAAAAGCGCTGCAAAAAAAAGCAAGTGTGACTGCGCTCTGTGGACGAGCTTTCGCTTCTGGAGGAGGAGGAGGAGGAGGGTCGAACGCCTACAGCCAACTGTTTCCTATACCGTGGGCTAGGCAGCACTGTCCCACCACCGCTGCCCCCTGTGGACCCTGCATCCACCACATTAACCCAGTGCGCAGTGATGGACACGTAACGGCCCTGGCCATGCCGACTGGACCATGCATCAGTTGTGAGGTGCACCTTTCCGCTCACTGACTGCTTGAGTGCATGGACAATGCGGTCTTTTACATGATGGTGGAGGGCTGGGATGGCTTTGCGAGAGAAGAAGTGGCGACTGGGTAGGTCATAGCGTGGTACTGCACAGGCCATGAGTTCGCGGAAAGCTGCGCTTTCCACCAACCGAAAGGGCATCATCTCAAACGAGATTAGTTTGGCAATGTGGGCGTTCAAACCCAGTGTACGCGGATGAGAGACTGAGTACTTTCTTGACCTACTCATAGTGTATGGGAGGGTAAGCTGGACTTGAGAGCTGCATATGGTGGAAGTAGCGGTGGACAGGGCGGACTGAGAGAGGGTTGATGATGGTGATGGAATTGGTGTTCTTTCTGATGGCCTAGAATCAGTCTTTCGTTGATATAACAGTGGGATTCCCTGACTGCTGTGGCCTTGCAACGACACCTCAACATTTGCTGCTGTGCTAACCGGTGGGCTTACAGTGGGGGAAACAATGTAGCGTTGCTGACTACCTTCGTTGTGATCAGTTGCACATGTGGCACTTGAGGTTTGGTGTTGTGTCCACGCTTGCAAGTGCATGCTGGTTAAATGTCTAAGCATGCAACTGGTATTCAAATTTTTCAGATTTTTCCCTCGGCTAAAGGTCTTTGCGCACTTCTTACAGATAACCTTGGCCTGATCATGAGGATTTTGTTCAAAAAAGTGCCACACTGCACTCTTCCTACTTTGGCAGACATTTTGCGGCCTAGCACGCTGTGATGTTTTGACCCTCTGGACAAGCTGTCCAGCAACTCTTTTGATTTTTGGAACCTGTCTTTGGAGTGCTCCGGGCCTGCCAGATAACAGCTGTTGCGATGTCGATGTCTGCTGTGGATGCTCCTCATCTGAGCTATTGGAAGCAGCACCCTCTTCCCCCAATGGATGCCAATCTGGGTCAACAACTGGGTCATCCATCACCTCCTCTTCAATGTCATGTGCACCTTCCTCTGTGTCACCGTGTATGGTGGTATAGTGTGCGGGAAGGGGCACCTGAGTCTCATCAGGGTCAGAATCTGGCTCTGTACACTGCGAGGACAATGTAGTGCTCTGAGTGAATGTACCAGCAGAATCATCCATCAGTGGCTGTGCATCAGTGCACTTCATGTCAGATTCATCTTGGCCTGGGTAATTCACCATTTGACTTGATAATCCAGGCATGGTATGTGAAAACAGCTCCATGGAGTAGGGTGAAGGACACAAGGAAAGGTGTGGTTCATGAACATGAGTCTCCAATGACGACTCAGTGCTTTTACTTCTTACAACTTCAGAAGAGGAGGCGATAGAGCTGGAGGCTGAGGCAGCAATGTAAGACAAAACTTTTTCCTGATGCTCTGGCTTTAAAAGCGGTTTGCCAACTCCTAGAAAACGAAGCCTTCGAAGCCTTATGGAGCCAGACGATGACGCAGGCTCAACACATCCTGCATTCGGTCCTATTTTGCTCTTGCCACTACCATCAGATCCACCACCAACACCATCATTACCAGCTGCCAACCCCCGCCCAATTCCACGGCCTCTTCCACCAGCCTTCCTCATTTTTGGTATAAATGTAGACAAAATCCAACAAACTATATAGAAATGTAAAACAAGGTACAAGGTGTCTATAGGACAGGGGAGATTTTGAATTTCTGCAGACACTTGTGGACACTGGACACTTTTGGATTGTGTGAGGCCCACTGAATATCTGAGCGCTATGTCACAGGCTCGATGGCACAGCTGTGACCAAAGTGACTAGAGGATAAGTGAGATTTTGAATTTCTGCAGACACTTGTGGACACTGGACACTTTTGGATTGTGTGAGGCCCACTGAATATCTGAGCGCCAAGTCACAGGCTCGATGGCACAGCTGTGACCAAAGTGACTAGAGGATAAGTGAGATTTTGAATTTCTGCTCACACCAGTGGACACTGGACACTTTTGGATTGTGTGAGGCCCACTGAATATCTGAGCGCTATGTCACAGGCTCGATGGCACAGCTGTGACCAAAGTGACTAGAGGATAAGTGAGATTTTGAATTTCTGCAGACACTTGTGGACACTGGACACTTTTGGATTGTGTGAGGCCCACTGAATATCTGAGCGCTATGTCACAGGCTCGATGGCACAGCTGTGACCAAAGTGACTAGAGGATAAGTGAGATTTTGAATTTCTGCAGACACTTGTGGACACTGGACACTTTTGGATTGTGTGAGGCCCACTGAATATCTGAGCGCTATGTCACAGGCTCGATGGCACAGCTGTGACCAAAGTGACTAGAGGATAAGTGAGATTTCGAATTTCTGCAGACACTTTTGGACACTGGACACTTTTGGATTGTGTGAGGCCCACTGAATATCTGAGCGCTATGTCACAGGCTCGATAGCACAGCTGTGACCAAAGTGACTAGAGGATAAGTGAGATTTTGAATTTCTGCAGACACTTGTGGCCACTGGACACTTTTGGATTGTGTGAGGCCCACTGAATATCTGAGCGCTATGTCACAGGCTCGATGGCACAGCTGTGACCAAAGTGACTAGAGGATAAGTGAGATTTTGAATTTCTGCAGACACTTGTGGACACTGGACACTTTTGGATTGTGTGAGGCCCACTGAATATCTGAGCGCTATGTCACAGGCTCGATGGCACAGCTGTGACCAAAGTGACTAGAGGATAAGTGAGATTTTGAATTTCTGCAGACACTTGTGGACACTGGACACTTTTGGATTGTGTGAGGCCCACTGAATATCTGAGCGCTATGTCACAGGCTCGATGGCACAGCTGTGACCAAAGTGACTAGAGGATAAGTGAGATTTTGAATTTCTGCAGACACTTGTGGACACTGGACACTTTTGGATTGTGTGAGGCCCACTGAATATCTGAGCGCTATGTCACAGGCTCGATGGCACAGCTGTGACCAAAGTGACTAGAGGATAAGTGAGATTTCGAATTTCTGCAGACACTTTTGAACACTGGACACTTTTGGATTGTGTGAGGCCCACTGAATATCTGAGCGCTATGTCACAGGCTCGATAGCACAGCTGTGACCAAAGTGACTAGAGGATAAGTGAGATTTTGAATTTCTGCAGACACTTGTGGCCACTGGACACTTTTGGATTGTGTGAGGCCCACTGAATATCTGAGCGCTATGTCACAGGCTCGATGGCACAGCTGTGACCAAAGTGACTAGAGGATAAGTGAGATTTTGAATTTCTGCAGACACTTGTGGACACTGGACACTTTTGGATTGTGTGAGGCCCACTGAATATCTGAGCGCTATGTCACAGGCTCGATGGCACAGCTGTGACCAAAGTGACTAGAGGATAAGTGAGATTTTGAATTTCTGCAGACACTTGTGGACACTGGACACTTTTGGATTGTGTGAGGCCCACTGAATATCTGAGCGCTATGTCACAGGCTCGATGGCACAGCTGTGACCAAAGTGACTAGAGGATAAGTGAGATTTTGAATTTCTGCAGACACTTGTGGACACTGGACACTTTTGGATTGTGTGAGGCCCACTGAATATCTGAGCGCTATGTCACAGGCTCGATGGCACAGCTGTGACCAAAGTGACTAGAGGATAAGTGAGATTTTGAATTTCTGCAGACACTTGTGGACACTGGACACTTTTGGATTGTGTGAGGCCCACTGAATATCTGAGCGCTATGTCACAGGCTCGATGGCACAGCTGTGACCAAAGTGACTAGAGGATAAGTGAGATTTTGAATTTCTGCAGACACTTGTGGACACTGGACACTTTTGGATTGTGTGAGGCCCACTGAATATCTGAGCGCTATGTCACAGGCTCGATGGCACAGCTGTGACCAAAGTGACTAGAGGATAAGTGAGATTTTGAATTTCTGCAGACACTTGTGGCCACTGGACACTTTTGGATTGTGTGAGGCCCACTGAATATCTGAGCGCTATGTCACAGGCTCGATGGCACAGCTGTGACCAAAGTGACTAGAGGATAAGTGAGATTTTGAATTTCTGCAGACACTGGACACTTTTGGATTGTGTGAGGCCCACTGAATATCTGAACGCTATGTCACAGGCTCGATGGCACAGCTGTGACCAAAGTGACTAGAGGATAAGGGAGATTTTGAATTTCTGCAGACACTTGTGGACACTGGACACTTTTGGATTGTGTGAGGCCCACTGAATATCACAGCGCTATGTCACAGGCAGAAATTGGCTAGTGTATCACAAACTACAAGGTGTATGTAGAATTGGGCAGAGTAGGAATCTCCCTAGAGTGCAGGTCTGTAAGAACGGAACATGTCCTCGACTTATTCTCACAGAGTGACACAGATAGCTTCACTGTGGCTGTGATAACAGCCGTTACACGGTACTGTGTGAGGAGCGTACACCGCTGTATGGTGTGAAAACATGCACGCTCAGTACCTCAGCAGGACAAAAAAAAAAAATTGGGATTGCTTTTAAAAAAGCAGTTTTCAGCTCAGTACCTCAGCAGGACAAAAAAAAAAATTTGGATTGCTTTTAAAAAAGCAGTTTGCAGAGCAGTGGGTAAACAGCAATGCAGCTGTCAGGAAGCCTTAGAAGGCAGCCCAACAACCAACACCCCTGATATACCACAATATAGCCTCCCCTTGCACTGCACACACAGTGACTTGTGTGTTGTACAGGCACAATCGCTAGCAGCAGAAGCAGTTTTTTTTTCTTCTTCCCTGCCTAACACTCTCCCTACAGAATCAGCAGCAACCTCTCCCTATGCTAAGATCGGCAGAAGTAAGATGGCGGTTGGCGTGCACGCCCTTTTATACCCCCTGTGACGCCCACCAAAGCAAGCCAGTCACTTGCATGCCCTTCTGAAAGATGGTGGTGACCCGTGCCTATGTCATCACGTTGCCCACAGTGTCCGTGGATCCTGATCCTGTGGCTGAAAAAGAGCGCAAAACAAACTTTTGAAACGCGACTTTGGCGCGTAAGTCGCCGACCTCGTGGCCGACCTCATCCTAGGGTCGGGTATCGTTTCATGAAACCTGACTTTGCCAAAAGTCGGGAACTTTTGAAATTTTTCGACCCGTTTCGCTCAACTCTAATATCTACTGATATCTACTGATCATGCATTTCAACTTTTTGTCACATTTATGGAGATGGCTTTTGTGATGAATATGAATTTATTGTCTATGCATTAGCACTTTATTAAGTAGATTGCTTATTGACTAAACATGAAGTTAGTATTTATGCATTTGCACTTTGCGGAGTAGATTGCATACTGATTGACAATGGTTGTTTAGTATATTACATGCAAACAGGATTTTGTCCCTAGCTTAATTATTAATAATTTTACAAGTGATTTAATTGCTTACAATGCATAATCATGAAAAACATGCACTATTCTCTCTTTAACCAATTTACAATAATTATTAATCTTGAAAATATTATGTGGCGGAAACAGATTAATTTGTATCCACAGAAGATTATCTATTATAAACCTATATTTTCCCCCACATATTATCTTTCCCGGCAGCAATGATCAAACAAAATAATTTTTTCAGCTTTCGTCTAATTATCAATATGTGTTCCCCTTCAGGTGTTCCCTTGGTTTTTTTAATATTTATTTTAATTATTTCTAATAAATGCTGCAAGTTTTAAATATTTGCATATATCTCTTCTTTACCCTGGAGATTTACAAATGTCCAGGTTGTGTTTATCCATACTATAATTAACTTCTGTCAACCTTTTGAAACCCAGTTATTCCCTGTGTTGGAGGAAGAGTCCCTGCTGTATAACCGGGCCAGAACCAAGGGGACTGTCACCAAGGTTCCTAGGGAGACTGTTTCCGGGGGACATAATTAGAAGATGGACCAGAGAGAGTTCTAGAAGGAGTGGGGGTGGAGCCAATATAAAAGGAGCTGAGGATGCCAGCAGGGAGCACTTACAGGGAATCTGTCACCCTTTTTCAGCTTGCAGCTGTTGGCATTGACATTGGGGGCTTATCTACAGCATTCTGTAGTGCTGTAGATAAGCCCCCGATGTAACCTGAAAGATAAGAAAAACATATTATATTATACTCACGGGGGTGGGCGGTCCGGTCCGGTGGGCGTTGCAGTCCGGTCCGACGCCTCCCTTCTTCATGCGATGACATCCTCTTCTCCCGTCCTGTAATGGCTGCGGTGCAAGCGCACTGCTTTGCCCTGTTGAGGGCAGAGCAAAGTCCTGCAGTGTGCAGGCGTCGGGAGAGGTCCGGCGCCTGCGCACTGCAGAATTCTGCTCTGCCCTCAACAGGGCAGAGCAGTGCGCTTGCACCGCAGCCATTACAGGATGGGAGAAGAGGATGTCATCGCATGAAGAAGGGAGGCGTCGGACGGGACCGCAACGTCCACCGGACCGGACCGCCCTCCCCGGTGAGTATAATATAACGTGTTTTTCTTATCTTTCAGGTTACATCGGAGGATTATCTACAGCATTACAGAATGCTGTAGATAAGCCCCCGATGTCTATGCCAGCAGCTGCAAGCCGAAAAAAATGGTGACAGCTTCCCTTTAACAGAACGGAAGAGAAGGAGCAGGAAGACTGGAGGGCACCAGAGAGCCAGAGCTAGAAGGAGTTAGTGATGACTAGAGGGACTGGAGAGAGACTCATCACAGACAGGAAGGAGATGGCACCAAGCCGTCCAGCAGAGGGACACCGACTGTGCTACCGCGCTTCCCGCGGCTGTCACTGCCCAACTCCAGTCCGCAGCTGCGGCCTACCTGCTGCCGCCCGCCGCTGCCACAGCCTGACTCCAGCTTGCGGCTGCGGCCTGCTCATCGCCACCCGCGGCTGCCACTGCCCATCTCCAGCCTGAGGTTGCGGCCTGCTCGCCGCCACCCGCAGCCATCATTGTCCGACTCCAGTCGCAGCTGAGGCCTGTCTACTGCCACCCGCAGCCGCTGCTGTCCGGCCCCAGCCTGTGGCTGTGGCCCGCACGTCCCGGGCCCCGGCTGTCGCCATCCCATCTCCGCTGGGAGGCGCAATGCTGAGGAACTCTACAGGGGCCTGTTGTGCCCACACTCCACCTGGGCATAGGAATGCCAGAAGCCTGCGTCAGATCTTCATCGGCAGGGCCCAGCGGCTGAGACGCCGAAGAGAAACCGACCACCACTCTGCTGAACGTCAGAGGAGGATAAGTGACACATTGTAGTTGATAACCTGTAGATCCTGGACCCGTAGTCAGCCATACCGCGGCCCCATAGTTACCGGTTTTGACCGGGTAGTCGTGATCGTGTTACCTGTGTATTATTGTTCTGATCCCTGTGAGGATAACTGTTGTTAGCTTGTTGGTTACTTAAAATAGCCTTTATAGATATACACTGTGTTCCAAATTATTATGCAAATAATATTTTTCTCTGATTTTCCTAAATAGTCGGTACAAATGACAGTCAGTCTAATAAAAGTCATCACCCGTTAGAGTATGCATCGAATTTTATTGAAGAAACCTCCCAATGATAACAGTATAATCTCCAAAATGAATAAAAACTCAAATTGCACTGTTCCAAATTATTATGCACAGTAGAATTTCTAAACATTTGATATGTTTTAAAGAACTGAAAATGCTCATTTGTGGAATTTGCAGCATTAGGAGGTCACATTCACCGAACAAAAAAGCTATTTAACTCCAAAACATCCTAACAGGCCAAGTTACATGTTAACATAGGAACCCTTCTTTGATATCACCTTCACAATTCTTGCAATAAATTGAACTTGTGAATTTTTTGGAGAGTTTCTGCTTGTATTTCTTTGCATGAAGTCAGAATAGCCTCCCAGAGCTGCTGTTTTGATGTGAACTGCCTTCCACCCTCATAGATTTTTCGCTTGATGATACTCCAAAGGCTCTCTATAGGGTTAAGGTCAGGGAAAGATGGTGGCCACACCATGAGTTTATCTCCTTTTATGCCCATAGCAGTCAATGACTCAGGCTGGTTTCACATGTGCGGTTTTTTTCGCTGTATTTTAGTGCTAAATAGCGCATGCGTTTTTTTTTCCTATACTTTGCATGGGATGCGCTTATGTGCGCATACACATGCGTTTGTACGCGTTTTACCGCGCATGCGTTTTTTTGCGGTATGCGCTCGGGCGCACAAAATGCAACCTGTTGCATTTTTTGAGCGTCCGACTTGCCTCAAAAAAACGCATGCGCGCGCAATGCGTTTTTTTACAGCAAGACACCCATTATAAGTCTATGGTGAGCATATGTGCGCATTGGCATGCTTATGTATGCGTTTTTTTGCACATGCGTTTTTTTTTTACCATTAGTTTAGACAATGGAATTTAGGGGTTTGGGTTAGAGTTAGGGTTAGTTAAGGGGGTTTAGGGTTAGGGTTAGGGTTAGGGTCAGGGTCAGGGTTAGGGTTAGGATCAGGGTATGGTTTGGTTAAGGGTTAGGGTTAGGGTCAGGGTCAGGGTTAGGGTCAGGGTATGGTTTGGTTAAGGGTTAGGGTTAGGGTCAGGGTCAGGGTTAGGGTTAGGGTCAGGGTCAGGGTCAGGGTTAGGGTTAGGATCAGGGTATGGTTTGGTTAAGGGTTAGGGTTAGGGTCAGGGTCAGGGTTAGGGTTAGGGTCAGGGTATGGTTTGGTTAAGGGTTAGGGTTAGGGTCAGGGTCAGGGTTAGGGTTAGGGTCAGGGTTAGGGTTAGGGTTAGGATCATGGTATGGTTTGGTTAAGGGTTAGGATTAGGGTCAGGGTTAGGGTTAGGATTAGGATCAGGGTATGGTTTGGTTAAGGGTTAGGGTTAGGGTTAGGGTCAGGGTTAGGGTTAGGGTCAGGGTTAGGTTTAGGGTCAGGGTTAGGGTTAGTTAGGGTTTAGGGTTTTGGTTAGGGTTAAGTATGGTTTGGTTAAGGGTTAGGGTCAGGGTCAGGGTTAGGGTTAGGGTTAGTAAAGTCATGGTTTGGGTTAGTGTGAGGGGCCACCTAATGTTGGAAAAAAACGCAAACGCGGTAAAAACGCACTAAAAACGCATACAAACGCATAAAAACGCTGCGTTTTTTCATGCATGCTCATAAAAATGCTTGAAAAAAATGCAGCAGTTGTATGCTTTTGTATGCGTTTTTTCAATGCGTTTTTTTGCGGGAAAAACGCGCTGCAAAAAAAAGCAAGTGTGAAACTAGCCTTAGAGGTATTCTTTGCAGCATGAGATGGTGCATTGTCATGCATGAAGAGGATTTTGCTTCTGAAGGCACAATTCTGCTTTTTATACCATGGAAGACATCTGTCAGTCAGAAACTCTATATACTTTGCAGAGGTCATTTTCACACCTTCAGGAACCTTAAAGAGCCCTACCAGCTGTTTCCCCATGATTCCGGCCCAAAACATGACTCCTCCACCTCCTTGCTGACGTCGCAGCCTTGTTGGGACATAGTGGCCATCCACCAACCATCCACTACTCCATCCATCTGGACCATCGAGGGTTGCTCGACACTCATCAGTAAACAAGACTGTTTGAAAATTAGTCTTCATGTATGTCTGGGCCCACTGCAACCATTTCTGCTTGTGAACACTGTTTAGGAGTGGCCGAATAGTAGGTTTATGCACCACAGCATGCCTTTGAAGGATCCTACACCTTGAGGTTCGAGGGACTCCAGAGGCACCAGCAGCTTTAAATATCTGTTTGCTGGTTTGTAATGGCTTTTTAGCAGCTGCTCTCTTAATCCGATGACCTTGCCTGGCAGAAACCTTCCTCATTCTGCCTTTATCAGCACAAACATATCTGTGCTCAGAATCAACCACAAATCTCATAACAGTACGATGATCACGTTTAGGTTTTTGGGAAATATCTAATGTTTTCATCTCATGACCAAGGCATTGCACTATTTGATGCTTTTCAGCAGCAGAGAGATCCGTTTTCTTTCCTAAATTCCTTGAAACCTGTGCCCTGCTTAATAATGTGGAACATCATTCTTAAGTAGTTTTCCTTTAATTGGGCTCACCTGGTAAACTAATTATCACAGGCATTTGAGATTGATTTCAGTGATCCAAAGAGCCCTGATACACAATAGCATCTATGAGTTTATTTGAAAAACCAAAAATTACATCTTTATGACACTTAAATCCAATTTGCATAATAATTTGGAACGCAGTGTAAATATATACATAAAAGTTACATTCTAAGTTCACTCCGACTCCCATCTCGTCACTGCATCCCGCGTACCTGCGATACCTGCACCCCTTGCCAAAAAGAATTTAAACAAAAAATGCTATGTAGGTATACATCCAGAAAATAGAATGCAGCAAAAAGACAATGTATTGGTATGGTGTGTACAAGAGTCAACTTTTACTAGTAAAACATGTGTGCAAAAAACAGACATGCACAATTAAATGTCTAGATTTTTAATGGGTTTGTTTTTTTCATCTAAAACAATTTGTTTGTGACATGCAATAGAGATGAGAAGCACTAAAATGCTTGAATGCTTATTGCTCGAACCAAGCAATTTCTAATACTCAAATGCTTGTTTCGAGTAACGAGTATAAAGGGAGTCAAAAGGAAAGTCGAGCTTTTTACAGGTAGACACTACAAAGATGTCGGGAGGATTAATGAAAATGTTCAAATGGATGGGAAAAGTGCTGAATGGAAGGAGAACACCCTGAGGAAGACCCCTGGAAGTATCTCTGATTCCCAGATCGCTGCTGAGAACAATGGTGTCATACTTTTACTTCACTTTAAGGAGTGACAATAAAAAATTCCAAACCAATGATAACTTTTTTTTTTACTGCAAAATGCAATTTAAGAAACATTTTCCTGTATAATGACATGTATATAAGGCAAAATTTAAAATATATTTAAAAATATATAATTTAAATAAACTATATTTATTTTTTTAATAAAAAATAAGAAATTTCTGTTTAATTTATGAAGGAAGCAAGAACTGCCCAAAATGAGGGACTCAGGGGGACTCCGATACACCCTGTAATAGACATAAAAGAGGGCATCATACACATTCTGTTCAAATTGTCAGGTATTGGTACTTTTAGGGGTGCTTCACACTAAGCGAGATTGCTAGCGAGATCGCTGAAGCCTCACCGATTTTGTGACGCAACGGCGACCTCGACAGCGATCTTGTTACGTGTGACACTTGGCAGCGACCAGGCCCCCGCTGTGATGTCGCTGATCGTGCTCGAATGTCCTGGGGCATTTTTTGATCGCTGGTGTCCAGCTGGCCAGCATGCATCACTGTGTTTGACACCGACGAGCAACCTCGTTAGTGACTCAGAAATCATGGATGCAGGCGGGAGTCTTCAGAATCATGCTGTGTGACCAGGTCCCAATGAGCGCCCAGATCGTTGCTGCGTCTTGGGGTAAATCTGACTGTTTGACAGCTTACTAGTGATTATTTAGCGATGCACCAGCTATCCTTTCCAGGTCGGATCGTTGTCGGGATCCCTGGTGCATTGCTTAGTGTAACGGTACCCTTAGACTCATAAAGTCTATGCCCTTTTGAGGGTTATATACCAATGAAATGTACTCTAGACAACGGAATATTGGTGAGTAATATAATACCGATACATTTTTTAATAAATTTTTTGAGGCTTATTCAGTAATGAAATCTACCCAAGAATATGTAAAGATCTATGCATGAGCAATATAATACTGATACATTTTTGAACAAGTTTTTTTGAGGCTTATATAGCAATGAACTGTACCCAAGAAGATGTAATATCTTATGGTTGATCAATATAATACCGATAAATGTTGAAGTTTTTTGAGGGTGATATATTTACACCAATGAAATGTACCCTAATCTACGGAATAGCCTATGAATGAGCAATATAGTAGCGATAAAATTTTGAACACTTTTTTGAGGGTTATATACAAACAAAATGTTTTAAAGACCATGGAACAGTCTACACGTGAGCAATATACTGCAGATAAAAAAAATTTAAAAGTTTTTTTAGGCTTATATAGCAATGAAATCTACTCAAGAGTATGCAATACCCTTTGTATGTGCAATATAATACTGATACATTTTTAGTCAAGTTTTTGGAGGGTTGTATACCAACAAAATGTACACAAGAACACATGATACAGTATGGAAGGGGAACATAATACCTATCAATTTTGTAAAAAGTTTTTAGAGGCTTAGATAGCAACGAACTGCACCCAAGAAAATATAACACCTTATGGATGAGGAATAAAATACCAATACATTTTTAAACACCTTTTTAAAGATTATATACCAAGGAAATGTACCCAAGAGCACATAATACTGTATGGCTAAGAAAGGTAATCAAGCAAAATTTTTTTATGTTTTTTGAGTGTTATATATCACAAAAATGTACCCCAGAACACCAAATAGTGTATAGGTAAGAAATATAAACAAACAAGAAACATTTTTAAATGCTTTTTGTTTTGTTATGTATCACCAAAAATGTGACAGAAAACATGTAATACTCTATGGATTAATCTAATCCAGAAATGTGTTTCTATTCTATTTGTAAGTTTTAGATACCACTGTAATGAAACAATAACCGTGTTAAATTTTATGGATGAGTCACTGAATTCATCAAAGAATTTTGTAAGTAAATATTTTGAAAGTGTATGTTATGTACTTACACACCAATAAAGGCTTTACAGAAAGTGCAAAGACAGACAAAAATCATGAGGAGGGTCATCCATAGACTCCTGAAAGGCAACAACTGGCAGTCCTCAATAAAATATTGAATATTAAAAACAATTTATGTGCTGCTGTCATCTGGTGGTGTGGAAATTGGAAAAGTGGGGGCTAATCCAGGCTTTGTTCATTTTTATGAGAGTGAGCCTGTCTGTATTCTCTGTTGACAGATGAAAGTGCCTGTCTGTTATGATCTCCTGTGGCACTAATAATTTGCTCAGTGGTACATAAATTTGACCATATGTGCCAAATTGCCTGCAGCCAACACTTCCCTGTGTTCACCATGATGATGACTCTCTATATCCTCCTCCTCCCTCTCTTCCTCCTCATTCACATCCTTAGCCTATCCATACAGCCCAGACAGGATGAATCTTGTGTGTGGACTAACCTCTTTTGCATTATCATTCAGGTCCTGTTCCTCCTCTTCATTCTTCACCTCATTGTTAACCAGTTTTGTGCTGAGCAGATGGGATGAGACCAGGATGGCTATTATATCCCTGTCTCATGTCTTTTTCCATCTCCACCTGGTCGGCACTCATGTTTAATTGTCAGCAGCAATTGTTTAAATAGGCACCGAAGTGTAAATTTCACCCACAGAGCATGTTTAAAAATTTATCCTAGAAAGCTGATTAAAAATGTCACACTCAGATGATGGGGCATTGTACCCCCCCCAGCTAAAAAAATGACTGCTCCAGTAGTGTATGTTACAAATGTCACCGATGAAAAGCTGTTGCTATGATCTTGGATCGAGCTGGCATTCAGCAGCGAGACTGGCTATTGGCAGTCAATTTAAAAATTTCACTCACATGTCATGTCAGTAACCTCAGATAATAAGCTCATAGTTTGATTCTGGATACAGCTGGTGGTCCACTGCAAAGCTTACTACTGCCAGTCCCATCCCCTTTGCCTTGGGACCTTGGGATGCCTCCCAATGCTTAACTTAGGGTCCCAGGGGTATGAATTATTTCCTTTGAAAAAATTGGTGTTCAAAGCAGGCAACAACATCTGAATACTTCAGCTAGGGATAATCGAATAGTACTCTGTTTCTATTTTCTTGTTTGTTCCAACTGGGGCCAAGATAAGGAGGGGACTTGATGGAACACAAAGTAAAGGAACCGGATGCACTTTCAGCCATCCAATCTCTAATCTCTTACAAAATGCTATGAAGTAAGGGAATATTGCATATGACTTGCAAAAAAAATTTTTATTAATGTACAGTAGATTAAAATCTAGTTCCCAAGACAGACAAAACAAAAATGAAATTGCGTACGTGAAGTGTAAACTATCTGGGTATAACATACATGGGTAATTATGAATATACAAGAGGATACTTTCCCTATGCTAGACTTTAGATCCGTTTCTTCCTACCAGAGGAGGTTTGCACCCTAGGGGACTCAAATTGGCTCCCCTGCTCCATGGCTGCTCACCCTCACTGCCCCTAATTTACCCTAAAAATGGGGATATACTATAAGTGTTTATCAGTTTGATGATCACGTGATAAGAAAATTTAGTTTGTGTCACAGAACAATAGTTAGACAACCTTTTTGAATTTATACTTCAATTTAATTTTTGTTTTGTCTTGGGAACTAGATTTAATCTACATTAATAAAGTTATGATTTTTAAGGGAATTTTTTTGTAAGTCACATCTAATCTCAACCACTCACAGGTGAGGTTGCAGAGTACACACATGTAACGTAGAATCAAGTTTCTATTCCAGAGATGCAACCTGATAAACATGTACCACATACAAGAATGGCAGCATTCAAGCAAATTAACCACTTCTAAACTGAGTTATCAGCTAATCTTGCAAAACAGAATAGCCATCCATGACAATTTAGAGCCTCTGTAATTGGAATGAGCACAGAGTACACATAGTGGCTTAAAGGCACATCTCTCCCACAAATAAGGGTTCAAGAATACATAGTTTACAAGAAATTAAATATCTTTTAATGAAAAGATTATTCTAAAAGCAAACTTTGTGACAAAATATCTTTGTTGTCAATAGTCAATATTTCAACAACCACATTTCTATACCTGTACCAGCCCAGTTTTTTTTTGTTTTTTTTGGGGGGGGGGTGGTAAAACCAAAGAAATTTCACAGCAATCAAGTTTTAGAGAACATGTGACAATAGTCAATTTTTGGAACAAAAATATTTTAACTGTACCAGGACAAGCAGTTTTTTTTTAAAAAATTATCCTATGTAACTTTACTCAAAGCACTCAATACTGTATGGATGACAAATTGAATCAGGAAAAAAAATTGAACTTTTTTGGATTATTATATACTACCGAAATGTACCCAAGAACACGTAATACTCTATAAGTGAGCAATATGATACAGATAAATTTTGAATCAAATTTTTTGAGGGTTATGTACCAAGGGAATGTACCCCAGACCACGGAATAGTTTATGGATGAGAAATGTAATCCAGCAAAAAAAATTTACTTTTTTGGGAATGTACCATAAAGCACATAATAGTGTATGGGTGAGAAGTTTCACCTAGCAAAATGTTTAAATGCTTTTTTTGAGTGTTACAAATCCGATAAATGTATCCCAAATCACAGACTAGTGTATGTGTGAGCAATATAATAACAATACCGTTTTGAAGAAATACTTTGAGGGCTATATACCAATGAAATGTAAGAAAAAACACATTATACAGTATGGGTGAGAAATGTAACCCTGAAAAATTTTAATTTTGAACATGTTTTTCGAGGCTTAAATGCCACCAAAATCTACCCAGTGATATGTAAAGATGAGCAATATAATACTGATCCATTTTTAAACAAGTTTTTGGAGGGTTTTATACCAATGAATGTACCCAAGAACACTTAATAAAGTATGGAAGGGCAACATAATACCAATCAATTTTGGAAAAAGTTTAGAGGCTTAGATAGCAATGATATGCACCCAAGAAGACATAATACCTTATGGTTGAGTAATATAATACTGATACATTTTTAAGCAAGTTTTTTAAATGTTATATACCAAGGCAATGTACCCAAGATCACGTAATAGTGTATGACTGAGAAATGTAAACCAGCAAAATTTGTAAACATTTTGTTTTCAATGTTATATATCACAAAAATTTACCCCCAGAGCACAGAAAAGTGCATGGGCAAGATACGTAAACAAACAAGCAACATTTGTGAATGTTTTTTGTAGTGTTATATACCACCAAAATGTGACTGAAAACACATAATACTCTATGGATGAGTAATCTAATAAAAAAAAAAATTTTCTATACTTTTTTTAAGTTTTACATAACTTTATACTGTAACAATAACTTTGTTAAACTGTATGGATGAGTCATTGAATTCATAAAAACATTTTGCATGTAAATATTTTGATAGTGTACTTTATGTACTTATACACTCATAAAGGCTTTGCAGAAAGTGCAAAGCCAGTAAAAAAAATTAGAAGGAGGATCTTCCTTAAACCACTGAAAGGCAACAACTTGCACGACTCTTTGAAATAGTTTGCGTGTTATTGCAGTAAAATTATAAAAAATTATAACGACAGTCATCCATACACAACTGAAAGGAATGTTACACAATAAATGGCTAATTGAATACAATAAAAAAGTCACACTTTTTTGAGTGTTATAAATCACAGCATTGAACCCCAGACCACGTAATACTGTATAGCTGAGAAATGTAACCCTACAAAAAATTTGAATTTTTTTTTCAATTTTATACATCACAGGAAATGGACTCCAGGCCAAAGAATAGTGTATGGATGAGAAATGTAATCCAGAAAAATTTTTTGCAGCCTTTTTGTAGTGTTAGATATCACAGAAATTTACTCCAGACCATGGAATAGTGTATGAGTGAAAAATGTAATGCAAGCTAATTTTTTGTATGCTTTTTCGGAGTGTTACATATTACAGAAATGCACCACAGAATTATTTTCCTCTAGAAAAATGGCGCTGGTGCCTGCGCAGTAGCATCTGTCACCCTCCAAATTATGTTACTGCACAGGCATGGTCGCTGGCACCATTTTTATTAGGATATATTTTTTTAATTGTTTTTTCTTGTTGCTTTCTTTTGCTTGAATAATTAGAAACATTTCTTTCAAATAACCTCTTTAGAGAGGAAGAGAACTTAAACTTTTGTGCCACCTATTGAATGTAGCTATCCTAAAAGTCAATATCAACCCTTCAATGAGCCTTGCCACGTGACTTAGGGTTAGAGTATGTGCACACGTTGCGGATTTGCTGTGGATCTGCAGCGGTTTTGGTCCTGTGGATCCACAGCAGATTCTGCTGCAGTGTACAGTACCATTTTAACCAATGTAAAACAAAAAGCCCTGTGCACATGCTGAGGATTTTTCCACGCAGATTTGCTACGGTTTTGAATCCGCAGCATGTCAATTCTTTGTGCGGATTCCACTGCATTTTTACACCTCTTTCATTATAGGAATCCACAGGTGTAAAAACGCAGGTGAAATCCACACAAAATCTGTAGAAAATCCGCTGGATATCTGCACTAAATCCGCAGGTAAAAAGCAGGTCATTTTACCTGTAGATTTAGCAAAATCCGCACTGAAAAATCCGCAATGGAATCCGCAACTTGTGCACATACCCTAAGAAGTCAAACCAGAAAGTCCATTTGCAGGCAAGTGTTTTGGTGTGTTTGCCCCTCCTCAGTGCATAGCAGAAGTTCTGATTTGGCTATATGAAAACGCTCTGACTGGGATTCTGAAGAGAAAAATTATCTTATGTAGAGTGCTAATCCAGTCGAAGACACATTGTGAGACTTTTGGAGGTACTCCAGGAGTGGACCCACTGGACCGTGGCAACGAACCTCCCACGGGCGAACTGACCAGGTGGACCACCCCCTATACAGGGAGCGTCAGGGGCAGACCCACGGGAGACTATCACGACGGCAGCTGGTACCCAGGGAAAGGACACAGGAGTCATACCGGGAGACCGGAGCGGCTGGCGGAAGACCACACAAGGACAGGAACACAGACGGCGGGCAGGACTGGAAACATGGACAAGGCAGCAGGGTCAAGGCACGGGCTGGAGGACACAGCTGGAACACCAGAACAAGACAGGAAGGAACCACGGACTGCCAGGCACTAGGAGAGAGGAAAACGGAAAGAGCAGATAAGAAACATGCAGGGGAGCAGAAGCTGCAGGTAGGGACACACGCAGCGGGACGTGGGGCCAGAATCACTTGTTAGGCACAAATGATAATCAGGCACCGTCAGGAGGGATAGGCGACCTGATATGGGGAATGTGCCAAGGGCTTCCGGGTCATGACCCCCACAGGGCAGAGTGACAGGAGCGCGTGTCCTCAGGAAGGATGGAGTGTGTGCGCTCTCCTAAATACAGAGTGAGTGTGCGCCTGTGGGGGAGAAGGAAGCAGCGCAGGAGCGCACGCCAGTCGGAAAGCAGGAGACAGAGCGGGAGCGCGTGATGGGTAAGTGTGCCGGGGAGCGGGGAGCAGCGATGAGGCCGGTGGCACCCGCGGCAGTGGCGTGAGAGCCAGCGGGGACTGCCGCAGTGACCGCGGCGTGACAGTACCCCCTCCCTACGCGCCCCCCTCCGCAGGCTGGAAAGAAACCTAGCCAAGATTCGAGGAGCCTGGATATTCTCCCGAGGCTCCCAGGATCTCTCCTCGGGACCAAAGCGCTTCCAATCAACCAGGAAAAAGGTCCTCCCTCTTTGCTTTTTCATGGCCAGAATGTCTTTAACCTCAAACACATCGTCAGCGGAGACAGGCGGGTGTGACTTGGTAGTAGAGGCATGGAACCGATTGAGGATGACGGGTTTTAAAAGGGACACGTGAAAGGAATTAGGGATGCGGAGCGAGGCGGGAAGCCGCAGTTTGTAGGAGACATCGTTGATGCGAGCCAAGACCTCAAAGGGTCCAATGTACCGGGGTCCCAGTTTATGCAAAGGGATCTTTAGGCGAATGAACCTGGAGGATAACCAAACCTTATCACCCGGACGATATAGTAGAGAATCCAAGCACCTCTTGTCAGCATGTCTTTTCACCCTGTCACGTGCTAACTCGAGAGCAGTCTTGGTCTCCTGCAGATCCTGGAGAAATCCCCGGACAGAAGATCAGCCGCCGGTACACCTGAGACAGGAGGAACCGGTAGGGGTACACCCGGATGTTGCCCGTAGACGACAAAAAAGGTGACTTGGCAGAAGACTCGCTGATATGATTGTTATATGTGAATTCAGCCCACAGGAGTAAGTCAGACCAGTCATTCTGGTGGGCATTAGAGAAATGCCGGAGATAATTCACCAAACTTTGGTTAGTCCGCTCCGCTTGACCGTTGGACTGTGGGTGGTACAATGAGGAGAAGTCAACTGTGACGTTCATAGACTGGCATAGAGCTCTCCAAAATCGAGAGGGGAACTGGACTCCTCTGTCCGAAACAATATGCTGAGGCAGCCCATGGAGACGAAAGATATGGTGGATGAAAACTTTCGCCAAGTCAGGCGCTGAGGGTAACCAAGGGAGAGAGATGAAGTGTGCCATCTTGGAGAATCTGTCAACGACCACAAGGATGACGGTGCAGTCTGCAGACCTAGGTAGATCGGTAATATAGTCCATGGCGATGTGTTGCCAGGGAGACGAAGGAACTGGGAGCGGGTGTAGAAGACCAGAGGGCAGCTGCCTAGGAACCTTGCTCTTGGCACAGGACGGACAAGAAGCGACAAAACTTCGGACATCCTGGAGAAGGTTAGGCTACCAGTAGTAGCGGGACACAAGGACAATTGTCTTCTTAAGGCCAACATGACCTGCAAGTTTGGAGGCATGTCCCCAGCGTAAGACCTGCCTCCGGTTTTTCTCAGACACGAAAGATTTACAAGGAGGTGGCGAAGTTAGCATGACAGGTGCCACCGTGATGAGCCTGGAAGGATCCAAGATGAGCGTGGGTTCTTCCTCAGTATCTGCAGACAAGAAAGTCCTAGACAAAGCGTCAGCCTTGGGGTTTTTGTTGCCGGGACGGAAGTGAAGGTCAAAATCGAAACGGCCGAAGAACAGGGACCACCTGGCCTGCTGGGGGTTGAGTCTCTGTGCCGATCGGATGTTAGCTAGATTCTTATGGTCCGTGTAGATTGTAAATGGATGTACGGCTCCCTCCAATAAGTACCTCCATTCCTCCAGGGCTAACTTGATGGACAGCAGTTCCCTATCTCCGATGGAATAGTTCCGTTACGAAGTGGAGAATGTCTTGGAAAAGAAACCACACGTAACAAGCCGGCCAGAGGAGGATCTCTGAGAAAGCACTGCTCCGGCCCCAGTTGCCGAAGCATCAACCTCGAGGATGAAAGGTTTGTTAGCCTCTGGGCGATGGAGCACTGTGCCGTGGTGAAGGCTTGTTTCAGAGACAGGAAGGCGTTCTCGGCCTCAGATGGCCAGACGTGAGGGTTAGCTCCCTTGGGGATCAAGGAGGAGATGGGACCGGTCAAAGAGGAAAAATGAGGAATAAACTGCCGGTAGTAATTTGCAAAACCAAGAAATCGCATAATTGCCTTAACGCTGTGGGGACGCGGTCAGTTGAGCACAGCAGACACTTTCTCTGGATCCATGCGTAAGCCTGAGTCCGAGATGATGTAGCCCAGGAACGGGAGGGATGACTGCTCAAAGGCGCACTTTTCAAGCTTAGCATACAGGTGATTCTCCCTCAGGCGCAGCAGTACTTGATGGACATTTCTCCTGTGGGCGGACAGGTCAGGAGAGAAGACGAGGATATCGTCCAGATATACCACCACACAGGAGTACAGCAGGTCTCGGAAAATATCATTTAAAATTCTTGGAATACCACGGGAGCGTTGCACAAACTGAACGGCATGACCAAATATTCATAGTGCCCATCCCTGGTGTTGAAAGCGGTCTTCCATTCATCTCCGGGGCGAATACGGATGAGGTTGTAGGCTCCACGAAGGTCTAGTTTGGTAAAGATTCATGCCCCCCCGCAGCCGATCGAATAACTCCGGGATGAGAGGTAGCGGGTACTTGTTCTTGATTGTGATTTCATTAAGACCCCGGTAGTCGATACAAGGACGAAGAGACCCGTCTTTCTACTTGACAAAGAAGAAACCTGTGCTAGCGGGTGAAGACGACATCCGGATAAAGCCTCTGGCCAAATTTTCCTGGACGTACTCAGTCATGGCTTGGGACTCAAGAGGATTCAGAGGATAAATTCGACCCCTGGGTGGAGTAGAGCCTGGAACAAGTTCGATCGGGCAATCATATGGCCGGTGCGGGGGAAGACTCTCTGCCTCCTTCTTATTGAAGACGTTGGCAAAGGCCCAATAGGCCGAAGACAAACCTGCAGGCTGTGGCTGGTGGCGAAGTTTTGAGAGGCTGCACAGGAAGGAGGCACTTAGTCTGGCAGGACTGATCACAACGAAGAATGTCTCCGGACCACCAATCAAGGACAGGTTCATGCACCCTTAACCAAGGACGACCTTAAAGAAACGTATGGGATAACGATGGCAGTACGAAGAAGGCTATCTTCTCTCGGTGCAAGGCTCCAATCTGTAACTCCACCTCTTCGGTGACCAAGGTAACGGTCTCCCGCAGGGGAGCACCGTCGACCGAAGCTAACTGCTGGGGAGTCTCCAAGGACCTGACAGGTATCCGCAATTTTTTTACCTCCTCGAGCTGGATGAAGTTCCCTGCTGCCCCTGAATCTATATAGGCCACCTCAGAAAAATGTTTAGACCCCAGGTTCAACAAGACAGAGAGAGTCAAGGGTAGAGAGGTATCACTGACACCTAGGAAGGCCTCTCTTATCTGTCCTAGGCGGAGGCGTTTCCCGGCCTCACCGGACAGGAACACAGGAGATGGGTGGCACTGCCACAATAGAGGCAGAGACCTTGTGTGAGTCTCTCCTGGCCACGTTGCTCCGCTGGCTTGAGTCGGTACACCTGCATGGGTTCTGGTGCTGAAGCCGCGGTGGAAAATCGCGAGCGGGGAGGACTGCATGTAGAGGGGAACGAACGAGGAAATCGCCTCTCCCTGGCAGCTTCGCGGGAACGTTACTGGAAGCGTAGGTCGATACGCGTTGCCAGGGAAATGAGGTCATCCAAGGACGTTGGTGTGTCTCGCCCAGCAAGCTCGTCTTTAATTCGAGTGGACAAACCACGCCAAAAGCTCCTACCAGGGCCTCATTGTTTCATCCTAGCTCGGAGGACAACGTATGGAACTGGATGGCATACTGGCCCACAGAAAGAGAACCCTGGCGGAGATTGAAAAGGGACTCGGTGGTAGAGACCAGGCGACCGGGCTCATTGAAGACTTTTCGAAAAGTCTCCAGAAAGGTTGCAAGCTGCGAGACAAAGGGATCGTCTCGCTCCCACAAGGGGTTTACCCAGGCCAGCGCCTCACCCTCCAAATGGGATGCCACAAAGGCCACGTTGGCTCGGTCGGTGGGGTACTGCTGAGGTGACAATTCAAAATGCAACTGGCGTGGGTTAAGGAACCCCTGACACAGCTTGAGATCTCCGCTATACCGTGGAGGTTTAGCCAAATGGGGTGACGGATGTGGGGCCGGAGCCGAGGCGGCGGATTGTAGAGAGAGCAGTCGATTGTCCACTGAGGCCATGTAATTAAGTATGTGGGCTTGGGTGTCTCGCTGCTGGGCGAGTTCCTGCTGGAGACTGGAGAGCTGAGACGCGCTCCCTGGATCGGAGGTCTGTAGAGCCAAGAGACAGGACTCCATGGTCTTCAAAAAAGCCATGATCTGGGACTGATTTTCCCGCAGGAACGCTAGTTCCTTCAGGGCAGCAGCAGAGGTATCAGCGGGGTCCATGGCCCGATTATACTGTGAGACTTTTGGAGGTACTCCTGGAGTGGACCCACTGGACCGTGGCAATGAGCCTCCCACGGGCGAGCTGACCAGGTGGACCACCCCCTATACAGGGAGCGTTATGGGGCAGACCCGCGGGAGACTATCACCACAGCAGCTGGTACCCAGGGAAAGGACACAGGAGTCACAGTGGGAGACCGGAGCGGCTGGCAGAGGACCACACAAGGACTGGAACATGGACGGCGGGCAGGACTGGAAACACAGACAAGGCAGCAGGGTCAAGTCAGGGGCTGGAGGACACAGCTGGAACACCAGAACAAGACAGGAAGGAAGCACGGACTGCCAGGCACTAGGAGAGAGGAAAATGGAAAGAGCGGATAAGAAACAGGCAGGAAGCAGGAAGCAGCGCAGGAGCGCGAGCCCGTCGGAGAGCAGGAGACAGAGCGGGAGCGCGCGATGGGTAAGTGTGCCGGAGAGCGGGGAGCAGCGAAGAGGCCGGCGGCACCCGCAGCAGTGGCGTGTGAGCCGGCGGGACCGCGGCAGTGACCGCGGTGTGACACACATACAGGTCATGCAATGCTCCTTTAGTAATTTAAATATGTAAATAATTCCTCAGATAAGAAGAGGACCTGAACTCTAGCACCAGCTATTGGATATAGCAATATTAAAAGTCAAAATTGACCCTTTAACAGGCCTTGCCATATGACCAAGGATAAGGGTGTTTTAGGGTGTTTTTCACTTCTCAGCGCAAAGCAGGAGATCGGATTATAAGGCCTGCATTAACTTTTAGGATTGTTACTTCCAACAGTTGGCACTAGAGTTCCAGTCTTCTTCCTCTCTTAAGAAGCTATTTGTAGATTTAAATTTCCAGTGGAGTATTGCATGGCCTGAAAGTCTCTTCTGCCCCCTTGGAACCCTCTACAAGAAAATATGTTCACCGTTAGACCTTAACAAAAAATGTGTAATTCAAATGAAGCAGGACAATCTGCTCTTCCATTTTCACTATAGCACACCAATTCTACTATTGACGCTTCCTCTGTTCATGGAATCTCACTAGTTTTTGAAGACTACACTCAACTTTTTGACTACTGCTTGTGTATAGTACATGCTATCTGTCTTATTTGTCGAATGTTTTAGGACTTTCCATTCTTATCTCAATTGCTGAGTTGTGAGCTGTGAGGTTCTCTCACTATCCTGCATCACTGTAAAATGGCTGCTGCATTCCTTGCATTGACTTCTATACAGGCTGTGATAGTCATTCATGATTTATTAACTTAGATTAGATTAGATTAGATTAGATAAACTTTATTGATCCCGGAGGAAATTACAGTATTACAGCAGCAGAACAAAGATCAAAGATCAAGAACATTACAAGAACAATACACACTTTACAAAATAAGTCTATATGGACAGCAGATGCGGATAGACTGGTACTTGTAACTCACCAATTCCCCCCCATACACTTTGAACTTCATTTAGTCTTGGGATGCTTTACACTTATACATTTGTTAAACATCCCCACAGCTGTCGGAACAAACGATTTTCTATATCTTTCCTTTTTACACATTAGTTGGAGTAGACGCTTGCTGAATGTGCTCTTTTGCTTCGCAAACAGTTCATAGAGCGGGTGTGTATTGTTGCTCATTATAGCCTTGCATTTCTTAGTAATTCTATCCTCTAATACCTCCTCGAAAGTCCTGAGTTGTAGACCCACCGCCGCACTAGCCTTCTTGATAAGTTTATTCAGCTTATTCGCGTCAGCTGTGCGCACACTACTACCCCAGCATATAATTGCATCAAAGATTGCACTCGCCACAATGGATTGGTAGAACATTTCAAGCATTTTGCTACACACATTAAACGACCTTAACTTCCTTAGGAAGTAAAGTCTACTCATCCCTTTCTTGCAAACCTTCTCCATATGGCACCTCCAATCAAGCTTGCTGTCCAGGTGAACCCCCAAATATTTGAAATTCTCCACCATCTCCACATCCTGACCATCAATAGTGATAGGTAAGCAATCCTTCATGCACCTTCCATAACTCAACACCAGCTCCCTGGTTTTCTTTACGTTGAGTTCTAAATGGTTAGCCTGGCACCAGTCAACAAAGTCCAAAACCACCCTTCTGTATTCCTCCTCCCCCCGGTCTCTCTCAATACCTCCGACTATCACTGAGTCATCAGAGTACTTCTGAAGGTGACAAAGGTCTGATTTATACTGAAAATCAGCTGTGTATAACGTAAAAAGGAATGGCGACAGCACCGTTCCCTGAGGGGCTCCAACACTACTCCGCACACTATCCGATACGGCCGCCCCCAACCTCACAAACTGTGGCCTGTCCGACAGATAATCAATGATCCAATTCACTAGTCCCTCATCAACCGCCATTTCAACCAGCTTTTTACGTAATAATAGTGGCTGTAAGGTGTTGAATGCACTGGAGAAATCGAAGAACATGGCACGCACAGTGGTTCTATCATTGTCCAAAAAGGAATGTACTGTTTGTAGTAGATACGCTACAGCATCGTCCACCCCCAGACTCTGCCGATACGCAAACTGAAGGGGGTCCGTAAAAGCAGACACCCTCGGACACAAGTAGGCAAGTACAATTCTCTCCAAGGACTTCATCACATGCGATGTTAAGGCCACCGGTCTATAGTCATTATGGGAGCTCGGGAAGGTAGTCTTGGGAACCGGCACCAGGCAAGAAGTCTTCCATAGAACTGGTACTCTCTGTGATTGTAAGCTCCAGTTAAACAGGTGCTGGAAGACAGTGCACAACTGATTCGCACACACTCTGAGGACACGTGGACAGATACCATCAGGCCCTGCTGCTTTACCCATGACCAGCTTACTAAACTGTTCCCTCACATCATTTTCGGAGATCAAGAAAGACTCCGACTTCCTCCCCCCAGTTGATATTGCTCGTCTCTCCCCGGCCCTCTCCTCTGTTGACATGGCACATTTATTGTTGAATCTGTTGAAAAAAACATTCATTTCATTAGCCATGATCAGCCCCCCACCCCCCTGATCTGACCTTGCCTTAAACCCAGTCAAAAGCTTCATTCCAGCCCACACTTCTCTGGAGTTGTTATGTGACAATTTATTTTCCAATTTAATTCTGAATGCTTCACGGGCAATCCTAATTTTCCCCTTTAAGTCTCTCTGAACAATTTTCATTTCCTCCTTGTCCTTCCTTTCAAAAGCTTTTTTTTTCCTGTTTAGTAGATGTTTCAATTCTTTTGTAATCCAAGGCTTATTGTTTGCAAAACACCGAACCTCATGAATAGGTACAATATTGTCAGTACAAAAGTTGATGTAATCAGTAACTCTCCTGGTAACCTCATTAACATCATCATTAGGTTCCCTGGCACATAACACCTCCCAGTCTGTGCATTCAAAGCAGTCTTGTAAAGTCTTTTCAGCTGCCGGAGACCATTTCCTTATCCGTTTAATTGTCGCTGGTTGTTTGCAGACAACTGGTTGATAAGCTGGAGACAATAGTATGAGATTGTGGTCAGATTTCCCCAGGGGGGGCAATGCAGATGATGAGTAAGCATCCTTAACACTGGCATAGAGGAGATCCAATATATAATTGTCCCTTGTAGAACATTTGACATATTGATAGAATTTTGGTAATGAGATCTTGGCTCTATTAAAATCCCCAGAAATGACAGTTAGAGAGTTAGGGTGTTTCGTCTGAAGCCGGGCAATCACCCCAGACAGTACATCCCCAGCTGCCTCTGGATTTGCAGATGGTGGTATATACGACACCACTGCAATAACAAGAGAGAATTCTCTAGGCAGATAGTAAGGCCTGAGGCCCACTGCTAATAGTTCAATGTTTGGGCAACAATGTCTCTCCTTTACTGTTACATGCCCCTGATTACACCATCTGTTGTTAATGTACAGTATCACTCCTCCACCCTTCTTCTTACCGCACTTCACTCTGTCCCTGTCAGCCCGAACCATTTGAAACCCCGGTACCGATATACTTGAATCCGGGACGTCCTCATGCAACCAGGTTTCTGTAAAGCACATGAGACTGCATTCCCTGAACTCCTTCCGGGTCTTACTCAGAGCCAGCAGTTCATCCGACTTGTTACCAAGCGATCGTACATTACCCATGATGATGGATGGGACTGCAGGTTTAAACCTTCTCCTCCAGGACTTGGTCTTCTTGCCTGCTCTGCAACCTCTGAAAGGTCTCCTCATTTCCCGTGGAACATGTGGTATTGCAACTGCTGGAGAAGACTTTGTCCTGCGCATTTCCAGAAGACGACTCCTTGAATACACTACTCGATTAGCGACAGACCTAGGGACAACCATCCGATCAGTGATTCCATCCATCCCGGGAGACCTCTCCGTGGCATACTGTATACGGTGCTCTCCGCTAAGCACATATGGCTGTATCACTGACACAGGCTGTGGGCAGCAGCATACATCCGTCGGTAGTATTAGCTGAGATGGACCATATTGCGTACCCCAAAGTGGCCATGCCAGCAGGGGACTTGTGGGTGGTAGTGGAGGATCCGGGTAAAAACCATATGCAGTGTGCCCGGCAGCAGTAGAAAGTGTGGGGGTGTGCTGCATTTTCCATCCCACAGCAGACCAGCGTGCAGGAACGTCGCAATCCACGAGATGAAAACGTTGCATAGATCCAAGGTTGAAATTAGAGGTCCAAAAAGACATCAGGAAAGGTATAAAAGACTGTAACAAACAAAATAAAATAAAATAATAGCTGCTGCAATGGGCTGCCACTAGCAAGGCGCCCTATTGTCTCCACAGTCTGGCAGAGAGCAGACAGGCACGTCTGCACACCTCTGAGTCCAGGAGACAGATATGTTACAACTTAAGGTTGTAACAATTTTCTTGTCTACTGGACAGTAACCAATAATCATCCCAGCAAGACCTCTGTTAGACTAGCATTCTTTTTGACATTTATGATTCAGTGTTCTCACAACCAGATAAAATAGTAACATACTGGAACTAACAGCTTGTATGGAAATCACTTGCACAATTTTAAGCACATGCAATATTTCATGTTCAGCTGGACTGTGTCAGTTCTCTCACTTTTGTTTTATCTTCATCTCTTAAGTAGTAAATACAGCTCACTGGCCTCGTAAAACATTTTGATAGTAACTGCAATGATTTGTCTTTGCCTCAATGGATAATAGAAGAATGTTCAAGGCCAATAAATCTTAACAGTATAAGTCCACAATAAGCCGTGTTACGACTCCAATTTAAGACATGAGATGTCGGTTGCTATCTAAATCTACATATATTATCTAATGAACCCTAAACTGTAGTGCCTGGCACCTGTCATCAAAAAAAGGTTCTACATATGACTTTGAATAGCTGAACGGTAATACAAAATAATAAGACAACAGCAAGGCAAGGAACATAGTAGGGGAAAATAAAACTGATAGATGCAGTTTCAGTGCAAAACAGTAGAAATTAGTTTATATTTCAGATAACAGCAATAACAGATGGCAGCTATAAAAATTATAACCTCTCTGTCATAATTTAATGACAAGAAATGTTATGATGTGAATAGTTTTAAATTGAAGAATCATGTTAACATTTAACAACCATTTATGTCATTTGTTAATGTCTCATAAAACAGGATGACTTTGAAATAATCAATCATCTAGTGTCACTGCTCTGACAAAAAAATGACTGCACTATCGATTCATTGAAACCAAATACTGTGCATCAGGTGCAGCACCGTTGATTTACTGAGTTTACTGAATTATCCTCACGCCTAAATGTGCGTAAACATGGATGAAAGGCACTGTTAAATGTACTTTCCATGGTGCTGAAATGTGGAACCATCAAGGTGGCCTTCTACAATTAATACTCTTGAGAGACCATCATTACAGTCTGCTATTAGTCATGTGGAACTGTATAAACCACCCTCATCTCATTGTTAAAGAGGTTCTCCAGCCGTAAACTATGTGACTGCTGACTTGTGAATCCTCACATCACGCACACTGCACCAACGTTGGGAGCTGCAGGATATGATTTACATACATGTGGTCACATGCTGACTAGAAGCGTGTGGCCTCACTCAATGCAAGTGTATTGAGCAAGGCCGGAAACAGTCTAGTTGGAATGTGGCCAGAAATACACAAATTGCAATCTGCAATTGTAATCATACTTGCAGACATAAAACCCTCTTACTTACAGTGCCGGCAGAACCCTCAAAGCGCAGTGCGCATGATGTGAGGATTCACAAGTCTGCAGCTACATAGATTGACAGCAGATTTGTAATTTAACACCAGACAGCTCCTTTAATCTAGGTTTTGTTACCAATTACTATGTTCGTATAACCTTTTACATCTTTCTTAAACAAAATCTGTCATCTCAAAATTATTGTCCAAAATAAGCACAGTATATTGTAAGGAACATGACACTAATAAAAATGTATATCCCTATTGTTTTATACCAGATGTCTGAAATCCTTCTATATTCAAAAATGCTAATGAGGAGCTTAGTCACCTGTAGCTAAGCCAACTGATTCAATGAATCTTTCCACCAACTTTTTTATAAAGGTACACTTTACATGAGCGAGCGCTGTCAATCAAGGAAGGTGTAGATGTAGAAGGGAAGACCGGCTGCCAGAGCTGCTGAAGCGCTTGGTCCAGAACTGCTGGGGCTAAACCTCTTGTTCCTTGGGGGAGCAAGATTACAGCCGGAGCGAGCCAGTAACCAGAGTGAAGGGGACATGTCCAGTCAGTGTGAGGTAAAAAGGGTTGCGTGGCAATGGAAGCAGTCTTCCTGTCAGAACTCTGATGAGGCACAGACCACAAACGCTGAGAGGGGAGAGACAGGCCGTGACGTGAAGAGAAAGGGTGGCATAGTGAGGGACTCATCGAAACTGGAGGGTGCACAGTGGAGCGTGTGACCGACGGAGCATCGCAGTTCTGACATCCAGAGAGGCGCATGTCAGGCAGAGCATTGCAGCGCAATCCTTCAGGTAACGGCAGCTGCTCAGAGATTCGCGCCTAGAGGAATCCTGCAGAGAGCTCTATTCTTTTGCTCCACAGATATATGGACTAGGGGTTCAGTGAGCAAAACCAGAGACCGCCCACTGCCGCCAGAAGTAGGACCGTGTTCTTGATGAGGACACCAGCAGACACCACACCGACCGCCAAAAGCATCCTGCTCCCCACAGGACCTTCAGCGAGTGACACTATGAGGAACCATGATACATGAACTGTTAACCAAAGACTATTAGTTATTCAGTTTAGTTTTGTATGCTTTTACCCTGCTATCTTCCTGCGCAGAGTTATCTACTGTTGAATAATTAAATATAGTTAACCCCTGCTCTGCAGAATTTGTGTTCTTGCATCACAGCACCTGCATGTTACATAGACACAAGGATAACTTGTTGATGGAGAGGTTCAATTGTTTGAGCCAGATATGGTCATGACTCTTCTGGCACGCCCACCAGGGCTGGACAGTTCTTTGGGGAAGTCATGGGGCCATGACCGGACTCCGTGGCCCTGGCTGTGCCGTTAAATGGGTAATATGTAATTGGGGTTTAATGTGACTCCACCTGTGATGTTCGGCAACGGATGGCCGACGCTGCTAAAGGGGACTGCTGGGGCTGACGGTGAAGCAGCTGGGATGGTTCTGCTCCCTACAGGTGTAGCTGGGCCCCAAGGCTACCGGTTCTGTTTATGTCAGGCTTCGTGTACCTTGTGCTGCAGGACTCAGGGCGCAAGAGATCACTGGAGGACATAAGGGCTGCAGTTGTCTTTTCCTTTACTTGGTGGTTGATAGTACAGACTGGGGCACTGGTAACAGATCGTAATGGAGAGCTGGGCAGCCTGGAAGCAATTTTGGATACACCTGGTCAGGTAGATATGGAGGCATTCCTTCTGTGCTGTCCTCCCTTTTTCCTCGCTGCCTAACAGCTCACCCTCCTGCTGCTGTCTATTTCTGTTTTAAAAACAAACCATTGCCCGCATGGCAGGCAGCTCGAGCCTATCACAGGTGCTGCTCCTTTTTGTCAGCCCCAGGCTCTGGTATGCTGCTGTGCCGCCGAGTATTAGATCAAACCAGGAGACCTGCAGTCCCCTGCACTCCAGATTTAGCTGTCGGGACTTCAGTACCTGAGCAACTACGGACTCCGGTATCCAGTTCCTAGTGCTCAGCTCTGGGACGAGTTTAATCACCGCTCCTCTCCCCAGGTTCTGCTCAACTTCTTTCCTACTGACACCTGGTAAGGGACCCCTTCCTTGCTTCCAGGCATGACATTACTCCTGGGGTGCCACACTTCTCCTAAGTACAAAAAGAGGCTGTAAAGTAAGATTCTAACTTGGCATTTAAGAAAGCCCTAAAGTTCGAAGAAACCAACACGGTTGTCTTTAAAGAGAAATCTTCATTTTATTTTATTTTTTTTCCATAAATCAATAGTATGCATGAAATTTAATACATTGTAATATGACTTATCAGAGAAATCTGCATCTTTCTCCACCTAGACTCACCATTAGTGTTGAGCATTCCGATACCGCAAGTATCGGGTATCGGCCGATACTTGCTGTATCGGAATTCCGATACCGACTTCCGATATTTTTTCAATATCGGAATTCGGCATCGGAATCGGAAGTTCAGTTGATTGACGGCCTGACGTCATCATGATGCGCGGTGTGTGCGCATCATGATGCGCCGTCATTTCGGGCCTTCCGGGGGTCTCTGCCGGCCTGCCGGGGGGCTGTGCCGGCCTGCCGGGGGGCTGTGTGGACTGCCCGGGGTCTGTACCGGCCTGCCGGGGGGCTGTGCACCCTGTGGGGGTCTGTACCGGCCTGCCGGGGGGCTGTGCCGGCCTGCCGGGGGGCTGTGCTGATGTCCGGGGGTCTGTGCAAGCATCGTCCGATGGGACTACAAGTCCCATCGGGCGATGCCTGCTACCATGACAGTGATTGACACATTAGCCAATGATGGGACAGTAGTAGTCCCATCATCCGGCTAATGTGTTAAATGTTAAAAAAAAAAAAAAAAAAAAAAAAAAAAAATACTACATACATACTACATGCATGCTACATACATACTACATGCTACATACATACTACATATATACTACATACATGCTACATACATACTACATGCATGCTACATACATACTACATATATACTACATACATACTACATACATACTGCATGCTACATACATACTACATACATACTACATACATACTACATGCATGCTACATACATACTGCATGCTACATACATACCACATACATACTACATATATACTACATGCATGCTACATACATACTACATGCTACATACATACCACATATATACTACATACATACTACATATATACTGCATGCTACATACATACTACATATATACTACATGCATGCTACATACATACTACATGCTACATACATACTACATATATACTACATACATACTACATATATACTGCATGCTACATACATACTACATATATACTACATGCATGCTACATACATACTACATGCTACATACATACTACATATATACTACATATATACTACATGCATGCTACATACATACTACATGCTACATACATACCACATATATACTACATACATACTACATATATACTGCATGCTACATACATACTACATATATACTACATGCATGCTACATACATACTACATGCTACATACATACTACATATATACTACATGCATGCTACATACATACTACATATATACTACATGCATGCTACATACATACTACATGCTACATGCATGCTACATACATACTACATACATACTACATGCTACATACATACCACATATATACTACATACATACAATACATTCATACAATACATACATAGACATACAGTACATATAACATAGAGTAACATACTTACCAATACTTGTCACATTGTTCCCCGAAGCCATTGTCGTCTACGGAATAAATATTAACATAACAAACCACAAAAATACTCACCCACGATCCGAAGCAGTCCACGAGTGTGTCCCACGACGATCTTGGGTAGAGAACTGCAGCATCAGATGATGCTGCCGTTCTCTACGGGCTGCAGGAATCCAATGATGGAAGGTAGGTATCCTTCCGCACTGTATTCCTCCGCCACTTAAAAAAAAAAGTCCCTAGTCTCACTTTATGCCATTGCTGTGTGGGAAATTCCCACACAGCAATGGCATAAAGTGAGACTAGGGACTTTTTTTTTTTAAGTGGCGGAGGAATACAGTGCGGAAGGATACCTACCTTCCGTCATTGGATTCCTGCAGCCCGTAGAGAACGGCAGCATCATCTGATGCTGCAGTTCTCTACCCAAGATCGTCGTGGGACACACTCGTGGACTGCTTCGGATCGTGGGTGAGTATTTTTGTGGTTTGTTATGTTAATATTTATTCCGTAGATGACAATGGCTTCGGGGAACAATGTGACAAGTATTGGTAAGTATGTTACTCTATGTTATATGTACTGTATGTCTATGTATGTATTGTATGAATGTATTGTATGTATGTAGTATATATGTGGTATGTATGTAGCATGTAGTATGTATGTAGTATGTATGTAGCATGCATGTAGCATGTAGTATGTATGTAGCATGCATGTAGTATATATGTAGTATGTATGTAGCATGCATGTAGTATATATGTAGTATGTATGTAGTATGTATGTAGTATGTATGTGGTATGTATGTAGCATGTAGTATGTATGTAGCATGCATGTAGTATATATGTAGTATGTATGTAGCATGCAGTATATATGTAGTATGTATGTAGTATATATGTGGTATGTATGTAGCATGTAGTATGTATGTAGCATGCATGTAGTATGTATGTAGTATGTATGTAGTATGTATGTGGTATGTATGTAGCATGTAGTATGTATGTAGCATGCATGTAGTATATATGTAGTATGTATGTAGCATGCAGTATATATGTAGTATGTATGTAGTATATATGTGGTATGTATGTAGCATGTAGTATGTATGTAGCATGCATGTAGTATATATGTAGTATGTATGTGGTATGTATGTAGCATGTAGTATGTATGTAGCATGCATGTAGTATATATGTAGTATGTATGTAGTATGTATGTGGTATGTATGTAGCATGCAGTATGTATGTAGCATGCATGTAGTATATATGTAGTATGTATGTAGCATGTATGTAGTATGTAGTATGAATGTAGCATGTATGTAGTATGCATGTTGTATGTATGTAGCATGTAATTTTTTTTTTTTTTTTTTTTTACATTTAACACATTAGCCGGATGATGGGACTACTACTGTCCCATCATTGGCTAATGTGTCAATCACTGTCATGGTAGCAGGCATCGCCCGATGGGACTTGTAGTCCCATCGGACAATGCCTGCACAGACCCCCGGAGCCTGCACAGCCCCCCGGCAGGCCGGCACAGCCCCCCGGAGCCGGCACAGCCCCCCGGCAGGCCGGCACAGCCCCCCGGCAGGCCGGCACAGCCCCCCGGAGCCTGCACAGACCACCGGCAGGCTGGCACAGACCACCGGAGCCTGCACAGACCCCCTGGCAGGCCGGCACAGCCCCCCGAAAGGCCCGTACAGACCCCAGAGAGGCTGTACAAGGGCAGGAAAGGGTTTTTCTTATTCCGATACCGGAAGTCCCATAGACTTGAATGGGACTTCCGGTATCGGAATCGGCGATACCGATACTTTTTTTAAAGATCGGCCGATACCATCCGATACGATACTTTGAAGTATCGGACGGTATCGCTCAACTCTACTCACCATCCATTCTCAATTCAACCAATTCACATGTAAATTTGTATTCAGTGAAGACAGACTTTCCGACTACTGAGATAATTGATGGCAATTGCTGGTCATAAAGTTCCAGGTTTCAGAAAATAGTGGTTGGGAAACTCATATCAGCATACAAATCTAAAAGTGATCTCAAAAAATTTTTTTATAACATTTATAAGCTAAATGAGTTCTATGTCTTAGGTTAAAATCTGGGACGAGTACATGCAATGTCTTCACTAACTAGCTGTAGAACTGATATTTTTTTCATTTTATAATATCTTGCATGCAATTATATAAAATATTCCAATACAGAGCTCAGATTTCTAAAAAAAATGATTATGTTAGCATTAAGATAAATATCCACATTTTTACTACCAACAATCACTATAATAATATAAATCCAGACCCATTAAATACAATGAGGTCCTATACCATAATTTACAGTCATCTCATAATTTAACTGTATCTTATATTACACCAGTATAAAAAGATCAAAAGGACCATTAAACAACTGGTGAAGCCTGCTAACGGAGAATGACTGCCTAATTATGTCTACTAATTTACTGTATAAAGATCTTTCACAATGCATTTTGCCGTGTGATATTTAAAAATGTCCTGAACAATGGAAATTGAATAATTTAGTGTAGGTGACTGCACATGTAGGATGTGATTGATAATGATATTCGTGAACATGTAAAAGGCAGAATGAACTGCAGTGCTGTCACAGAGGAATGTATTTATAACCACGTCTTTGTGCTTTATTAAAAGTGTATTCTATTTTGTATCTTCCTCATATCTTGTGGAGTGCCTATGACCAAAAGAGAGCACCTGTCACTTGCCTATTACACTGACGCTATGTTATGGCTCCAGGATTCAAGTATGTAATTCTGTAAGGAGTTTCTACTGACATAAATAAATCACTTGACCTTTAGATCTTTGGTTTGTAAAATCACAAGCCCTACTTAGCAAAATTTCTCTGCACAAAAATAATGCAGATTTTGATAGCTGTAATTCAGTCCTGTGTATGTCAGGGTTTTATGCATATTAGTGTTGGCTTATGTGCGTAGTTCCAGCTATCGCCCCAACACTGCGTTGCTGCATGAGATTGCCAGCCTCAGTGACATTTAATGTTAATACAGGATTCTCTCAGAGGAAATATACGCAAAGGCCATTTTATTCTTTCATCTGTTTGCCAATTATACTTGCGTTCAAGAGCCTCGAGTTTTTGCCCTTATTTCTGCTCCTGTCTATAGGAAACCCTTTTTCTTCCAAATACTTTTTATACTCTCATTTAAATTATTATTCTCCCCAGTATGAGACACTTATATTAGACAGACAGGTTTTTTTATTGAAAATGATAAATCTTTTGATGCACAGTATTCCTTGTTGTTATTTAGGGTATATGAATTCAAGAGAGAAGAATCCCCTACTCAGAACACCGTATGCCCTATAAAATGAGTCCTTCCTACTTAAAGCGGTTGTCCAACCTTAGGTCATCAGTCTGCAGTCACTCTATGTGACTGCAGACCTGTGAATCCTCACATTGCATGCTATGAAGATTCTCCGGTGCCGGCGCTAAGAGCGTGCAACTGCAACTATGTGATTTGCAACTATGTGGTCACGTGGCGACTAGGTGGTTTCAGTCTCACTCAATGCAAGTGTATTGAGCGAGGCCAGATGCAATGTAGTCATAATGTAGCCAGAAGTATGCAAATTAAATACTTGTGGTCATATGACTACTGTCTCCTGGTGCCAGCACTGGAGAATCCTCACAGCATGCACTGCATGCGATGTAAGGATTCACAAATCTGCAGTCACAAAGCGTGACTGCAGACTTGTAGCCTAATGCCTTACAACCCCTGTAAGCCCAGCTTATTACCTAAATAGTTCACTGTGACCACTTTGGCCCTTGCCACAAGGATTTGTCTCAAGTGTTCCCAGGGTTAAAATAGTTAATTGAGGTGGATCCCCAACAATTAGATCATTATGATGGGACTTGTATACTTCTTTGAATTGTGCTATGGGGCTGTCCAAAGAGAACAACTACTTTAATTCTATCATCTCAAAATATCACTTTAATCGGATTTTCCCCTTTTATAAAAGTGGTCTCTAACAATAGCAAATATGTAAAATAATAAAATCACATAATGTTCACCTCCCTTGGATCCAGTAATGGCTCTCTCTGTCGCTATTCCTGTCTTTGGTTTTTGGCTGGAATGGTGACACTACAAGGAAACAAGAATGCTCATCACGAATGCAGCCAATAAATGAGCTCAACAGTTGGGCTGATCAGCGGAGCCCCTGAGCTCAGTGAGAAGATAATGTAAGATGCTGACATGACGCTACTTTTGCAGCGAAAACAAAGAAATAGGAGTAGGGAAGCTGGGCCCATTGAGGGTGAGTACTAACTCAATTTTTACCAGAATAGAGAGAACCACATTAGGTGAGCTGCGCTGTGGGAAACGAGGAGCTTTGGAGCTTCAGATAAGGTTTTTATTTGTTTCAATGCATTTCAGACCAGTGTCTTTCTCAAGGTCAAAACAAAGAACAATAATCAGGGTATAGCAACTACAAGCTTGAAAAAGGGTAAAGGGGTGCCAATAATCAAGAGAAACACCCCTGAAAGGGGAGGATGAGAGACAAGAAAATAGTGAAGATGCAGAGGAGGTGGGATAGTCAATAAAGTGAAAAAGAGAAAATAGAAAGGAGGTAGAGAAAGAGAATGATCAGCTCATGGTTAAAGAAAAAGTGTGAAAGGAGAGATTACTGACTGATTTTGTTCTTTGACACGAGTTCTGTTATTTGCAGTTCATTTTTGAAAAGTGGGAAAACCCTTTAAATACAAAATGTGTACATTAACAACACGTATTATTTCATTTTGACTTATTTTACTATGTGCAGAGCAGATTAATTTTTCAGTTTACATAGGTACATCATAATACATTCTCCTTAAATATTTAGCTATGCACCGAGAAAATTATGAAATAAAAGTAGCCGGATAAAGCTGCCGTCTACATTATTGTAAGAGCTACCTCATGTGTAATCGCTTTTCTATTTTATTTTATATCATAATAAAATGAAAGAACTGTTTCATGTATTGGAACATTATTACAGCTGTCCGGTAACATCTGTTTCATTAATACAGCTCCAGACGGGAACACGAAGGTTGGTTTCCATAGGGAAGGTTTCTTTTGATGTACAGCACACATTATTTCACAGATTGATATTTTATGTGAATATCAATAATACAGTAATTCATCTTTGTATTTATGACCCCTTTGACCCTGACATAATGCCACAATAAACTATTAGGTAGAGTTCAGATGAAATACCATGATAGCTTTTTACTGCAAGATTTAATGGGAATCTGAACAATACATTTTTATGTAAAAAATTATCTTTTTAAGAACTGTTACAACAGTTTTGTAAGTTTCACATCTTAAAGCAAAAACAATTTCACTTTCTATATCTGCTAGAAATTATATATGTGACAGGGGAACTTTTTAAAAAATAAAATTCAAAAAAAGCTTTTCCAATATTTCATGGATATACAAGTGCTTCTCACTAAATTAGAATATCTTCAAAAAGTTAATTGTAATGACACCGATGACGTCACTGACGCAGCCTAGGTGGGCGCTATCAGGGGATACGGAACCGAGCACAGGGAGTGGAAGAACAAGGCACACAGTGTGCAAGGACCTGAGACTAAGCAGTGAGCACAGGACCTGGGACTAAGCAGTCACGTGATAACAGGGTGGCGGAGTCATCACTCATGAGGACAGGGAAAGCAGCTAGAGCACCGCGTACAGGGCACAGAACGTTAACATAGTCAGTGGAGAGCCGAGCGTCAATAGCCAAATGAGAGTGAGGTGCCTAGGGATAAAACAGAGAGTAAACCGAGACCAGACAAGGGGTCGGAGAACCAGGAAGGACAGGGCAGTACAGAGCAGGACCCAGAGGTAAAAGTCAGGGGACAAACCGGGTCATACACAGCAAATATCACATGCACAGAGACACAACAATTACGGATTAGTAACCTGGGTCAGCAACCACTAACCGAGTACACACAAGTATCACCGATACCAAATCCAGGAACTACCAACATTAAATAGCTGCCCCAGAACCAAAGAGAGGTGAATTAGAATTAACCCTGACCTGACCAGGAAGGAGGCAGAACCATCCCGTCCAGCGTCATGACAGTATCCCCCTCTCGACGGGGTCACCGGACCCTCAGGTTTCCCAGGAAACCAGGCATGAAAGGAGCGCACCAGATGATCAGCATGAACCGATCAGGCAGGAACCCAGGATCGGTTCTCAGGACCATACCCCTTCCAGTGCACAAGATACTGGAGGGAACGGTGGACCAACCAGGAATCCACAATGCGCTCCACCTCTTTACTCCTCCTGACTATCCACCAATACAGGCAGCGAGGGACCCAATGATACTTCTTCCAGAGCCCCCAATGGTTTCAGCACTGTCCTATGGAATACATTAGGGATCTTAAAAGATACTGGGAGGCACAAATGAAACACCACTGGGTTAACCACCTCCATCATCTCATAAGGTCCAATAAACTTAGGCCCCAATTTCACCAAAGGAACCTTAAGCTTAATGATACTAGTAGACAGCCACACTTTATCCCCAAACCGAAGGGTGTTTCCCACCGCCCGTCTCCTGTTCGAAAAAAAACTTAAACTTCCTCTGAGCCTCCCTGTCATGAACCGGGGATATGACCTTTGGCCGAACACGGCTATCACAGGCATAGAGGAGCTTATCTTAGTTATCCCACCGCTGGCACCATGTGATAAAAGCAGCAAGCTAGTCTTGCCCTAACAATTTACCGTGGGGGGGTTTATTTTAGTTATCCCACCACTGCCACAATATGTTACAAGCTGTAGGGATTTATGGATATCCCACTTTCAGTTCCACTTTGGAACTCGCAGCTCTCTGACGCCCCCCTTACCCTCAGGTAAGTCAGGGAACTACACCTGGGATAATTAGTCGCTGGATGGCTACTTGTTGTGCAATGGCTATTAGGCCCGCTTGCAGTGAGGGAGTTATAAATGCTTTGGCTGCAGCCACACAATCAGCTTACAAAACCCACTTGGTCACTGCCAGCGCTACCCGCCTAGCCAGAACACACTTCGCTGTCACCAGCTTCTGATTCCTCGTATTAATATTTAAAATTAATAGAGGGTTTCGAAGCAAACCCAAGTCAGTAGCGTAATTAGCTTATAGGCACGTGAATTCGTCACAGAGCAAAGAGACTGAACTAATAAATTTTAGAGTTTAATCCCAAAAGATGGGCAGTGTTTACAGAAGATAAAAAGGTTGTACGAAATGAGACATTAATAGTATGTACAATACAACTACAAATAAAAAGGATTAAAAAAAAGCAGAAAATAAAATTACATATTGCTTAGATCATTTCAGGCAGAACCATGCGGGGAGGAGGAGGTGGAGCAAAATATCACCATTCATTTGAGATCTTATTGTCACGGCATCCCAGCAGCAACTCACTAGGGGGGGCTCAGTTGCAGACTTATAAGTCTGGGCTTGTGACATCATCAAAGGGGCTGTCTGGTGACGGTCCTTCCCCCTGCTCTTACAGTTACAATCTAGCTGAAAAACTTATCATAACCATAATTCACAGAGGGTACCTCGTATAGAAGCGCACATAATATCATCTTTTCCAGCCTGTCCCTGGTATTCATCCAAAACCAAACTCGGACTAGTTGTTCCCCACCGTTCAGGAGAAATCCATTTCTCTGGTTCTGTTGGTGCTGGAACCGTGAAAAACATGGGCCAGGATGCTGAGTAGGTGCACGTCGCAGAAATGTAATTTTCATATTTCTGTCACTGATTGGGTCCAAGATACAGCCTCTATAATATTTCCCACACTTATCCACGCACATGGGCTCAGACAAAGAAAATTCTTTCTAATATTTAAGACATTCCTTGCAGGGAGGAGGGGAGGGGGACAGGAAAGAGCTAGTGCAGTGTTACAAGCTGTAAAGCTGCAGGCACAAGGCTGCAATGTGTGACAAGGGGGGAGCAGAGGGGGGTCGCTTGGCTCTGTGCTGCTATGAATCATTCTAGATAGGGTAGAGAATGAAAGATTCTGGAATGTTCCGGAAAAGTTATACATAATATTTTTACATTATCGTTACACTCCCCAATATTGTTTTGTACCTCCCGCCATAAATTCTTCAACTGCTGTACAGCAATATCAGCCAACGGCAACTGGAGTCCAGATGAGAAAACTCCCCAAAGTGTGGATTCAACCCATAATTACAGAAGAAAGGGAAGGTACCTGTAGAGTGGTTAACACTGTTATTGAATGCAAACTCTGCTAAAGGCAAGGCATTGGACCAGTCCTCTTGACAGGAAGTGGCAAAATTTGCTCTAACGACTAAATGGTCTGTTCGGTCTGACCATTGGTCTCTGGATGGTATGCAGATGAAAAGGACAGCTCAATACCCAACCTTTTAGAAAACGCCCTCCAAAACCTGGACACAAACTTCACACCACGTTCAGTCACCACATTCAGGGTACACCATGCAAATGAACCACATGTTGAATGAACAACCTAGTCAAGGTCTCAGCAGAGGGCAGTGCTATTAAAGGTATAAAGTGTGCTTGCTTCGTAAACCTGTCCACCTCCACCTAGATGACAGTATCACCCTTTGAAGGAGGAATATTGGTGATAAAATCCATTGACAAATGTGTCCATGGTCTATCAGGAACTGGCAAAGGCTCCAATTCCCCGGCCAGCCGGTTATGAGAGCTCTTAGCGGGGGCACAAACTTCACAGGCAGACACAAACTTCTTCACATCAGACATAAGCGAGGCCCACCAAAAAACCCTCACGATGGCCCCATAAGTATCCGAAATCCCAGAATATCCACTCAGCGCAGAATCATGGAACTCCTGGAGGATTCTGAGTCGAAATTGAACAGGAACAAACAATTTTTCCACTGGCTTGGACGGGGGAGCCTAAGACTGGGCTTCCCAAATCTCCTGCTCCAAGCCTGCCGACACATCAGCCACCACCACCTTGGGTTGAAGAATGGAGGATGGAGGCTTGAGGGGAGAAACTGGATCCAGACTTCGAGACAAGGCATCAGCCTTCACATTCTTTGATCCTGGACAAAAAATGATTGAGAACTGGAACAGTGAAAAAAAGTGACCATCCAGCATGCCTAGGGGTCAACCTTTTAGCGGACTCAATGTACACCAGGTTCTTGTGATCAGTAACTACAGTAATGGGATGAACCACTCCCTCCAAAAAATGCCTCCATTCTTCAAAGGCCAACTTAGCCACAAGAAGTTCCCAATTACCCATGTCATAATTTCTTTCTGCCGGGGAGAACTTTTTGGAGAAGAAGGCGTATGGTCTAAGATTGGTCAAAGTGGTGGGCCCCTGGGATAACACTGCCCCCACCCCCACCTTTGAGGCATCAGTCTCCACCACAAAGAGTTCAGATGGATCTGGTTGAACCAGAACCAGGGCAGTCATTAAGCATTTTTTAAGAGTCAGAAACAAAGCTACTGCTGAGGCAGACCAATTCTTAACATCATCCCCCTTCTGCATCAAGTTGGTGAGGGGCTTAACCACTTGAGAGGACCCTTTAATTAACCTCCAGTAATAATTGACAAATCCCAAGAAGCTCTAAAGATCTTTCAGGTCCCGGGGCTGCACCCAATCCTCAATGGCCTGAAACTTTTTTGGATCCATATGAAACCCCTCACTAGAGACAATGAATCCCAAGAAAGGCAGTTCCTGGACAAAAAACAATATTTGAAGAACAGCCCAAAGGTGACCGATATAGAATCATAGAATCATAGAATCGTAGAGTTGGAAGGGACCTCCTGGGCCATCTGGTCCAACCCCCTGCTCAAAGCAGGATTCGCTAAATCATCCCAGTCAGATGTCTGTCCAGCCTCTGTTTGAAGACTTCCATTGAAGGAGAACTCACCACTTCTCGTGGAAGCCTGTTCCACTCATTGATCACTCTAACTGTCAAAAAGTTTTTTCTAATATCTAATCTGTGTCTCCTCCCATTCAGTTTCATCCCATTGCTTCTAGTCTTTCCTTGTGCAAATGAGAATAAAGTTGATCCTTCTACAATGTGACAGCCCTTTAGATATTTGTAGACAGCTATTAAGTCTCCTCTCAGTCTTCTCTTTTGCAAACTAAACATTCCCAAATCCTGCAACCTTTCCTCATAAGACAGGGTTTGCAGACCGGTCACCATTCTGGTCGCTCTTTTCTGAACTTGCTCCAGTTTGTTGATGTCTTTTTTAAAATGTGGTGCCCAAAACTGGACACAATATTCCAGATGAGGTCTGACCAAAGAGGAGTAGAGGGAAATAATGACTTCACGTGATCTAGACTGTATGCTTCTGTTAATACATCCTAGAATTGCATTTGCCTTTTTTGCTGCTGCATCACACCGTTGACTCATATTCAGTCTGTGATCTATTAGTATACCCAAGTCTTTTTCACATGTGCTGTCACTTAGCCCTATTCCTCCCATTCTATATATGCTTTTTCCATTTTTATTGCCCAGATGTAGTACTTTGCATTTCTCCCTGTTAAAAACCATTCTGTTTGTTGCTGCCCACTTCTCCAGTTTATTTAAATCTTTTTGAATCCTCTCTCTCTCTTCTCTAGTATTAGCTATCCCTCCTAGCTTTGTGTCATCAGCAAATTTAATCAGTTTACCCTCAATGCCTTCATCTAAATCGTTGATAAAGATGTTGAACAATACAGGGCCCAGGACAGAGCCCTGTGGTACCCCACTTGAGACATTCTTCCAACTGGATGTGCAGCCATTTACGACCACTCTTTGGGTCCGATCACTAAGCCAGTTATGAATCCACCTAACAGTTGCCTTGTCCATTCCATACTTAATCATTTTTTCAATAAGGATTGTATGAGAGACTTTGTCAAATGCTTTGCTGAAGTCAAGATATACTATATCTACAGCATTTCCTTGATCCACCCAATCAGTGATACCGTCATAGAAGGAAATTAAGTTAGTCTGACATGACTTATTAGTTACAAACCCATGCTGACTCTGTTTAATCACTTCATTCTTATCCAGGTATTGACATACATGTTGTTTAATAATTTGTTCAAAGATCTTTCCTGGTATAGAAGTCAGACTCACCGGCCTATAGTTACCTGGGTCCACCTTCTTCCCCTTTTTGAAGATAGGAACAACATTTGCTCTTCTCCAGTCTTCTGGCACTTCTCCTGTTCTCCAAGAATTTTCAAAGATTATAGAGAGGGGTTCAAAAATTTCTTCTGCTATCTCCTTCAGTACTCTGGGGTGTAATTCATCTGGACCTGGAGACTTGAATTCATTTAGGCTAGCTAAGTGTTTCCTCACTATCTTTCTGTTTATAGATATCCTGGATTCTTCTATTCCCTTAATAGGACAGTGAATAACAGTTGATGTTACATTTCCTTTCTGAGAGAAAACAGATGCAAAATAGGAATTTAAAAGTTCAGCCTTCTCAACATCCTGTCTTACCATTGCATCATTTTCATCCTGTAAAAATCCTATAGCATCTTTGACTTTTCTTTTACTTTTGACATATCCCCAAAATCCTTTATTATTGCTTTTGACATCTCTTGCAAGCCTCAATTCATTTTCAGCTTTAGCTAATCTGATTTGTGCCCTGCAGGTTCTGCAGACAGCATTATATTCTTCTTTAGATATGCCTCCCTCTTTCCATTTTATAAACATTTTTTTCTTCCTTTTTAGCATGTGCTTAAGTTCTGTGTTCATCCATCCTGGTTTCCTTAACTGCTTCCTATTCTTCCCTCTTTTCGGAATTGTTAACAACTGTGCTTTGAGAATTTCATTTTTCAAGATTTCCCATCCTTCCTGGACATTTTTGTCTTTAAGGATATCCAGCCATTGGATCCCTCCAATTCTCTTTCTGAATCCCTTAAAATCTGCCTTTCTGAAATCTAACCTTGACGTCTGAGTCTTCACAGGTCTTCCGCCTCTAGTTATCCAAAATTCTAAAATAGCATGGTCGCTACCTCCTAGGGTCCCAGCCACTTTTACCTCCTCAACCATTTCCTCCCTGTTTATAAGGATTAGATCCAAGGTAGCAGTTCCCCTTGTTTTCTCCCTTACCTTTTGGAAGATAAAGTTGTCAGCAAGAGAGGATAAGAATTTCCTTGACCTGTTAGTTTTGCCTGAGAGAGATTCCCAACAAATGTCTGGATAGTTGAAATCTCCCATGACAACTATGTCATATTTTTTGGAGAACTTGGCCATTTGATGCAAAAAGAGTTCATCCATAGCTTCAGCTTGCACAGGCGGCCTGTAGTAAATGCCTACAATGGTGTCCTTTCCATTGTTCTGTCCTTGTATTCTTACCCAAACAGTTTCCACAGAACTCCCAGTCTCTGAAGCTTCAATCTCTGTGCAGATATACGCGTTTCTAACATACAATGCGACACCTCCTCCTCGTTTATCAAGTCTGTTTCTTGCAAATAAGTTGTATCCTTCTAGTCTTGTATTCCAATCATGTGTATTGTCCCACCAAGTTTCAGTGATTCCAATGACATCATATTTCTTTTCCTGTGTTAGTAGTTCCAATTCTCCTTGTTTGTTGCCCATGCTTTGTGCATTAGTATAGAAACATTTTAGTTTGTGATTGGTTTCTCTTTCTCCAATATTTTTATTAATTAGATTCTTTCGTCTTTGTTCTTCCTTTCCACTTCTAATAGCAGAGTTCTCAATAGCATTTGTCAGGTGTATGGCTTTTTCTGGTCTTTTGCTTCCCTTCCCATGTTGTTCTAGTTTAAAGCTCTCCTTACAAGTGTAGCAAGGCGACTTCCAAATACATGCTTACCAGTCTTCGTAAGGTGCACCCCATCTCTAGCAAGTAGTCCATCGTATAAGTAGTTCACTCCGTGATCCAGAAATCCAAATCGTTGCTGACGGCACCATCGACGTAGCCAGTTGTTCACCTGCAGAATCTTATTCCACCTCCTTGTTCCATGGCCATCCACTGGGAGGATGGAAGAGAAGACCACCTGCGCTCCCAGTTCTTTCACTTTCTTACCTAAGTCTTCAAAGTCTCTGCAGATGGTTTCCAGGTCGTTTCTTGCAGTGTCATTTGTCCCCACATGTAGTAGCAGGAATGGGTAGTCATCTGTAGGTCTGAAGAGTCCTGATATCCTGTCAGACACATCTTTAATTTTTGCACCTGGAAGACAACACATTTCTCTTGAAGTTATATCCGGTCTGCAGATAGCGGCCTCTGTTCCTCTCAACAGGGAATCCCCCATGACCACCACTCTCCGTTTCTTCTTCACAACATTTTTCTTTCTCCATCCAGGAGGACTCTGAAGGCGTACAAGGTTGCTGCTTGTTGGCAAAGTCTTATCCTGATGTATTTCTTCATTGTTTTCCTGCGTGAGAGCCTGGTACTGGTTTCTGAGCAGTATGGGTGCTGACTGCCTCCTGATCCTCCTGCTTCTCTGGGTCACATGTCTCCATTCCTCTGTTTCTTCAGGTGCACTTCGAATTTCTTCTCTTTCTGTAACATGAAGAGATAATTCTGCTCTGTCCAAGAACTCTTCACCTTCCTTAATGATCTTCAACGTAGCTAACCTCTCTTCGAGATTTTGCAACTTTTCCTCCAACAGGGACACAAGCTTGCATTTGTGGCATGTGAAGTTTGGCTTTTCCACTGGTAAGTCTGTGAACATGTAGCAAGAAATGCAGCTCACCAAATGGCTCCTGGCCTCTTCCATCTTGAGATTTCTTAAAAACGATGAAAGATGAGCCCAAATTCGCACGCCGATAGGCGCGCGGTTTTTCAGATTTCCTCTTTTCAGCTGCAACGGCCAAAACCCAGTGATCGTTGAGCTCGCGGAGACTCTTCACTTATCCCAGAAGGCACTGGGAATATGCAAATGATCTCCTCAAGACTCTTCCCCTGGTTTTCCGATTTCCTCTTTTCAGCTGCAACGGCCAAAACCCAGTGATCGTTGAGCTCGCGGAGACTCTTCACTTATCCCAGAAGGCACTGGGAATATGCAAATGATCTCCTCAAGACTCTTCCCCTGGTTTTCCGATTTCCTCTTTTCAGCTGCAACGGCCAAAACCCAGTGATCGTTGAGCTCGCGGAGACTCTTCACTTATCCCAGAAGGCACTGGGAATATGCAAATGATCTCCTCAAGACTCTTCCCCTGGTTATGGATCCGCTTATCAAATGAATAAACCAGATTGTCATCTTAGTATTTAACCACAAACCGCCTGATAAAATCAGGGAACAAAAGATTGATGAAGTTTTGGAAGACGACAGGAGCATTGGTCAAATCAAATGGCATAACTAAGTATTCGAACAGCCCTTCTGAGGTGAGAAACATGGATTTCCACTCCTCCCCCTCAAGCACCCAGATAAGGTTATATGCCCCCCGCAAGTCCAGTTTTGAAAATCATTTGGCCCCAGACAATTGATTACACAAATCGGGAATGAGAGGGAGGGGATATTTGTTTCTTACAGTAATCTTGTTAAGTTCACAAAGGTCAAGGCATGGGCTGAGATCACCTTTTTTTTTTTACAAAAAAGAAACCTGCAGCAACAGGAGACATGGAAGGACAGATATGCCCCTTGTGGAGGCTCTCAGATATGTACTCCTTCATGGCTGCCCGCTCTGGAACAGAAAGGTTAAACAATTTGGCCTTAGGCAATGTAACCCCAGGAATCAGATTTATGGCACAGTCAAAAGAGGGGTGTGGTGGTAACCCCTCGGCCTGACTTTTGGAGAACACGTCCATGAAGTCCTTCAGGTCCTCCAGAATACCCTCCAGACCGACGGATGACATAGACACAAAATTCAGACATTTGTTTTCACAGTTGGATCCCCATTTAACATTCTCTCGGGCCTCCCAGTCAATGACTGGATTATGACATTGTAGCCAAGAAAACCCCAAAACTAAACTTGCAGGGAGGTTTTCCAGAACTAAACAGGCTATATGCTTCAGATGAACAGACCCCACCTTAAGGACACATTCTTTAGTAATGGAATGAATCCCATCCTTGGTGAAAGGGGTTGAGTCAATAGTCACCACTCTCATGGGTTTATCCAACCTATCTTTCCCTATCTCACAATGGGCCACCAACCTCAAGTCAATCTAATTTATTGAAGAACTGCAATCCACAAAAGCAGAAGAGGAAAAAAGAACAATTGTTCACACCAACTTCCACTTTTAACAATAGTTTGAAGACTGAGGAAAAAAGTACCTGTGGGTCTGGGTAACCTCCTCGTCAGCTACCCAGACCTAGTTGTTTCCCTAGACCTTGGAACCTGGGAGGTAGGAGGGACAGTCCTTTTTCCAATGGCCCAGCGCTCCATAATAGAAGCAGAGTTTTTTCTCTCAGCAACGTCTCCTCTCCTTTTCCTTCATGGAGACAGCCCCCACCTCCATGGACTCAACCGACCATGAAGGCTCTGGTTTAATTGGCAACAGAGGAGCCTCACATTGCACCACTCCTCTCTCACAAAGCCTGCAATCCATACGGATGGCCTGGGTCATGGCCTCCTACAGAGAATCGAGTCGTGGGTGCAGGGCCAAGGCATCCTTTAAAAGCTAGGAGAGACCCCTTCAGAATAGCCCGCTGAGTGAAGAGTCATTCCAGGATACTCCTGGTGCCCATCGCCTGTACTCGGAACAGTGCCACTCAGCAGAGCTTTCCTTGGGTAAGACCCATAATTCTGTCCTCCACCAATCTCACTTGATCAGGTTCATCGTAAATCAGACCCAAGGCTTCAAAGAACCGATCAACAGACAATCTCGCAGGGGAGGTAGGGGATAGGGAGAAAGCCCAGGCTTGCAGTCCCTCACATAACAGGGAAATAACTATCCCCACCCTTTGACTCTCATCACCCAAGGACCGAGGACACAGGGAAAAAAAGTAATTTGCAGCTCTCCCTAAACACCCGGAACTTTCTCTTATCCCCAGATAAGATAGAATCATAGAATCATAGAATCGTAGAGTTGGAAGGGACCTCCTGGGCCATCTGGTCCAACCCCCTGCTCAAAGCAGGATTCGCTAAATCATCCCAGTCAGATGTCTGTCCAGCCTCTGTTTGAAGACTTCCATTGAAGGAGAACTCACCACTTCTCATGGCAGCCTGTTCCACTCATTGATCACTCTAACTGTCAAAAAGTTTTTTCTAATATCTAATCTGTGTCTCTTCCCATTCAGTTTCATCCCATTGCTTCTAGTCTTTCCTTGTGCAAATGAGAATAAAGTTGATCCTTCTACAATGTGACAGCCCTTTAGATATTTGTAGACAGCTATTAAGTCTCCTCTCAGTCTTCTCTTTTGCAAACTAAACATTCCCAAATCCTGCAACCTTTCCTCATAAGACAGGGTTTGCAGACCGGTCACCATTCTGGTCGCTCTTTTCTGAACTTGCTCCAGTTTGTTGATGTCTTTTTTAAAATGTGGTGCCCAAAACTGGACACAATATTCCAGATGAGGTCTGACCAAAGAGGAGTAGAGGGAAATAATGACTTCACGTGATCTAGACTGTATGCTTCTGTTAATACATCCTAGAATTGCATTTGCCTTTTTTGCTGCTGCATCACACTGTTGACTCATATTCAGTCTGTGATCTATTAGTATACCCAAGTCTTTTTCACATGTGCTGTCACTTAGCCCTATTCCTCCCATTCTATATATGCTTTTTTCATTTTTATTGCCCAGATGTAGTACTTTGCATTTCTCCCTGTTAAAAACCATTCTGTTAGTTGCTGCCCACTTCTCCAGTTTATTTAAATCTTTTTGAATCATCTCTCTCTCCTCTCTAGTATTAGCTATCCCTCCTAGCTTTGTGTCATCAGCAAATTTAATCAGTTTACCCTCAATTCCTTCATCTAAATCGTTGATAAAGATGTTGAACAATACAGGGCCCAGGACAGAGCCCTGTGGTACCCCACTTGAGACATTCTTCCAACTGGATGTGCAGTCATTTACGACCACTCTTTGGGTCCGATCACTAAGCCAGTTATGAATCCACCTAACAGTTGCCTTGTCCATTCCATACTTAGTCATTTTTTCAATAAGGATTGTATGAGAGACTTTGTCAAATGCTTTGCTGAAGTCAAGATATACTATATCTACAGCATTTCCTTGATCCACCCAATCAGTGATACCGTCATAGAAGGAAATTAAGTTAGTCTGACATGACTTATCAGTTACAAACCCATGCTGACTCTGTTTAATCACTTCATTCTTATCCAGGTATTGACATACATGTTGTTTAATAATTTGTTCAAAGATCTTTCCTGGTATAGAAGTCAGACTCACCGGCCTATAGTTGCCTGGGTCCACCTTCTTCCCCTTTTTGAAGATAGGAACAACATTTGCTCTTCTCCAGTCTTCTGGCACTTCTCCTGTTCTCCAAGAATTTTCAAAGATTATGGAGAGGGGTTCAAAAAGATCCGGAAGTTTGACAGAGGGTTCAGGAGAGGATAGGGAAACATCAGACACAGTCCCCTCCGCATTATCAGACGAAGAAGAGGCACCCCAGTGTTAACTGTATCTGCCAACTCCCTCTGTGCCAACGGTCTTTGTTCAACAGATAGGTTCTGCATCATTTTGGTCAGGTTAGTTACCTGATCCGACAAAGCACACAGCGGGTCCATAACACACAAAGACATACAAAACCACCTGAAAAAATGTAAAGGTCAGTGATAATGTTATGACACCTATGGTGTCACTGACACAGCCTAGGGGGTGCTATCAGGGGACACGGAACCGAGCGCAGGATGTAGAAAAACAATGCACACAGTGCGCAAGGACCTGAGACCTGGGACTAAGCAGTCATGTGATAACAGGGGGCAGAGTCACCGCACGTTAGGACAGGGAAGGCAACTGAGAGCATGGAGTACAGGTCACAGAATGTTAACGTAGTCAGTGGAGAGCCGAAGGTCAATAGTCAAATGAGAGTGAGGTACCTAGGGATAAGACAGAGAGTAAACCGAGACCAGACAAGGGGTCAGAGAATCAGGAAGGACAGGGCAGTACAGAGCAGGACACAGAGGCAAAAGTCAGGGGACAAACCGGGTCATACACAGCAAAGCTCACACACACAGAGGCACAATGATTTCGGATGAGTAACCTGGGTCAGCAACCACTAACTGAGTACACGGAAGTATCACCAACACCAAACCCAGGAACTACCAACATTAAATATCCGCCCCAGAACCAAAGAGAGGCAAACTAGAATTAACCCTGACATGACCAGAATGGAGGCAGATCCATCCCGTCCAGCGTCATAACACTAATTTATTTCAGTTCTTCAATACAATGAAGAGCCAAAAGTCATTATCTCAGTAAATTTGAAGACTTTATAACACTAGCTTGAAAAATGATTTTAAAATCCGTAATGTTGGCCTACTGAAATGTATGTTCAGTAAATGCACCAAATTGGTGAAGTCTCGTTTTGTGCCACTGTAGATTAAAAGGGATCCAAAGAAACTTGATCTGAGTGACTTGGTCAGAGATTTGAAATTGTCAAAGAGGCAGGCAGAATTATTAGGATCAAGGCTACAAGAACAGAATCTCTTATTACCAGGAACAAGAGTTTCTGTTTTTCGCAGTTGTCAAGAAGACCTTAATCAATTTTTTAATCATGTCGACAGTTTAACCTTTTGCAATGATGTCTTGGGGTTGTTTGGTGCTCTTGGATGCGAACATGACCCGAAAGAATGGCGAATGCTCATTGACTCGTCAGTTTTAAGTCTGAAGGCTGTTTTTTTTCTACACAACGGGAAATATAAATCCTTCTAAAACTATTGGACATGCCGTACACATGACAGAAACGTATGAGAATAAGGAGTTACTGTTGACCCACATTGATAGAAACTATAACTAGAACATATGTGGTGATCTAAAAGTTGTTTCACTTCTTCTTCTTGGACTGCAGCTTAGATATACCAAGTATTGTTGTTTTATTTGTGAGTGGGACAGTCGTGCACAAGAAATGCGCTATTTCAGAAAGGACTGGCCACTCCGCGAAAACCTGGTTGCTGGACAGAAGAATGTTAAACATAATCCTCTCGTTGATTCAACAAAGATATTTCTCGCTCCCTTGCATATTAAACTTGGGCTTATGAAGAATTTTGTCAAAGCAATGAACAAAGAATCGGAAACCTTTTCCTACTTGTGACAGAACTTTTCAAGAATAAGTAATGTGATTAAAGAAGGTATTTTTATTGGCCCACAGATCAGAGATATAATGAATGACAGTAGCTTTGATGGTTATCTTCAACTTCCTTGGCAACAGCAGGGCACCGAACTTTGATCAAAATGTGCAAATCATATCATTTGATGAAATGCAAATTGCAATATGTCACTAAAAATGCATTTTATACATTCTCACTTGGACTTTTTTCCATCCAATGTTGGTGCCGTTAGCGATGAACATGGTGAAAGATTTCACCAAGACATTGCGCTGATGGAGAAAAGGTACCAGGGAAAGTGGAGTACATCAATGCTGGCTGACTATTGCTGGAATCTTATTCGAGAAGCATCTAACATGGATTATAAACGAAAGTCCTCTGCAAAACACTTTTGAACAATTGCTTTTGTTACTGACATTGATGCCCATGTATGTAGTGCCTTGGATGTCATAATGTAGGCTATAAGCTATTGTTTCTTAAAAACCTTACGTAATACAGACTTTTGTAGCACGTATTCGTGTTCAGCATATCAAAATCTATAAGATACAATGAAATATTCTCAGGGGACAAGAACTTTCCTGAAATTTGTTGCTCAGTGTTTCTGGAATAATATGATTTCTATAAATGTAAATCAGTGTTACTCACCTTACCTCGCTCCACTGCCAGTTTGTGCATTTTCCAATTGCCATGGCCAACTCTTTGCTCATCATCGCATTGGAATACTGTGATGATCATGCATGCATTTCTGACATCATATTGCTTGGGCTATTTAGGCTACTTAGGCAGGCATCTTGCCACCTGATTATGAAATTAGGGACCAAGCGTATTCCTTGAGATTGTCACCAATTTCAACTCAGCTTTGCTACTAGTCTAATCTACTGCAAGTTATCCAAAGTTGCCAAATACCCCTCTGTAGTGATGAGCGAGTATACTCGTTGCTCGGGTATCCCCGAGCATGCTTGGGTGGTTTCAGAGTATTTGGAAGTTCTCGGAGATTTAGTTTTTGTCACCGCAGCTGCATGATTTGCAGCTACTTGACAGCTTGAATACATGTGAGGAATGCCTGTTTGTTTGGAAATCCCCTCATGTATTCAGGCTGTCAAGTAGCCTCAAATCATGCAGCTGCGGCAATTGAAACTTTATCTCCGAGCACTTCCAAATACTCGGAGATCACCCGAGCAACCAGCATACTCGCTCATCACTACCCCTATGCTGTATATGAGTGCTTGAGTGCCATGTTAGCATTGCTGGTTTTAGGTACTGTCTGGCTGACTAACATGTTTTGTTCCTGGCTGGGTGCTGTCCAAAATCCCAGCTATGCTATATCAATGTTCCTGGCTGCTGATTCAGCTCCACTGCTTCAAGGTGATGTCCACATATCAAACTCTGGTATTCCAAAGTGTCTGTCCATATCTTCCACTACTTTAATCCCCATATCACACAGCACTTTGAGTTCCACTGACACAAATGCTGTCCTGCATATCCAGTTCTACAGCTTCTCTGCATCAATGCCTCTGGTTCATGCATCTCATCTTGATGTACAGCTAAGCAAATTCACTTCACCAAAGGAGACTATTACAATCTTAAATAGTGATGTAATTTGTTAATTACACTATTGTTGCCTCCTTTGGCCAATGAGGGCAAGTGGTAGCCTAAAGTGATAGCAAAATACATCGTCATTGCAATTACAGGGACTGAAATGTGTTAGAGCAAATTAAATCACTCAGATATATTTTTAAAATGGAACCCCCTCCTGCACCTGGAAATTAACTTCAGACAGGAGCATAGTTGGTGGTAGAATGAATTTGGTAAAATGTGTGACTTGAGCTCTTGATCATGCAAAGGAGACATTGAAGTTTGAGGAGAGCAATGATGGTCGAACCAGAACAGTAAAGTTTGAGGTCTATGCCAAATACCTATAGTTTAGGCAGAGACACTAACACGGGCTTCTCCAGGAAGTGCGTGTTACTGTTCAGGTTCGACAACCTGAACATTGTGTGTTTCCCTTGCTGTCATCTGCATGACAGCTTGAGAAACGCCGGTGGCTCTGATCGGCCGTAATATCATTACTGCTGATTAGAGAACCAGCAGCTGTAACCAAAGGTGAAAAGTTTGCCTTTAGTCACAGAGGCATCGACTGATGAGACAGTACTACTGTCATCAGCCTACACCTGCTGCCATTAATAACAGCAAGACCAGGCACTGCTGATGGGAGTATTCATGAGCTGGCGCCTGTGCTATAAATACATATTTTGGATAACCAACATGGCAAAACCGGCAGCTGCAGGCTGCAACCCTCAGCTATTTACTTTATCATGGCTGGTTATCAAGAATAGAGGAGTCCCCATGCCATTTTATAAAAAGTATTTAAATAATTAAATAAAAAACTGATGTGGGGTCCCTCCTATTTTTGACAACCAGGCAAGCTAAAGCAGACAGCGGTGGGCTAGAATAGGCTGGTAAGGGGCCATGGATATTGTCCCCCTCAACCTAAAAATAGCAGCCCACAGCCGCGCCCAGAAACAGTGCATCTATTAGATGTGCAAATTCTGGTGCTTTACCTAACTTTTCCTACTCACCTTGTGGCAATGAAAAGTGTTGTTCATATTTGTGGGATTGATGTCACCAATGCATTTTCATATGACATCAATCCCAACAGTTAGTAATGGAGAGGTGTCTATAAGACGCCTCTCCATTACTAACCCCATAGTCATATTGTCAGTAAAAAACACCCAAAATAAAGTCGTTTATTTGAAAAAAAATACACATTGCTTTTCAAATGTATTTAAAAATAACAAACACATTTATACTCACCTTACACACATTCCATTAAAGCCCTGGTCTACTGTCTGCAAGGTCTGTGTGAGTGCAGCTCACGCTGTGTAGTGTGTCCTGCAGCCACCTCTGGTTGTAGGCCGCTAAGCGTACATCACTGCCTCATACATATTTTTCTTTTATTGCTGCTCATTTTTCATTAATTCTCCTATTAGTGTGCATCCATCCGTATCCATATACTGTACATTGGTTGCAAACACTATAGGAGTAGACAGCGGAGCCTTTCTGCAGCCTTTCAGTGCTAGTGCCCAGTTTTCTGCACTGTTCATGGCTGTCCGAGAGGTCTCTGTGTGTGAGTGCAGCTCACGTTGTAGTGTGTTCTGCAGTCACCTCTGGTTGTAGTCCGCTCAGCGTGCGTCACTGCCTCATACATAGTCCTTTTTTTGTTTTATTGCAGCTCATTTTTCCTGATTTTTTTCTCCTATTAGTGTGCTTCCATCTGTATCCATCTACATTGGTTGGTTGCAAACACTATATAGGAGTAGATAGAGGAGCCTTTTTGCTGGCTTGTGCCCAGCAGCCAAAGCCAGATTAGTATTAGCCTATTTTTTGGAGCCTCATCTATTGCATTGTAGGTTACCTTCCTGCACTGTTATAGCTCCAAAAAGTTTGTGATACTATCGCTTTCACATCTTTGGTCACATCCTTTTTGTTTTTTTTAAAAAAAAACCACGTAAATAAAGTTCACCAAACACTCCAGTTGACAGTTGTGTAGGCCACATTAGCTCATATTAAAGTGTAGTCCACACACTTTATAAAACTAGTGTTTCTCATACCTGTTAGCAGCTGTTCAGGAATAAGCACACTAAGCCCCCCCTTTGTACTTTTCTGCCTATCTTTATCAGTCTACCAAAATGAAGAAGGCAGGGAGTAAGGCACGTGGTCGTGGGTGTGGAGTTTCAGCAGGGAGATGACGTGGGGATTCTGTGCCTGCTGCGGGCACCAGTGACTCAGCATCCGCCAGTTTTACCAGGCAACAGTCCTTTATGCGCAGCTTTGTAGGACCTCTCCGTACCCCACTGCTGCAGGACGAACAAATTGAAGCCTTCGTCAGATGGATGGCAGCTAACGCATCGACTTCAATGACTTCCACATTCTCTCAGGGCCAGAGCACTGAAGAGCAACCATCTGTCTCTTCACCACCTGCCAAATTGCCCAGGCAGTCAGAGAGCCTTGGACAGGAGCCATCTCATTCTCTACTTCTGTTCTCTGAATCTCTTGGCTTGGAAACAGGGGGCCAGCCAAGCAGCATTCTAGAATGTGAAGAAGAGGGAGTATGCAGTGATGCACAACTGCTTTGTCCCTCTGAATCTGAAGAGGCGGGTGGGCCAGTGCCTATGGTCAGCACACCTCAGTAAGCACAAGTAAGTAAACAAGTCGCACTGTGCTCCGGTCACACTTCAGCACCACTGAGTGGGCCTCTATGAAGAACATCTGCCTTGTTTTGCGTGCCTTCGATGATTCCACGCGGATGGCGAGTGCAGATGATGCACTAGTCAGCATGACTGTCCCCCTTATCTGCCTGATTCAAAAAACTTTGCAAGCACTAAGGGAGGAGGTTTTAGAAGAGGTGGAGGATGAGGAGTCACAAATGCCATCTGCTTCTGGACAGTCTGCTGTGTGTACGGTAATATCTCCTGCTCCCTCCACATTCAAACTAGATCATATTTTACACGTGCTCCATGTAGGCCTCAGCCTACACCATGATTGATCCTGGGCTCCAACTTCGCCAGTTGTTGCTCAGAAGTGCTGTCTGCACAGAAAAAAACACTAGCTCCTGTGTTAGTGGGGTTCAGTAACGCCAGCTGCTACCCTGCTGTGTGTACGGTAATATCTCCTGCTCCCTCCACATTCAAACTACATCATATTTTACACGTGCTCCATGTAGGCCTCAGCCTACACCATGATTGATCCTGGGCTCCAACATCGCCAGTTGTTGCTCTGAAGTGCCGTCTGCACAGAAAAAACACTAGCTCCTGTGTTAGTGGGGTTCAGTAACGCCAGCTGCTCCCCTGCTGTGTGTCCGGCAAAGTCTCCTGCTGCCTCCACATTCAAACTACATCAGATATAAAACTTGCTCCAAGTAGGCCTCAGCCTACTCCATGATTGACCCTGGGCTCCAACACTGCCAGTTGAAGCTCAGAAGTGCCATCTGTACAGAGAAAAACACATGCACCAGTGTTAGTGGGGTTCAGTAATGCCAGCTGCTCCCCTGCTGTGTGTCCGGCAAAGTCTCCTGCTGCCTCCACATTCAAACTACATCAGATATAAAACTTGCTCCAAGTAGGCATCAGCCTACTCCATGATTAACCCTGTGCTCCAACACTGCCAGTTGCTGCTCAGAAGTGCCATCTGCACAGAGAAAAACACATGCTCCAGTGTTAGTGGGGTTCAGTAACGCCAGCTGCTCCCCTGCTGTGTGTCCGGCAATGTCTACTGCTGCCTCCACATTCAAACTACTACTGATTTCAAACTGGCTCCAAATAGTCCTCTGGCTCCACTCTGTCTCTAGTATTTACCCTGGCCTCCAACACCGCCAGTTGCTGCTCAGAAGTGCCGTCTGCACAATCAACACTTGTTCCTGTGTTACTGGGGTTCAGTAACGTCAGCTGATCCCCTGATGTGTGTCCGGCAATGTCTCCAGCTCTGTCCACATTCCCATTACTAGTTGGAGCACGTTTAAAATCAGTAGTAGTCTACAACCAATATTAAACTTGATGAAATTAGGCCTCAGCCTGCACCCTGATTGACCCTGGGCTCCAACATCGCCAGTTGCTGCTCAGAAGTGCCGTCTGCACAGCCAACATATGCTCCAGTGTTATTGCGGTTCAGAAATGTCATCTGATCCCCAGCTGTGTGTCCAGCAATTTCTCCTGCTCTGTCCACACTCACACAACTTCAGATTTTAAACTTGCTCCAATTAGACCTCTGTCTCCACTCTGCTTGTAGTATTTTCCCTGGGTTCCAGCACCGTCAGCTGGTTCTCGGCAGTGTCTTTGGCACGGGTGCTCCCTCCTGCCCAGCCTGCTTCCAGCATGCCTGCTGCCTCCAGGTAGTGTCAACGTCACTTTGCCACCAATACGTTGCCCTGTCGTGTTGCGTTCGGGTTAGCCGAGTCTATGGTGCCTGCAGTTCATGGGCTGCGGGATCTGGCAACAAAGGCTGGTTCTGTAGTGCCAATAGAACAAGCACCCCCTGTAGGATTGTGGGTTTCGGTAACTGCGTCCGGCTCGCGGCCTTGCAACTTTGTTTTTCATGGGTACCTTCTGGGTTCCAGCACCGTCAGCTGGTTCTCAGCAGTGCCTTTGGCTTAGATGCCTCCTTCTCGGTATCTGAGTTCCAGAAACGTCTGCTGGTCCTTGGTAGTGCTTTTCTAGCACAGGTACCTCCTGCTTAGTAACCAGGTTCCAGCACCGTCAGCTGGTCCTCGGTAGTGCCATTGGCTCTTGTTCCTTCTGCTGCCCCTCCGGGTTCCAGCACCATCAACTGGTCCTCGGTAGTGCCATTGGCTCTTGTTCCTTCAGCTATCCCTCTGGGTTCCAGCACCGTCAGCTGGTCCTCGCTAGTTCCATTGGCTCTTGCAGCCTCTGCTACCCATCCGGGTTCCAGCATCGTCAGCTGGTTCTCGGCAGTGCCTTTGGCTTAGGTGCCTCCTTCTCGATATCCAAGTTCCAGCAACGTCTGCTGGTCCTTGGTAGTGCTATCTAGCACAGGTACCTCCTGCTTAGTAACCAGGCTCCAGCACCGTCAGCTGGTCCTCGGTAGTGCCATTGGCTCTTGTTCCTTCTGCTGCCCCTCCGGGTTCCAGCACCGTCAGCTGGTTCTCGGCAGTGTCTTTGGCATGGGTACTCCCTCCTGCCCAGCCTGGTTCCAGCACGCCTATTGTTTCCGGGTAGTGTCAACGTCACTTTGCCACCAATACATTGTCCTGTCGTGTTGAGGTCGGGTTAGCCGAGTCTATGGTGCCTGCAGTTTATGGGCTTTCTATGTGGGCTGCAGGATCTGACAACAAAGACTGGTTCCGTAGTGCCAATAGGACAAGCACCCCCTGTAGGACTGTGGGTTTCGGTAACTGCGGCCGGCTCACAATCTTGCAGCTTTGTTTTTCATGGATACCTTCTGCTAACCATCCGGGTTCCAGCACGGTCAGCTGGTTCTTGGCAGTGCCTTTGGCTTAGGTGCCTCCTTCTTGGTATCTGAGTTCCAGCAATGTCTGCTGGTCCTTGGTAGTGCTTTCTAGCACAGGTACCTCCTGCTTAGTAACCAGGTTCCAGCACCGTCAGTTGGTCCTCGGTAGTGCCATTGGCTCTTGTTCCTTCTGCTGCCCCTCTGGGTTCCAGCACCGTCAGCTGGTCCTCGCTAGTTCCATTGGCTCTTGCAGCTTCTGCTACCCATCTAGGTTCCAGCACTGTCAGCTGGTGCTCGGTAGTGCCATTGGCTCTTGTTCCTTCTGCTGCCCCTCCGGGTTCCAGCCCCATCAGCTGGTCCTCGCTAGTTCCATTGGCTCTTGCAGCTTCTGCTACCCATCCGGGTTCAAGCACCGTCAGCTGGTTCTTGGCAGTGCCTTTGGCTTAGGTGCCTCATTCTCGGTGTCCGAGTTCCTGCAACGTCTGCTGGTCCTTGGTAGTGCTTTCTAGCACAGGTACCTCCTGCTTAGTAACCAGGTTCCAGCACCACCAGCTGGTCCTCGGTAGTGCCATTGGCTCTTGTTCCTTCTGCTGCCCCTCCGGGTTCCAGCACCGTCAGCTGGTTCTCGGCAGTGTCTTTTGCACGGGTATTCCCTCCTGCCCAGCCTGGTTCCAGCACGCCTTCTGTTTCCGGGTAGTGTCAACGTCACTTTGCCGCCAATACATTATCCTGTCATGTTGCGGTCTATGGTGCCTGCAGTTTATGGGCTTCCTATGTGGGCTGCGGGATCTGGCAACAAAGGCTGGTTCCGTAGTGCCAATAGGACAAGCACCCCCTGTAGGACTCTCTGGGTTTCGGTAACTGCGGCCGGCTCGCGGCCTTGCCACTTTGTTTTTCATGGGTACCTTCTGTTAACCATCCGGGTTCCAGCACCGTCAGCTGGTTCTTGGCAGTGCCTTTGGCTTAGGTTCCTCCTTCTCATTATCCGAGTTCCAGCAACGTCTGCTGGTCCTTGGTAGTGCTTTCTAGCACAGGTACCTCCTGCTTAGTAACCAGATTCCAGCACCGTCAACTGGTCCTCGGTAGTGCCATTGGCTCTTGTTCCTTCTGCTGCCTCTCCGGGTTCCAGCACCGTCAGCTGGTCCTCGCTAGTTCCATTGGCTCTTGCAGCTTCTGCTACCCATCTGGGTTCCAGCACCGTCAGCTGGTTCTCGGCAGTGCCTTTGGCTTAGGTGCCTCATTCTCGGTATCCGAGTTCCTGCAACGTCTGCTGGTCCTTGGTAGTGCTTTCTAGCACAGGTACCTCCTGCTTAGTTACTAGGTTCCAGCACCATCAGCTGGTCCTCGGTAGTGCCATTGGCTCTTGTTCCTTCTGCTGCCCCTCCTGTTTCCAGCACCGTCAGCTGGTTCTCGGCAGTGTCTTTGGCACGGGTACTCCCTCTTACTCAGCCTGGTTCCAGCACGCCTACTGTTTCCGGGTAGTGTCAACGTCACTTTGCCACCAATACATTGTCCTGTCGTGTTGCGGTCGGGTTATCCGAGTCTATGGTGCCTGCAGTTTATGGACTTCCTATGTGGGCTGCGGGATAGAGTAACAAAGGCTGGTTGCGTAGTGCCAATAGGACAAGCACCCCCTGTAGGACTCTGGGTTTCGGTAACTGCGGCCAGCTCGCGGCCTTGCAACTTTGTTTTTCATGGGTACCTTCTGCTAACCATCCGGGTTCCAGCACCGTCAGCTGGTTCTTGGCAGTGCCTTTGGCTTAGGTTCCTCCTTCTCGGTATCCGAGTTCCAGCAACGTCTGCTGGTCCTTGGTAGTGCTTTCTAGCACAGGTACCTCCTGCTTAGTAACCAGATTTCAGCACCGTCAACTGGTCCTCGGTAGTGCCATTGGCTCTTGTTCCTTCTGCTGCCCCTCCGGGTTCCAGCACCGTCAGCTGGTCCTCGCTAGCTCCATTGGCTCTTGCAGCTTCTGCTACTCATCCGGGTTCCAGCACCGTCAGCTGGTTCTCGGCAGTGCCTTTGGCTAAGGTGCCTCATTCTTGGTATCTGAGTTCCTGCAACGTCTGCTGGTCCTTGGTAGTGCTTTCTAGCACAGGTACCTCCTGCTTAGTTACCAGGTTCCAGCACCTTCAGCTGGTCCTCGGAAGTGCCATTGGCTCTTGTTCCTTCTGTTGCCCCTCCTGGTTCCAGCACCGTCAGCTGGTTCTCGGCAGTGTCTTTGGCACGGGTACTCCCTCTTGCCCAGCCTGGTTCAAGCATGCCTACTGTTTCCGGGTAGTGTCAACGTCACTTTGCCACCAATACATTGTCCTGTCGTGTTGCGGTCGGGTTATCCGAGTCTATGGTGCCTGCAGTTTATGGGCTTCCTATGTGGGCTGCGGGATTGGGCAACAAAGGCTCGTTCCGTAGTGCCAATAGGACAAGCACCCCCTGTAGGACTGTGGGTTTCGGTAACTGCGGCCAGCTCGCGGCCTTGCAACTTTGTTTTTCATGGGTACCTTCTGCTAACCATCCGGGTTCCAGCACGGTCAGCTGATTCTTGGCAGTGCCTTTGGCTTAGGTGCCTCCTTCTTGGTATCCGAGTTCCGGCAACGTCTGCTGGTCCTTGGTAGTGCTTTCTAGCACAGGTACCTCCTGCTTAGTAATCAGATTCCAGCACCGTCATCTGGCCCTCGGTAGTGACATTGGCTCTTGTTCCTTCTGCTGCCCCTCCGGGTTCCAGCACCGTCAGCTGGTCCTCGCTAGTTCCATTGGCTCTTGTAGCTTCTACTACCCATCCGGGTTCCAGCACCGTCAGCTGGATCTCGGCAGTGCCTTTGGTCTAGGTGCCTCCTTCTCGATATCCGAGTTCCAGCAATGTCTGTTGGTCCTTGGTAGTGCTTTCTAGCACAGGTACCTCCTGCTTAGTAACCAGGTTCCAGCATCATCAGCTGGTCCTCGGTAGTGCCATTGGCTCTTGTTCCTTCTGCTACCCATCCCTGTTATGAATGGGTCACCGAGGAGAAAAAAAACAAAACAAGCTAAGCCACAGAGAACCAGAGAAGTTGGTAACTATGCAGATTGCAGATCCCTAATCTTACCACACAACTAGCAGTAGCCGTGGAGCATGCCTACGATGTTCCTAGATGCCTCGTCACGGCCGGAGGACTACATAAGCCTAAATCAAGAAAAGGGAAAACTAACTGCCCCAGAGCAGACCCCAAAGGAATAGATAGCCCACACACATGTATTAACGGTGAAACAAGATGAAGGGACAAACACAGGCAGGAAAATAGGCTGAGCAAATGATGGGGCCCAAACTAGCTAGACAGGAAAGGAAAGGCAAGTCACTGTCTGCAACCTGCAAAAAACCCTACAAAAATAATGTCCAACACTTCTGATAGCAAAATTAACCCTGAAGTCACTAGACTTCTCCCACTATATCAGCACTCTGGAATATTCTGAGACAGAGCAAAAAGAGACCGAATTAGTAAGGGACAAAAAGCCAATTGGCAAAATACTGATAAATAAAAGTGGAAATTCAGCTCAGCCCCCAGCTGGGGCTGGCAGACCACACAAAAAACTGAATAGACCAACAAAATCAAGTGTGAACAAGAGCAGAAAAACTTAGCTTTAGATGACTGGAACAGAGCTGAAAACCAAGAGCTGACAAGTCAGAAGGAATTACCAGCAACTGATTAGGGCATTGGCTATCTTAAATCCAATCTGAGAATCCAGAGATCCTATCATCATCCCCATCCTCAGGTGGCAGATCTCCACTGATCAAACCAGCCGCACCACCTCCCGACACCACCATAGTGAGTTCACAAGGGGAACCAGAGAATGAACTCACAACACATCCGGGTTCCAGTACCGTCAGCTGGTTCTCGGCAGTTCCTCAGCCTTCTTGTACCTTCTGCTACATTTCCAAGTTCAAGCTTTTGGAAATGGTTTTTGGTTATCACTCTGGATCTCCCTGATGACGACCCTGAAGACGACGACCCTGAAGACCACCCCGAAGAAGACGATGACCACGAAAATGATGACCCTGAAGACGACGACCCGGAAGACCACCCCGAAGAAGACCAAAAAGATGACCCTGAAGAAGTTGACCAAGAGGACAAAGAACATGAAGACAACCACCAAGATACAGAACAACAAGAAGCAGAAGACCAAGTAGCAAAAGAACAAAAAGCAGAAGAACATTAAGCATTAGACTAAAAATCAGAGCAAAAGATAGTAACTAAATTGTAAGCAGAAGAAGACTAAGCAGTGTATGGAGGTGAGTCCGTTCCTCCTCGTGGTGCCCCTGGCAAATGTCTGCTGCTGCAGGCCAAACTGAACGCGGACAAATCCTGTTGTAAATCTTTTGTGACAGGCAAAACAGAAGGTGTAATCTTCAAACTTTTATAGATAACAACTACAGGAATGCCTGTCACAAATAAGAATATGATGAAGAAGAAGAATAGGAAGAAGATGAGGAAGTAGAGTATGAAGAAGAATAATAGTTGAATAAGAAGAATATGAAGAATGTAAAAAAAAGAATAATTGGAAGAAGGTGAAGAAGAAGAAGATGAATAAGGTGAAGAAGAAGTTGATGAAAACGATGCTGCTGCTGCTGAGGATCATGAAGGAGAAAGTGTGGGAGAAGTAAAAAAGAAGGTGAAGAGCATGGAAGTAGTGAAACATACATATCTGAAAAAATATAAAAAGCTTAACATAGTCAATATCTTTGTAACTCTGAACGTCTTAAAAAAAAATTATTCCTGCTATTCCATTTGATTGGATTAAACCTCTATGCCTTTAATGTCTCCTCCACCTCCCCCAATACATTCTACATTATTCTTAGTTGTTTTTCTTCATGTAGAATTAATCTACAAGGAAAGAAAGGGTTTTTTTTAATTCCGATATTTCTTTCCCATTGACTTGCATTGGTTTCCGGTATCGGAGTCGACGATACCCGATACTTTTTTGGTATCGGTCCGATTCAATCCGATCCAATATTTCACAATATCGGATGGTATCACTCAATGCTAGTTATATAACTTGACAAATACAAACTTTTTACTTTCGGTCACAGCTGATGGCTCAAGCTGTCATCTGACAGTGTAGAAATCACAGCTTTCTGACTGCCGGACATAATGTTACCATCAATCAGAAGCTGTGTTTGCTGAGCTGTCATGCAACTGACAGCATGGCAAGCAATGTTTGTTCTGGCCCCCCATTCATCTGAATGGGGTCCGGGTTCGGTTACTGTTTTGGTACCCGAACCAAACTTTTTGAAATGTTCGGCCGAACCTGCCAGACCTGAACATCCAGGGATTCGTCTATCACTAGAGGAGTTCTGAAAGAGGACAGTTGTCAGCATTTCAGTTTGACTGATAATTGCTAAATTTTGATTGGCTCTTGTTACTCTGAATGCACATAAAGAAAATATGTGAACTTTTAAAAGCTTTGCATGAAAAATAGACTTGCTTCATACCTGGCATTCAATAGGGACAATTAATTTATAATTAAAATCTACTTACCTTAGAAAGGTTATCAGTTTGTTTCCCAGAAATACTAGAATAAATGTATTAACCCCCTCATGACCGGAGGTATTTTTGGTTTTGCGTTTTCATTTTCTTCCCAGAACTTTTTTATTTTTCTTTCAATATGGCCATGTGAGGGCTTGCTTTTTGCAGGTCAAGTTTTTCTTTTGAACAACACCATTGATTTTGACATATAATCTCCTGGAAAACGGAGATTCATTAATTATGACTTTTTAAAAAGTTGCAAAAGTTGGCGCAACTTCACGCAAGTTATTCCCTGGTGTATTTTTGAGTACACCTAAATTTTGCTGCAATTATGCAATTTTTGAAGCCAACAGATGACATGGTGCAAAAACAGGACTGGAAGAAAGCCCAGTTTTTTATTTTATACCAAATTCTTAAATTGAGTGAGCCATTTTTATAAATTTGGTGCCAAAACTACCAACTAATACTACAATATAAAAAAGGAAAGTGACTTAAAAAAATTCAAACTATGAATTACTGCCATTGCTTTTATAAAATGTTTTATGCCCAACATAAACTTTTAACCAATTGATTATTAATATTATCCATTAATTATTGTAACTTTCTGCTTACCAGCATCATAAAAATGTGGAAGGAACATTTTAGAGAAAATAAACTCAAATAAATACGTCATATATCTCTTATTTTCAATTTACTATAATTGCTAATGAAATACAAATTACATTGTAATCATTGATTAATTTGTATTTTTCTGTAATAAAATCCTTCAAAAGAGGAAAATGAGTGCTAGAATTCTGTTTTCCTGGATATGACTGTACAGGGGTAGAGTGTGGATTAACAATATAGTCCTTGTCAGATTCTATAATCAGATGTAAATAAGACCGAGCCTAGTGAGAGTTTATTTAGATTTGACGCTCATTAGGTGGCTGACTGCACAGTCTTTGAATAAACAGTCAGTAAGAACGCCGAGTATCAGATAATACAAGACCAGCCTCCCAGATCATGCACCGCACAATATTTCTACAGTATAGCAGAACACTGGAGTTCTTTTACACAGATGTTAGAGAAGCAAGTATACAGCAGACCCTCAATTATATTCCTCCATTTAGGTTGAAAATAGAGGTGTTTAATCAAAGATGGCAAATGACCAAGTTCTTCAACTTGCTGCCAACTTTTAAAGGGTCCTCTCTTTTGGAACATAAAACTTGGAGATGACAGTTAAATTCTGAAAATTACCTGTAAAGAACTAACAGCTATTAGGTAAGTAAAGTCAAACAAATGTAAAACTGCCACAGTCCTTGTTCAAGTAAGCTGTGATTATCATATTAATCATCCTATCTGATATGAGACTTATGGGGGTTTCCTTTTGGATAAAACAATGTCATATAAAAAAAAGTATGATAAAAGGGTTTCTATCTCTGAGACCTTCACTGATTTTGAGAATTTATGGGCATTGCAACTCTATCACTGTTTTCCCTGTAAAAGTTTGCTCCAATTAGTCAGTATGCTGCCAACTTTACTTCATATATTTTCTGGACAGCTTATCAAAAAATTGTGGACAGACAATATTTTTTATGGACAGATTGGAAAACCATAATAAATCTTTGTGATAATAAGTAGAGATGGGTGAACCCGTGGATGTTCGGGTCCGGCGAGTTCATCCGAACATTAAAAAAAAGTTTGGATCGGGGACCAGAGCAGTGCTCAAACTTTAACCTGTACTCAGACCCAACTCAAATGAATGACGGGTCCAAACATCAAGTGTTTCACATACCATCATCTGTGTGACAGCATGAGAAACACCAGCTCTGATTGGCGGTAAGTTTGTTACTGCCAGTCAGAGCGCTGTGGTTCCAACGTAAAAAGGTTACTTCTGGTCACAGGTATCAGCTGATGAGAGAGTATCATCCTACACCTGATCTTGCTGATAGCAGCGAGAGCAGGCGAGGCTTATGAGAGTATTCATCAACCGGCACCTATGCTATAAATAATTAAAAAAAAGATGTGTGGTCCCCCTCTATTTTTGATAACCAATGCAAGTAAAGCTAAGAGGTGTGGGCTGCAACCCTCAATTGTCAGCTTTATATTGGCTGGTATTCCTCACCTGGGTGGTTAGTTGAGAGCTGCCATGATGCAAAATCTCAAAAGTCAGCCAGAACACACTGAGACAATAGGGTGATTATGCTTCTGTAGTGTATAGCGCTGACATGGGAAAGGTCACCGGAGTTTGTAGCTAATGAACCCCAGTCACCTCACTGACGTCAAGGTGACCATCATGAAAAAGTTCTCAGGCAGCAAGCAGTGACATCAGTGAGGTGACTGGAGTTCATCAGATATGAACTCGGGTGACCTTTCTCACATCAGTGTTACACACTACAGGAGCATAACACCCGATGTTCCTGCTGAACCAAATAGAAGCATGGACTTCCTGGAGACACTAGGTGCTTAGTACGGACCCCATACTTTACCGTTCAGGTTCACACATCACTATTTATAAGTGATCAATGTCTACAGCCCAAAATTCTGAGAAAAACACATTAGATGCATTCACAGAATGTTGAAAAATAAAGATAATTACAGTCAAATCATTACAGAAGTTTCTTCAGCTCTAAAAAAATCCCAGATGCCTTACATTTTTCTATGGATTGAGGAAAAAAAGGGCCCTATTTTTCTTACTATCCTGGATTTTCTGGACATTTGGAAAACCTGGCTGCAATCAATAGCATAACTAGTTGCAGTTCCCTGCCGAACCAGGTGGCCAGAATTGTTGACCAAGAAAGTCCTCTAAACCAGCTACTCGGCTTTCTCAGGGTGGTGGGGTGCCAGCAATACATTATAACATGGGAAAACTCTGTTTAATACCTGCACTTAAAGATATCATGAACTTTCAATCTTCCTTTGATGTTTAAGATGCCTGTTCATAAGTAAACCAACAAAAGATCAACATGTATAATTAAATCCAACCAAGCAGTTGATATGTGCATTTTGCTAATTCATCCATGGTTAACTTTAAATCCTTAAACACACTGCATTAACATATGATGGTTTGGAGCTAGTATCAAGTCTCTTGTGGATTTGAGCCTTTCAACTTCAACAGCTCTATGTTTTGCTTAAGGAATCATTTTACTGTACTTTTATATATTTTAGAACTCAATAAATAAGATTTCTAGTTTTGTGCTACTGGTTATGACAGAGGTAAAACTCATTGTATGTATTAGATTTTGTAGCTATTTTTAAGCCTGTAATTAGCTAGTAATACAGATTAGATATTTTATCAGTAAATTGTCATAATTCCAATTTGATCCACCAGCAATTTAATTTGAACATGAAAGCACATGTTGGTTTAATTTAATTTTAACCAATGTGAAAGTTTCTTTTCTCGAAAGCTGAGCAGTATCAAATTTATTTCCCCTATTGGACCAACTTGTCCATTTAGACAATTAATCAAATCACAGCTATCTCGTATGAATGTCAGATATCATGAACCAGCACTGCGCAATCTCCAGGACAATTATGCAATTGACTGACTATTAATGGAAGAGGCCATGGCTGGTTTTGCTACTAGGCCACTTATTGTATGCTTCCAGTGAATGTTGAGTATTTATACATACGATTCCAATGCATGGAATATTTGCATATACTTTGGTACGGTCACTGCTAAGCTCTGCAATAACCCAAGAGAAACTAGCTGCCACCACCAATCATTTATTAAAAGCTGATTGGGCACCTGGTACTGGTAACATGGGGCCTCGCAAGGCTTCAGGGATGTGGTTTATAGAGGAACAATAACAAAGCTGTAAAATTTTATATAATTAGTCCAAAAGGTAGGCAGTGCTTCTAAAAATATAAAAAAGATATTACGCGGCTTAGGCGGCGTGTCTTTAGGCAGCTCTGCAGAACTGTCATGTGTGCCATGCTTAACTGGTAAATATCATAAAAGTAGAGGGAATATTCAGTGGAACAGCAGTTACAAAATAAGAATAAAAACTGGGCACTTTTGATCTGGTGACAGGTTCTCTTTGGCATAACTAAAGTTTAACAAGAAAGTTTATGTTTAAAAGTCCTTTTAGCTTCAATGAAACAACTTATTTTCATGCTGATTGTAAACAAATGCAATTACCATCCATTAACACTCCACACGAGGTCATACAGGATATCACATTAGCATTAAAGTATAGAACGTGGTTACTTTTCATACAATCCTTGTAACAATCGAAAATCTAATTACGATGCATGGACATCAGTGGAGAGGGGACAGGCATGCTCCTCTAAACTCTGCCACTGCTCATTTAATAGCCTGAAGATCGCATGATGTCATTTGTGCTAAATAGTAACTGAACTTTATACCTTAAATTCAGATGATTGAGCAATGTTTTTTCTCTTCCTTTCCCCCTTCCACTGTGGGATAGCAAAAGGCAAGGGCATTCTCAGTCAATCACAAGCATTTGTAACATTATAACTTGCCGTCTTCCTCAATATTCATTATTTCCACTTAGATGGTTGTAGTGTTACCGAACAAATGGACAAAGCAGGGAGATTACTGTGAGTTCTCCTGCCACCGTCAGATTCATATTATGAGGGTCAATGAATATGGATGGTGTGCTCCAAATAAAGTCCGCTACAAGAGTTCAAATGATATTTTTAGTTCTGGCAAGTAACAATTACAAGGCACAGATGAACTGGATCAGTAGAGATTGAAGGAATTGATCCACATTTGAATCAAACAGCTGAAAAAGTTTTCATAAAAGTCATATGTCCTAACTCCAATTGTGATATCATATAAAAAAAAAAGCTAGACTGGTGCCAAATTTTCAGGTTATTATAAAACCCTCATTCAAAAAAAGTTGCGTAAAATGTAATGAAAAGAAGATAGGATTAGATACAGGGCTTAGCAAACTATCACACAGGATAGGATTAGATACATGGCTCAGCAGACTGTACCACACAGGATAGGATTAGATACATGCCTCCGTAGACTGTATCACACAGGATTAGATACACAGCTCAGCAGTCAGTATCACACAGGTTATGATTAGATACACGGCTCAGCAAACAGTAACACACAGGATAGGATTAGATACATGGCTCAGCAGACTGTACCACACAGGATAGGATTAGATACATGCCTCCGTAGACTGTATCACACAGGAGAGGATTAGATACACAGCTCAGCAGTCAGTATCACACAGGTTATGATTAGATACACGGCTCAGCAGACAGTAACACACAGGATAGGATTAGATGCACAGCTCAGCAGACAGTATCACACAGGATAGGATAAGATACACAGCTCGGCAGTCAGTATCACACAGGATAGGATTAGATACACAGCTAAGCAGACAGTATCACACAGGATAGGATTAGGTACACAGCTCAGGAGACAGTATCCCATAGGATAGGGGGTTAGATACACAGCTCAGCAAACAGTATCACACAGGATAGGGTTAGATACACATCTCAGCAACAGGATGTGCCAAAGAAGAGAACATTTTCATTCCAAGAATTCCACTCAATCAATCTGATTTGCCTTTTGATTTTAAACGCCTCCAGTTTCCACTTCGACTGGCATTTGCAATGTCCATTGACAAGGCTCAGGGATGGTCCTTGAAAGTAGTAAGGATCGATTTGCAATCTCCATGCTTTTCTCATGGTAAACCTTACATGGCCTGTTCAAGAGTTGGTACTGCCAAAAATCTGTTAATCTTTGCAACGAAATGAAAAACCAAAAATGTTTATCAAAAGGCTCTTGAATGAGTTGAAGATAAAATACTATCATTACTTAGGTAATCCTTTAGTTAATTTGTGCTGCAAATCTGTAGTGTTGGATATATGATGTGAAATGTTTTTATGTGCAATATAATCATTATAATTTGTTATGACTAACCACAGTTAGTTACTATGCCCGGGCAACTCGGGGCTCTTCAGCTAGTTCTAAATATTTTCCAAATGAAATTCAAAATTTACTTTCATCTGAAAACAACACATTGGACCACTGAGCAACAATCCAGTGTTTTTTGTCCTTGGCTCAGGTAAGATGCTTCTGGTGTTGCCTATTGGTCAAGAGTGGCTTGACAAAAGGAATACAACACTTGTAGCCCATGTTCTGGATATGTCTGTGTGTGGTGGGTGGCTCTTGAAACAATGACTCCAGCAGCAGTCCAATCCTTGTGAATCTCCAACAAATTTTTGAATGGCCTTTTCTTAACAATCCTTTCAAGGCTGTGGTTATCCCAGTTGCTTGTGCACCTTTTTCTACCACACTTTTTCCATCCACTCAACTTTCCATTAATATGCTTGGATACAGCACTCTGTGAACAGCCTTGTGGAGTGTGTCAATGACGGATTTCTGGACATTTGTCAAGACAAGTCTTCCCCATGATTGTGGAGCCTACTGAAACAGACTAAGGGACCTTTTTAAATGCTTAAGAAGCCTTTGCAGGTGTTTTTGTTAATTATTCTAATTTACTGAGAATGACTTTTGGGGTTTCATTGGCTGTAAGCCATAATCACCAACATTAACAGAAATAAACACTTGAAATAGATCACTCTGTTTGTAATGATTCTATATAATATATGAGTTTCACTTTTTGTATTTAAGAAATTAAATAAATTAATTTTTTGATGATATTCTAATTTAGTGAGAAGAACTTCTATATACACTATATATTATGACCTTAGTACAGCTTTGTGCTGATATTAGTTGCAGTTGAAGTTGAAGAAAATGATAGATGTCCATACTGTAAGCTATATTTAATTTTTAGAGTATTGTAGGAAAAACATTTGAGAAGTGTATTTGGTGCAGATTTTCCTTGCACCTACAGAAAATCTACAACACCACAACAGATAATAAAAAAACAGCTAGGTAGATGATATTTCAAAAATGTCATGTACACCTTATAGAAATGTTCTTTGCAGAAACTGACATGCATTGCAGATTTTAAAATCCCAGCATTTCATTTCTTTCTGTGGATTTGCATTATGGATGCTACACAAGCAGATTTTACAGCTGATTTAACGCAGATTTATGGCAAAATCTGCCACAATTCTGCTTTTTGTGCAAGTAGCTTTATTGGTAATTTACTCTTTACAGTTGGTGTTTTGCAAACTATACAAAATAATGTCCAACCTTTTACTTCTGTTAATAAATTAATTACATAGTGAGAAAGCTGCAGACAGCATACTAGCATTGTCTTGTAAGGTTTTAATGTGAAGAATAAATACACACGTGGTCAAAATTTAATGACAGATTTTGTTGCACAACCTCTTTCTAATCTCCTGAAACAACACTTTCCTTCACTTCCTCTGGTCCATGTTGAGCATGATACACACCTGCCACCAAACAGCACAGTGAGTATCTGTAGCCCTCTATACAGGCCCACTCACTGATTCCAAAATTGTAGACACCTGTGATGCTAATTAGTGGACACACCTTGATTTAACATGTCCCTTTTGTCACATTATTTTCAGGGGTGCCATCATTTCTGTCCAGGCCTATTTTATGAGTTGATTTTTTTTTTAATTCAGTGGAAGCATGGTTCAAAAGCAATGTCTGACTTTCATTTGTTCATTTTCACAGTTATTTGATTTATCATCATTATATTTGTCAGTTTCAAGTTATTTCTGTGACCATTGTGGGTTTTTCTGTCATTAAACAAGAGGTACCAACAATTTTGACCACATGTGTATAAACATATGTGTGCATATACTGTAGTTTTTCTACATGCATCCACCAGATGGCACAGCATAGGTAAATGAAAGCATCATCTTGCGGTCTATTATTTGAATATTGAAGATAGAAATCAGATAAGCAAGCTGTCTCATTTATTTCACAAACCTTACTCATGGATTCCATTAATAATGCAAAAAATAAAAAATAAAATCCCTTCAACACCTTGGGATTTTCTCTTTTTGCATTTTTGTTTTTTTGTTCCCCTTCTTACCAGAGACATAACTTTTTATCTATAAATATGGCGATGTGAGGGCTTTTGCAGGACAAGTTGCGCTTTTGAATGACACCATTGGTATTACCATATTTTGTACTAGAAAATGGAAAAAAAATTCCAAGTGTGGTGACCTGCTACAGTGGGAATAAAAAGTATTTAGTCAGCCACCAATTGTGCAAGTTCTCCCACTTAAAAAGATGAGATAGGCCTGTAATTGACATCATAGGTAGACCACAACTATGTGAGTCAAAATGAGAAAACAAATCCAGAAAATCACCTTGTCTGATTTGGCAAGATTTATTTTGCAAATTATGGTGCAAAATAAGTATTTGGTCACTAACAAAAGTTCATCTCACTATTTTGTTATATATCCTTTGTTGGCAATGACAGAGGTCAAATGTTTTCTGTAAGTCTTCACAAGGTTGGCACACACTGTTGGTGGTATGTTGGCCCTTTTCTCCATGCAGATCTCTAGAGCATGATCTTTTGGGCCTGTTGCTGGGAAACACAGACTTTCAACTCCCTCCATAGGTTATCTATGGGTTTGAGATCTGGAGACTGGCTAGGCCACTCAAGGACCTTCATATGCTTCTTATGAAACCACTACTTCATTCCGCTAGTGGTGTGATTGGTATCATTATCTTGCTGAAAGACCCATACATGTTTCTTCTTCAATGCCCTTGCTGATGCAAGGAGGTTTGCACTCAAAATCTCAAAATACATGGCCCCATTCATTCTTTTATAAACATGGATCAATCGTCCTGGTCTCTTTGCAGAGAAACAGTGCCAAAACATGATGTTGCCTCCCACATGCTTCACAGTAGGCATGGTGTTTCTTTGGATGCAACTCAGCATTTTGTCTCCTCCAAACATGACGAGTTTAGTTTCTACCAAACAGTTCTACTTTGGTATCAGACCATATAACATTCTCTCAATACTCTTCTTGATAATCCAAATGCTCTTTAGCAAACTTCCGGAAAGGCCTGGACATGTATAGGCTTAAGCAGGGGGACACTTCTGGCACTGCAGGATCTGAGTTCCTGGTGGCATAGTGTGTTACTGATGGTTGCCTTTGTTATGGTGGTCCCAGCTCTATGCATGTCATTAACTAGGTCCCCCCATGTGGTTCTGGGATTTTTGCTCACCATTCTTGTGAACATTTTGACCCCACAGGCTGAGATCTTGCGTGGAGTCCCAGATCGGGGGAGGTTATCAGTGGTCTTGTATGTCTTCCATTTTCATTTTATTGCTCCCACAGTTGATTTCATCACACCAAGCTGCTTGCCTATTGCAGATTCAGTCTTCCCAGCCTGGTGCAGGGCTACAATTTTGTTTCTGGTGTCCTTTGACAGCTCTTTGGTCTTCCCCATAGTGGAGTTTGGAGTGTGACTGTTTGAGGTTGTGTACAGTTGTCTTTTATACTGATAAGAAGTTCAAACAGTTGCCATTACTACAGGTAATGAGTGGAGGACAGAGGAGCCTCTTAAAGAAGTTACAGGTATGTGAGAGCAAGAAATCTTGCATGTTTTTAGGCAACCAAATACTTATTTTTCACCAGAATTTGCTAAATAAATCTTGCCAAATCAGACAAGGTGATTTTCTGGATTTGTTTTCTCATTTTACCTCTCATAGTTGTGGTCTACCTATGATGTCAATTACAGGCCTCTCTCATATTTTTAATTGGGAGAACTTGCACAATTGGTGGCTGACTAAATATTTTTATCCCGCTGAATTATGATTCTACAGGTCATATTTTCAGATTTTTTACCAAATTTCTTCAAGAAATTGCATAATGGAAGTAAATAAGATTTTAGTATTCCTCGCTGATATGGACCATGGATTATAGGGCATAAGGTAAATTTGAAAATATTATTGATTTCTTCTGCATTTTTTAACATTGAAATGCCTGCATTATTATTCCACAATGAAATGTTTACCAAATCCTGTGCAAAATCTGCTTGTAGCACAGACCTCTCTACATGTGCAACATTTTAGATTTTTACAACACAGATTAGTAAATAGTCATGAACATGAAGTTTTACAAATGGACAAAAGTTTTGAGACTGACACTGTAAATATTGAGTCTTTGCTAGTGGTGGGCGAGCCCCTGGATGTTCGGGTCCAGTTGTCATCTGCATGGTGGCATGGCAAACACTGCCTCTGATCGGTGGTAAGATAATTACCACCAGTCAAAGAGCTGCAGTTCCCATGCTGTCAGATGACTATGTGTGACAGCTGCTGTGACCGGTGGTAAAAAATTCACCTCCAATAACAGAGGCGTCGACTGATGAGAGAGTACTACTCCCATCAGCCTACACCTGCTGTCTTTAATAACAGCAAGAAGAGGTGAGGCTGATGGGAGTATTCATCAGCCAGCACCTGCACTACAAATGCATTTAAAAAAATGACATGGAGTCTTCCTATTTTTGATGACCAGCATGGCAAAACTATGAACATAAGGATGAGTGACCTCATGGAGATCAACATCCAACACTGCGGAGACACCATCACATGTTTCTCAACGCAGTGATCTAGAGCAATGCCCCCATCCCTTATGGGAAATATGCAAAAGCATGTAAATCAACAGCCGCAGAGACACCATCACATGTTTCTCAACGCAAGCAATGACTAGCCAGGTCTTTCCCCGGGAAGGAACAACCACGGGAAGGGCAGTCTCCAATGAAGGAAACCACCTATGCCAAAACATGGTATCCATCCACAGACAGCTGTTTCGGGGTATTGCCCCTCATCAGTGTGGAGTAGGAAACTGGCTAGTAGGAGCAATGCCTAGTGAAAGGCTATGAACATAAGGATGAGTGACCTCATGGAGATCAACATCCAACACTGCGGAGACACCATCACATGTTTCTCAACGCAGTGATCTAGAGCAATGCCCCCTTCCCTTATGGGAAATATGCAAAAGCATGTAAATCAACAGCCGCAGAGACACCATCACATGTTTCTCAACGCAAGCAATGACTAGCCAGGTCTTTCCCCGGGAAGGAACAACCACGGGAAGGGCAGTCTCCAATGAAGGAAACCACCTATGCCAAAACATGGTATCCATCCACAGACAGCTGTTTCGGGGTATTGCCCCTCATCAGTGTGGAGTAGGAAACTGGCTAGTAGGAGCAATGCCTAGTGAAAGGCTATGAACATAAGGATGAGTGACCTCATGGAGATCAACATCCAACACTGCGGAGACACCATCACATGTTTCTCAACGCAGTGATCTAGAGCAATGCCCCCATCCCTTATGGGAAATATGCAAAAGCATGTAAATCAACAGCCGCGGAGACACCATCACATGTTTCTCAACGCAAGCAATGACTAGCCAGGTCTTTCCCCGGGAAGGAACAACCACGGGAAGGGCAGTCTCCAATGAAGGAAACCACCTATGCCAAAACATGGTATCCATCCACAGACAGCTGTTTCGGGGTATTGCCCCTCATCAGTGTGGAGTAGGAAACTGGCTAGTAGGAGCAATGCCTAGCATGGCAAAACTGACAGCTGTGGGCTGCAACCCTCAGTTGTCAATTTTATCATGACTTGTTATCAAGAATAGAGGGGTCCCCACACCATTTTTCTAAAGTTATTTTGGTGAATTGCAGTGAGCTCACTGAGCTCAGTGCAGCACTGTGAATGGTGCTAGCAGTGATCTCACTGAGATCAACACAGTTCGCATTAAAGTGAGCTGCAGCCTCATTAACCTTCAGTAACCTCAATAAAGTCACCACTTTTCACTGAAGCTGTGCTTGCAGCAGCTCATTCTCCCATGGTTTTCAGCCTTTTTTTCTCACCATGCTAGCGAGGATCTCACCAAAGTCATCACAGTTCAGCCCGGCTTGGAAGGGAGCCTCAGTGACCGGATGTAGCCTCTATTACATCACCATTGGTCTCTGAGGCTGCACTTGCAGTAGTTTAGTCACCAGTGATTCTCAGCCTGGACGGATGTATCTTGGCACCATCCAGGTTGAAAACTGTTTTTCCTCCAGATGTGGATTACATCATGGGACAGAATGATGGACAGGTATGGTACAGTGTTGTGTTTTTATTTTACTTTTATTAGGCGGTTAAATAAAAATGGAAACCTGTGTTTAGTCTTGTTTCAAATAAAGGGCAGCACGGTTGGTCAGTGGTTAGCACTGAAGCCTTGCAGTGCTGGGGTCAATTCCCACCAAGGACAACATCTACAAGGAGTTTGTGTGTTCTCCTCATGTTTGCGTGGGTTTCCTCCAGGTACTACGGTTTCCACCCACACTCCAAAGACATACTAATAGGGAATTTAGATTGTGAGCCCCATTAGGGACAGTGCCAATAATGTCTGTAAAGTGCTGTGGAATTAATGGCGATATAAAAATAGGTAAAATAAATAAATAATAAAGGATTTTATTCTGGATGTGTCTTTATTTACCATACAACTATATGATTATTAATGGATATGTGTCTTATAGACACCTCTCCATTACTAAGCTGTGGGCTTGATGTCACCTGACTATACACAGGTGACATCAACCCCACAAATATGAACCCCACTTGCTACCACTATAGGGCAAGTGGGAAGAGCCAGGCAAAGCACCAGAATTGGTACATCTAATAGATGTGCCTTTTCTGGGCAGATGCGGGCTGCTATTTTTAGGCTGGGGGGGCAATAACCATGGCCCCTTACCAGCCCCCCGCTGTCTGTTTTAGCAAGGTTGGTTGTCAAAAATGAGGGTGACCCCACACTGTTTTTTTTTAAATTATTTATTTAAATTATTAAAAAACAGCGTGGGGACCCCTCCATTCTTGATAACTAGCCTTGCTGAAGCTGACAGCTGATAGTTGCAGCCCCAGCTGTGAGTTTTGTCTGTCTGGTTAGCAAAAGTACAGGGGAACCCACACCTGTTTTATTTTAAATTATTTCTTTACAGCGCAGGAGCGGCTAATGAATACTACCATTCGCCGCTTATGCTCTCACTGTAATTAGTGGTTACAGGTGTCGGATGATGGGATCAGTAGTCCCATCTGCTGACACCAGTGACCAGAGGTAAGCTTTATACCTCCGATCACAGCTGAACACTCCTGCTGTCTTTTGACAGCGTGGGAATCGCTGCTCTCTGACCGGCGAGGATGATTTCACCGCCAATCAGAAGCGTTGTTTGCCACGCTGTCATGCACATGGCATCTCGACAAACACCCGGTGTTCGGACAGACAAACCCGAACAGTAACACGGACTTCCTGTTTTTCAGCATGGATGCTGAACTTTACTGTTCGGGTTCGCCCACCTCTACTGAGGATGCATTTTAATGCACACCTGAAACACACTGCTTCTTTGTGTAGCATCATGATGAAGTCTAAAGAAATCAGCCAAGATATCAGAAAGAGCATTGTGAACTTGTAAAAGTCTGTCTCATCCTTGGGTACAATTTCACGATATCTAAAGGTGCCTCATTCATCTGTACAAACAACTACAGTATATGCAATGCTCAACCAACCAATCTGTTACACATAATACAAAGAAACATAACAGAAACTGGCACAATATAAATCCAAGTATAAAAATAATTTTATTAATCCACATGGAAATTTATAAAAATATACAAAAGAATTTTAAAACAAGTCAAAATACCTCAATGGTGGGACCATAAAGGCTAAAGATCACAAAAATATGTAATAAATATGTGCACCAATTAAATATAACCTTTAGTACAGGCCCTTTAAATTATAATTATAAGAGGTTAATCAAGATAATATGAACAAATTCAATTAAAGCCCCGTATATCATGATAAATGCACATGGGCAATGCATCAAGCACTATCTCTATAATAACCCCATTATCGGAACCCAGTCACCACATATAGGTTATACTGAAAACTTACATATAGTGTCTTATGCCACATCCCTCTTTAGCCTTTATGGTCCCACCATTGAGGTATTTTGACTTGTTTTAAAATTCTTTTGTATATTTTTATAAATTTCCATGTGGATTAATAAAATTATATTTATACTTGGATTTATATTGTGGCAGTTTCTGTTATGTTTCTTTGTATTATGTGTAACAGATTGGTTGGTTGAGCATTAATATTAGGCACATTTATTTTGGTTGGATCGTTCAGGTTGATTCTAAAGTATATGCAATTATCATTATTCTGGCATTTGACAAATATTAATAATTATGGTAAACCTAATTGACCTAAAATGGGAAAGGTTTATTCTGATATCACGTCAGATATTGAGAAAAACATGCATATGTGTCTTTTTATATAGTGTATGTACACTTCTGGTTTCAACTGTATGTATACACACCCATTTACTTAGATTTTAAGTTGGTTGCAAACCCTCAAAGAAAATCTAGATAATTAATTCAATGACATATGACTATTTACTAAAAATAGTTTACATGTTTCTTCTAAATGTAATTTTTTTATTTGCTGTATTTCTCTTATCAAATGGTATATTAACTTTTTTGACTTGATCACACAAGTCAGATATGCAGTGGGTTTTCTGTCCAGATTTTCCACATGAAAAATCTGCAGTGCAATAAAACACCAGGGTTGTGGATTTAGAGTCCATGATATTTCATCAAAATATTGCAGAGAAAATTGAACAGCACTGTAGATTTGAAACAAAGTTTGTGGTATATCTTCAGTATTTGAACAGCAGAAACTACAGTAATATATTTTTTCCCTGCAAGTTTGTAGTGAAAATTCTGCAGTAAATATGTTTTATTTGGGCATATTCTTTGAGAAGATGTGATTTTTTTTTGGGTAGTTTTTACGTCATGTCTTCTTTTCTTTTATTGTTAATTTTAGTGATAATTCTTTATGTATCTCCATATAAAGTGCTGGAAAAAGGAAGAAAAGAAGCAAGCTGCTCAATATTGCCAAAGCACTGTGTCAGTGTGGTCTATAGAATTGCATGACGTCAAGTATCTACCAGGCAGCACAGTTGTCTGGTCATCCTTTAAGGGCTATGTCTAACAGTTACGAAAAATGAGACCTCCACTAAGAAATATAACTTGAGTAGTAAGTTGCAGTAAAAAAGTATCCTGTCCACATTCGAAGTAGTAAATCAAGCAGAGTTTATGAAAACATCTAACAGCACTTCTGGGAACTCAATCCTTGGGCTTTTTCCAATTAATTAAAATTTCAACATCTTCTCAGAAGCACTTTCTCTTTTTCCAGATGCCTGGTCCAAAAGCTGGGGTTGAGTGTCTGTGTGTCTATTAAAAGTGTAACTTAACTGCATGTTCAGGTAACTTTTCAGGATAAGTAGTCATGTGTACACTTGAGGAATTACATTTCTGTAATTCTCATCATTAATTCATTAAATAAGTAGTATCCTGCATTTTAGTTGTTATTACCCTATACTAGAAGCCTCAACAGATCATCCTTGTGCTTTTTTGCTTTTGCCTCAATACATCTTCCTCATCTCCCCTTTCCATGGTGGTTTTTAGTAGAAGGTGTAATTTGATCCATCACTGCAGACAGATTTGTAGACAGATTTTAGCAGTTTGTGAAAGCATGAAAGAAAAAAAGTGTAGTTACTATTTAAATATACATAACATTCAAGTTAAAGTGTACCTATCATTTGAAATTTGATTTTATATATATTAGAATTTAAAACTGGAAAATATATTTATATTTGCGCTAGAAAAAATACCCTAAATAGATGATGAAAATAACCTACCTTAAACTATGTATAGAAATGCTAATAAACGCACATTTAGCCTGGGTGTCAAAAGAGAACAGGTGAACAATGAAAGAGTTAACTGCACAATGTTCACACCTAGACTAAGATTTCTAATTAAAAAACACACAGTGGGGTACCTTAGTGTTGCCTTTATAAGTGAACAGCTGTATTGTTCCTCAGAGAGTTCCTGTGTATAACAGAGTCCTTATTCAGACAAAGATGCTGTTCCAAATCCAGAGGGGGTTACAGATTTCTAGTGGTTCCCAGGCATGAGTAAGATGTCAGGTATCGGACGCTGTCCCGGCCGGTGACAAGCATCCTGCTTGCAGGGTGCCACACGCCGGTAAAGTGCGGTGAAGGCGCCGTGTAACAGCTTAAGCCGGCAAGGTGCAGTAAACTGCAGGACCTGGCGTGACGCCACGGTCACATGTTTAGTCACATGACTGGCTAAGATGCGCTATATTATATTTTATACTGCTACTGATAAGTGGGTTCTAGTGTCTGAGACTCCCACTGATTAGTCAAAACACCACTCTGCAGTGTACAGCTACCGCTTGAGCTGTATTCACTGAGTGATGTGAAAGTGATGCATGGATGCATAAACTATTGAGCCCACTCATCCTTCTGTATGCATAGCTCATGCTGTAGCTACACATTTCACAGCTGCATTTCAAAGGATCAGGGAGGGTCTCCAGACCATCAGTCCCGCCAACTGACTGACCTGTACGTTAACCCCTTCTTTCCCTGAAAATTTTTCAGTTTTCATTTTTCCCTCCCCTTTTTCAAAGAGCCATTACTTTTGAATTCATACATTTTGAATTACACTATTCATTCTGCCACATAGTGTACTGGAAAACGGGGAGAAAAAATTCCAAATTCAGTAAAATTGCAAAAAAAGTGCAATTTCACAAATTTTTCTTTACCATGTTCAATGTATAGTAAAACTGACCTGACAATTTGATTCCCCAGGTCAGTGTGAATACACAAACTGAAAACATGTATAGTTTTTTAAGTGGTTAAAAAATGCAGAAATTTCTGAAAAAGTGTTTTTGCTTTCATCGTTATTTTCCGAGACTTATAACATTCTTATTTTTCAGGATCTGGGGCTGGGTAAGGGCTAAGTTTTTGTACCCTGAGCTGACGCTTTTACCCAATTCTCTACCTGGCTTCTTCACTTTCTTTCAACTGACATCCCCACTGTCATCATGGGTGACTTCAACATCCCCACTGATACCCTTCAGTCAGCAGCCTCCAAACTCCTGTCCCTTACTTCATCCTTTGGACTTACTCAGTGGTCCTCCTCAGCCACCCACACAGACGGACATACATTAGACCTGGTCTTCACCCGCCTCTGTTCTCTTTCTAACTTCACCACCTCCCCTCTCCCTTTCTCTGACCACCATATACTCAATTTCTCATTCCTGTCCTCCTCTCCTGGCATCCATGTCCATCAACATGCACACCACCGCAGAAACCTTGCACACCTAGACACCCACGTGCTCTCTGACTCTATTCTACCACTGGCATCCATATCCTCATTCCAAGACACAGACAGTGCCACTGCTTTCTACAATGCCACTCTCGCATCAGCTATTAACACAGTCGCCCCTCTCGTTCATGGCAGAATGCAACGTACCAACAGACGACCCTGGCACAATAACACCACTAAAAAGGTCCGGCAAGTGTCCAGGGCTGCCGAGCGGCGTTGGAAGAAAACAAATTCGCAAGATGACTTCACTGCATTCAAACAGGCAACACTCGCTTTCAAATCTGCCCTCACCTCTTGTAAACAGGCCTACTTCACAACCCTCATATCTTCCCTATCCTATAATCCCAAACAGTTATTCAAAACTTTCAACTCCCTCCTCCGCCCACCACTGCCCCCTCCAACCTCCCTCATCTCTGCTGAGGACTTTGCCACACACTTCAAAAATAAGATCAACCAAACAAGGCAAGTCATCATTGTTCAACCACCACAACCTCTTTGTATACAAGACCAATGCCCAATCACTATAACCTCCCTCTCCAACATCACTGAAGAGGAGCTTAATTGCCTCTTCTCCAAATCGCAACTCACAACCTGTGCACGTGACCCCATCCCATCTTTTCCCCCACCTCCCCACCACACTTATCCCATCCCTAACCCACCTCTTCAACCTATCGCTAACGTCCGGTACCTTCCCTTCTGCTTTTAAACATGCCACAATCACGCCTATCCTTAAAAAGCCAACCCTTGACCCAATGGCTATGTCCATCTATCGCCCAATATCACTTCTCCCATTCGCTTCCAAACTCCTGGAGCTGCACGTCCATGCTGAACTTTCCTCCCACCTCTCATCTAACTTGCTCTTTCATAATCTACAATCTGGTTTCTGCCCCCATCACTGCACTGAGACAGACCTGACTAAAATTACTAACGACCTACTTACAGCCAAAGCAAATGGACAATACTCTATACTCTTCCTTCTAGACCTGTCCTCTGCATTCGACACAGTTGACCACTGCCTCCTACTACAGATCCTCTCCTCCTTTGGCATCAAGGACCTCGCCCTATCCTGGATCTCTTTATACCTTTCAAACTGCACATTCAGCGTCTCCCACTCCCACACTACTTCCTCATCCCACCGTCTCTCAGTTGGAGTCCCCCAAGGCTCTGTTCTAGGACCCCTACTCTTCTCAATTTATACCCTTGGCCTGGGTCAACTCATAAAGTCCCATGGATTCCAGTACCACCTTTATGCCGATGACACTCAGATCTACCTCTCTGGCCCAGACGTCACCTCTCTGCTGTCCAGAATCCAGGAGTGTCTATCAGCCATATCCTCCTTCTCCTCTCGCTTCCTCAAGCTCAATGTGGACAAATCTGAACTCATCATCATTCCTCCATCTCACAGATCTTCCTTACCTGACCTATCTATCACAATTAATGACATCATGCTTTCCCCAGTACCGGAAATCCGCTGCCTTGGAGTAACCCTTGATTCTGCCCTGTCCTTCAAACCGCACATCCAAGCTCTTTCTACCTTCTGTCGCCTCCAGCTCAAAAATATTTCCAGAATTCATCCTTTTCTCAACCAACAATCTACTAAAATGCTTGTGCATGCCCTCATCATCTCCCGCCATGACTACTGCAACACCCTTTTCTGTGGTCTCCCTGCTAACACCCTCGCACCTCTCCAGTACATCCATAACTCTGCTGCCCGACTAATTCATCTCTCTCCTCGCTACTCCTCCGCTTCTCCCCTCTGCAAATCTCTTCACTGGCTTCCATTCCCTCAGCGTATCCAGTTTAAATTACTAATACTGACCTACAAGGCCATCTATAACCTGTCTCCTCCATATGTCTCTGAACTAATCTCCTGATACCTTCCCTCACGTAATCTGCGGTCATCCCAAGACCTCCTTCTCTCCTCCACACGTATTCGCTCCTCACCCAACCGCCTCCAAGACATCTCCCAAATAGCCCCCATCCTCTGGAATTCTTTGCCCCAACATGTCCGACTATCAACCACACTCGGATCCTTCAGACGGAACCTGAAAACCCAGCTCTTCAAGAAATCCTACAGCCTGCAATGACCCCGCTACCTCCTCACCACTACTGGAGATATCACCTCAATGAACACCGGAACTGCTGCCACCCACTAACATACTGACTCCTTCCCCACCATCCTGTAGCATGTAAGCCCGAAAGAGCAGGGTCCTCTGCCCTCTGTATCAGTCTGTCATTGTAAGTTTGTTTACTGTAAGTGATATCTGTAATTTGTATGTAACCCCTTCTTATGTACAGCACCATGGAATCAATGGTGCTATATAAATAAATAATAATAATAATAATAATAATACCATATTGGATCAGATATGATGCTTTGATCGCCTTTTATTGCAATATTGCAGGGACCAAAAAAAATGTAATTCTGGTGTTTTGATTTTTTCTCATTACACAGTTTACCGATCAAATTAATTTACTTTATATTTTGCTAGATCAGACATTTCTGAACTCTGCGATACCAAATAAGTGCATTTTTTTTCAGCTTTATTTTTAATTAGGCAAAAAGGGGGTGATTTGAACTTGTGTTTTTTTAATCTTTCAATATTTTTTAAAATGTATTTTCTTTACTTTTTATTGTATTTAATAGTCCCCTTAGGAGACTTGAAGCTGCAACCATCTGATCACCTGTGCTATACATACCAGTGCTTTAGTAATTTTATGTATAGAAAAATCATGATCTCCTATGAATGCTGGCAATACGCCAGCATTCAAAGGAGAATCATGATAACAGGCATTGGGGGTCTTCATCAGACCACTGGCTGTCATGACAACCCATTGGCACCTTGTGATCATATGTGGGGTGCACCGATGGGCGGGATAAATGATGCACTTCCTGTCTGTGTGTGTTAAATACCTCTGTCAGAGATTGGCAGATATATTTAACTGTTTAACAACCCATGGCTTTTAGAGGTACTTGATGGCTGATTAAATAAGACATAGCGTGCAAGGAAAGATGCAGGCTCAGCATATTCATCAGTAGTCATGAAGGGATTAACAAAAAAACATTAAATAAGAGTACTATCTAGAAACTCATTTCATAGAAAAGCATTATTTAATCTTATTTAAATTCATATGTATCATGCTGGTGTTTAAAGGGTTAATGTTTTTTTCATAGGTTTTTTAAAGTGTAAAATATGCACAAATTTAAATTAAATGTTTTAGTAAAAATTAGCAAATTCCCAATGTATCTAATCTGAAGCTAATCATTAGAATTTGAATAAAAAATATGTTTGCACAATATTCAGAAATCTTAATTAAGTATAGAAACATATTTTTTGAAAATTCATACCTATACAAAATTTACTTTACAGATAAAATGGTTATAAAAATTGTAGCCATGCTGCAATCACAGATTCTGTTTAATGGCAGTCTGGGATGTAGTTTTAGAATACAAATTCAATACATTTCCTTTAGTTTTTCTTCAAAGAGATATTTTTGTGCAGTTTATGTTATTGCATTGTAGTAAAACACTATGGCCCTGATTCATCAAATAATATTCACCAGATTTTGGAACTTTATGCCAGCTCTGCCCAATTGTTGAAAAGTGTGTGGAGTTTAGTGGGGAGGAGGCATGGCCAAGCGTGACCAACAATTTAATCACAATTTATGCCATTAAACAGGCATAATTATGACATAATGTAGTAATTCATTTCTAAGTGGAATAGTAGAGTGATAAAAGAAAGCAAACAACAATTGTTGCTACAAAGGGGAGTACAAATATTTACCAACACTAATATGTCACAAGTGATGACAATGTCTGTTCAGTTTTTTCTCAACCGTTCATTTTCTTTTGATGGCAAACAATACCGGTCTCGAGTCTGTGATGTCTTTTCACGTTTATACTTTAGCACCGTGCTCATCTAATCTAGTCTCGGAAGGTCGGGTTGGAAGTTATCTGTGAAAGCCTGAGATCCTAACAAGAGAGTAGTTCCAGGTGCACTTGGCAGATACTCTGCTACGCCATACAACTGCTCAGCATAGGAGATCTGCTGGTTTTCAGCAGACCGAGATTGCCCTGCCAGTGTCTTCTGTCAAAATGGTGGGTTTTTATTTCTATACTGGGGGCTCAAGTTACAGTGAAGAACAGAAAATTAAGAGTAAAAATGCAAAGATCTTTTCAGACATCTAGAGGAACATATTACATGCATAAAATGTAAGAAAATAAGAATTAAAAAATTATAAAATCCCCCACTAAGAATGCAAAAAAGCAATTATTTAGTAATAAAAAATAATTTTTATTGTGCATATAATACAAAGAGCAACCTACTTATTACAAACTAATTTATAAGAACTCCAAAATAGCACTACAAACAATGCAATGTCATGCCAGTGGAGAAAAGGTAGTACTGATTCAATGTGGAGAGGCAAGCATGCAAAAAATAAAATAAACAGAAAAAAAGGTTTGTCATTAAAGGGAATATGCAAGCAGAAAGTGATCTGTTGTTTACATTAAATTTTTGTGCTATAACCAAGCCAAAACTTGCAATTCTGACCAGTGTCACTTTATGTGGTAATACTACAAGAGCGCTTCAACATATCCCACTGATTTGGAGTTTGTTTTTTCATGCCATATTGTACTTCATGATAGTGGTAAAATTTATTCAATATGACTTGCATTTATTTATGAAAAAAATGGAAATTTGACAAAAATCTTGAAAAATAAGCAGTTTTCAAAGTTTTAATTTTTGTACTGTACTCTTAAATAAGAGAGTTATGTCAAACAAATTAGCTCATAAATAACATTTCCCACATGTCTACTCTACATCAGTACAATTTTGGAAACAATTTTTTTTGCTAGGAAGTTAGAAGGATTAAAAGTTGACCAGCAATTTCTCATTTTATCAATAAAATTTTCAAAACCATTTTTTAGGGATCACATTTGAAGTGACTTTGAGGGGCTTAAATTAGAGAAAGTATTTCACAAGGTTAACAAGAGAAAATGAACCACAACATTTTTGTGCAATTTTCTTTTGGAAGCATGGCAGGGCTTGGAAGGGAAGGAGCACCTTTTGACTATTTGAAAGCAAAATTGACTGGAATCAAGAGCGGATGCCATGTCACGTTTGGAGAGCCTCTGATGTGCTTAAACAGTGGAAATCTCTCACAATTGACCCCATTTTGAAAAACACACCCCTCAAGGATTTTATCCATGGGTATATTGAGCAATTTTAAACCACAGGTATGACACAGAATTTGATAACATTAGGTCGTTATATTGAATATGTCATCATCAGTGCTGAGCGCAAGTACTTGCTACTCCAGTTTGCATTGGGTGCTTGGGTATGCACCAAATTTTGCGGGTGCTGGAGTGACAAGCTCCTGCCCCACGTTTCACGGCTGTTAGACACCCAAAATAACATGTGGGGATCCACAATGCTCGGTGCATACCCGAACACCCGATTCAAACTCAAGTAGCAAGCACTTGCGCTCAACACTAGCTGTCATATTGTCTTGTTTTTTACTTTAGAAAAAAAACAATTCTAATACAACCATAACCCTAGCCCCAATGCTAACCCCAACCTTAACCCTAATTGCAAGGAATGAAAAAATTACTCTTTTATTTTATAATTTGATTTACTATTTTTTTTACCAGTGTTATAGGATCTATCACAGTAATCAAAAATAACCAATAGTAAAAATTCCCTATTGCAGAAGAAAAGGTCATTGTCAAGTGAGGGGAGCAGGCTCTGTTGTGACATTGACTGTTGTGATTGCTGGCTCCTGTGTTATCTTCTATGCCAGGGGTCCTCAAACTACGGCCCGCGGGCCACATGAGGCCCGTCAAGGACTTTTATCTGGCCCCCCGCCAGTCCGACATTGAACTCATGAACTGCACTGCAGTTCAATGCCGGCGGGCCCTGTAATCACGGGCGGGACGAGGCGCCGAGGAAAGGCGTTACGCAGCCCTCCATATGCAGCAAAGGACAGTGCACATAGATGGCGTGATTGTCATCATGCCGCCTGAGCGGCCTGATGACATCACGCCGCCTGTGTGCCTGTGCAGGAAGAAGACTGAGATGAGTGGGCGCCTCTTCAGAGCAGCGGGGGACATAGGTGAGTACTTTTTTTTTAACGCCGGGTCCTATTGGGGTCATTTACCTGCCTAATGGGGACATGTGCTGCCTAATGGGGACATTTACCTGCCTAATGGGGACATTCACCTGCCTATTGGGGACCTGTGCTGCCTAATGGGGACCTGTGCTGCCTAATGGGGACATTTACCTGACAATTGGGGACCAGTGCTGCCTAATGGGGACCTGTGCTGCCTAATAGGGACATTTACCTGCCTATTGGGGACCTGTGCTGCCTAATGGGGACATTTACCTGCCTGATGGGGACCTGTGCTGCCTATTGGGGACATTTACCTGCCTATTGGGTACCTATGCTGCCTAATGGGGACCTGTGCTGCCTATTGGGGACATTTACCTGCCTATTGGGGACCTGTGCTGCCTATTGGGGACATTTACCTGCCTAATGGGGACATTTACCTGCCTATTGGGGACCTGTGCTGCCTATTGGGGATATTTACCAGCCTAATGGGGACATTTACCTGCCTATTGGGGACCTGTGCTGCCTATTGGGGACATTTAATTGCCTATTGGGGACCTGTGCTGCCTAATGGGGACCTGTGCTGCCTATTGGGGACATTTGCCTGCCTATTGGGGACCTGTGCTGCCTATTGGGGACATTTATCTGCCTAATGGGGACATCTACTTGCTTATTGGGGACTTGTGCGGCCTAATGGGGACCTGTGCTGCCTAATGATGACCTGTGCTGCCTATTGGGGACATTTACCTGCCTATTGGGGACCTGTGCTGCCTATTGGGGACATTTACCTGCCTAATGGGGACATTTACCTGCCTATTGGGGACCTGTGCTGCCTATTGGGGATATTTACCTGCCTATTGGGGACCTGTGCTGCCTAATGGGTACCTGTGCTGCCTATTGGGGACATTTACCTGCCTATTGGGTACCTATGCTGCCTAATGGGGACCTGTGCTGCCTAATGGGGACCTTTGCTGCCTATTGGGCATCTGTGCTGCCTATTGGGGACATTTACCTGCCATTTGGGGACCAGTGCTGCCTAATGGGGACCTGGGCTGCCTAATGGGGACACTTACCTGCCTATTGGGGACCTGTGCTGCCTAATGGGGACATTTACCTGCCTAATGGGGACCTGTGCTGCCTATTGGGGACATTTACCTGCCTATTGGGTACCTATGCTGCCTAATGGGGACCTGTGCTGCCTATTGGGGACATTTACCTGCCTATTGGGTACCTATGCTACCTAATGGGGACCTGTGCTGCCTATTGGAGACATTTACCAGCCTAATGGGGACATTTACCTGCCTATTGGGGACCTGTGCTGCCTATTGGGGACATTTAATTGCCTATTGGGGACCTGTGCTGCCTAATGGGGACCTGTGCTGCCTATTGGGGACATTTGCCTGCCTATTGGGGACCTGTGCTGCCTATTGGGGACATTTATCTGCCTAATGGGGACATCTACTTGCCTATTGGGGACTTGTGCTGCCTAATGGGGACCTGTGCTGCCTAATGATGACCTGTGCTGCCTATTGGGGACATTTACCTGCCTATTGGGGACCTGTGCTGCCTATTGGGGACATTTACCTGCCTAATGGGGACATTTACCTGCCTATTGGGGACCTGTGCTGCCTATTGGGGATATTTACCTGCCTATTGGGGACCTGTGCTGCCTAATGGGTACCTGTGCTGCCTATTGGGGACATTTACCTGCCTATTGGGTACCTATGCTGCCTAATGGGGACCTGTGCTGCCTAATGGGGACCTTTGCTGCCTATTGGGCATCTGTGCTGCCTATTGGGGACATTTACCTGCCATTTGGGGACCAGTGCTGCCTAATGGGGACCTGGGCTGCCTAATGGGGACACTTACCTGCCTATTGGGGACCTGTGCTGCCTAATGGGGACATTTACCTGCCTAATGGGGACCTGTGCTGCCTATTGGGGACATTTACCTGCCTATTGGGTACCTATGCTGCCTAATGGGGACCTGTGCTGCCTATTGGGGACATTTACCTGCCTATTGGGGACCTGTGCTGCCTATTGGGGACATTTACCTGCCTATTGGGTACCTATGCTGCCTAATGGGGACCTGTGCTGCCTATTGGGGACATTTACCTGCCTATTGGGGACCTGTGCTGCCTATTGGGTACATTTACCTGCCTATTGGGGACCTGTGCTGCCTAATGGGGACCTGTGCTGCCTATTGGGGACATTTACCTGCCTATTGGGGACCTGTGCTGCCTAATGGGGACCTGTGCTGCCTATTGGGGACATTTACCTGCCTATTGGAGACATGTGCTGCCTATTGGGGACATTTACCTGCCTATTGGGGACCTGTGCTGCCTAATGGGGACCTGTGCTGCCTATTGGGGACATTTACCTGCCTATTGGGGACCTGTGCTGCCTATTGGGGACATTTATCTGCCTAATGGGGACATCTACCTGCCTATTGGGGACTTGTGCTGCCTAATAGGGACGTGTGCTGCCTAATGGGGACATTTATCTGCCTATTGGGGACCTGTGCTGCCTAATGGGGACCTGTGCTGCCTAATGGGGACCTGTGCTGCATATTGGGGACATTTACCTGCCTAATGGGCACATTTACCTGCCTATTAGGGACCTGTGCTGCCTAATGGGGACCTGTGCTGCCTAATGTTTACCTGTGCTGCCTATTGGGGACATTTACCTGCCTATTGGGGACCTGTGCTGCCTATTGGGGACATTTACCTGCCTAATGGGGACATTTACCTGCCTATTGGGGATATTTACCTGCCTATTGGGGACCTGTGCTGCCTAATGGGGACCTGTGCTGCCTATTGGGGACATTTACCTGCCTATTGGGGACCTGTGCTGCCTAATGGGGACCTTTGCTGCCTATTGGGGACATTTACCTGCCTATTGGGGATCTGTGCTGCCTATTGGGGACATTTACTTGCCTTTTGGGGACCTATGCTGCCTATTGGGGACATTTACCTGTCTATTGGTGACCTGTGCTGCTTATTGGGGACCTGTGCTATCTATTGGGGACATTTACCTGCCAATTGGAGACGTATGCTGCCTATTGGGGACATTTGCCTGCCTTTTAGGGACCAATGCTGCCTATTGGGGATTCTTGCAGCACACCAGTCTAACCCTGAGGTAAAAGTGGAGTTCCACCAATATGGGCACTGGTGAGGCTGCATTGATAGTCACTGATCAGGCTGCATTGATGGGCACTGATCAGACTGCATTGATGTGCACTGATCAGGCTGCACTGATGGGCACTGATCAGGCTGCACTGATGGGCAGTGATCAGGCTGCATTGATGGGCACTGATCAGGCTGCATTGATGGTCAGTGCAGTCTGTATGTCTCTGTGTGGGCAATTTTATTGCTGGTATATTGTTTTTGTAGCGCTGTATATATGTTGGTATTTTACTAATAGCAATTTTGAATCCCTAGGAAACAATAATATCAAGAAAGAGAAAAAATTGACTCGAAGTGTAGGATATTCGAAGAACCCAAAAAATCTGTAAGTTTGATGATTTAACTTCATTTTTAATATTGTATTTGTTCCTATTTTTGTTTTATTACTTCTAAATAAGATATGTGCAGTGTGCACAGGAATTTATTCATAATTTTTTTAAAACTATATTCCGGCCCTCCAATGGTCCGAGGGACCGTGATCTGGCCCCCTGTTTAAAAAGTTTGAGGACCCCTGTTCTATGCATTGAGGTGTTAACTATCACTGTGATCCTGCCTCTTCTAATGTGGAGTCTGCTGTAAACCTCCTGAAAGGACTGGTAGTCTATAAAATCCCCAATGGCACATGTTCAAACTTACTAATTTTGCTTTTTTTTTTTTTAATAAAGACTGTAATATAAAAAAATACCTTTTTTATTAAATACATAAAATACACAATCATGATTTAAACAATAGGTCATTTTCTGATGACAAACAGGTCTTTTTTGACACAATCATTAAGGTGATATTGATATAATTAAGCATGCACAGGATAGCATTAGGGCTAATAACTACAGAATTATAAAGTTTAAGGCCCCCATACACTTTAGAATACCGTCAGCAGAACAATGCTTCAGACATTGGTTCAGCTAGCAGCCATCTTGGTGTTCGCTCCCATACACAGGAGCGCCATTTCACCAAGCACTACTGTGTTTTCTATAAAAAGTGGTCGACAGCAATCTCTGAAAGCATATCTCGAGGAGAACAAACAGTTCAAAATCAGACATGTCAGATCATTTTCTCCAACAAATCAGATGGGTGGTGACCCTGTAGGGTCAGTGGGCCGGACTGGGGGGTGGTCCCTCTTTTACCGCGCAGAGATGTACAGAGACAATTTGGAGGCAGGTTTCAGGTGCAACAGTTCCAAGTTTTATTCTCTCGCCATCCACCTGACGGCCTCTCAGCACACCGCAATTCTCTTCAAGGCCCTCCGGTTACAGTACACATTAACACACCGTACTCTTCACCAGGGATGTATATATACGTGCCGCCCCTTTTCGCTTATTGACGCTCCTGACAGGTCCGTCACTGTGGCCGCCTTAGGCCCATAAACCAACAGTAATTTTACTGGTCAGACATCTTCCTCAATACGGTATGCTTTACCTCTATGCCCCGTCTATATTGCGGTCTTCGTGTCAGGACCACCACCCTGACTTTCTCTCTCCTCAGTCCCCCTGGTTTTCCTCACAGTGCCACAACTGTCACAGTGTCCTTGTCACTTGAGCTCCCCCTGGGGACTGGAACTCTCTGGAACCCTCCTGTCCAATTTATATCTTTCCCGGTTCCCTCTAACTCCACCCCCCATGACCAATGGTTTCTTAAGCCCTAAGCTGATGTCAAGTCCTGTGCTCACACTCCTCCCTGCCCTCTAATGGTCAACCAAAGGTACTGCACATCCACTACTCTTTCCTAGCTGTTTCCCCACTGTAATAACTGAAACCTGTCTAAACTGTGCAAACCTTCCTTTCTCTATTCTGACAAGTCCGTCCATCCATCAGGTCACCTTCCCTACAACCCCATACATGTTACCGTGTTGGCCAAACCCATTGATAGTAGCAGATGCTGCCCATATTAGTCTAATGTGTATGGGGTAACTTTAGGAACTATCCATTACCAGTGTGTACAACTCATTCTTCTCTATACCAGGTTGCCTGCCAATCGGACAGAGTTAATGTGACTGGTTTCCTTGAAAAATATTTGTCTGTGGGCAAGGGTGAGTTAAGTTTTTCCGGGCCAACAATAAATCACTGCCGTCACTCTATATGACTTCAGATTGGCAAATCTTGATTCCACTCTTTTGCCAGCTTGAGTGATAATCAAGAGACAACAAGAATAAAATTTGTCTACTGGTGGTCATGTTTGGACTAGGATCTTTTTCACTTCTTTCAAAGAGAAGATAATTGGCATGTGACAGCAAGTACATAAATCACATACTTGCAGTTCAATGTTGCTCAACTTGACAAAACCACGCAAGCCTGACTGTGCTCACATTGCACAATGTTACATAGTTACATAGGTTGAAAAAAGACCACAGTCCATCAAGTTCAATCTTTATCCAACTATTAACATTTTTTTGTCACTAAATTATCTAAACCCACAATGTGGGTTTTTCAAAAGCTGTCATAGTGTCTGACATTACTACCTCTTGTGGTAAGGTATTCCACAATCTGACTGCTCTGACTGTAAAGAACCCTTTCCTATTTAGCAGAAGGAATAGCCTTTCTTCCACCCGTAATAAATGCCTTCTGGTCCTTAGTATGGTCTTTGAAAGGAATAAGTCATGTGCCAGTCATTTGTACTGACCACACATATATACACATGTGGTCAAAATTGTTGGTACCTTTCGTTTAATGACGGAAAAACCCACAATGGTGACAGAAATAAATTGGATCTGACAAAAGTAATAATAACTAAAAAATCTATGATAATTAATAAATAAAAGTCAGACATAGCTTTTCAACCATGCTTCCACAGAATTAAAAAAAATAAAACTCATGAAATAGGCCTGGACAGAAATGATGGCCCCCTTAACTTAATATTTTGTTGCACAACCTTTTGAGGCAATCACTGCAATCAAACGATTCCTGTAACTGTCAATGAGACTTCCCCACCGCTCTACAGGTATCTTGACCCACTCCTCAAGAGCAAACTGCACCAGTTGTCTTGTGTTTGAAGGTTGCCTTTTCCAGATGGCATGTTTCAGTTCTTTCCAAAAATGCTCAATAGGATTTAGGTCAGGGCTCATACAGTTAGGTCCATATATATTTGGACAGAGACAACATTTTTCTAATTTTGGTTCAAGATATTACCACAATGAATGTTAAACAAAACAATTCAGATGCAGTTGAAGTTCAGATTTTCATCTTTCATTTGAGGGTATCCACATTAAAATTGGATGAAGGGTTTAGGAGTTTCACGTGCCACCCTGTTTTTAAAGGGACCAAAAGTAATTGGACAATTGACTCCAAGGCTATTTCATTAACAGGTGTGGGCAATCCCTTCGTTATGTCATTCTCAATTAAGCAGATAAAAGGCCTGGAGTTGATTAGAGGTGTGGTGCTTGCATTTGGAAAGTTTTGTTGTGAAGGAAACATGCGGTCAAAGGAGCTCTCCATGCAGGTGAAACAAGCCATCCTTAATCTGCAAAAACAGAAAAAACCCATCCGAGAAGTTGCTACAATATTATGAGTGGCAAAATCTACAGTTTGGTACATCATGAGAAAGCACTGGTGAACTCATCAATGCAAAAAGACCTGGGCACCCACAGTGGTGGATGATCGAAGTATAATCTCCATGGTGAAGAGAAACCCCTTCACAACAGCCAACCAAGTGAACAACCTCTCCAGGAGGTAGGCGTATCAATATCCAAATCTACCATAAAGAGAAGACTGCATGAAAGTAAATACAGAGGGTTCACTGCACGGTGCAAGCCACTCATAAGCATCAAAAATAAAAAGGCTAGACTGGACTTTGCTAAAAAAAAATCTAAAAAAGCCAGCACAGTTCTGGAAGAACATTCTTTGGACAGATGAAACCAAGATCAACCTCTACCAGAATGATGGAAAGAGAAAAGTATGGCGAAGGCGTGGTACAGCTCATGATCCAAAGCATACCACATCATCTGCAAAACACAGCGGAGGCAGTATGATGGCTTGGGCATGCATGGCTGCCAGTGGCACTGGGTCATTAGTGTTTATTGATGATGTGACACAGGACAGAAGCAGCCAAATGAATTCTAAGGTATTCAGAGCCATACTGTGTGCTCAGATCCAGCCAAATGCAGCCAAACTGATTGGTCGTCGTTTCATACTACAGATGGACAATGACCCAAAACATAAAGCCAAAGCAACCCAGGAGTTTATTAAAGCAAAGAAGTGGAATATTCTTAAATGGCCAAGTCAGTCACCTGATCTCAACCCAATTGAGCATGCATTTCCCTTGTTAAAGACTAAACTTCAGACAGAAAGGCCCACAAACAAACAGCAACTGAAAACCACCACAGTAAGGGCCTGGCAGAGCATCAAAAAGGAGGAAACACAGCGTCTAGTGATGTCCATGAGTTCAAGACTTCAGGCAGTCATTACCAACAAAGGGTTTTCAACCAGGTACTAGAAATGAACATTTTATTTACAATTATTTAATCTGTCCAATTACTTTTGGTCCCTTTAAAAACAGGGTGGCACATGTTAAGGAACTGAAACTCCTAAACCCTTCATCCAATTTTAATGTGGATACCCTCAAATGAAAGCTGAAAGTCTGAACTTCAACTGCATCTGAATTGTTTTGTTTAAAATTCATTGTGGTAATGTCTAGAAAATTAGAAAACTGTTGTCTCTGTCCAAATATATATGGACCTAACTGTAGAAGGCCGCTTCTGAATAGTCCAATGTTTTCCTCTTAGTCATTCTTGGGTGTTTTTAGCTGTGTGTTTTGGGTCATTATCCTGTTGCAAGACCAATGGCTTGCAACTGAGGCCAAGCTTTCTGACACTGGGTAGCACATTTCTCTCTAGAATCCCTGGATTGTCTTGAGATTTCATTGTACCCTCCACAGATTCTAGACACCCTGTTCCAGATGCAGCAAAGGAGCCTCAAAAAATAACAGAGCCTCCTCCATGTTTCACAGTAGGGGCAGTGTTCTTTTCTTGATAGGCTTAATTTTTCCAACCGTGAACATAGAGCTGATGTGCCTTGCCAAAAAGTTCAATTTTTGTCTCATCTGTCCATAGGACATTCTCCCAGAAGCTTTGCAGCTTGTCAACATGTAGTTTGGCAAATTCCAGTCTGTCTTTTTAATGATTTTTTTTTCAGCATCAGTGTCCTCCTTGGTTGTCTCCCATGAAGTCCACTTTGGCTCATACAATGACTGCGATCTGACACTGATGTTCCTTGAACTTGAAGTTCACCTTTAATCTGTTATGAAGGTTTTCTGGGCTCTATTGTTACCATTCGTATTCTCAGTCTCTTTGTTTTACAATTAATTTTCTTCCTGCGGCCAGGTCCAGGGAGGTTGGCTACAGCCCCATGGATCTTAAATTTCTGAATAATATGTGCAACTGTAGTCACAGGAACATCAAGCTGCTTGGAAATGGTCTTGTAACTTTTACATTTAACATGTTTGTCTATAATTTTCTTTCTAATCTCCTGAGACAACTGTTCTTTCGCTTCCTCTGGTTCATGTTGAGTGTTATACACACCATGTCATCAGCACAGCACAGTGAGTATCTGTAGCCCTTTAAACAGGCCAACTCCCTGATTCCAAGATTGGAGAAATATTTGAAGCTAATTAGTGGACACACCTTTATTAATTATGTCCCTTTTGTCACATTATTTTCAGTGGTACCATCATTTCTGTCCAGGCCTATTTCATGAGTTTTATTCTTTTAAAACTTTTAAAAATTCTGTGGAAGCATGGTTGAAAAGCAATGTCTGACTTTTCTTTGTTCATTATCATACATTTTTTAGTTATTTCTGTGACCATTGTGGGTTTTTCTGTCATTAAACGAGGGATACCAACAATTTTGACCACGTGTGTATAAACATATAAATTAGATCTCGTCTGAGACGTCTTTTTTCTAAGCTAAACAAGCCCAACTTTTCCAACCTCTCATCATTTGAGAGGCCTTCGATCAGTTGCAATAATCTATTCGCCCACCTAGATCATCATGTTATGATTCTGAAATTTAAATGGAGGTCAAAAACGCCTTTGTTTGCTGAGCAGTGACCAATCATAAGCATAGATTGCAAAACATGTATTAAGATTTTTTAGGGGGTCCACCTAGTATCAATTTGTACATTTCTTTATTCTAATTATTTCATAAAGCTATTTTGTTTTCATAGTGTGCTAAGTATACAGTGTGAATAGAATTGGTGAATAGTGGAATTTATAAACAGTCTGTCAATCCAAGACATGGAGAATGTATTTATAGTGCTTAAATTTCATGTCACCCCAGGTTCACACAAATCTTACTTTGTGTCATTGTGTGATTTTTTTACACCACTATAAATGACTATTACTTTACAGTCTAATTTATTAACAAGCATAGAGCAGTACTCAGTCTACCATGAAATGAATACATTATTGCAATAATAAGAAAATGTCTGCCGCTAGAAAATCATGAAGAACTCTTTGTTAGTAGTAATTTTTCTAACATTATTGTAACAGTAAATTTGTTCTGGAGAATAGAAATTATTTCAAATGGTTTATACTCTATTCAGAACTTTATATGTTACAGGCCATGATAACTTGATTGGTATCATCCAAATAATTGAAAGATAAATGCAGGCTCTTGACTAACAGTTTACAATATTCTATGGATAGCTGAGTAACTTTGCAAACATTTTACCATCTGCTACTGATTTGTATTACATATACATTATAATACTTTAATTAAAGAATTACACTGGTCAACAGCATTTTTGGTGCCAAAGATATTTCATCGAATTTAGGGTATTTTTGGGGTGCTGATTCTGAATATGTCATCAGTTTTGCCAGATTGGCTCAAGTTTTTGAGATTTTTGGTATCTTATTTATAGCACTTGTTGGTAAATGCGACGCATCATCTCATTAATTTCTTTGGATTAGTACTTGAACTGAGCAGTTCTCAATATAGTTTTGTGTTAATTAGTGTTCTAAAAGTTTGTTCATAGCTTGATTTTTGCACTAACTTTATGTTGTTGTCTGTTTTCCAGTGAAAAGCATGAACTCATCATGAAGAAGTTGTCTTAACGATCCAGACTCATTCTGTTACATTTGTGGTGAATATACACTGCCAAAACATAGAAGAAACATAACACACTTCGTAAAAAAAGTGTATTTTGCCTATTTTGGGGTTATGCTTGGGGACCAAGACAAGTTTTGGGCACCACACATAGTGTGCAAAGCATGTATCGAATTATTACGAAAATGGAGCAAAGGACAAAGAAAAAGCTTCAAATTTGGTGTTCCAATGGTGTGGAGAGAGCCAAAAAATCATCATGATGACTGTTATTTCTGTGCAGTGCAAGTGCAAGGATTCAATAAGCATAAGAAACGAAAATGGGAGTAACATGGAATCTGCAAGAAGGCCTGTCCCTCATTGTGAAGATGTGCCTGTACCTGTGTTTACCATAAATAACAGTCATCATGATGATTTTTTGGCTCTCTCCACACCATTGGAACACCAAATTTGAAGCTTTTTCTTTGTCCTTTGCTCCATTTTCGTAATAATTCGATACATGCTTTGCACACTATGTGTGGTGCCCAAAACTTGTCTTGGTCCCCAAGCATAACCCCAAAATAGGCAAAATACACTTTTTTTACGAAGTGTGTTATGTTTCTTCTATGTTTTGGCAGTGTATATTCACCACAAATGTAACAGAATGAGTCTGGATCGTTAAGACAACTTCTTCATGATGAGTTCATGCTTTTCACTGGAAAACAGACAACAACATAAAGTTAGTGCAAAAATCAAGCTATGAACAAACTTTTAGAACACTAATTAACACAAAACTATATTGAGAACTGCTCAGTTCAAGTACTAATCCAAAGAAATTAATGAGATGATGCGTCGCATTTACCAACAAGTGCTATAAATAAGATACCAAAAATCTCAAAAACTTGAGCCAATCTGGCAAAACTGATGACATATTCAGAATCAGCACCCCAAAAATACCCCAAATTCATTAAAATATTTTGGACACCAGAAAAAAAATTTTTTTTCGTTGACCTGTGTTATCTGTCAGGAATACCACACTGCACTTGCTCAATGAACCAGTGCGCGTGTCCTGAGTAAGACAAACTGTGCTCAGCGATACCTGTGGAGCGGGCAGCTGCAGAGAAGGTGCATGTTTCAGACCAGCAGGACCTAAAGCACGTGACTGCTGGGGGCATGGCCTAAACCTCAGAGAGCTAGGAACTGCAGGAAAACTCCTAGCAGGGTAACTACGGGACAAAGTTACCAAGGGGCATAGACAGGCTGGGATCAAAGCACGAGATAGCGTGACAAAACCAGAGGATAGACAGAACGGGGAGTCAGGACGTAGCCAATGAGTCATACACGGAGATAGCTGCAAAGTACAAGAGAGGCGAGCAAAGAATAGTCAGGTCACAGGCAAGGAGTCATACACAGAGAGGGTAGCGCAGTACAGAATCAACAGGCAAACTCACAATGGGGGACAGAACCGGGTCAGAACCATATAAGCAAGCTAGAAGACAACGAACAGGCACAGGCACACAGGGGTCAACACATTCGGCCAAAGGCAAAAGTATAACTGACAGGGATTGGAGTTTCCCAGGGCTATAAGAAGCTCTCCCTGAACCAAAGAGAGGCCACAATAATTAACCCCAGGTGTGCAGGGCAATGCCTGCACTGGGCTCAAGACATTAACCCATGACGTGCAGGTCAAAACCTGCACTGGGATCATGACAGTATCGTTTCTCCTTGCGGAGTTTGAAATGCTTAGCGTGCCGAATTGAGGAGACTTAAAGCCGCAATGCTCCTCTAGGAAATATGAAAATTGTCTCTTCAGAGTGGAAGAGGACTAGAACTCTAGTGCCATCTATTGGAAGTAGCAAACCTAAAAGTCAATGTTCACCCTTTAACGAGCCTTGTCACATGACTTAGGATAAAAGCCAAACCAGAATCTCAATTTGCAGACTCTATGTTTTGGGGTACTGCCCCTCATCAGTGCAAAGTGTGAGATCTGGTTTGGCTGTATGAGAAGCGTCTGACCGATATCCAAGAAGTATCATTTCTCCTTGCAGAGATAGACATGCTAAGCATGCCGAGATGAGGAGACTTAAAGCCACAATGCTACTCTGGGAAATATGCAAATTGTCTCTTCAGAGAGGAAGAAAACAAGAACTCTAGTGCCACCTATCCGAAGCAGCAAACCTAAAAGTCAATGTTGACCCTTTAACAAGCCTTGTCACATGACTTGGGATAAAAACCAAACCAGAATCTCAATTTTCAGACACTGTGTTTCGAGGTACTGCCTCTCGTCAGTGCAAAATTCTAGTCCTCTTCCTCTCTGAAGAGACAATTTGCATATTTCCTAGAGGAGCATTGCGGCTTTAAGTCTCCTCATCTCGGCATGCTTAGCATGTTAATCTCCACAAAGAGAAACGATACTTCTTGGATATCAGTCAGACGCCTCTCACACAGCCAAACCAGATTTCACACTTTGCACTGATGAGGGGCAGTGCCCCAAAACACAGTGTCTGCAAATTGAGATTCTGGTTTGGCTTTTATCCTAGTCATGTGATAAGGCTCGTTAAAGGGTCGGCATTGACTTTTAGCATTGCTACTTCCAATAGGTGGCACTAGAGTTCTAGTCCATTTCCTCTCTGAAGAGACAATTTGAATACTTTAATTAGCATTTCACACAGAAAAAAAAGCTAAAGCAGCAAATTCCTAATGCAGCACGGTGGCTCAGTGGTTATCACTATTACTTTGCAGGCTCAGTGGCTAACACTATTACTTTGCTGCACTGAGGACCAGAGTTAAAATTCCACTAAGGACAATATAGAGTTTGTATGTTCTCTCCGTGTTTGCGTGGGTTTTCCTTGGGTTTTCTGGTTTCCTCACACATCCATAGACATAATGATGGAGAATTTAGATTGTGAGCCCTGATGGGTACAGTGATGATAATGTCTGGAAAGCACTTTGGAATAAGATGGCGCTGTATAAGTTAGCATAATAACTAATATTAATATTTCAGAGCTATGCATTGTAGATATTACATTTATATTTACCTCAAAACCTGTTCAAGTGTTTAACTAGCTTTAGATTTTATGGCATTGTACTTTATAATAAAATGTCTCTAGTAACTTAACCTAGAAAGATGATAGAAGAATGCAAATATGTCTTGGTAGAGGTGCTTCTCACAAAATTAGGATATCATTAAAAAGTTAATTTATTTCAGTTCTTCAATGCAAAAAGTGAAACTCATATACTAGATAGAGTCATTACAGAGTGATCTATTTCAAGTGTTTATTTCTGTTAATGTTGATGATTATGGCTTACAGCCAATGAAAACCCAAAAGTCATTATCTCAGTAAATTATTCCAAATTTGTGAGAAGCACCTGCAGCTTCATAATTACAAAGGCCTTATTTATGTGGTACTCCTTGTCACAGACCCATATTGCAGAAAAGGACTGCAATATCAGTCAATAATATGAACTTACAAGCACCATTGTGTGCTAGAGTTGAGGTAATTTATTAGAGAGGAATTCTGCTCATATTTTACAAAAATCCATACCGTAATTCGCCTAGTCGTAACCAGAAGCCCAGACCTAGAATCGGCAGCATTGTAAGGTCGTGGCATATAGTCCTTAGGACATGCACTCTAGAATGAAACTTCCAGCTTTAACTAATCTCAGGACATTTCTGTTCATGTGAGTTGTAAGGTCATGGCGACATCATTACTTCACGACTTGTGCCACAACCTTATGATGCACACTAAAGCTAGGACTTTTGGCCACGACTAGGCGCAGGACATCCATGTGCATGTACAGGGCTGTCGCAGGCCTAGTCAAAGCCAGAATAGGTGTCAAGAACCATACAAGGGACAGTGCACAGCAGTGTCTCCAGACCCAGGAGGATAATAAGGGATATTCAATTTGCAGACAATAAATTTGATACAAATCAACTTTCCCAGTAAATATCCACATGAGTTGGCGAATTCAAATCTTGTCAGATCTGCTCATCTCTGGTGTTTACTTGAGACTTAATGTTCTTCAATAGAATCATTGAATATGTCCATGAAATGGCTAATTGTTAAGAATGCCACAATTTAATATGGATTCTCACAGAGACATGTAGGTACAGAATGAGTAATAGATTTTCATGGTTGCCATATTAAGGATCTGAAAATGTCCATATACATACTCTATTGGAAGAACTTTGAATTTTTGCTTTGGAGTCTACATTTTTATATGTCCTAGATACAACCCATTTATGAGAATTTAAACTTTATTAGACTGTAGTAGAACCTCTTATCTAGATAACCATGGATTCGCACATGACATATATTTGTATGCTGGTTATACAGTTGTGGCCAAAAGTATTGACACCCCTGCAATTCTGTCAGATAATACTCAGTTTCTTCCTGAAAATGATTGCAAACACAAATTCTTTGTTATTATTATCTTCATTTAATTTGTCTTAAATGAAAAAACACAAAAAGAATTGTCCTAAAGCCAAATTGGATATAATTCCACACCAATCATAAAAAAGAGGGTGGACAAAAGTATTGGCACTGTTCGAAAAATCATGTGATGCTTCTCTAATTTGTGTAATTAACAGCACCTGTAACTTACCTGTGGCACCTAACAGGTGTTGGCAATAACTAATCACACTTGCAGCCAGTTGACATGGATTAAAGTTGACTCAACCTCTGTCCTGTGTCCTTGTGTGTACCACATTGAGCATGGAGAAAAGAAAGAAGACCAAAGAACTGTCTGAGGACTTGAGAAACCAAATTGTGAGGAAGCATGAGCAATCTCAAGGCTACAAGTCCATCTCCAAAGACCTGAATGTTCCTGTGTCTACTGTGCGCAGTGTCATCAAGAAGTTTAAAGTCCATGGCACTGTGGCTAACCTCCCTAGATGTGGACAGAAAAGAAAAATTGACAAGAGATTTCTACGCAAGATTGTGCGGATGTTGGATAAAGAACCTTGACTAACATCCAAACAAGTTCAAGCTGCCCTGCAGTCCGAGGGTACAACAGTGTCAACCTGTACTATCCGTTGGTGTCTGAATGAAAAGGGACTATATGGTAGAAGATCCAGGAAGACCCTACTTCTTGCCCCGAGACATAAAAAAGCCAGGCTGGAGTTTGCCAAAACTTACCTGAAAAAGCCTAAAACATTTTGGAAGAATGTTCTCTGGTCAGATGAGACAAAAGTAGAGCTTTTTGGGCAAAGGCATCAACATAGAGTTTACAGGAGAAAAAAGAGGCAAAGAAAAGAACACGGTCCCTACAGTCAAACATGGCGGAGGTTCCCTGATGTTTTGGGGTTGCTTTGCTGCCACTGGCACTGGACTGCTTGACCGTGTGCATGGCATTATGAAGTCTGAAGACTACCAACAAATTTTGCAGCATAATGTAGGGCCCAGTGTTAGAAAGCTGGGTCTCCCTCAGAGGTCATGGGTCTTCCAGCAGGACAATGACCCAAAACACACTTCAAAAAGCACTAGAAAATGGTTTGAGAGAAAGCACTGGAGACTTCTAAGGTGGCCAGCAATGAGTCCAGACCTGAATCCCATAGAACACCTGTGGAGAGATCTAAAAATGGCAGTTTGGAGAAGGCACCCTTCAAATATCAGGGACCTGGAGCAGTTTGCCAAAGAATAATGGTCTAAAATTCCAGCAGAGCATTGTAAGAAACTCATTGATGGTTACGGGAAGCGGTTGGTCGCAGTTATTTTGGCTAAAGATTGTGCAACCTAGTATTAGGCTGAGGGTGCCAATACTTTTGTCTGGCCCATTTTTGAAGTTTTGTGTGAAATGATCAATGTTTTGCTTTTTGCTTGATTCTCTTTTGTGTTTTTTCATTTAAGACAAATTAAATGAAGATAATAATACCAAAGAATTTGTGTTTGCAATCATTTTCAGGAAGAAACTGAGTAATATCTGACAAAATTGCAGGGGTGTCAATACTTTTGGCCACAACTGTAGCACACTACAACTATACTAATATTTTGTAGCCTTAGCAGTCTATACAATTGAGACCCATTTAGTAAAGCAGGTAAATAAAATGAAAGGGACGATTTGAAATTTTTTTTGCGGATAAATGTTGGTCATGCCCCATTATTTTGGTAGAACAGGTAAAGCATTAAGATATAAAACAGCCAGCTCTGTATTACCGAATCTCGAATGTAAATAATAATGCGATGCCTCTGTTATCATAGCTGCGGCTGTTTATTTCACTTAAGAATCCCCAGGGCAAATTCACTGGGAATAAAGTAGAAAGCGCTAATAGAAACATTTTTCTTGTATTATTTACTATGTCAGAGTATGGCAGATAAAACAGATGAGCTGCAAGATGCTGCACTTCATTAAACAACATTAGCCTTTTCTCTTCTAATAAAAGTCTGCGTTTATTAAATATACACGTCTGGTCCTATGTATAGAAAGATGTCTTTGCTGTAATAGTTCACATTCAAATGTGCTGTACTGAACATTCTTCAATTGTCATCCAGTCTCTTGCACATAATTATAATACTAATGCACCTTCTTATGCATTTATGCATGAGAGAGGGAAAATGCTAGTCCATGTGATTCTGTCCTCTCAACTGTACAATCTTTAGATTCCTCATATGCCACTCCAGATAGAAGCGTTAGTAAAGCATTGCAATTGTTAGTATAGCATTGAAAGCATAAGCCTATCATAGTAAATTTCTGCTGCTGCCTCTGTTTGGACCAAGCTGCTATTTCATATAAGACTCTGTAACCATCAAGCGTAAAGCCCTGTGAGTATACCTCCTTCTGTCATGCTAGTAGGTAACAAGTTTTCCACCAAACATCAATGCATCTAGCAAAATATTTAAAATGAATCTGTCAGTAGGTGCATCCCCTAAGATGTCTTAATCGTCATGTTGATTCAAGCAAAAAAGGAAGCACACTGTAGTGCCAAACCATGCAAACAGGCAAAATGAATAATGAAATGCATTACTGCATTAGAAGTATGAAAAATTGAGAAAGTTTAGCGCATAAAATGGCCAAGTTATGTGTACCTGGAAGCCACGTTAAGGCATTTCTCATTTTCCAGGTCCCTATTCTATACCAATCCTCTCTAAGACTGTAGTCTCCATCAGAATGGGAACCTATGAAAAATCCTCTGTTAGGACTGAAGTCTATATCTCTGTGGAGGCAGGGAAATGGCCCTGGATTGATTAAAAACGCCTGCAGCTAACAGGTGGAGTGATCAGTCAGAAGGTAAATGAATACAATTTCAAAAACTGACCGTTACATCCAAGCATAATCACAATTTTAATCGTCATGTTGGTAATAGAAAGTTGAATAAAATGATACCTTGATATTTGCTCTTATGCCTTATTGCAGAGAAACTCACATTGTTATTAGTATGTGAATGACCTGCTAAGATCTATGGGCTGGACACATAACTCTCTGAGAATCTGCCTACAGAGATTATTATAATAGTAATATATATATATATTACTCGCACATCACCTCCTCACCGCGCCCCCTATCCGCTGGAGTCCCGCAAGGTTCAGTCCTAGGGCCCCTGTTCTTCTCCATTTACACCTTCGGCCTCAGACAGCTCATAGAATCTCACGGCTTTCAGTATCACCTCTATGACACACAGATCTACATCTCTGGACCAGATATCACCTCACTACTTACCAGAATCACTCAATGTCTGTCTGCTATTTCATCCTTCTTCTCCGCTAGATTTCTAAAACTTAATATGGACATAACAGAATTAATCACCTTTCCCCCATCTCACGCGACCCCCCAATGGACCCATCCATTAAAGTAAACGGCTGCCCACTCTCTCCAGTCCCACAAGCTCACTGCCTCAGGGTTATCCTTGACACTGATCTCTCTTTCAAACCACTTACCAAGCCCTTTCCACTTCCTGCCGACTTCAACTCAAAGATATTTCACAGATCCGTACATTCCTCAACCCAGAAACTGCAACCTCCTGCTCTGTAGCCTCCCCTCTAATACTCTCGCACCCCTCCAATATATTTTAAACTCTGCTGCCCGATTAATCCACCTGTCCCCCCGCTATTCCCCGGCCTCTCCCCTCTGTCAATCCCTGCACTGGCTCCCCATTACCCAAAGACTCCAGTTCAAAAGCCTTGACATACAAAGCCATCCACAACCTGAGCCCTCCATACATCTGTGACCTCGTCTCCTGGTACTTACATGTACACAACCTCCGATCCTCACAAGATCTCCTTCTCTACTCCCCTCTTATCTCCTCTTCCCACATTCGCATACAAGATTTCTCCCGCGCATTGCCCCTATTCTGGAACTCTCTACCACAACATATCAGACTATTGCATACCATGAAAACCTTCAAAAAGAACCTGAAGACCTACTTCTTCCAACAAGCCTACAATCTGCAGTAACCACCGATCCACCAAACTGCTGCATGACCAGCTCTACCCGCGCCTACTGTATCCTCACCCATGCCTTGTAGATTGTGAGCCCTCGCGGGCAGAGTAATCTCTGATTTTGTTTCAGTCATGACTTGTATTGTTTAAGATTACTGTACTTGTATGTATTATGTATACCCCCCCTCACATGTAAAGCGCCATGGAATAAATGGCGCTATAATAATAAATAATAATAATATATCTATAGAGAGAAAAACATGGTTTGATAGCTGAGCCGCTTCGGAAACTAGTTGGACAGGTGTGAACAGTCGGCTTCACCCTGTCCGCTGCCCTCGAGTAGCAGGTCTTTCTCTCTCTGTGTATAGGGAGATACCTATAACTCAAGGGTAGTGGGTGTAAAAAAACCACCAGGGACCCGCCTGTCTGACTACTCTCCCAGGTGGCTCAGTGCCCAGCAGCTAACGCATTTAACAGTTAAACATATATGACTGAAATCATACAGCCAACATCTTATACATGCTGCTCATGTATCCCCTTAATTGTAGCTTTACTGCAATGTTGGAGGTATAGATAAGGCAAGATAGCAATACTATATACACAGATAAGGCTATGTACCAGTCTACATTTTTATAGGTGTCTCAGGGATGAACTATACTTTGTCAAAAACTGAAATATTCTATTGACATTTCTGTGCCTGCTCAGTTCTAATGTTGTACAGCGGACACACCGTATGGTACAATTTATGTGAGTATTTCCAAATATAATACATAATGCAATCCCTTCCAAGGAGTGCAGCTATTGAAGAACACTAATATTAGCCTTTATTTATAGATGAAGTAGCAATTTATTAAGAGATAAGAAATTATAGCATTTGGCTGCATATAGAGTAGTAATACATTATATGCATTTGGTTGTATCTCTTTAAAATAGGGATGCACAGCCTTTTGTCCTGATACCATATAAAACCCACATGGCATCTTCTGCCTGCTACACACCGAAGTGCTTGTGTATGTGTGTAATTTCAATGTTAGAGAAAAGAGGATGCAGATATTCTCTTCAGAGAGGAAGAAGACTAGAATGCCAGTCACAACTATGATATGGGGGGAGTAAAAATTAACCCTTTAACAAGCCCTGCCACATGTCCTGGGAGAAAAGGCCAAACTGGACACATAATTTGCAGAAATGTGTTTGAGTGTTTGCCCCTCATTAGAACAAAGCAGAAGGTCTGACTTTTCTAGGTGAGAAGCCTTTGACATGGATTTCAAAAAGTAAGGAGGAGGGTCAATAATGACTATCAGGATTTCTACCCCCAATAGGCAACACTAAAGTTCTAGTTCTCTTCCTCACTGAAGAACATATTTGCACATTTGAATTTCCAAAGTAGCACTGCATATCCCAAAAGTCTCCTTATGCCACCTTGGCACTCTCCCCAAAGAGAAATGTCCCCCTTCGATCCCAAAGAAGAGGAGTGGCACACAGCTCAGAAACAGGGACAGGAAAGTACTGATAGTGGACTATCTGGCCATTTCTGTGTCCCTCATTAGTCAGGAAAATGGGGTCCCTTTACCCCAATTTGGAAATCCAGAAAAGAGTAAAAGAACTAATGTGATAGCCATCTATACATGTACTTGTAGAGTGCTGATGAAAAGAGAACGGGACCTACATTCCCCAATTAGCTGGGAAACCTGAAAGTGGAACCTACGCTTAATAGACTTTTATGGCACATTTTTGTTATATGCAATTAATTCCACTTCAAGTATTATTGCAGTCTTTGGAAGTGGTTCAATAGGATTACTGTAGCCCTCTGGCCAGAACCATCCCTGTTATCATGTGTACTTGTAGTTTGCATGCTCTTCAGCTAAAATATTAACCTGACCTTACACGTTGGATTTTGACAGAACAGGTTGATAATACTATAGATGTCTACAGTTTACAGAGTCCTTTGAACTTGGGTTTTGGGTAAATAAGGTTAAGGCAAGTTGGATTTTAACCTGTCAAATCTGTTGGGCTGTGCACTAAGATAAGAATCCACAAAATATTTACTTACCTTTCATATTGATGTAATCGTACAAGAGCTGGGTGTACGTGTTTATGGGAAGGTCGAAGAGGAATGAGCATTTGACTAATTTATTTTGTTTATTTATTTATTTATTTATTTTTGTTTATTTATTTTTAACAACTAATGTCCAGTGTTTGAGAATTGCAACACATGCAGCTCCATATTATGATATATTGCTATTAGAGAATTTACTTTTGCTGCGAAAACTGATGTGAAATTTGCCTACCATTAGTGTAAAAAATAGAGATGAGCGAGCACTAAATTACTCGTTACTCTAGCCAAGCAATTCCTAATGCATGGGGAAACCTCTATTCTTGATAACCAACCTTGCTAAAGCTGACAGCTGAGGGTTTCAGCCCGCAGCTGTCATTTTTGCCTTGCTGGTTATCAAATATACAGGGGAATCCATGCAGTTTTTATTTTATTATTTATTTAGCGTGCAGGTGCCGGCTGATGAACACTCCCATCAGCCTCTGCCTGCTCTTGATGTTATTAACAGCAGCAGGCATAGGCTGATGGAAACAGTAGTGCCATCAGCCAATGCCAGTGGCGGGAGGCAAACTTTTTACCTCAGATCACAGCTGCGAGCTCACGCTGTCATTTGACAGCGTGGGAACTGTGGCTGACTGGTGTTAATGAATTTACTGCAGTTCAGAAGCAGTGTTTGCCACGCTGTCATGCACATGACAGCACAATAAACACAGTGTTCGGGGTCCAAACCCGAACAGTAACACGATATGGATGCCAAACTTTACTGTTTGAATTCACCCATCTCTAGTGGTGAGCACTTTAAACAGCCAGGTACTTCACAGAAGTTTATAACATTGAGCCATGATAATAAAAAATAACATTTTACTTACAAAAATGTTTTTTTGCCCCAAATTTTGTATTTTCATAAGAGTAGCAAAAAAAATTACACTGTACAATTTGTTGTGCATTTTCTCCTGAATACGCCAATACCCCATATGTGGGAGAAAACTACTGTTTGGGCAGACAGCAGGGTTCGGAAGGGAAGGAGTGTCATTTGACTTTTTGAATGTAAAATTTGCCTTCAAAAAAGATTTCAAAAATGTATCTGGATTTGATTACTCATCCACAGAATGTTATGTGTTCTGGAGTACATTTCAGTGGTATATAACACTTCAAAAAAGCGTTCAAAAATGAATCTGGATTAAACTAGTCATCCATAGAGTATAACATCTTTTTCGGGTACATTTCAGTGGTATATAACTCTCCAAAAAATTGTTCAAAAATTTATCAGCATTATATTGCTCATCCATAGAGTATTACATGCTCTTGGAAAGATTTTGGTGGTATCTAACCCTCAAAGCAAGTTGTCTATTTTTTCGGTATTTTGTTGCTCATTGATTGAGTATTACGCATTCTTGGGTGCATTTAAGTGGTATCTAACCCTACAAATAATTGTTGAAAAACGTATCGATATTATATTGTTCATCCATAGAATACTACCTGTTCTTGGGCACATTTCGGTAGTATATTGCAGTTCTTGTTACATTTCATAGCTATATTAAACTCACAAAAACCCTTCCAAAACTTTTTAGGGATTCAATGATTCATCCATACACTGTAATGCGGTTCTTGTTGCATTTCATTGGTATATTAAAGTCTAAAAAAAGGCTTCCAATAATGTTTATGGATTCAATGATTCATGCACACAGTATAACGTGCTTTGTGTTAAACTACTGTGGATAAAAAAAATTTAAAAATCACTTGACCTGGTACAGTTCACAAAATAATTTTGGTCAAAAAATGTACTATTGTCATATATATTGTAGAAGCTGCTTTGTATGAAATTTCATTGGTTTGAGATAAAAAAACAAAAATCGGCCTGCTACAAGTATACACTTTCTTAATAATTTTTTGAAGCTGTACATTTGTTGTCTTCAAGGGTGTATAGATGAGCCTGCTTGTAATTTTTGGAAGGCTTTGCACTCTGCATAACTTTTACGAATGTAAAAGTCACACAACTATACTATGCTCACAATATTTGAATGAGGTACTACAGGTTGTGCCTTCAAGAGTGTATGGATGACCCTGCTTATAATTTTTGGAAGGCTTTGCACTAAGTGAGTATAGGAGTACCCTACATGACAATTTGAAAAGAATGTGTATGAGGCCCTTCTTTATGTCTAATACAGGATATATCTGAGTCCCTGTTACATCACATTTTTTGCAGTTCTTACTTCCTTCATAAATTACACTGAAATTTCCATTTTTTACTACAAATTTCAATTTTGGTTTGCTTAAAAAAATATTTCTTTAAAATCATTTTTAAATTTTGCCTTATATAAGTGTCATTATACAGGAAAGAATGTTTCTTAACATTTTTTCATGTAAACTCTAGTTTCTGATCGATTTTGAATGTACTTTTGTCAGTCCTTAAAGTGAAGCTGTCACCAGGAACATGATAGATGCTACTGCACAGGCGCTGCCAGCATATAAAAAAACAAATAGGCTCCATCAAGATCCTGCGCAGTAGCATCTATCAGAATGTGATAGATGCTACTGTGCAGGCGCCGATGTTGGCGCCATTTTGAAGATAATTTTGTTTTCAAACAACACTATATATTTAAATAAAATAAAAATATGCATATTATCCACTGCATCATGCTACAGCGCAGGCGCAACTGCCGATGCCTGCCTGATAAATATGTGGGTCGCCCCGTCCCAGGGCCATGGGGTACTCGGTACCGGGCCGGTGTCAGGGGGGATGTGTCACGGCAGCTGTGACCCGGTCCGTGGCCCTGGGCACGCAAATCAATGGTGGTTTTTAATGTAGTTTATAGGAATAGTTCGTGACACCACCTGTGGTGTTTGGCAAGCAAGATGTTAAGCCAACACTTAGAGTTGAGCGACTTTTGGTTTTTTAGGGTCGCGTTTCGTTTCGTGAAACCCGACTTTTCCAAAAGTCGGGTCGAGCAAGATCGTCCGATTATAGGGAAAAGTCGGGGTCATACCGAAACACGAAACCCAATGTAAGTCAATGGGGAATAAAAGTCGGCAGTGAGAGGAAGACAGGAAACACACCAACAGTGCCCATTTGAATGCCAAAAGCATCAATTCTTCTTACTTAAGCTTGTCAACCTTAATTAACTTCATAATACAAGTTACGCACTGAAAAATGGGGGTTATTTGGCTACAGTTGTGGGGGGGGGCTGGCTCCAGGTTTTCATGTGACCTGGGCGAAAGAGCACCCCTTTAACACATACCACAACTCATCATGCTCCGATACGGCAGAGAAATAGCGGTATAGTACAATGAAAAATACTTCACTTTTTACATCTCATGACGAGGCCCATCTATTTCTCCATACAGAAACATTGGTCCCATATAATGTTTGAAACAGTATATGATGAGCTCCACATAATGCTACAGTATATGTTGGTCCCCATGGATGAAGCTCCACTGTCTTACGGGCCCAAATAATGCTCCAAACATAATGGGCCCCATTTCTAATGCTCTAGTGTATAATGGGCCCTGTAAATGCTGCTCCAGTGTCTGATGTCCACCTTTGGAATGTTCCAGTGTATGGTGGGCCCCATCTATCATTCTCCAGAGTATAGTGCTCCCCAAAAATTGCTGTCCCAACATTGAAAACAATCAAATAAGTCTCCTCGCTAGGGAATCCCTGTACTTGTCTGGACTCCTCGTCGTCGCCATCTTCCATCTCACTGCACAGTATTTCAACTTTGCAAGTGCTGTGATCCTGAGCAAGCAGTGGGGGCCCACTCGTTGGCGACGGCACTGGCACAGGGCCCCTGATAGTACGGTGGTGTGTCTGATGGCATGTGGGCCGAACCTGCACTTTCATCTGCAGCTTCCTCTTTGTCACCGTGTAAGATGGAACTGTATATGGGAAGGGTAACCTGAGTTTCATCAGGGTCAGATTCAGGCCGTGTAGCGTGCGAGGGGAATGTAGTGGTCTGGGTCAATGTACCAGCAGATTCATCGAGCAGTGGCTGGGCATCAGTGCACTTGTGACGCCCCCAGGAGTACGGTCGCCACAGTGGCATTACCTTCTTCCTAGGGAGTGTGATGTCATGCTTGGGAGCAACGAACGATCTCTCTAGCAGGTTAACTGATTGGGCGGCGTTATTCCCACGAGTCATGACCCTCCAAACAGCGTTCATGAAGGCAAAGTGTTTGTTTTACGTGGGCAGTATGGTTGCAAAGCTGAACCTTAAAGGAATGTCCAGAAGGGCACCACCAGGAGTGGAGCCTACGGTTAAATTCGACTCCACCTGGGAAACCTCAACCATGCCAGCTACAGAACAGATGCACTCATTGCAAGCTTAATTCCGTTAACGAACGAGACTCCGTCATGCCCCGCGGTCCGAGTCCGGCTTACTAGAGGGACACGTGAGGCTCTGGCACATGAGATTGGCCAATAACTGGTGTGTCATGCCCTTACATGTCCGTGGCTTCATGTACGCTACACTGAAAAGGCCAGCGTTTGTCGCTTACAGGTGCAGATAACCCGCTGAACAACGTTAGTGATGGGGATCACTGATTACAATTATTACCCGCCAACAATGATTTCCCAGTAAGTGCAGGTCAACCGCAGTTCCGGAATTAGGCCTAACCGTCATTCCTGAAAAAATGAAAAACTTACGTATGCAAACCACAGGTGCTGTAGCTTGCTTAACAGCTCGCCAGCCGTTCTCACGCCCAGTATGGATTACACGTGATTGCACAAAGGTGAGAAAGGGTACCGTATCCCCAGATAACATGTATGGATAGCGTACACATTCAAAATATATGTCTATACATCAGGAGGCAGGCTCAGACGGTGTTAGGCCCAGTATGGATTGCACGTGATTGCACAAAGGTTAGAAAGGTATCGTATCCCCAGATAACATGTATGGATAGCGTACACATTCAAAATATATGTCTATACATCAGGAGGCAGGCTCAGACGGTGTTAGGCCCAGTATGGATTGCACGTGATTGCACAAAGGTTAGAAAGGTACCGTATCCCCAGATAACATGTATGGATAGCGTACACATTCAAAATATATGTCTATACATCAGGAGGCAGGCTCAAACGGTGTCAGGCACAGTATGGATTTGACGGCCCAGACTACACAGCGGAGGAGCAGGGAGAGGTAAAGATTGCAAATGCTGGGGCCCTGCCCAAGCAAGGGGGGCCCACTCGTGGGCGTCGGTACTGGCACTGGGCCCCTCATAGTATGGCGGTGTGTCTGACGGCGGGTGTGCACCACCACCGTCAGAGACACTTGATTGCACTATGAGGGACCCTGTGCCAGTGCCCGCGTCCAAGAGTCGGCCTACCCACCTGTCCAGGGCAATGGCACTCGCACGGTGTCGTGTGCTAGGTGGTGACCCCGGCCATGGGGGGGGGCAGCACAGTTAGGGAGTTTTAGAAAGTGGCATATGTTGATGTTGGACATTCAGCTGATGCAAAAGGTGAAATAGGTCAAGTCCCAGGAAGAGGTGGACCAAAGCAAGCCATTTTTCTGTCACTCTATGTGTCATCAGGGGAAGGTGGGACAAAATCCTTGGAAACCCATGCGTGGTTCATTTTAATGAAGGTTAGATCATCCACATTTTGGGTTGACAGACGGGTCCTTTTTTCTGTCAGGATTGATCCAGCTGCACTGAAGACTCTTTCCGATAGCACACTTGCAGCTGGGCAAGTGAGCTCCTGTAAGGCATATTGTGCCAATTCAGGCCAGGTGTCCAGTTTAGCGGCCCAATAGTCAAAGGGGAATGACCTGTGTGGGAGAACATCGATATGGGAGGAAAAGTAGTTTGTAACCATAGTTGACAACTGCTGTCTCCTGTCACTTTCCATCGATGCAGTATTACCAGTTGTGTGAGCGGTACTTGAAAAATCAGTCCACAACATTGTCATGAAACCCCTGTCTCCAACGCCACTTCTGCTGTGTGCACCACGAACACCTCTGCCAAGCTGACCCTGGCCCGTACGGCTCGTGTGAGAACCATCACCGCTGCTGTGTGCTGGGAATGCCTCAAGCAACCGATTTACCAGAGTTGCTTGTTTATTAGCCAATATTAGGTCAAGGTTCTCCTGTGGCATGATGTTTTGTAATTTGCCTTTATAGCGAGGATCCAGGATGCTGGCCAACCAGTAGTCGTCATCGTTCATCATTTTGGCAATGCGGGGGTCCCTTTTTAGGATCTGCAAGGCATAACCTGACATGTGGGCCAATGTTCCCGGTGTCAATGATGCACTGCGAGTGCTGGTTGGAGGAGCACTTTCTGGCAAATCCACATCCCTCCAGTCACGCACAAACCCTGTACCAGACCTTGCCACGCCAACATTTTCACCTGCCCCACGAGATGCATCCTCCTCCCCTAAGTAATCATCCCCATCATCCTCCTCCTCCTCCTCCTCTTCTTCCTCCACCTCGTCCAGGAGAGGTCCCTGAGCAGACAATGGCTGAATGTCATCAAGGATTCCCTCCTCCTCTTCCTCCTCATCAACATTGGCTGCAGAAGCCTGCTCCTTAAGGTGCGTCAAAGTTTGCATGAGCAGACGCATAAGTAGGATGCTCATGCTAAGGATGGCATCGTCTGCGCTTACCAGCCGTGTGCATTCCTCAAAACACTGAAGGCCTTTACAGAGGTCTTTCAGCTTCGACCACTGCACACCTGTCAACTCCATGTCTGCTCTCAAAGTGCCTGGCCGTGTATCCTCCCACAAATGCATTATGGCCTGCCTCTGCTCGCACAACCGCTCCACCATGTGCAGGGTGGAGTTCCACCTTGTTGCAATGTCGATAATGAGGCGGTGGTTGGGAAGGTGGAGCAATCGCTGCAGCTTCTGCATACGAACGGAGTGTACAGGCGACTGGCGGATGTGCGCGCACAGTCTTCGCACCTTCTGGAGCAGGGCTGTTAACTCCGGATAATTTTTCAGGAAGCACTGCACCACCAGGTTCAAGGTGTGAGCCAAGCAAGGTATGTGGCTGAGTTTTGAAAGGGCTATGGCTGCCACAATATTACGGCTGTTATCACTAACTACCTTGCCTGCCTCAAGATGTACACTGCCCAGCCATGACTCAGTTTGTCGCTTCAAGTACTCGGCCAGCACCTCGGCGGTGTGTCTGTCGCCCAAACACATCATCTGCAACACAGCCTGCTGACGCTTTCCAGTAGCTGCTCGATAGGGGGACACCTCGTGTGCAACAGTGGCAGCTGCAGATGGAGTGCTCGTACGACTGCGCTCTGTGGACGAGCTTTCGCTTCTGGAGGAGGAGGAGGGTCGAACGCCTACAGCCAACTGTTTCCTCTGCTGTCCCCTGTGGACCCTGCATCCACCACATTAACCCAGTGCGCAGTGATGGACACGTAACGGCCCTGGCCATGCCGACTGGACCATGCATCAGTTGTGAGGTGCACCTTTCCGCTCACTGACTGCTTAAGTGCATGGACAATGCGGTCTTTTACATGATGGTGGAGGGCTGGGATGGCTTTGCGAGAGAAGAAGTGGCGACTGGGTAGGTCATAGCGTGGTACTGCATAGGCCATGAGTTCGCGGAAAGCTGCGCTTTCCACCAACCGATAGGGCATCATCTCAAACGAGATTAGTTTGGCAATGTGGGCGTTCAAACCCAGTGTACGCGGATGAGAGACTGAGTACTTTCTTGACCTACTCATAGTGTCTGGGAGGGTGAGCTGGACTTGAGAGCTGCATATGGTGGAAGTAGCGGTGGACAGGGCGGACTGAGAGAGGGTTGATGATGGTGATGGAGTTGGTGTTCTTTCTGATGGCCTAGAATCAGTCTTTCGTTGAAATAACAGTGGGATTCCCTGACTGCTGTGGCCTTGCAACGACACCTCAACATTTGCTGCTGTGCTAACCGGTGGGCTTACAGTGGGGGAAACAATGTAGCGTTGCTGACTACCATCGTTGTGATCAGTTGCACATGTGGCACTTGAGGTTTGGTGTTGTGTCCACGCTTGCAAGTGCATGCTGGTTAAATGTCTAAGCATGCAACTGGTATTCAAATTTTTCAGATTTTTCCCTCGGCTAAAGGTCTTTGCGCACTTCTTACAGATAACCTTGGCCTGATCATGAGGATTTTGTTCAAAAAAGTGCCACACTGCACTCTTCCTACTTTGGCAGACATTTTGCGGCCTAGCACGCTGTGATCTTTTGACCCTCTGGACAAGCTGTCCAGCAACTCTTTTGATTTTTGGAACCTGTCTTTGGAGTGCTCCGGGCCTGCCAGATAACAGCTGTTGCGATGTCGATGTCTGCTGTGGATGCTCCTCATCTGAGCTATTGGAAGCAGCACCCTCTTCCCCCAATGGATGCCAATCTGGGTCAACAACTGGGTCATCCATCACCTCCTCTTCAATGTCATGTGCACCTTCCTCTGTGTCACCGTGTATGGTGGTATAGTGTGCGGGAAGGGGCACCTGAGTCTCATCAGGGTCAGAATCTGGCTCTGTACACTGCGTGGACAATGTAGTGCTCTGAGTGAATGTACCAGCAGAATCATCCATCAGCGGCTGTGCATCAGTGCACTCCATGTCAGATTTATCTTGGCCTGGGTAATTCACCATTTGACTTGATAATCCAGGCATGGTATGTGAAAACAGCTCCATGGAGTAATCAGTAGTATGGCCTGCGTCATCCTTCAATCTTGGTTGGGGTGAAGGACACAAGGAAAGGTGTGGTTCATGAACGTGAGCCTCCAATGATGACTCAGTGCTTTTACTTTTTACAACTGAAGAAGAGGAGGTGATAGAGCTGGAGGCTGAGTCAGCAATGTAAGACAAAACTTTTTCCTGATGCTCTGGCTTTAAAAGCGGTTTGCCAACTCCTAGAAAACTAAGCCTTCAAAGCCTTATGGAGCCAGACGATGACGCAGGCTCAACACCTCCTGCATTCGGTCCTATTTTGCTCTTGCCACTACCATCAGATCCACCACCAACACCATCATTACCAGCTGCCAACCCCCGCCCAATTCCACGGCCTCTTCCACCAGCCTTCCTCATTTTTGGTAGAAATGTAGACAAAATCCAACAAACTATATAGTAATGTAAAACAAGGTACAAGGTGTCTATAGGACAGGGGAGATTTTGAATTTCTGCTCACACTAGTGGACACTGGACACTTTTGGATTGTGTGAGGCCCACTGAATATCTGAGCGCTATGTCACAGGCTCGATGGCACAGCTGTGACCAAAGTGACTAGAGGATAAGTGAGATTTTGAATTTCTGCTCACACTAGTGGACACTGGACACTTTTGGATTGTGTGAGGCCCACTGAATATCTGAGCGCTATGTCACAGGCTCGATGGCACAGCTGTGACCAAAGTGACTAGAGGATAAGTGAGATTTTGAATTTCTGCAGACACTTGTGGACACTGGACACTTTTGGATTGTGTGAGGCCCACTGAATATCTGAGCGCTATGTCACAGGCTCGATGGCACAGCTGTGACCAAAGTGACTAGAGGATAAGTGAGATTTTGAATTTCTGCAGACACTTGTGGACACTGGACACTTTTGGATTGTGTGAGGCCCACTGAATATCTGAGCGCTATGTCACAGGCTCGATGGCACAGCTGTGACCAAAGTGACTGGAGGATAAGTGGGATTTTGAATTTCTGCAGACACTTGTGGACACTGGACACTTTTGGATTGTGTGAGGCCCACTGAATATCTGAGCGCTGTGTCACAGGCTCGATGGCACAGATGTGACCAAAGTGACTAGAGGATAAGTGAGATTTTGAATTTATGCTCACACTAGTGGACACAGGACACTTTTGGATTGTGTGAGGCCCACTGAATATCTGAGCGCTATGTCACAGGCTCGATGGCACAGCTGTGACCAAAGTGACTAGAGGATAAGTGAGATTTTGAATTTCTGCAGACACTTGTGGACACTGGACACTTTTGGATTGTGTGAGGCCCACTGAATATCTGAGCGCTATGTCACAGGCTCGATGGCACAGCTGGGACCAAAGTGACTAGAGGATAAGTGAGATTTTGAATTTCTGCTCACACTAGTGGACACTGGACACTTTTGGATTGTGTGAGGCCCACTGAATATCTGAGCGCTATGTCACAGGCTCGATGGCACAGCTGTGACCAAATTGACTAGAGGATAAGTGAGATTTTGAATTTCTGCAGACACTTGTGGACACTGGACACTTTTGGATTGTGTGAGGCCCACTGAATATCTGAGCGCTATGTCACAGGCTCGATGGCACAGCTGTGACCAAAGTGACTAGAGGATAAGTGAGATTTTGAATTTCTGCAGACACTTGTGGACACTGGACACTTTTGGATTGTGTGAGGCCCACTGAATATCTGAGCGCTATGTCACAGGCTCGATGGCACAGCTATGACCAAAGTGGCTAGAGGATAAGTGAGATTTTGAATTTCTGCTCACACTTGTGGACACTGGACACTTTTGGATTGTGTGAGGCCCACTGAATATCTGAGCGCTATGTCACAGGCTCGATGGCACAGCTGTGACCAAAGTGACTAGAGGATAAGTGAGATTTTGAATTTCTGCAGACACTGGACACTTTTTGATTGTGTGAGGCCCACTGAATATCTGAGCGCTATGTCACAGGCTCGATGGCACAGCTGTGACCAAAGTGACTAGAGGATAAGTGAGATTTTGAATTTCTGCAGACACTTGTGGACACTGGACACTTTTGGATTGTGTGAGGCCCACTGAATATCTGAGCGCTATGTCACAGGCTCGATGGCACAGCTGTGACCAAAGTGACTAGAGGATAAGTGAGATTTTGAATTTCTGCTCACACTAGTGGACACTGGACACTTTTGGATTGTGTGAGGCCCACTGAATATCTGAGCGCTATGTCACAGGCTCGATGGCACAGCTGTGACCAAAGTGACTAGAGGATAAGTGAGATTTTGAATTTCTGCAGACACTTGTGGACACTGGACACTTTTGGATTGTGTGAGGCCCACTGAATATCTGAGCGCTATGTCATAGGCTCGATGGCACAGCTGGGACCAAAGTGACTAGAGGATAAGTGAGATTTTGAATTTCTGCAGACACTGGACACTTTTGGATTGTGTGAGGCCCACTGAATATCTGAGCGCTATGTCACAGGCTCGATGGCACAGCTGTGACCAAAGTGACTAGAGGATAAGGGAGATTTTGAATTTCTGCAGACACTTGTGGACACTGGACACTTTTGGATTGTGTGAGGCCCACTGAATATCACAGCGCTATGTCACAGGCAGAAATTGGCTAGTGTATCACAAACTACAAGGTGTATGTAGAATTGGGCAGAGTAGGAATCTCCCTAGAGTGCAGGTCTGTAAGAACGGAACATGTCCTCGACTTATTCTCACAGAGTGACACAGATACCTTCACTGTGGCTGTGATAACAGCCGTTACACGGTACTGTGTGAGGAGCGTACACTGCTGTATGGTGTGAAAACATGCACGCTCAGTACCTCAGCAGGACAAAAAAAAAATTGGGATTGCTTTTAAAAAAGCAGTTTGCAGCTCAGTACCTCAGCAGGACAAAAAAAAAAAATTGGGATTGCTTTTAAAAAAGCAGTTTGCAGAGCAGTGGGTAAACAGCAATGCAGCTGTCAGGAAGCCTTAGAAGGCAGCCCAACAACCAACACCACTGATACACCACAATATAGCCTCCCCTTGCACTGCACACACAGTGACTGGTGTGTTGTACAGGCACAATCGCTAGCAGCAGAAGCAGTTTTTTTTTTCTTCTTCCCTGCCTAACACTCTCCCTACAGAATCAGCAGCAACCTTTCCCTATGCTAACATCGGCAGAAGTAAGATGGCGGTCGGCGTACACGCCCTTTTATACCCCCTGTGACGCCCACCAAAGCAAGCCAATCACTTGCATGCCCTTCTGAAAGGTCATGCAAGGTGATTGCAAGGTGACCCGTGCCTATGTCATCACGTTGCCCACAGTGTCCGTGGATCCTGATTGGCTGAAAAAGAGCGCAAAACAAACTTTTGAAACGCGACTTTGGCGCGTAAGTCGCCGACCTCGTGGCCGACCTCATCCTAGGGTCGGGTTTCGTTTCATGAAACCCGACTTTGCCAAAAGTCGGCGACTTTTGAAATTTTTCGACCCGTTTCGCTCAACTCTACCAATGCTGCGTGCAGATCCTCTGGGGCTGATGGTGTGCTGCAGCACAGATGGTGCAGCTCCCCACAGGTGAAGCTGTAACCCCAGGGCAGTGTATAGGTGCAGGCGGTGTGAGGAATGTTAGTACCCAGATGTAGCAGTGCTGACGGCGTTGGCGCACAAATGAATGGAAGACACCAGGGCTTGCAGTTCCAAAGCTTTACTCACAGTTCGTGGTACACACTGGTGCCTGCCTCCGTGCCGTGTCCTCCGGGTTAGAGACTCAATCAACCTCCCAGGCAAGTCAGGATTCTCCTCTCCAACACTCTGCCAACATGTACCTTTCCTGAACGACTCCTCTATTGCGCCTTTTAGTGTGAAGCGCTCCAGTACCGTGGTACTCTGAAGTTCCTCCTGTCAGATGTTCCGAACAACTCTACTTGTATGACAGACCGCTGTAGCCTCTCTCGGAGACTCCCTTCTCTGGAGTCCTGGCTCTCTATTCAGTTGCTGTTGTGCCCCAAGTCTGGGATAGGAGTAGTGCATTTACAGCCAACTACTCCACCGGTGTCTGCTGCAGAACCATAAGTGTCCATACAACCTCGGGGACCGGGCCCCGGCCTTGCGTTGAGAACCTATAGGCAGGGTTCCTCTTCCAACCCATAACTCCTCTCTGTTCTCCTACTCCTTCGTTCCGCGCTGTTCCTTCTCTCTCTTATGGAAGCTTAGGTTGCAGTTCTACGTCTTTCTCCTTCTGTTCCTTTCCCGTGCCAGCTGGCTCAGGTCAATGAGGCAGCTGCAGCACTCCTTCCTCTCTCTCGGACCCGTCCTCAGTCTCTCCTGACTGACTGTCCTTCTGTCAGACTGAACTTCCAGACTGATCTGACCTCTAATTCAAAACTTTCCCACTCTTTTATATAAACTCCACCCACCTCCCAGCATATCTCGTGTTACAAAGCAAGGACCCACGAAAGGTGCTCTGCTACCCTCTAAGCATGGAGCCGCAATGTGGTCAGTGCTGAACTATCCTGTGTGTGGGATGCAGGTGTTGGAGCGAGGAAAGGAGTTCCCAACTTACCTAGGTGGTGGGGCACTACACCTTAGGAGAAGGTGCAGTACCTCTGTGGCGACTGAGCCTCAGGGGCGCCACATATGTTTTTTTTCAAACCATAATATTCAGGATGTAAAATAGGGGGCAGGTCACTGAGGGATAAGTGACCTGTCTTAAGCCATACAGAAGAATATCTAAGCAGAGCACCACATTAAGACCGCCCACAGGACCGCGCAGCAGAAGAATTAACTGAAAACTGCAAATAAAGATTTAACAACAACCACAAGACAGATTTCATCAATACATCAATCATTTTAATCAGTGTAACAGCACAAACCTGACACTGTCTGTAGGTTACTGAGCATAATCCTGCTGACAGGTTCACTTTAAAGTCGAGTAAAACTGTGACATAATTGTTCTCAGCAGCTATCTTGGAGTCAGAGGTGCTTACAGGGGCCTTTCCCATGCTGTTCACCTTCCATTCAGCACTGTTTCCATCCATTTCAACATTTTCACTGTCTCTCAGACCTCTTTGTAGGGAAAAATGCACAGATTAACCATTGACTCCCATTATACTCATTACTCGAAACAAGCATTAGAAATTGCTCGGTTCGAGTAACGAGTATCCAAGCATTTAAGTCCTTTTTCATCTCTAGTGTTGACGGGTCCCAAACTCTTTCATAGCCCCCATCTCTACTACCTGTCATATGTAATGACCTCCCCCTGGTTGACAACTCTCAGTTTCTTGCATCTAGATGGCTTGGCAGCATTTCTCCAGCCCTGGAAATGGCTTGCCTCCTTCAATCAGCCTTGGCCCCGCAGTCCGCTCATTAGTCCCTGGATCCTGACTCTCCCTTCTGCAGTCCACAAGAACCCCAGTGGTAAAGGCTACAGCCTAGGTTCAGGCTTTGGTGGTTCCAGGAAAGCGGGAAAGTGGCTGGTTCTTGACAATAGGCTCCTGCCACCTCCGCTGGTTCCAATATTCCTCCAGCCATTTCTTTGAGAGTCTCACATTATTCTGCCATCTGTTTCTCCCACAAAGCATGTTAGGGTACCGTTACACTTAGCAATGCACCATCGATCCCGACAACGATATGGATCGCTGGGTCATCGCTAAGTGGTCGCTAGTGAGCTGCCACACAGGTAGATCTCACCAGTGACATAGCAGTGGTCGGGGGTCGCTACTTACCTGTGAGACGCGGCGATCCTGACGTCCTCCCAGCCACGTCTACGCGTCGCTCGTCGGCGCCACAGGAAGCCCAGCAGGAAGCACCCAACGAGAAATGGTCCAGGACGTTCTCGCCTGATCAGCAACAGACAACGGGGGAGCCGGTCGGAGGTAAGTATCACATGTAGCGATATCGCCAGCAATATCGCTGATACGTCACAAAACCATTGACGTTACAGCTATATTGCTAGCGATATCGCTATGTGTAACAGGCCCATTACACTATATGGATGACTATTTGAATCCAGAAACATTTTTCAAATCTTTTTTAGAGTATTATATACCACAGAAATGTATCACATAGCACGTAATCCTCTATGGATGAGTAATTAAAACATGAAAAATTTTTCAATGCTTTTTTTTTTTAGTTTTATATACCACCTAAATGTACCACAGAGCACTTAACACTACGGGTGAGTAATAGAATACAGACAAATTTTTAATGCTTTTTTGTAATATTATATACCACCGAAATGTAACACAGAGCATGTAATACTTGATGTAGTAGTAGTTGAATACAGTAACATTTTTCAATGCTTTTTTTAGAGCGTTATATATCACCAAAATGTGCCACAAAGCACATAATACTCTATGAATGAAAATATAGTCATTTTTTTTTCATTCGTGCAGCAGATATACAGCTCTGACAAAAATTAAGAGACCACCACATCAAAATGCTGCCATGGGCAGCCAATTCTCCAGACCTGAACCCCATTGAAAACCTCTGGAATATAATCAAGAGGATGATGGATAGTCACAAGCCATCAAACAAAGAAGAACTACTTAAATTTTTTCGCCAGAAGCAGTGTGATAGACTGGTGGTAAGCATGCCAATACGCATGACCGCTGTGTTTAAAAATCATGGTTATTCCACAAAATATTGATTTCTGAACTCTTCCTGAGTTAAAACATTAGTATTGTTGTTTCTAAATGATTATGAGCTTGTTTTCTTTGCATTATTTGAAGTCTGAAAGCACTGTTTCTTTATTTTGACCATTTCTCCTTTTCAGAAAAAAAAAACAACATTTATTGCTTGGAAATTCAGAGACATGTTGTCAGAAGTTTGTAGACTAAAGTAACAATTTACATTTTACACAAAAATATACCTATAAAGAGAAAAATCAGACAAACTGAACATTTGAAAGTGGTCTCTTAATTTTTGCCAGAGCTGTATATTTAGCAATGGACTGCAAACCTTAAGCCCTGCCTTGAAACTGTATTCTGCCACTCTCCCTCCTCTGGCAACTGTCCCTCCCTAGGTTAAAAGTAGAATGTACCTGATACAAACAGCAAAGCACAGATTTAGCCCTTACAAGTGGGTCGCCCCGTCCCAGGGCTGTGAGGTACTCGGTACCGGGCCGGTGTCAGGGGGGATGTGTCACAGCAGCTGTGACCCGGGCCGTGGTCATGGGCGCCCAAATCAATGGTGGTTTTTAATGTAGATTATTGGAATAGTTTGTGACGCCACCTGTGGTGTTTGGCAAACAAGATGTTAAGTCAACACTGCGTGCAGATCCTCAGGGGCTGATGGTGTGTTGCAGCACAGATGGTGTAGCTCCCCACAGGTGAAGCTGTAACCCCAGGGCAGTGTATAGGTGCAGGCGGTGTGAGGAATGTTGGTACCCAGATGTAGCAGTGCTGACGGCGTTGGTGCACAAATGAATGGAAGACACCAGGGCTTGCAGTTCCAAAGCGTTACTCACAGTTCGTGGTACACACTGGTGCCTGCCTCCGTGCCGTGTCTTCCGTGGTAGAGACTCAATCAACCTCCCGAGCATGTCAGGATTCTCCTCTCCAACACTCCGCCAACATGTACCTTTCCTGAACGATTCCTCTATTGCGCCTTTTAGTGTGAAGAGCTCCAGTACCGTGGTACTCTGAAGTTCCTCCTGTCAGATGTTCCTAACAACTCTACTTATATTCAGTTGCTGTTGTGCCCCAAGTCTTGGATGGGAGTAGTGCATTTACAGCCAACTACGCCACCGGTGTCTGCTACAGAACCATAAGTGTCCATACAACCTCGGGGACTGGGCCCTGGCCTTGCGCTGAGAACCTATAGGCAGGGTTCCTCTTCCAACCCACAACTCCTCTCTGTTCTCCTACTCCTTCGTTCCTCACTGTTCCTTCTCTCTCTTATGGAAGCTTAGGTTGCAGTTCTACGTCTTTCTCCTTCTGTTCCTTTCCCGTGCCAGCTGGCTCAGGTCACTGAGGCAGCTGCAGCACTCCTTCCTCTCTCTCGGACCCGTCCTCAGTCTCTCCTGACTGACTGTCCTTCTGTCAGACTGAACCTCCAGACTGATCTGACCTCCAATTCTAAACTTTCCCACTCTTTTATATAAACTCCACCCACCTCCCAGGACATCTTGTATTACGAAGCAAGGACCCACGAAAGGTGCTCTGCTACCCTCTAAGCATGGAGCCGCAATGTGGTCAGTGCTGAACTATCCTGTGTGTGGGATGCAAGTGTTGGAGCGAGGAAAGGAGTTCCCAACTTACCTAGGTGGTGGGGTACTACACCTTAGGAGAAGGTGCAGTACCTCTGTGGCAAATGAGCCTCAGGGGCGCCACACAAGCGCTGTTAGTATGATGGTTCCGAATCAGCACTAGTATCAACGCTAGAGGACTGTGTGGTGTTGCCTCTCCTTTTATAACCCCTGATGATGTCATATGGCCAGCCAATCACAGTAATCATGAAGAGAGAAGGAAGATCCGGCACTGGAGACTTAATAAAATCCACGATAAGTTTTATTCACATAATTTCATGATAAAACCATAAAGGGGAAAACAGACCCCCCCACGCCTGACGCGTTTCGAACCTTACACCAGGTTCTTCCTCAGAGACATGAAACAAAACAGTTCACAAAATGATTATAAACATTCCTAATCAGCAGAGGGACTCCACACATGTGTATAATCAAAGAGGCAGACAACTAAGCCCTCAAATCACTGGTGGAGTCACTCCCTTGCAAGAAGAAAGAAAAAAAAAAAAGGAAAAGACCAATACAACAATGGACAAGACATAGAATAAATAAAAACATGTGCAATACACACGTATAAATGCATAAATACATAGCAACTATCAAATGACAAACAAAAAAATAAAAAATAAATAAAAAACAGCAAAAATCTCAGCACTCAATAGAAATACATAAGATCATTTCTATAATTTAGACCTTGCGGATATCGTGCATCAAGCGCAAGTATCCAGAAGGCTTCCCGACAGTGTAGTAAATGTTCCCAGTCACCCCCTCTGGGGGGTTTCAATACCCGTTCTATTCCCTTAACTTTAAGACTGCATAAATTACCCTTGTGTATTTCAAGGAAATGTTTGGACAAGCCAGACACATTCCTACGACTGGACATAGACTCTGGATTAGAAGCGGTGATGTGCTCACTTAGTCTCCTCTTCAGGCTGCGTGTAGTAGAGCCAATGTAATATAAACTGCACAATGTGCACTCTGCCATATACACTAAGTGTGTGGTGTTACAATTCATGTAGGTTTTAATTTTGTAGGTTTGTTGTGTACTAAAATTAACAAATCTATCTGTAATATCCATATAGCGGCACAAACCACACAATTTTTCACCACACTTATAATTGCCCAAGTAATTTAACCACGTAGGTTTAGTGCAATCAGACAAATACAATGAGGGGGACAAAAAATGACTCAAATTTTTAGCTCTCTTTGGAACACACCTATGTCCACCAGCCAATATCTGCGATAAGACTGGATCTTGATGCAGTAAGGGAAGATGTTTATTTATGATTTTAATAACACCCTTGTAATCTGAACTGAAAGCGGTAGAAAAAGTGGGAATATTTTTATTTTGATTAGTGTGTACCATGTCATTCTGCAATAAACTACTCCTAGTTTTGTTATCCACTTTCTTAATAGCCCTGTTTAACATCCAGTTCTTATAACCCCTTTTTGATAGCCTGGTGCAAATTTTACGACGCTCGGATTCATAAAGAGCGTCATTAGAGCATGATCTTTTGGCACGGATTAATTCACCCAACGGTAAATTTCGTATCACATGTGGCGGGTGACAACTATCCGCATGCAATATGGCATTACCACTGGTATCTTTTCTATATAGGGAAGTATTTATATTCCCCGTTTTGACATCTCCCATAATTTTAACATCCAGATATGTGGCACAAATGCCATGTATTTCGTGGGTGAATTTAATATTCAAAGAATTAGTCCCAATATACTCAAAAAACTTAAGCATGCCAGGAGAGGGAGATACATCACAACGATCAAACCACAATAAGATCACGCCATCAATGTATCTCCCCCACCACAATACATTGTCTAAATAGGGATTATCCATAGTATATATATATTTGTTCTCCCAAAAGGACATATATAAGTTGGCCAGAGTAGGAGAAAATTTTGACCCCATCGGGCAGCCACACACCTGAAGATAGTACTTAGTGTCAAATTTGAAAAAATTGGTGTTCAAAAGATGTTGTAACGCCATAATGATAAATTTTTTAAGATCAGAACTGAAATTACTTTCTTCAGTCAAAATGGTGGAAACAGCAGATAATGCCAAATCATGAGGTATACATGAATATAGAGCAACAACATCACATGTTATCCATGTGTGGTGAGGCCCCCATGCAACCTCCTGAAGTGCCTGCAGAAGCTGTTTGGTGTCTCTAATGTGACCTGGTGTTTTCAAAACCAAAGGTTGTAATTTTCTGTCTATCCACTCGGAGAGTTTTTCATTAACCCCTCCAATACCGGCCACTATGGGCCTGAAAGGTGGAGGAAACACGCCTTTATGAATTTTGGGTAAGGCGTGAAATACAGGACACACTGGTTTATCCACATATAAAAAATCAGCCATGCGCTTGTCCAATACTCCCAAAGCAAGACCCTCCTGCAAAATCACAGATAAACCCTGCTGAATACAGCTTGTAGGATCATTGTTGAGAGGATGATATGTATTAATATCAGATAACATGGATAAAATTTCATTGCGATATAGTAGTGAGTCTAGAATCACCACTGACCCCCCTTTGTCTGATTGGCGGACTACTATATGTTGGTTCTTACTTAGTAAATGAAGCGCATGCTGCTCAATTGCAGATAAATTCATACAAGACTGCACATCTGAATCCAACAGAGATTTAACATCACGTTCTATTGCCCTCTGGAAAGTATCCATAATGGGCACTCTAGATATCAGGGGATAAAAAGTGGGGTTAGATATCTGTACATTTGTGTCACATTGTACTGCTGTATGTTACACAGTAATACCACTACCAAGATGGCTACAGCATTGCAGTGACTCACAGGCAATTTCTGCATGCTTATTGGCTGAGTAACAGATTCTAAAAATGCAGGGCAAGGATTCGAGTTTCAAATGCGAGCACTGGGTAATGCTCGCAGAGTGCCAAGCACAAGCGGGCACCCAGATACTCGAGTGATATCCAAGTATCAACAAGCACGTTCTTTCATCCCTAGTAAAAAACATAGCACAATAATCAAAACCACAACCAGTGTGAACAGAGCTTTATGTCTGTGTTGCACTATGCTGATACAGATGTGCAATCTTTCTATTTTTAATGAACTACCTCCATGATCACAGAAGACGAATGACTTCTTAGAGTCCTGTAGAGTTTCTTTTACAAGTAAATATTGTTATGCTGTTAAAATGAACAGTTAAGGTCACTGATTTTAAAGCAAACACTGAAAACCCTCATGCATCACTGTTACATGATGCCGGAGCATACAACAAACGCACATAATGTTTCCATCATATCTGCTCTGCTCCTATGTTGTTCATTTACTTGCACTGCAGCTAATCTACTTCAGCTTTCTAATGACTATTGTAAAATGTATAAACATTTTCTAGTGCCCACGAAAAATACTTCATGAGCATCTTACCTTACTTTCATGGGACATGCACATCAAGAATCACAATGCTTGCTTCATCTGCTCAATTAACCATCTTTTCTTGAATAAATAATGTAGTATTTTCCATAGAACAGAAGAAATCAATATGAATCCAGCCCACCTGAAGCAATCTGCTGGATTCCTGGAGAAATGCATTGCTAAACTCTTCTGGTACATACAATGAAGACATAAGGATCTAGCATGAATGTCTACTGCAGTAAGGAGGTTGAAACAGACTGTCATCAGAGAAACAATTGATGATGCACTAATCCAGTTACCTGGCCGCTGCAACCAATCACAGGCTTCAGAGGTCGTGAGACATACAGGCAGAGCAGTCATCACTTTTGGGAACTTTGGGAACTTGCAGCCACCAGCATGCCCTGGATCCACAGTGTAGATGCCTCCGTTTGTTATTTTATAACCACTCATGACTTAGAAAAAAAATTGTTAATGCCTGACAACCCCTTTCAGGTTTCAAGGTGCAGTTTAATTATAGTAACTGTTGTCAAGGGTGGTCTTGCCACCTAAGACACATTTTATTATTTACAGTAGTTTTTTGTACCTCAATTTTGTGTCAATCTTGAGTCTTCAGATGGGTGACTCTTCAGATCACAAATTCATCAGATGAGTGTACTCTAAACACTAGTATCAGCATTATAGACACTGGTCTTCTAGAGTTAAGAAGATGCAACTTGGTTCATTGCTGCCTTAATAACAGCAAATCTTTTTGAGTGTTGTCTAGAAGGACTGTCAATTGCATAGGAAGTCTAAAGAATGGAAAAATATAAGCTTAGAAAACTGTCACAATTGCATTTTCAATATATTCACTTATTTAAATATTACTTCAAACAACTTTCTGTTAACTTGATTTCACCCCCTGCACCAGGGATCCACAAACTGTCGCTCAGGAGCTACACGTGGCTCACGGGCTCAAGAAGTGTGGCTCATGGCTATCTGTCATTAGCACCAGGTCTAGCAAACCAGCTATGAAGAGAAGGTCTCTTGATGGTGACTTTTATGAGTAGCTCAGCTTATTCTGGATGTGGATATCTCATTGTGCATATACTGTATTTGTGAGGATATTTTAAGCTAGAGATAGGATGATATTGTTTGAGGGGATTTTGAATCTGGATGCAATAGTGGGAGGAGCGTAATTGATACAAGTACACCAAATGAGGGTAAAGTGGGAACTGTCACGGCGGCAACTCGCATGCCCCCTCAGCACCGCCGAACTCACTGTGCAATTTCTCCCCATGGTAGGTCACTCAGCTGAGTTTGTTTCCTACTGCACTCCTCAGCACTGCTGCACCTGCATGTGATATCCTTCTAGCTTTGGCTGGCCTCTACAGGAATTTAACCTTGCTATGTTCTGCAAAGATTACATTCCCCGGCCTATCCATGCCAACAGGGCCTTTATTAGGCAGCTCCTTCCTCCATTCCTCGCTCGAACGTTGGTTCCTACGCTGTAAGTGCACGTTTATGCTTGTTTCAGTATTCCGCTTCCCATTAGTAATTTGACTAGTTTTCCTGTCCTGCCTGACCTTTCCGCTGCTTATCTCATCTACGTTTTCTGATCCTATGCTGCTTTCCCCGACGTCAGACTGCCTGACTCTGCTTTGCCTCTCTGTACCTTACACTGTGCCTCTCACTTTCTAGTCAGCTGCTGCAGATCTGGGAACCTCCTCGAAGTGATACCTGGTGACTACCAGCAGCCAAGCCTATCCTCACCATTAGAGGCTCTAGCGAACACATGGTTGTCACTTAGTTACTTGTAATTTTTCAACCTATATGGGTAATACAAAGGTTTCTGCAGGGAAGCTTAGGCTGTCATTATACTGGTAATGATGGACTTTGAGTGTCACTACTGGGTATGGGGGTGCTGGATGTGGCTTGAGACCACCTCACAGAGTTGAATGTCACTTCCCAGATGAGAAAGATTGGGAATCACTGCCCTAAACTTTTATATGTGTATGTAGCTCTTGCAAAGACAAATTCAGCTTTTCCTCTAGCTAGCCGGTTTATTCCTCCATTACCTAGAAATCGCCATTTCAATTAATGAGGCTGAAGTGCTTTGGGCATGATCAAACATTTCCCAAGCTTCTGTCTCCACAGCTCTATTTCCTGCTTAGCACTGTCTTCTCCTGCATGATTGACAGCTTTTTTGCTTTGTGACTTTAAGTCCAGGATCTGTCAGCCAAGCAAAAGAAGATGTCACTGGGTGGGGAATACAACCTCATTTGCAAACTGATTCAAATGGCGATTTAAGTTTCATTGTATAACTAATCAGACATTTTGTCTAAGCAACTGATAAGGTTGTAGGATCTGTGGACCAATAAGCACTTCTCTATTAGTTCCATTACACCTAGACATAATGCTATCAGTAAGTATTGGTTTTACATGTATGATGTGTGCGAGAGTCAAGTTCACATTGACAAATCACTTTAACCATCTTTGATCTTCATTATCAAATAAAGGATTCATGAATGAATAAAATCTCTCAAAGAAGGCAAGAATACCTACTTCCATGAAAGAAGGTTTGTTATTGTATGTAGATTATACGAGTACGGCAGAAATATCCAATATATCGCTTTATACTAACAGATTTACATGAAAAGAAATAGCACATTATTTCTCAAGAGACACTTTTCCTTGACAAGTGTTTGAAGAATGAGAATATTCTTTATAGGATAATGCATCTTCCAGGATTATCAGTAAGACCTTAACCAAATTTCTTAATTTTCCTTATAAGATTTTATTAGTCATTTGCTTCAAGTCAATGCTAAGTCAGTTAAAACATGTCCCCTACTGTTGTGAGCATTTTCAGCTCCTTTATAAGCAGTTTGTGTGAAGAAAACACAAGTCCTCAGTGGAGCCATCATCTTTTATTTCTTTGTAATGTACACATAAGAGCGAATAAAAGCATATCTGAGCCAATTAACCTATTCTGTATTCTTATTAGCATAAATGCATTCCCATTTATCATTCAATAGAACAGATATGGATTGAGATGTATATTATTTCCACCGCGACAGTCATACAGTAACCTAATCAGCTACTAATGACCCAATGTCTTTCTCTGTTTCACTGCTATACAGCACAGCATTCCAGCATGACTAATTTATAGATTTTAATTAGATAAACGCAGAGGCTCAATTTAACTAATTAAAAAAACAGATTCCTACTGTATATCCAACGAAAGACTGCTGGGTTTTCCTCTGCATCGCCCTTCTCTTGCAAGCCCTGAAATGTGAATGTATTTTATTTATCTATACAGTATTAACCCCTTTCTGACATCGGTTGTAATATTCCGTCCATGTGACCTGCGCCTATTTGACCAGGGACAGAATATTACATCATCGCGATTGCCCACGTACACGGGGAGTAATCGCCACCGGGTTTCAGCTGATTCTGACAGCTGACAACCGACACTTTCATGCCCGTCATGCCGGCCATGCTGCTTGCGCTGCATGATCCCCATTGTCATGCCTCATTGTCCCCAGGGCCGGGTCCCTGTGGGCACTCCGCGGGTCTCGCAGTGTGCACACGCCCCTCATGATTGTTATGCTGCAAGATGCCTGGAGCAGTGTGCACGCGTGCCTCATCTCATGGCTGCCTGCCATTGCCAGTGCGCATGTGCGTTTTACCTCATGGCTACACGCCGTTGCTGTGTGTCCAGCCATCTCTGCTCTGCCTGCAGCAATCCTCTCTGTGTTCCTGAACTCCCTGATCATGTGACCCTCTCTATGTCCAGCAGTATCTGTTCCAGCGGTCCTTCCTGTGGTCCTGGACTCCCTGATCATGTGACCTTCTCTATGGTCCAGCCCAGTCTGATCCAGCTATCCTCTTTATGATCCTGGAGGATCTGAACGAGAAGTTCTCCCCTGGTCCTGACCCGGAAGTGCAGGTGCTAATGCCCTATATCAGACCACCCCTTCCTATGGTCGAGGCCTGAGTATTGGGTTGCTTCCCTGCATGGCTGCTTGGTCTGCTCGGTTGCTCCCTGTATTCTGTGCCCCTGCACTCTGCCCTGTCGTGCGTCTCTGCACACGCTCTGTGCTTGTGCTCTGTCTCTTGTCTTGTGCCATGTCTTGTGTTGTCTCTCTTGCTGTGTTTGTCCTTGCTATGCTTTGCCTTGTAGTACTTCCTCTGTTCTCTGCCTTAGCCTGTTTCGCTTTGTCTTGCCTCCATTTTTCGTGCACCCTTGCACCTCTTGTACTAGGCTTTGCCATGCCGTCTCACACGGGTCTCTGTCCTGTACCTTTGCCTAGCCCTGCCTTGTGGCTGCATGCCCTCTTGCACGCACCTGGTAGTCCCATGCCCGCCTGTTTGTGCCTCAGCCGTGCTGCTCTAGTCGTGCCCGCCTGTCTGGGCCTCTGTCGTGCTCACCGTCCAGTGCTATTGTGGTTTCCGCCTGTCTGTGCCTCAGCCGTACCACCTCTAGTCGTGCCCACCTCCCTGTGCCTCCAGCCGGTACCACCTGCTGGTGCCCCAGTCGTGTTTTACGTGCTCCCTTGCACTGACGCTGTTTCTCACACTGTGAGTTTTCATGCTACTCTTGCGCAAGTCTTTCGCTTTCCTGAACCTTGTCTCTCTGTTGTGTTCTGAGTTCCATGACCTGTCTTGAATCTTTGTCTTGCTTGTACCTTGCTCTGTGCTCTGCTCTGTGTCTTGAGCCCAGACCCTGGCATGACCCTCTCCACGCGCAGGACATCTGTCCTGAACTTCAAAGCCCAACATGTTCTATATCACATGTGGGACCTGCCACTAACCATGTACCCTGGCGTGCCTCCTAGCACGGCCAGGACCATTCTTTGTACCGTGCCGCTGGCATGCCTCTAGCACACGCAGGACCTTGAATCTTGAATCCTTCCTTAGCGCACCCAGGACCTTGGACCTTGAACCCTGGCATGTCTCCTACACACGCACCATGCCTAGTGTGTTGAACCCTGCCTTGCACCTTGCCCTGGACCCTGGTGTGCCCCTAGCACGCACCCTGCCTTGAACTTAGCCTTGGACCCTGGTGTGTTCCCTAACACGCACCATGTCTTGAACACTGTCGTGCCTCCTTGCCTGAACCCTGGTTTGCTTGCCGGATGCCCGGATCCTGCCGATTGCCATCAGAGCTCCGGAACCTGATGACCCTGTTGATCGTTGCCTGCTGTCCAGAGTCCGATGTCATCGTGCCTTTGCCTGTACCCAGGCATGCCATCTAGCACGTACAATGTCATGGACCTTGGCGTGTCCTTGCACGCACCTTGCTGTGCTTTCCCTGTGTTATCACGTCTTGCACCTGATGTTACCCTGAAGTTTTCCTTAATTAAGATACCTTGAACTCACGTCTTGTCTTGTCTCCTGCACGTCCCTGGTCGTCAGACACTCACATTGTGTCTTCCTTGAGCTGGCCATCTGGTCCCAGCAGTCATGGTGCCTCACCCCCTTGGTCTTGCCCCTGACACTCCCTGTATAGGGGGTGGTTCCTCACAAGGTCAGCTCTCCCTCGGTGGGTGAGCTAACTCGTTGAGACCTACCAACTACTCTCGACGACCTGTTTTCCCTCGCCATCTGTATAGAACTCCGCTTCTGTGAGCATGCTAGTGAGGTGGCACATGAAAGAGAACCTCGGCACCTGGCTCCGTCTTTTCAAGGACCGCCTGTTCCTGTGTCCTTTTTTTTTCCTAACTTCATGTGTGCACATTGCGGCTAGCCAATCAGGGCGCAGGAAACACCCACAATGTCCTGACGCAACTTCTTGTGTCATTGGCTTCTGAAATCACATGTCCCTCTCCATATAAATAGCGTACATCTTGTTTTAGCGCCATTTTGACATGGTAACAGCGCAGAGAGGCTGCTCCTGACACTGGCACTGTTAACAGCAAGATTTTAGCTAGTTAGTTAGGTGGTTGTATATCAGTCAGATAGTGTAAAGTAGCTAGATAGTGTCCAGTGTGGCTGTAAAATTTACCTTCCAGATTTTTTTTTTTTGGGGAGGTTATTACTGAGGTCCACAGACAATGCCAGCAGGGCATGTGTTGTGCAATTCTTCTATTGTGCTCTGTGCACGAGTATAGCATTCTAATTAATATTTTTCACTAGGTAAATATGAAAAAGCCTGCAGTATCCCACACTTTAGCTAGTTAGCTAGGTGTTTGTATATCAGTCAGATAGTGTAGCAAGCTACTGTCCGGGGAGGCTGTTAAATTTACCTTCCAGCATTTGTTTTCTTTTTTATGACATTGCTGAGGTCCACAAAAAAAGCCAGCAGGGCACGTGTTGTGCACTGCTTCTATTGTGCTCCATGCACAAGTATAGCATTTTAATTCACATGTAGATAGTGAAAAAATATTAAACACCCTGCTGCATCCCACCTTGTTATTTAGTGCTGTGGTGATATAAAACTGTCTGCAGACCTAAGGCACATTAAAAAAGTTATCATTTTTTCTGTTGCTAAATTTAAACAGCCTGATGTATCCTACGTTGTCATTTTGTGGCAGTGATATGAACCTGTCTACAACCTAAGTCACATTACAAAAAAAATTGTAATTTTTCAGTTGCAAAAAGTTAGACAACCCTCCGTATCACACTTTGTCATTTGGTTGGGTTGAAGTTAAGCTGTAGAGGCCTGATCCAGAGGCCACAAAAAATTATTCTGTTATTAATGTCATACAGTAAGGGACCTGACTTTAAAATTGTAACATAACTTATTTGTTATACAGGCCTCATCCACAATCAAACAATTCTTTCTTCTGTGGCTAACGTGATTCAGCATGCCATATTTCAACTTTGCATTTACTGTAGCTGAAATTCAGTTGTTTGCAGAGGTGGTGCAGAGTTTAAAATCTAATTTTTTGTTGCTAATACTGTTCTCCTACCACACTATCTGAGCAACATGACTGGGAAAAAACGAGGCCGTGGTGGAAGGAGAATTAGGCTTAGTGTTCAAGGCATACGTGGGGTAGGTGGTAAAGTTTGTGAAAGCACTAGTGAAGCAACAATACGTCCTATGCAAAGACAACTAACAACTTATGTTACTGAACAGGCTACACCACTACCTTTCTTTGGCAGAGGCAAAGTGGTATGCTTTGTCAGTGATGCCCAGAAGGAGCATGTAATTGAGTGGATGGCAAGTGCAGCTTCAAGTGGCCTCTCCTCCTCTTCCTCCACCTCAACATCACACCCAGTACAGTCCACAGAGGTGGCACCAAAATTTCCATTGCTTTCCCCCACATCCCAACTATCCAACTGACTGTACAGAACCACAGATGGGTGAGTCTGAAGAGCTGTTCACACATTCTATGCCACGTTCATCAGAAGTGTACTCAAAAGCTTTGCAGAGTCAAGAGGAGGAAATCTGCACCGAAGCCCAAATATTTTTTAGCTTGGATCCAGGGCAGGATGAACAGCATCCTGACCCTGGTCATCAGACGTTAACCCCAGGGGGAGGTGATCCTGATGTGACTCATATCTGAGGCTCAAAAGGACTGTACTGTGCTGTCAGAGCAAGAAAAGAAGGAGGGTTACTCCAAGGGCGAGGAATGTGATAACACAGAGGATGAGGATGATGAGGTGTTAGATCCCAGTTGGCAGGAACATTGAGCCACACAGCCGAGTAGGCCATCTGAGGAGGAAAATGAAGTGGTTATGTTGCGCCGTACGTTACAGACAAGTAGTGATGCAGCCATGATGAGCGATGCATCCCCAGCCACAACTGTTCCTAAGACCAGCAGTGTCCGCGGGTCTGCAGCTCACAGGAGTGGCAAGGATTGCCTAGCATGGGCCTTTTTTGACATTGCAAAGGATGAGTAAACTCACATAATCTGAAAACTTTGCAAAAAATAACTGAGTTGAGGTAAAAAGTGCAATAATTTGACTACTACTTGTATGAACCTTCATATGTGCAATCAACATGCTTTACTGTGGGAATCTCACTGTGCAAAAATGCAGACCAGCAGACCTCAACAACCATCAGCCACCCCATCAATCACATCTGCTGCTTCCTCCTCCTCTGTTACCATGCAAACTATTGAGACACAGGTCTTCGACTGCAGAACTTCAGGTTCTTTACCCTCCAGTCATGCTGACTGAGAGGCTGCCTTCAGCTTTAACAGAAGCTGACATGCTTACTGTTTTTGACCGATCTCAGAGAACGAGCACACCACAAGTTTCTCAATGCACAGTAACCTCTTCGCCTGCAACTCTCTCGTGGTCCAGCAGTTTGTTTGGTTCACCATACTCCGCCCTCTTTCAGCACTGCAGCCAGCCCATGGTTCCACAGTTGTGGTCATGTAAAATATTGTTTCCTCCTACGCATGGCTAAGCTAAGAGGTTGAACTCCACCATCTCCAATTTGTTGGTTACAGAAATATTGCCTTTCCGCCTGATAGATACAGACAGTTTCCGAAAGCTGATGGCTGTCGCAGTCCCCCAGTACCAATTAACCATTACTTTTCTAAGAAAGCTGTGCCTGCACTATACCAGCATGTCGCAGACAACATCACCCATTCCTTGACAAAAATCTCTGTCTCTAAAGGTGCATTTCATCACAGACACTTGAACGAGTCAGCATGGCCAAGGGCATTACATCTCGCTGATTGGGCACTGGGTGATTCTGGTGGCTGTGGGGACAGGTGCTACTGCACAAGTCTTGGAATCCCCAAGGCTTACAGGACAAACCTCTACATTTAACACTTCTTCCACTGCTTCTGCCTCCTGTAAACCACTGTGGAATGAATGAAAAGCTGCCTGGACAGCCTCCCCGCCTGACCGGACATGAACTCATTAGCGTGGGAAAGTTTCTAAACATTTTCCCACTACTGCTGACGTCACTGAGGCTGCGCTGACTCCCCTCCTGACCCACGGTGAACTGACAGCATGGGAAAGTGTTCAGAAACTTACCCACACTATTGGGTTCATGTCTGGTCAGGTGGGGACTCTGCGCAGGCAGTTTTTCATTCATTCCACAGTGGTTTACAGCCTAGGTGGTAGCATTAGCACCGCTCCCGGTTGTAAACTATTTAACCCCTTGAGATGGATTGCATTGCATTGGGACATGATTGTATGGCGGATAGGTATGGGATATTGTTGCTTTTTTTATTTAGGACTTTTTACAGGAGAACAAGGGCTTTGATTGGATTGGAAGTTAAATAAAGATGGCAAAAATGTGTGTTTAATTATTTCATTAAAAATCTTTATTCTTAATGTGTGTGTGTTTTTTAACCCTATCAGACTATTGGATTAATAATGGAGAGGTGTCTTATTGACACCTCTCCATTATTAACCAGGCTTAATGTCACCTTACAATAGCAAGGTGATATTAACCCTTTAATACCCCATATGCCACCCGCTACAGGGCAATGGAAAGAGAGAGGCTAAGTGCCAGAATAGGTGCATCTTACAGATGCGCTTTTTCTGGGGTGGTTGGGGGCAGATGTTTTTAGCCAGGGGGGCCAATGACCATGGTCTCTCTCTAGGCTATTAGTATCTGACCTCAGTCACTGGCTTTACCTCTCTGGTGGAGAAAATTGTGCAGGAGCCCATGCCAGTTTTTCCCGTGTATTAATCCTTTAATTTAACACCTACAGCTCCAAAATGTTACATACACTGCTAACATTATTAGTGAGGGACATATTTAAATCTAACAGATATGCAATGGTTTACTGTATGCAAACCATGTCTCATATCCTGTCGGGTTCTGTAATGATTTTACAGAAGCCGACAATTGAATTATCGGCTATTCTGCTATCTACCTCTGTATGAAATATAAAGATATATATATATATATATATATATATATATATATATATGTGTGTCTCACTGACATATATATATATATATATATATATATACACACACACTAGATTAAGGCGGGATTTCGCGATACTCAAGATGGCGTCGCCGCAAGAACATGTCGCCGGTGTGGACAACGTCTGGATCCAGGATGGCGCCAGCGGAAGATGTCGGGGATTGTGGAGCAGCGGCGATGACGGCATGAGTATGAGAGACAGAGTGAGAGAAAGGGTCGTATGTGGAGTGAAAGAGTGAGTGGACGTGAGTGGAGATGGTGAAAGGTGAGAGGAGTGTGTGTTGAGGAGGTGTGTGTTGAGGAGGAGTGGGGTGTTGAGGGTTAACATGGCAAGAGGTGTGCTGTGACGTCACCAGTTACAACTGGACGGAAGTTGTTACAACCCGGAAGCTGCTTAGCGCATTTATTATTATAGATATATGTATATATGGACTGTATATGTGTTTTCATGAATATTTGAGGCCATGGATTCATTATATGTCCATTTTTCAAGCCGGCGAGAAAATCTCGCCATATGGATGTTATACAGATGTCACACGGATGCTTAGATGCGAGAAAATCGCATCCTTGCATTGCACACAGATGACATACGGATCACTGTTCATGGAACATTTCTGCGATTCTCGACCGTATAAAAGCGGACCATATTTTTATACTTTGTGTGTGACTCCAGCCTTACTGTTCTGTCTTCTTACACGTTCAAACAGTGTGCAATCTGACATGCAACATAAACCTTTTCTGTTTTCCCAAATAAGTAGACTATTGTCTAACTTGTTTATTGGTCAACAGTTAGTAGTTTGTTGGTTAAAACTAATAATAATAATAATTTTATTTCTATAACGCCGACATATTCCGCAGCACCTTACATTTCAGGGGGGACTTGTACAGACGATAGACATTACAGCATAACAATAATCACATAGATCATAACAGATACCAAGAGGAATGAGAGCCCTGCTCGCAAGCTATCTATGTATCTATCTATTGTATCTATACAATCTATGAGGAGAAAAAGGTATGTGTATATGTATATATATATATATATATATATATATATATATATATATATATATTATATATATAAAACCCCTGGCAAAAATTATGTAATCACCAACAACCAACATCTCTTGCAACATTGCGTGATGATTTACCCTCTTTTAAGAGTTTGATAATCCTCTCCTTTGTTTCAATTGACATCTCTCGTTTTGGAGCCATGATTCATGTCAGTCCACTTGGTGCAACAGCTCTCCAAGGTGTGCTCACTCCTTTTTAGATACAGACTAACGAGCAGATCTATTTTGATGCAGGTGTTAGTTTTGGAAATGGAAATTTACAGGGTGATTCCATAATTTTTTTCCTCAGAATTGAGTGACTCCATATTTTTTCCCCTATGCTTAGTTTAAAAAAGTAACCATTACTGACTACCATATTTTTTGTTCTTGATTTCTTTTAGTGTTTCTTAAAGTCAGAAAGTTGCCATTTGAAGTGACTTTAGTTTTGTGCCATGTCTGTGATCTGCTTTTTTTCTACAAAATTAAACAACTGAATGAACATCCTCCAAGGCCGGTGATTCCATAATTTTTGCCAGGGGTATATATAGCCCAAGTAAGTATTGAGCATATATCACATAACTATGATACTTTACAATTAGCAGTGAAAGTACACGGTACAATGAAGACTTACGCATGTGAGCACAAGAGTCTCTAACAATCACTATATCCCTGTGTCACAACAGCTATAAAACTTAATAAGAGTTCGGTATAATATAATACCACAGAAACAGAGATAGTTCTCTTTAACTGGGATAACAAAGCTTAAGGAAGAGAAATGTAGTAGGACAGGTCTTGTACATGTGCCCTAAAAGACTACTCTAAAAATAACAGTCAAAATAATACCTACTAACCAGCATGCTTTGTTTTCTTCCACAATGCAAATGTCTTACTTTACATAAAAACAATGTAATACAATTAACCCCTTAACGACCCTGGGTATTTTTGGTTTTGCATTTTGATTTTTTGCTCCCCTTCTTCCCAGAGCCATAACCTTTTACATTTTTGGTCAAAATGGCCATGTGAGGGCTTGTTTTTTGTTGGATGAGTTGGACTTTTGAACGACACCATTGGTTTTACCATGTCGTTTACTAGAAAACAGGAAAAAAATTCCAAGTGCGATGAAATTGCAAAAAAAGTGCAATCCCACACTTGTTTTTTGTTTGGCTTTTTTACTAGATTCACTAAATGCTAAAACTGACCTGCCATTATGATTCTCCAGGTTATTACGAGTTCATAGACATCAAACATGTCTAGGTTCTTTTTTATCCAAGTAGTGAAAAAAAATTCAGAGTTTGTAGAATAAATAAAAAAATGTCCTGAGTAGGGGTCTGCAATTCTGGAAGGGGTGCAAGAGCTGAGCTTCCTCCACAAACAATAGATTCCATCCATGTTATAGCTGGCATCTATGTCAACTGTTTAAATGCTACTACCAATTTTTGACAGCGAAAATGAAATAGAAAGGCTGCCAATGTGTTAATGCACCTGTTCCCATTGCCCCACCAATAATCGAAATGTAAAGTGCTGCAGAGCGGTTGTTGCGAACAAGCTGCTGTCCGGTTGCACTCTGGCACTTTACAGACAAGGGGTGTCCCAGTCCCAGTGTGCTGTAGGGTGTGAGGTGCATCACACTCAATTGTTGGCCATAGGTCTTCGCCGCCTACACACTTCCATCCTTAGGAACCACCGCACACAATTCATGGGACACCAAGTTCTTTGTAGCAGTCAACTTTTGCTAAACAGTCCAAGTTCATCAGGTGGATTCATTTGGTTGGGCACGGCAATTTGCACTTCCTTCCTCCTCAGTACAGCACCTCCTCTGTCCTGCCACCCATTTGTTCTGGACTACCCCCAAGCCCGCTGACTCCATCAGCTTCAAGGATTCGTTGTCCACTCTGGCAGTGCACCCGGGATTTGCCCCCCACATAATTACACAACCACCGACCTCGTGATGTCATAAGACCAGGCCTGCTCCTTGGTACCTGTCCCAAACCCTAAGCTTCGGATGCTAGTGGAACGTCCATCTGGGAACTCCATTTGGCTTTGCAGTGCCTCGAGCGGTTGGCCCATGCTGCCCTTAGCAATGCACCCCACCTGAACTTGAACTCCACTATACACTTTACTAGCTGACACTGAACTCCCTCTTACCAGGAAGTGCCCCACTTTTAACATAGTAACATAGCAAGACTGAAAAAATGCACTTGTCCATCCAGTTTAGCCTATATTTCATCAGAATAAATCCCGAGATCTACGTCCTTCTAAAGAACTTAATAACTGTAAGATACAATACTGTTATGCTCCAGGAAGACATCCAGGCCTCTCTTGAACCCCTCGACTGAGTTCGCCATCACCACCTCCTCAGGCCAGGAATTCCAGACTCTCACTGCCCTAACAGTAAAGAATCCTCTTCTAAATTGGTGGAAAGACCTTCTCTCCTCCAGACACAGAGAACGTCCCCTTGTGACCGTCACATTCCTTGGTATAAACAGATCCTCGGAGAGATATTTGTATTGTCCCCTTATATACTTATACATGGTTATTCGATTGCCCTTCAGTCATCTTTTTTCAAGACTAAACAAAGTCATCTTTCTGTCACGTGCCCGTCCTGTGTGACACGGCCAGCAGGCCGGTAACTAATACAACAGGACACGGCACATGTAATTGTCCAGTGTGACGCGGCCCGCAGGCCGGTAACTAATACAACCAGGCACAGGGGATAGGGAAACATTTACAACGGTGGGCCCTGCAATAGGGAATGGGGGACGTGGAGACCTCCTGCACTCCTCTGAGTCAGTGTCCCTAACGCTCCTAACGTTCCCTATGCCAGTTCCGCACCGGGCACCGCTCAAGGTACCTGTCGCCCTAGCACACCTTACACCTATCCCTTGCTAGGGAGCTGGGTGGTGCAGGCACTGGCCCCACCGCTGTACTAACACCAACATGAGGAAAAGTGACAAACAGGGAAACACTTAGCTTTGCTCTGATGCACTTGCTCCAGGCAACAGAGTCCAACACCTGAGTGCATCTTCCTCCCACTGGGTCCAACACCTGAGTGCAGCTGTCCAGCAACGGAGTCCAGCACCTGAGTGCAGCTTCCAGTAAAAGAGTCCAGCAACTGAGTGCAGCTCTACACCATAGCTGCCACTCCACCAAGCTTTGCAAGAATTCTTCACTGACACCAAAGCTGCTACTCCACCATGCTTTGCACGAACTCCTCGCTGACAGCATAGAGGCAACAGAGTCCAACACCTGAGTGCATCTTCCTCCCACCGTGTCCAACACCTGGCTGCACTGTCCAGCAACGGAGCCCAGCACCTGAGTGCAGCTGTCCAGCAACGGAGTCCAGCACCTGAGTGCAGCTTCCAGCAAAAGAGTCCAGCAACTGAGTGCAGCTCTACACCATAGCTGCCACTCCACCAAGCTTTGCAAGAATTCTTCACTGACACCATGGCTGCCACTCCACCATGCTTTACACAAACTCCTCGCTGACACCATAGAGGCAACAGAGTCCAACACCTGAGTGCATCGTCCTCCCACCATGTCCAACACCTGGGTGCACTGTCCAGCAATGGAGTCCAGCACCTGAGTGCAGCTGTCCAGCAACGGAGTCCAGCACCTGAGTGCAGCTTCCAGCAAAAGAGTCCAGCAACTGAGTGCAGCTCTACACCATAGCTGCCACTCCACCAAGCTTTGCAAGAATTCTTTACTGACACCATAGCTGCCACTCCAGCATGCTTACATGAACTCCTCTCTGACACCATAGCTGCCATCTCCAGGACTCTGACCGAGCTGTCCTAGACTCTCCTCAGCTCCTTCCTTCACCCAGCATGGTTGGAAAAGCCCAACAATATCACCAACGTGAGTCAGAACAACTCACACACCTTTATTGAGTAAACACACCAGTTAGTGATTCCCGTGCAATTACACTAACCACCACCAGGGGAAACCTATCTCTAAAAACACCAGGGCAATGACCATACTGGCCACCAGGGCAAAACATCTCTAAGCACACCAGTGCAATGACCATACTGGCCGCCGGGGGCAAAACCATCTCTGAGCACAGAGCTCAAGGAAAAAAAGGGTTACTTTGTGTATTTTCTCTGTCATATCCAACCTGGATCATGACACTTTCTAGACTAAATAATTCTAATTTTGATAATCTCTCTGGGTATTGTAGTTCCCGCTACGTGTGTGTATATGAGTACGTGTGTGTGTATACTGTACATGTGTGTGTACGTGTGTGTGTGTATGTACATGTGTGTGTGTGATACCTCCCTCATTACACCCCCCACCAGAGGGCGCCTGCAACCCATCTCCAGCACAGGCCGCAAGCCGTGGTCTTTCCTGCCCCGGCTATGACTGCACGGAGGTGGGTGGGCAGGCAGTGGCGGATCCAGCAGGGGGGTCCTGCGGCGTGGCCAGCAGCAGCAGGTCCAGCGGCGGGGGGTCCTGGTGGCAGCGGGCAGCCAGCAGGAAAGACCACGGCTTGGGGCCTGTGCTGGAGATGGGGTGCGGCACCACCAGAGGGCGCCCGCACCCCATCTCCAGCACAGGCCACAAGCCGCAGTCTTTCCTGCCATCTGTGACTGCACAGAGGTGTGTGCGCAGGCAGCGACGGGTCCAGCAGCGGCGGGTCCAGCAGTGGGGGGTCCGGCGGCGGCGGGGGGGTTTGGGCGGTGTCTCGCTGGTGGTACTATGGAAGGGCCTGGTACCACCAGCGCCATATTGCAATACCCATCACTTGGGTATTCCAATATAGCGGTTGGCGTACTTCCGGTGTGGCGCGGTGGATTGTGGGATTCAGTGACATCCAGACGGAAGTGGATGACGGACAATTTAAGGTAATTATATATAGATTCCCATTTTAGTTTACCAACCTGAATAGTGTCATTCAAAACTACAGCTTGAAAAAAAATGCCATACTTGCAATACCATGTCCATGTTTTGGCCAAAATACACAAGCTCACAAACCATGTTAAGAGTTCTCATTATTTTATGAGTCCTTATACTAAATTTCGAAACTTTTGAAAAAGTGTAACATCAATATATGAAGAGAGAAGGAAGATCCGGCACTGGAGACTTAATAAAATCCACGATAAGTTTTATTCACATAATTTCATGATAAAACCATAAAGGGGAAAACAGACCCCCCACGCCTGAAGCGTTTCGAACCAGGCGTGGGGGGTCTGTTTTCCCCTTTATGGTTTTATCATGAAATTATGTGAATAAAACTTATCGTGGATTTTATTAAGTCTCCAGTGCCGGATCTTCCTTCTCTCTTCATGTTTGCAACACATGGTGGTCAGCCATTTGATCCCTAGGCACGACCGGCTTACAGGACTATTTTGGTGAGCACAAATTTCCCTTTCCCCTTCCTAATTTTCTAACATCAATATAACATCAAGATAAAGTCATTAAATCTGCTGTAAGGATGGCTGTGTCATGGGAGACTTAAGCCATCCAGCCTGACAGACTATCCTGATGCCAGACCAAATATTTAAATAAGGAACGAGTCTGGAGTCTGTTAGAATTCTGTGGTCTGATAAATCAGTGGATTCATAGCTTATGGCTCTGGCCTAGGGTCTTATAAGTTAAGGTTGTGAGAACTGATAATTTGAGAAAATTTGTGTTTGATAACTTTAAGAGTACAGTCCAGGGTCTGACAACTTTAAATACCTGAGTGTTATCTTACCTTAAAGGGGCATTCTCAAATTGTTTATTGAGAAGGTCACATCTGTGCAATCTATTTACTTTCTGGTTGCTTGGGCCAGGTAATCCTCCCTGAGTGACAGTTCTGGTCATTTTGCTTCTGCTACTTTCATCTTTCTGGAGTCTTCATTATTATGACTCTATTTATATATGAGATAATAGGGCATTTCATCAAGCACATCACTAAAGGGCATGTCACACTAAGAGATATCGCTAGCAATATCGCTATAACTAGTGACGTTATAGCGAAATTGCTAGCGATATCTCTGTGTCTGATACTTACCAGCGACCCGCTCCCCCGCTGGTTATCGCTGATCGCGCGAGAACGTTCAGGACTGTTTCTCGTCGTCTGCTTCCTGTGGCGCTTCCTGCTGTGAGGACGAGCGACGCGTGGAGCCGGGCGGGAGGACGCAGGATCGCCTGGTGTGACAGGTAAGTAGCGATCCCCGTCCCCAGCGATGTCGCTAGTGAGATCTGCCTGTGTGGCAGCTCACTAGCGACCACTTAGCGATGTACCAGCGATCCTGACCGCGTCATATCGCTGGTCGGGATCGCTGGTACATCGCTAAGTGTGACAGTACCTTAAGAAAGGTGAGATCTGTGATTACAAGAACTGCTCAGGAAACTGCAGGTGACTGATTTTGCAGAACTGATAACATCATCTCCAGGTCAGGAGCTGGGAAGAAGGTCGATGTGAGCAGCTAACTATTGTAGAAAATCAAAGTATTACAGAGATCTGATTGGGATTTCAAGCTTTAATTCCTCTCCTGAAATGGAGCTACTATGCATACTAGGCCAAGCTCTGGTGGACGATTTACTTGGAAGAAAGCTGCACACCATGTAAGATAAAAGATCTCACAACATGAAAATTAAAACTAGATAGAAAAAGGATAAATTGTAAACTTTCTTTAAACTTTTATGTGTCTAACTAAAGGAATTTAATAACATGAGAATAGCAATTTTCAGGTTCATGGTAGGTGGACTTCATTAGTTTTGAGACTTGGATTTTGTAGTTGCACATTGGTCTGTAAACACAGGCGTAACTACCACTGCGACTGGGCCCGGGGGGAGTGAGGGGCCCAGCAGGTCAGACTGTGATATCTCCAAACCGTGCCAATTCTCGCGGGATAGTCCCATTTTTGTCACCCCCTGCGTCCCGCACTGAGCCGCCACCTCCCCATGCACCCCATCCTCGCCCTCCTGCCTGCAATGAAGTCTTTTTCTGTGCACACAGGACCTGTAATGAGGTCACAGGAGGGGAGAAGTCAGGGGTCACATGATCAGGAGCCACGTTGTCTGCAGGACTCTGCTGTGCTGGTTGTCATGATGCTGGATAAAGTAAAGTTTCTGTGTGGGGTCAGGGGGGTTTACAGCATGGATGTAGCAGAGCTGTGTGTGTACAAGGTGTACGGAGTGGAGCCGTGTGTGTTTGGGGTGTGCAGAGCGGAGCTGTGTGTGTACGAGGTGTATGGAGAGGAGCCGTGTGTGTACAAGGTGTGTGGAGCCGTGTGGGTACAAGGTGTACAGAGCAGAGCCATGTGGATAGGAGGTGTACGGAGCAGAGCCGTGTGTGTACAAGGTGTGTGGAGCCGTGAGGATACGAGGTGTACAGAACAGAGCCGTGTGGGTACGAGGTATGTGGAGCCGGGTGGGTGCGAGGTGTACGGAGCGGAGCCACGTGTGTACGAGGTGTATGCAGTGGAGCTGCGTGGGTACAAGGTGTACGGAGTGGAGCCGCGTGGGTATGAGGTGTACGAAGCGGAGCCACATGGGTACGAGGTGCACGGAGTGGAGCCACGTGGGTACAAGGTGTACGGAGTGGAGATGTGCGCGTATTTTGGCATGGGGGGCCCCATTTGAAAGTTCGCACCGGGGCCCATAACTTTGTAGTTACACCACTGTCTGTAAGCCTATATGTACAAATCCCATTACTGTAATTGTTACGTTTCAGAAATCAGTGTGGCAGCAGCAGATAATCACTGTAAACAATACTGAGGTGCAGCAAAGTAACCCTCATCAAGTGAGGATAGTATCATTCGATGCTCCAAAAACAGTCACTCAGTGCCAAAATAATAGCCCTATACAAATTCAGCAATTATGCCATGCAAAGTTCACATCATATATTCACTATAAAGGTGGCACTAGACAATGGCTGTATTTATTTCTAAGCTATAGCAGAAAGTGCAACATTTCTTTATAGTAGTTTTTCTTTAAAAAAAAAAAAAAAGGATATCGTTCACAGACACTGTCCAGAATATGACTGGTGTAAAATTCCTTCAATTATCCTTTTTATGTATTTTACTTTTGAGTTATTCTATTTCGTTGTAAGAAATCCCTATTAGGCCTCTTTCACACATCAGGTTTTCGCCGTCAGGCGCGATCCGTCGCTTTTGACAGAAACCGGATCCGGCGAAATGCAATGCCGGATCCGGTTTCCCCCCCATTGACTTGCATTTGCGCCGGATCGCGCCGGATGGCCATGCGTTTCATCCGGTTTTCGCCAGATCCGGCAATGTGTCGCAATGTGTCGCGATCCGGCGTCTGGAAAAAACGTCTACTGTAACGTTTTTTGTCTCCGGCGAAAAAGCCAGACACGCCGGATCCGGCGCGTCCGGCTTTTTCACACAATGAAAGCCTATGAGCGCCGCAATGCGCCGGATCCGGCGAAAGCCGGATCCGGTGGCCGGATCCGGTTTTTTTGGTCTGAGCATGCTCAGTAGCTCTGCCCACAGGAGATATATAAAAGCAAGACAATGGGACCCTCAGCCACACCCAACATGCCACCCAAGACAGCAACCAGGCGCAGGAGAAGGCAGCAGACATCTGCAGCAGCAGCACCATCAGCAACACCCCAAATGGAGCAGCATGCTGAACGGGAGGGGAGTCCAGAAGCAGATGAGAGACGGTAATTATCAAATCCCCCATTCCTCCAAACTAGGGCCATGGAATATCAAGATATTCATTGGCCCTTTGTTTCTCTTTATTCAACAGCCGCCAAAGAGATGCAGCAGCAGCAGCAGCAGCACCACCCCAAATGGAGCAGCATGCTGAACGGGAGGGGAGTCCAGAAGCAGATGAGAGACGGTAATTATCAAATCCCCCATTCCTCCAAACTAGGGCCATGGAATATCAAGATATTCATTGGCCCTTTGTTTCTCTTTATTCAACAGCCGCCAAAGAGATGCAGCAGCAGCAGCAGCAGAAATGGCATCACTGGCAGCAGCAATACCCACAGCCATGGAGTCTGGCCATCAACAGGACAGCACATCTTCTTCTGGGAGCCCTCCCTCGCATCGTCAGCGTTTGACGGTAAGTTTTTATTTCCAAAATCCATCATCTCTGTAATATATGTCTATTCATTGCCTTTTATTTCAAAACAGGAATCACAAGATGAAGAGGAGCTCCCAGAAGAAGAAGGAAGGGGTGGACAGACGCTTGGAGTGGGCTCACAATTCGTAAGTTTTTTGCATCAAACGCAGAAACACAACATCACACTACACACAACACATAGAAAACAATGTTCTGCAGACCACACACAGCAAACAAATGCCTACATCCAAACTCATAACATTTTTTGTTTTCTTCTCTAGTCTTCCCAATCTGGTGCTCGGCCAAGAGGTCCTCGCAGTGCCTCCCAGGGTCGTCGGCGACAGCAACGAGGCGGTCACCAGCGTGTAAGTATAAATATTTTTGCTTTGTTTTTTGGCACTTTTTATTTCATTTCTTTTGTGGAGGCTAATTATGTTATTTTTGTCTTTTTCTTTAACAGCCTTCACAGCGTGCTCCCGACTCTGACGGTGAGGATGGAGGGATTGATGTGGACCGCCTCATCGATCTCGTCAGAGAAAGGGAGCCGCTCTGGAATATGGCTGACCGCCGCCACGCTGACCTGATCATTACCCGACGACTCTGGGAGGAAATCTGTTCTCTCCTTGTGGGCCGCTGGGAGGACCTCGAAGCTCGGGACCAGATTAAAGAGCGTAAGTATATACAGTAACGGTTGCTTGATGTAAACCAGTGTTTCCCGAACTCCAGTCCTCGTGGTCCCCACGGATCATGTGTTCAGGATTTCTATTTACTATTGAAATCCTGAAAACATGACCCCTGGGGACCATGAGGACTGGAGTTTGTGAAACACTGATGTTGTATACTAACCACTCCTTTCTCGTTTCAGGGAACAGAATTGTGAATCGGTGGCGGTCTGTGAGGGATCGTTTCAAGAAGGAGTTCAATAAAGAGATGCGGGCCCTGAGTGGATCTGAAGGACGCAGGAGCAAGTACAAGTACGCACAAGCCCTGTCGTTCCTCCGGGAAACAATGCTCACCAGAAGGTAAATATTACACACCACATGTGAAAAAGATGTAACTTTTTTTTTTCAGCCAGGGCCATACCATGTCAGTATTTTAATTGTTTTTTTTTCTCTTTATTCCACAGCACGGTGAGCAGCACTCGGGAGCCTGCACGATTGGACACTTCTGAGGCGATCCCTGAGGAAACCGGCACCGAGGGACACTTCGACCGCCCCGGTACATCTGCACCTTCCCTGCCTTCCCACACATTCGACCCATCTGTCCCATCCACCAGCACAGGAGCATCGTGGCCGCCTACATTACATGAAGCTGCTGGTGAGGAGATCGCTTTCCCTTTACCCCACCCTTCTGCCCCTGCCGCCTCTAGTACACCTGCGGGTACTGGGTGGCAGCGGCAGAGGGGTCAGGAAAAGAGTTATGCGCAAGAGTTATTGCATCTGAATGCATCTTTCCAGAACTGTCTCAAAGTCTTGTCAGAGCAAATCTCCGCAGGCTTTCAGCAGATCAACTCCAGCATTCTGGAGGTGAAGACACTTCTGCAAACCATGCATTCAGAAGCAAGATCTTCGCCAAACCACACCTTTTTCAGGTCTGTTGTGGAGCGCATGGAAACGCTCTCTCCTGCCCAGCAGATGCATGTAATGCATTCGTGCCACGGTGCTCTACAGCAGGTTACCTCCCAACCTCCACCTCCCACCACTGTAGTTCCTCCACCTGCACCCCCTCCAGCCACTTTCCATCCTCCCCCTCCTATTACATCTGCACCCCCTCCAGCCACTTTTCATCCTCCCCCTCCTACTACATACCAGCAACCTGCCCAGTACCAGCAACCTCCCCAGTACCAGCAACCTCCCCAGTACCAGTCATCTCCCCACTTCCAGCAACCTGCCCCGTACCAAACTCCTTCCCCGTACCAAACTCCTTCCCCGTACCAAACTCCTTCCCCATACAACTTTCCATCAACATCATCTGCTCCTACAGTCCCTGCCCAACCCTCCACTCCACCACCCACCACCTCTTCTGCTTCCCACATGTCCACCCATTCTGTAGTTTTTTCCACACCTTCACCTCTAACTGTTCCTTCCCCACCACGATCCCAGTCCTCTCTCCACACACCCAGTGTCGAAGTGTCCCGCAGCCCCTCCAGCAGTATTTCCACCCCACAATACACAGAATTGTAATGTGTGTTTTTTAATAAAAATGCCCATTGGGTTTAAAACCTTTATTAAAAAAGTTATTTGCACTTTAAAAAATTTAAAAAAAAAAAAAAAAATTTTAAATAAAAGTTAAATTATCGTTTCACAATGGTTGTCTGTCTTTTCTTTCTGCGGCGAACTATGTTTAAAAAAAGGTTAAATACAGGGTATTTCAAAGGTAAAAAGGTATTCAAAACCAGGTATATAACTGTGGGTAAATTTTAGCTTTTTGCCACAGTTGTGTTCCTGGTTGTGTTTGAAGCAAAGTATTTCACCTAAAAAGTTGTGTTTATTGTTGGTGATTTCCTAACAATGTACACAACTTTTGTTAAAAGGTGAAATACTTTGCATAAAACACAACCAGGTACACACCTGTGGCCTAAAGCTAAAAATAGTAAGACCATGACAAGATAGCCAACTTTGGTTGGCAAAGGTATATACTGTTGGTCCAGAAGGTACACAAGTTTGGTTAGGGCACAAATCTTTCACACTCTGTCATCCTGCCAGTGTACTCTGCCTTGAGGGGCCACAAGGGTCAATTTTAAAAACCGGATCCGGCGTAATCCGTCGAAAAAACGGATAGAAAAACGGATGAACCGGATGAGACGGATCCGGTTTTGTCTGTCAAGAACAAGACGGATCCGGCAGAAAACCGGATCCGGCACATCAGGTTTTACAAAACATTTGCCGGATCCGGCATTCCGGCACGACGCCGGATCGCGCCTGACGCCGAAAACCTGATGTGTGAAAGTAGCCTTACTGAGTAAATTGTTACCTTCATGCATAAAAACATGCCAAGTCATAGCAGCAAGACATCAAATAAAAAGCATGAAATTATATATTAAGGTCAGAGTGACCGTCCCAGTGTGCTGCCAAATAGTCTTGTTGGCTTACTTGCTCTTTGGCTCGGTTTCATTAATGATGCATACACTAAATTAGTTGAAATAAAGTTTTGCTGAAGGTCAAAGTCCAATTCTGTGCAGTACAGACTGGCAGCTTTACATATATACAATTAAACAAATAGTGTAAAGTCTAAAACAAGTTATGATAACAAATTAGTTTTGCATAAAAGATCATTATAATGACTATAATCATTAAAAATATTTGAGAAAAAATATTTAACCAAAGCAATGAGGTCAAAAAGAGAACAGTTTAGTGACTAGTAGGAGGAAAAGTTATCTTGAGCCCTAAAGGTTCAAAAAATATGTCATTAGTGCTACCAGCAAAATACCAGTTTACCAGAATAGTAGAACATTGTCACTATTTAGGAAAATTCTTCCTGTACTTTCAACCAAGACTGAACTTAGTGCCGTTGATACACCAATATTAAAGTGTACTTCTAATAGAAACTAAAAACTTTTTAGTGCTCTAAAAAAGCTAAAAAAGCTTATTAGTGTTACATTTGTGATGACTTTTGGCCACTTTTATACTGCAATGTATTGATTAGTAAATTACATTAGTGTTTGTTAGATAAAACCCTTTGTAGATCCAGAACACAATAGAGGAATCATCTTTCCATTACCACATTTTTATTGTAGGTCTTACTCCTGATTTTGGCCTAATCTCCTCCAGTTTTTCATTTTTGCACATTAATTTTTCCCTCCTTTCTTCCAAGACCCATAATTTCTTTCCATCAGAATAGCCAAAACTTGGTTTATCAGGACAAGTTGTAGTTTTGAATAACACCATTAACTTTAATAGAATTCTCCTGTCAACTGTTCTACAAAGATCCTAGAAACAGAGCAAGTGCTGGAATGAAAAGACAAGGCTAGATTACCAATCCATCGAAGACAGTCCAAGTGCATGCTGATTTATGAGTTTCCTAAGGCTAGGTTCACATTTGCACTTGAGTCCGCAGTGTATCGTCCACAACAACAAACGCATGCAAAAACGCATGCAAACGTATGCTAACGCAGCATTTTTTATCTGCATCAGCTTATGCATAACGTCAAAAAAACTCTGCGTTTGTATGCGCTTCCATGTGTTTTTGAATGCATTTGCGTTTTTTATGTACATGCGTTCCATAGGGAAAAAAATTTCCAGGAGATTTTACTTGACACAAGCCAAGCCCAATGGGTGTGTCTCATGGGATTTCTGTATATAGACCCTTGTACAGATGAAATCCTCAGATTTTGCTACTGTATCCTGCGTCAAGATGGGTCTTTGCATGGAGAGTTTCTATCGGAATCTGTATTTGGATATCAACTTGTTTCTTGCCTTTGCCTTTGCTTGTGAACAAGAGCGGAAAAGGCAAAGACGGAGAAGACTGCGTTGGCGCTTTTGAAAACACCCCATTGTTGAAGTCCGGGATAGCCGTGGAGAACATCACTCCTTATTCAGTGAGCTCCATGAAATCCCAGATAAAAATTTTGAATACACAAGGATGTCTCAAGAGAGCTTCCGGGATTTGCTGGTTCGTGTACAAGGAGCCATCAGCAGGCAGGACACCTAGCTCCGTAGAGCAGTTCCTGCTGAGGAACGTCTGCTGGTGACACTAAGGTACGTAATATTTAAAAATAAACGCCTGTCATAATTATTATTGTTCTGCAATGCACTTAATTTTTTTTCCTTTTTTTGTTTTGCAAAACTCCAGTCATAAATATTATTGTTCTGAATATTTTTTTACTTTCTCTGTTTGGCAGATTCCTGGCTACCGGAGAGAGCCTATCATTGCTCCATTTCCTGTTCCGGATTGGCGTTTCCACCCTTTCTGGATTGTTGCAGACACCTGCCGGGCTTTGTGGGTCGTACTGCGTAAGGAATTTATCCCCCTACCCACCACGGAAATCTGGCAGGAAACTGCAAAAAATTTCTTGGAACTTTGTAATTTCCCCACTGTTTGGGAGCAGTGGAAGGACAACATATTCATATTACCAAACCGGCTTTAAGTGGATCCGAGTACTTTAATTATGAAAAATATTTTTTAATAGTGCTCATGGCCATTGCAGCTGCAGACTGTAGGTTTATCGCGGTGGATATTGGATCTTTTGGTCATGGTAATGACTCCCAGACATTTAAAATCTCAGACATGGGCCAATGGTTGTATAGGAATAATTTTAATTTCCCCCTGCCACGACCTCTTCTCAACACTGAACACTGAAGGCCCGCCAATGCCATTTATTGTGGTTAGGGAGGAGGCCTTTCAGATGTGTGGAAACCTACTGAAACCATACTCCAGTCGGTACTTGAACCACACCAAAAGGATTTTTAATTACCGACTGACCAGGGCACAAAGAAATGTTGAGTGTGCCTTTGGTATGCTTGTCTCGAAATGGCGCATTTTAGGGACAGCAATTAATCTCAAAATTGAGACAGTCGATGAGGTGGTCAAGGCGTGTGTGGATCTCCACAACTACATAATGGCTAAAGAGCAACCAAGCTTCAAACTTGATGAACCTGTTTGTAACCAGTTGCCAGATTACCATCATCACCCTCTGAGGACAACAAGTGAAGTTGCCCAAATGAGGGATACATTTGTGGCCTGCTTTGTTTCTGATATTGGACGTGTGGCATGGCAAGATGAAATGGTTTAGTAAAATGTTCTTGTAATTTTATGTAATGTTATGTACCTGGAATGTTAAAATGTACCTTTATTATTTGCTGACAATAAAACAACTCTAGTGAAACACCTGTCCACTCCCTGTCTCATGCAGATTGGGTTATGTCACCCATGCTTTACACTACACCTGTTCTCTCAGTGCTATGGTAGGTGACTTCTCATTAGCTCCATCATCTCTTCAGTCTGCATTCATCTATAGTCCAATAGATTAATGCAGACTGAAGAGATTATGGAGCTAATCCACCTCATATCTTTACTCACCTGCCCGTGTGTCAGAACTAGTACACTCAGAATGCAGAAAACCCAGCATCCTGATTGCACTAGTGCTGATACCTGGACAGGTGAGCATTGCTGACCCCTGACCCTTTGTGCTGTATTAATTAATTTTTTTTGTAGGATTTTCAGTCCTCTTTGTGTTTTTGCCACTTCATAGCTTCAGGACAAACACAAGAAGCAAAGCTGCAGTGTAAATCAAAGAAAGAAAAGGAGGAACAGATTGTGTATCATGGAGCTATGAGGTGGCAAAACTACAGTGTGTGTAGCTGGCGATGTATGTGTTGACAGCACACGGTGTGTGTTGCCGGCGACGAAAAAGACAAAGAACAAGCAGTGATAGGAGAAAAACAACAGTTTTATTTAAAAAAAAAAATTACTTTTTACAAAATAATGAGAGGGAAATGTTATGGATGTGGGGGGTGTGGGGATGGGAGGATTGTCTCGGTGTGGACGATGAAGGGGTTCCAGGGGAAGGGCCAACGAAATGTGTGGGGTCAGGGAGGTCAAGGATGGAAGTAAACACATTAGGAGTGGAAATATGGGACGGGAGAGACACATTGGAAGGGAGAGACAAGTTGGACATCACAGACACATTGGGAGGTGAGGGTGGAGGTAGAACGACAGTTCTTTTTTCACATTTCGTTTCCCGTCTCCTCGTCTTGTGTTTTCCATGGGTTGGTTGCTGGCTTCTTCATCTCCTTGGGAGAGTGGGAGTGGTGGGTTCCATACCCGCCATGGTGGTGGCGGTGGACAGGCGTGTAGTTTCTGTACCCGGCATTGTGGTGGCAGTGGACGGGTGTGTAATTTCCGTACCCGATATGGTGGTGGTGGTGGATGGCCGTGCAGGAGGAGAACTCAGCATGGTGATGGCGGTGGATGGCCATGCAGGCACAGGACGAGTCATGGTGGTGGAGTGGCTTTCAGAAGCACCCGGCATGATGGTGGCACTGTAGTGGTGTGCGGCAGGATTGGGCATAGTGGTGGCAGTACAGTGGTATGCAGCAGAACTCAGTATTGAGATAAAGTGTATTAGTGGTGATACAGTTGGAAAAACCACCTGTGACTGCTGGAATTACTGAGTCTGCTGCATAGACTGAACGCAAGCAGCATTGCAGGCCTGCATCACATTCAGCTGGAGATCAGGCGTAAGGTGTTCCGACATGCCCCGCTCGATCGCATTAAAAAAATGGTGTGCTGGTCTCTGGAGGTCGGCTTCCAGATGGTCAAGGCGTTGGTTTACGGCCTGGAAAAGTGTGTCAATATGGGTCAAGCCACTTTCCAATCTATCTCCCACCGCCTTCAGGCTATGCTGGAAGACCGAACTCAAGTGAATAAACTTGAACATGAGTGTCCTCTCTGAGGCCTTCTGCCACTGATGGGAAGACCCAACAAAAAAAGAGGCAGAGGCCTGGGACAGGGGAACACCTGAAGGACCAGCTGCCTATTCTCCAGCCTGTGATGCCAGCCCACTTGCTGCATCGCTGGTGGATGGCTGGGACTGCTCCGAGGCTGTTCGCTGAAGGACCGCTCCAGAGGATGATCCAGGTTTGAGGGTGCTGTTCCAGGTTCTGTGAAAAGAAAAGAAAAACATTACTACCAAAAAATACCAATTGTACAAGTGCCAACTCCTGTTGAATAGAAAAATTCAGATTAGGGAACACAACACAATGGAATACAACACAAAAATTCTTATGGTCACTGAGTAAGGACAGGCCTCAGGAAAGACAGCATTCTGTGATACTTATATTTTCTTATCCTTGCTACAGCACCATTGCGAGCTTGGATTTCCTCTCTCAGGTCCTTGTTGAAGCGATCCTTTATCGCACGCCAATGGGTTCTGACTTTGTTCACTGTGAAGAGGGAAAAAAATGGTTAAACAATGCAGGAGTTTATTGCATCACACACTGTTTTGTGATCCTGGCCTTACAGGTTCACTGTTGCATCAGACCACATTGCAATACTTACAAAATTCCTTTTCGGACTCATGGCGTGGCGTTGTCCCAGTCATCCATCATCGATCAGGTCACCTCATTCCACAGCCGCCGAATTACCACGTTGTCCGAGTGCTTCTGCTCCCGGGTGTCCCACAACGCAACTCTAACCTGCACTATTGTGATCAGGAGTTCATTGTCCAGGTAGTCCTCCTCCCGTTGTGGAACCTAGAAATGAAAGAAAGACATTAATGTTGGAAAGATAAAACTATTAAAAAAAAAGAGAAAGAAAGAAAAACCAGTCATGATAAACTATAAACAGTCAAAAAAAAAAAAATTACACGCCGTCTTGCCACCAGAACTTGGACCTGAGTCTGCTGCTCTTGCTCCTCTACACTTGTTGAAGCGTTCTGTAAAAGAAAATACATGATTTTGCCAGATATGTAAAGTGACAGTGAATACATACTAATCAGTTGCAAATGTACTCACTTCAGACTCATGTCCGGTGTGTTCAGTGTGCTCTGGACTTGAGGCCATGATATGGTGATGAATGCTGCAAGAATGAGACAGGAATGATTACAGACTTCAGGGAGAAAAACAGACACACAGACATTAGCTTGTATACTCACATTTTGGTAAATTCTGTGTCTTCACAGATCTCTTCCACAGTCTGTAGTCTTCCAATCTCTTCCACAGTCTGGAGAGTGCCCACACCCTCTTTTTATTCATTTTTGTGTGGGGGTGACTAAAACCAGTTCCTGGACATATTTACTCAGAAAAATACATGCGTACACAAACACAAGCGAACCCATGTGCTTGCGTACGCATGCGTTCCCATAGACTGTAATGCGTTGCTTAGACGCACTCCTTCAGCAAGTGTCCGCATGCGTATGGCGGCAGCAATTTGACGCCTCCAAAATTGCAAAATGTTGTGTTAGCCGCACCCCGCCGCACACCCCAAAACGACGCATGTGTAAGCAAATGCAGACTAACGTATTCAAGCGCATGTACCTGCGTCCACATCGTAAAAGATAGGAAAACACGATGCATGCGGATGTGTGCGTCAGAAACACTGCAGACACAACCACAAATGTCAAACCAACCTTACTGTTGATGTTTGTGGCTAGTTTTGAACATAAGCCCCTGTTTTGGAAGTTCCTTGTATTCCAGCCATTCATTTCAGATGATGATGAATCAGAAAGATAACTTACCCTTGATGGTAGTACTAAAGCCACATCAGGGCATACATATTCTATTTTCAACATATGTAACTGATATAGAGCTATTAGGGAGACTATTCTTTTACAATATTTGGCAATGACGCCTATGCTACATATTAATGGGTGACAAAAAATTGTCTAAAAATTGAAAAAGTGCATACATTTAGCTAAATTACTCCAATTTGATTTCAGCTTTGGAGGCATAAATCTTCTGTCTACCAGTTCAACAATAAACTGTACGACACGCCAGAGAATCGCACGGCTTATAAGTGCCGCCCTGCTTACTGCATGCACCGCTCTGCTCCTCTCAGAGTTTTACCATCTTTCTGTGCGGCCTCTTGCAGACACTTACAGCACTACTACTACTCCCTCCTGTTGCTGAGAGTCTCCATCCAGCTATAGGGAGGTCTGGCCAGGATCTGCATGAATTTATAATCACTGATTCCTACAGAGTTTGGGTTCCCTGGCCTATCCCGTGCCAGCAGGTGCTACCTTAAGCAGCTCCTCCCTCCAAACCTTGCCAGAGTTAAGCCCCCGTTACACACTGCGATATCGCTAGCAATATCGCTGTAAAGTCACCGATTTTGTGACGTTGCAGCGATATTGCTAGCGATATCGCTACATGTGATACTTACCTACGACCGGCTCCCCCGCTGGTTATCGCTGATCGCGCGAGAAGCTGCTGGACCATTTCTCGTCGGTCACTTCCTGCGGCGCTTCCTGCTGTGACGACGAGCGACGCGTGGAGCCGGGCGGGAGGACGCAGGATCGCCACGTCTGACAGGTAAGTAGCGATCCCCGTCCCTAGCGATGTCGCTGGTGAGATCTGCCTGAGTGGCAGCTCACTAGCGACCACCTAGCGATTCACCAGCGATCCTGACCGCGTCATATCGCTGGTCGGGATCGCTGGTGAGTCGCTAGGTGTAACGGTACCCTAAGCTCCTAGTTTCCGTTTGCTCTAGGGCTCGTTCAAGGTGTTGTATTGTTCTGACATTCCTGTTGCCGACCAGGCTTGTTCTCTCGCTTTGTCTGACCTCTCCACTCTTGACTTTGGCTATGTTTTCTGAATCTATGCTGCCTGTCCAGAACTCAGACATCCTGACCGTGTCTCTGCCTATGCCCTTGGTGCTGCATATTCCTGCCTTGAAACATTGGTCAGCTGCTGCAGGTGCAGGCACTTCCCTAGCATGGTACCTGGTTGCTACCGTAATGGCCCAAGCTTATCCTCACCATTAGAGTTGAGCGACTTTTGTTTTTTTATGGTCGAGTTTCGTTTCGTGAAACCCGACTTTTCCAAAAGTCGGGTCGAGCAAGATCGGCCGATTATAGGGAAAAGTCGGGGTCGTCCCGTAACACGAAACCCAATGTAAGTCAATGGGGAATAAAAGTCGGCAGTGAGAGGACAGGAAACACACCTACAGTGCTCATTTGAATGCCAAAAGCATCAATTCTTCTTACTTAAGCTGGTCAACCTTAATTAACTTCATAATACAAGTTACGCACTGAAAAATGGGGGTTATTTGGCTAAAGTTGTGGGGGGGTAGGGCTGGCTCCAGGTTTTCATGTGCCCTGGGCGAAAGAGCGCCCCTTTAACACATACCACAACTCATCATGCTCCGATACGGCAGAGAAATAGCGGTATAGTACAATGAAAAATACTTCACTTTTTACATCTCATGACGAGGCCCATCTATTTCTCCATACAGAATCATTGGTCCCATATAATGTTTGAAACAGTATATGATGCGCTCCACATAATGCTACAGTATATGTTGGTCCCCATGGATGAAGCTCCACTGTCTTATGGGCCCAAATAATGCTCCAAACATAATGGGCCCCATTTCTAATGCTCTAGTGTATAATGGGCCCTGTAAATGCTGCTCCAGTGTCTGATGTCCACCTTTGGAATGTTCCAGTGTATGGTGGGCCCCATCTATCATTCTCCAGAGTATAGTGCTCCCCAAAAATTGCTGTCCCAACATTGAAAACAATCAAATAAGTCTCCTCGCTAGGGAATCCCTGTACTAGTCTGGACTCCTCGTCGTCCCCATCTTCCATCTCACTGCACAGTATTTCAACCTTGCAAGTGCTGTGATCCTGAGCAATCAGGGGGGGCCCACTCGTTGGCGACGGCACTGGCACAGGGCCTCTGATAGTACGGTGGTGTGTCTGATGGCGGGTGGGCCGAACCTGCACTTTCATCTGCAGCTTCCTCTTTGTCACCGTGTAAGATGGAACTGTATATGGGAAGGGTAACCTGAGTTTCATCAGGGTCAGATTCAGGCCGTGTAGCGTGCGAGGGGAATGTAGTGGTCTGGGTCAATGTACCAGCAGATTCATCGAGCAGTGGCTGGGCATCAGTGCACTTGTGTCGCCCCCAGGAGTACGGTCGCCACAGTGGCATTACCTTCCTCCTAGGGAGTGTGATGTCATGCTTGGGAGCAACGAAGGATCTCTCTAGCAGGTTAACTGATTGGGCGGCGTTATTCCCACGAGTCATGACCCTCCAAAAAGCGTTCATGAAGGCAAAGTGTTTGTTTTACGTGGGCAGTATGGTTGCAAAGCTGAACCTTAAAGGAATGTCCAGAAGGGCACCACCAGGAGTGGAGCCTACGGCGTAATTTGACTCAACACGGGCAACCTCAACCATGCCAGCTACAGAACAGATGCACACATTGCAAGCTTAATTCCGTTAACGAACGAGACTCCGTCATGCCCCGCGGTCCGAGTCTGGCTTACTAGAGGGACACGTGAGGCTCTGGCACATGAGATTGGCCAATAACTGGTGTGTCATGCCCTTACATGTCCGTGGCTGCATGTGCGCTACACTGAAAAGGCCAGCGTTTGTCGCTTACAGGTGCAGATAACCCGCTGAACAACGTTAGTGATGGGGATCACTGATTACAATTATTACTCGCGAACGATGATTTCCCAGTAAGTGCAGGTCAACCGGAGTTCCGGAATTAGGCCTAACCGACATTCCTGAAAAAATGAAAAACTTACGTGTGCAAACCACAGGTGCTGTAGCTTACTTAACAGCTCGCCAGCCGTTATCACGCCCAGTATGGATTACACGTGATTGCACAAAGGTGAGAAAGGGTACCGTATCCCCGGATAACATGTATGGATAGCGTACGCATTCAAAAGATATGTCTATACATCAGGAGGCAGGCTCAGACGGTGTTAGGCCCAGTATGGCTTGCACGTGATTGCACAACGGTGAGAAAGGGTACCGTATCCCCGGATAACATGTATGGATAGCGTACACATTCAAAAGATATGTCTATACATCAGGAGGCAGGCTCAGACGGTGTTAGGCCCAGTATGGCTTGCACGTGATTGCACAAAGGTGAGAAAGGGTACCGTATCTCCGGATAACATGTATGGATAGCGTACACATTCAAAAGATATGTCTATACATCAGGAGGCAGGCTCAGACGGTGTTAGGCCCAGTATGGCTTGCAAGTGATTGCACAAAGGTGAGAAAGGGTACCGTATCCCCGGATAACATGTATGGATAGCGTACACATTCAAAAGATATGTCTATACATCAGGAGGCAGGCTCAGACGGCGGTAGGCCCAGTATGGCTTGCATGTGATTGCACAAAGGTGAGAAAGGGTACCGTATCCCCGGATAACATGTATGGATAGCGTACACATTCAAAAGATATGTCTATACATCAGGAGGCAGGCTCAGACGGTGTTAGGACCAGTATGGCTTGCACATGATTGCACAAAGGTGAGAAAGGGTACCGTATCCCCGGATAACATGTATGGATAGCGTACACATTCAAAAGATATGTCTATACATCAGGAGGCAGGCTCAGACGGTGTTAGGCCCAGTATGGCTTGCACGTGATTGCACAAAGGTGAGAAAGGGTACCGTATCCCCGGATAACATGTATGGATAACGTACACATTCAAAAGATATGTCTATACATCAGGAGGCAGGCTCAGACGGTGTCAGGCACAGTATGGATTTAACGGCCCAAACTACACAGCGGAGGAGCAGGGAGAGGTAAAGATTGCAAATGCTGGGGCCCTGCCCAAGCAAGGGGGGGCCACTCGTGGGCGTCGGTACTGGCACTGGGCCCCTCATAGTACGGCGGTGTGTCTGACGGCAGATGTGCACCACCACCGTCAGAGACACTTGATTGCACTATGAGGGACCCTGTGCCAGTGCCCGCGCCCAAGAGTCGGCCTACCCACCTGTCCAGGGCAACGGCACTCGCACGATGTCGTGCACTAGGTGGTGACCCTGGCCATGGGGGGGAGGCTGCACAGTTAGGGAGTTTTAGAAAGTGGCATATGTTGATGTTGGACATTCAGCTGATGCAAAAGGCGAAATAGGTCAAGTCCCAGGAAGAGGTGGACCAAAGCAATGAATTTTTCTGTCACCCTATGTGTCATCAGGGGAAGGTGGGACAAAATCCTTGGAAACCCATGCATGGTTCATTTTAATGAAGGTTAGATCATCCACATTTTGGGTTGACAGACGGGTCCTTTTTTCTGTCAGGATTGATCCAGCTGCACTGAAGACTCTTTCCGATAGCACACTTGCAGCTGGGCAAGAGAGCTCCTGTAAGGCATATTGTGCCAATTCAGGCCAGGTGTCCAGTTTAGCGGCCCAATAGTCAAAGGGGAATGACCTGTGTGGGAGAACATCGATATGGGAGGAAAAGTAGTTTGTAACCATAGTTGACAACTGCTGTCTCCTGTCACTTTCCATCGATGCTGTATTACCAGTTGTGTGAGCGGTACTTGAAAAATCAGTCCACAACATTGTCATGAAACCCCTGTCTCCAACGCCACTTCTGCTGTGTGCACCATGAACACCTCTGCCAAGCTGCCCCCGGCCCGTACGGCTCGTGTGAGAACCATCACCGCTGCTGTGTGCTGGGAATGCCTCAAGCAACCGATTTACCAGAGTTGCTTGTTTATTAGCCAATATTAGGTCAAGGTTCTCCTGTGGCATGATGTTTTGTAATTTGCCTTTATAGCGTGGATCCAGGATGCTGGCCAACCAGTAGTCGTCATCGTTCATCATTTTGGCAATGCGGGGGTCCCTTTTTAGGATCCGCAAGGCATAATCTGACATGTGGGCCAATGTTCCCGGTGTCAAGGATGCACTGCGAGTGCTGGTTGGAGGAGCACTTTCTGGCAAATCCACATCCCTCCAGTCACACACAAACCCTGTACCAGACCTTGCCACGCCAACATTTTCACTTGCCCCACGAGATGCATCCTCCTCCCCTAAGTAATCATCCCCATCATCATCCTCCTCTTCTTCTTCCTCCAACTTGTCCAGGAGAGGTCCCTGAGCAGACAATGGCTGAATGTCATCAAGGATTCCCTCCACCTCTTCCTCCTCGTCAACATTGGCTGCAGACGCCTGCTCCTTAAGGTGCGTCAAAGTTTGCATGAGCAGACGCATAAGTGGGATGCTCATGCTTAGGATGGCGTCGTCTGCGCTTACCAGCCGTGTGCATTCCTCAAAACACTGAAGGACTTTACAGAGGTCTTTCAGCTTCGACCACTGCACACCTGTCAACTCCATGTCTGCTCTCAAAGTGCCTGGCCGTGTATCCTCCCACAAATGCATTATGGCCTGCCTCTGCTCGCACAGCCGCTCCACCATGTGCAGGGTGGAGTTCCACCTTGTTGCAATGTCGATAATGAGGCGGTGGTTGGGAGGGTGGAGCAATCGCTGCAGCTTCTGCATATGAACGGAGTGTACAGGCGACCGGCGGATGTGCGCGCACAGCCTTCGCACCTTCTGGAGCAGGGCTGTTAACTCCGGATAATTTTTGAGGAAGCACTGCACCACCAGGTTCAAGGTGTGAGCCAAGCAAGGTATGTGGCTGAGTTTTGAAAGGGCTATGGCTGCCACAAAATTACGCCCGTTATCACTAACTACCTTGCCTGCCTCAAGATGTACACTGCCCAGCCATGACTCAGTTTGTCGCTGAAAGTACTCGGCCAGCACCTCGGCGGTGTGTCTGTCGCCCAAACACATCATCTGCAACACAGCCTGCTGACGCTTTCCACTAGCTGCTCGATAGGTGGACACCTCGTGTGCAACAGTGGCAGCTGCAGATGGAGTGCTCGTACGACTGCGCTCTGTGGACGAGCTTTCGCTTCTGGAGGAGGAGGAGGAGGAGGGTGGAACGCCTACAGCCAACTGTTTCCTATACCGTGGGCTAGGCAGCACTGTCCCACCACCGCTGCCCCCTGTGGACCCTGCATCCACCACATTAACCCAGTGCGCAGTGATGGACACGTAACGGCCCTGGCCATGCCGACTGGACCATGCATCAGTTGTGAGGTGCACCTTTCCACTCACTGACTGCTTGAGTGCATGGACAATGCGGTCTTTCACATGATAGTGGAGGGCTGGGATGGCTTTGCGAGAGAAGAAGTGGCGACTGGGTAGGTCATAGCGTGGTACTGCATAGGCCATGAGTTCGCGGAAAGCTGCGCTTTCCACCAACCGATAGGGCATCATCTCAAACGAGATTAGTTTGGCAATGTGGGCGTTCAAACCCAGTGTACGCGGATGAGAGACTGAGTACTTTCTTGACCTACTCATAGTGTCTGGGAGGGTGAGCTGGACTTGAGAGCTGCATATGGTGGAAGTAGCGGTGGACAGGGCGGACTGAGAGAGGGTTGATGATGGTGATGGAGTTGGTGTTCTTTCTGATGGCCTAGATTCAGTATTTCGTTGATATAACAGTGGGATTCCCTGACTGCTGTGGCCTTGCAACGACACCTCAACATTTGCTGCTGTGCAAACCGGTGGGCTTACAGTGGGGGAAACAATGTAGTGTTGCTGACTACCTTCTTTGTGATCAGTTGCACATGTGGCACTTGAGGTTTGGTGTTCTGTCCACGCTTGCAAGTGCATGCTGGTTAAATGTCTAAGCATGCAACTGGTATTCAAATTTTTCAGATTTTTCCCTCGGCTAAAGGTCTTTGCGCACTTCTTACAGATAACCTTGGCCTGATCATGAGGATTTTGTTCAAAAAAGTGCCACACTGCACTCTTCCTACTTTGGCAGACATTTTGCGGCCTAGCACGCTGTGATGTTTTGACCCTCTGGACAAGCTGTCCAGCAACTCTTTTGATTTTTGGAACCTGTCTTTGGAGTGCTCCGGGCCTGCCAGATAACAGCTGTTGCGATGTCGATGTCTGCTGTGGATGCTCCTCATCTGAGCTATTGGAAGCAGCACCCTCTTCCCCCAATGGATGCCAATCTGGGTCAACAACTGGGTCATCCATCACCTCCTCTTCAATGTCATGTGCACCTTCCTCTGTGTCACCGTGTATGGTGGTATAGTGTGCGGGAAGGGGCACCTGAGTCTCATCAGGGTCAGAATCTGGCTCTGTACACTGCGAGGACAATGTAGTGCTCTGAGTGAATATACCAGCAGAATCATCTATCAGCGGCTGTGCATCAGTGCACTCCATGTCAGATTCATCTTGGCCTGGGTAATTCACCATTTCACTTGATAATCCAGGCATGGTATGTGAAAACAGCTCCATGGAGTAATCAGTAGTATGGCCTGCGTCATCCTTCAATCTTGGTTGGGGTGAAGGACACAAGGAAAGGTGTGGTTCATGAACATGAGCCTCCAATGACGACTCAGTGCTTTTACTTTTTACAACTTCAGAAGAGGAGGCGATAGAGCTGGAGGCTGAGTCAGCAATGTAAGACAAAACTTTTTCCTGATGCTCTGGCGTTAAAAGCGGTTTGCCAACTCCTAGAAAACTAAGCCTTCGAAGCCTTATGGAGCCAGACGATGACGCAGGCTCAACACCTCCTGCATTCGGTCCTATTTTGCTTTTGCCACTACCATCAGATCCACCACCAACACCATCATTACCAGCTGCCAACCCCCGCCCAATTCCATGGCCTCTTCCACCAGCCTTCCTCATTTTTGGTAGAAATGTAGACAAAATCCAACAAACTATATAGTAATGTAAAACAAGGTACAAGGTGTCTATAGGACAGGGGAGATTTAGATTTTCTGCAGACACTTGTGGACACTGGACACTTGGATTGTGTGGGGCCCACTGAATATCAGGGCGCTATGTCACAGGCTCGATGGCACAGGTGCGAAAAAAGTGACTACAGGATAAGGGAGATTTTGAATTTCTGCAGACACTTGTGGACACTGGACACTTGGATTGTGTGAGGCCCACTGAATATCAGAGCGCTATGTCACAGGCTCGATGCAGCAGTTGTGAAAAAAGTGACTAGAGGATAAGGGAGATTTTGAATTTCTGCAGACACTTGTGGACACTGGACACTTGGATTGTGTGAGGCCCACTGAATATCAGAGCGCTATGTCACAGGCTCGATGGCACAGGTGTGAAAAAAGTGACTACAGGATAAGGGAGATTTTGAATTTCTGCAGACACTTGTGGACACTGGACACTTGGATTGTGTGAGGCCCACTGAATATCAGAGCGCTATGTCACAGGCTCGATGCAGCAGGTGTGAAAAAAGTGACTACAGGATAAGGGAGATTTTGAATTTCTGCAGACACTTGTGGACACTGGACACTTTTGGATTGTGTGAGGCCCACTGAATATCAGTGCGCTATGTCACAGGCTCGATGGCACAGGTGTGAAAAAAGTGACTACAGGATAAGGGAGATTTTGAATTTCTGCAGACACTTGTGAACACTGGACACTTTTGGATTGTGTGAGGCCCACTGAATATCAGAGCGCTATGTCACAGGCTCGATGGCACAGGTGTGAAAAAAGTGAATTGTAGAATTGGGCAGAATAGGAATCTCCCTAGAGTGTACGTCTGTAAGAACGGAACAAGTCCTCCACTTATCCTTCCACAGTGACACACAGATAGCTTCACTGTGGCTGTAATAACAGCCGTTACACGGTACTGTGTGAGGAGCGTACACCGCTGTATGGTGTGAATAAATGCACGCTCAGTACCTCAGCAGGACAAAAAAAAAAATTGGGATTGCTTTTAAAAAAGCAGTTTGCAGAGCAGTGGGGAAACACCAATGCAGCTGTCAGGAAGCCTTAGAAGGCAGCCTAACAACCAACACCGCTGATCCACCACAATATAGCCTCCCCTTGCACTGCACACACAGTGACTGGTGTGTTGCACAGGCAAAATCGCTAGCAGCAGAAGCAGTTTTTTTTTCTTCTTCCCTGCCTAATGCTCTCCCTACAGAATCAGCAACCTCTCCCTATGCTAAGATCGGCAGAAGTAAGATGGCGGTCGGCGTGCACGCCCTTTTATAACCCCTGTGACGCCCACCAAAGCAAGCCAATCACTTGCATGCCCTTCTGAAAGATGGTGGTGACCCCTGCCTATGTCATCACGTTGCCCACAGTGTCCGTGGATCCTGATTGGCTGAAAAAGAGCGCTAAACAAACTTTTGAAACGCGACTTTGGCGCGTAAGTCGCCGACCTCGTGGCCGACCTCATCCTAGGGTCGGGTTTCGTTTCATGAAGCCCGACTTTGCCAAAAGTCGTCGACTTTTGAAATTGTTCGACCCGTTTCGCTCAACTCTACTCACCATCAGAGGCTTTGGTGAAGACCAGGTAGACACTTAGTCATGCCCTTCCAGGGTAAGCCTGGCCAGTGGCGCAGTAGGTCCACTCCCATTACTCACACAGTAGCTATTATCTGGGAACTAACTCATTTTTTTCACATGTACAGATGTAGCAAGTGTCATCTTGTCAGGTGGCATTCTACACTACATTTGTGCTTTTTTAAAAGTAAGTGTATTAGAATATTTATAGCATAGAGCTTGGTACTGTGCTACGTTAATAACACAGTTTGACATCTAACAAATTAGCACTTGGTACATCTGTAAACACTCCAAGTTTATCCTTCTTTTCCCTCTGTCTGATTTCCCAGATAACAAATTACTGTAAAGCAATCCTCGCATCTTCTTTTTAGTTTTCTCAATAATGTGAACTGTGAGAGAATTGTTATTGCAAGATGCCATAAATCGAAATGCATTTGATACATTTACATTATGGTCTGCAGCTTGCTATAGAACTATTATAGAATTATATAATAGTAGAATTATTAGCATATCATGAAACCTTCAAATGACTGTGACATACTGGAGCTTAGAGATCCACAACTAGAGAACCATAGATTTCAGATCATTAATATATAAATATATAGTAGGGATTTTCACTCAGCAGCAGGCATTCACTTAGCACAGGCACATGTCTTGGTGCAATACAAAGTTTTGCGTTTCTCCACACTTCGAATGAAAAGGCTTTCTCCTGCAAAAGAAAATCAAAACATGAAAGTTTTACTTCAGCACAAAATTTCCCAAAAAACAGTCCTCTTGTCAGGGTAGGCACAGCATGTTAATACAGTTGTACTCATGTAGGCATGTGAGCCGACAGGGGATGGTCCGTTTTCCGCCGCAGACAGACTTGAGACCGAGACTGATGTGCGTTCAACAGGTCCTTCTTTATTGGCCTTCCTCTCAACGACCACAGCAAGACAGCAGCAGCATGACAGCTTCGACACACAGGCCCAGGTACCTTTCACCTTATCTGTCCTTTTGATTGAAGTCCCTTGCGGCTCCTTCACCGTGGCTGCCTTAGGCTCACCACCACAGAGCCGCACCTGTCCGAGTCCGTCTGTCTGGTACCCCTGGGGCCTTCTCTGTCCTGCGGCTCTCCTGTCAGGGCCACCCCCCCGACTGTCTTCTTCCTCCAGTCCCAGTCCAGCTTCTTCTCTGTCCGTCTCCTCCTTTCTTCTCTTCTTCTCCTAAGCTCCTCTCCCTTGACTGGCTTCTTCTGGAACTCTCTACCCCTTCTTATATTTCCCTCCCTGGGAATTCCCCCTCTAGAGCTCTTGAAACTCCGCCCCCATGACTCTGCGGTTTCATAGCCTTAAGCTGATGTTAAGCCCTTTCCTCACTGCTCCCTGCTTCCATCTTGTGGCCAAACTACAGTGCTACACCATCTACTTTCCCTGCTGCTTCTTGGTCTCCCTCTATTGGCCAAACACAGTACTTCACCATCCTCTACTGTCACTAGCTGTGTCCAACATTCATATACAGCAGTCCACATCACGCACATTGTACCTTTACCTTCCCACTGCAGACAGGTCCATAGGTCAGTCTACTTCCCCTACATTCACACCACACCATGTGCATTAGTTGTCAGAGGCACAGTCTGTAAATCAACACTGGCTTCTCTCCAGCTCCACTATCACAGAGAAGTGTTCACCTCCCCAACAGCTCACTTTTGCTCGTCACTCACCTGCTGCAACACAACCCACTCTGCTCAGCTTCCTCCCAGCTGACTGAAAAACAATGAACACAGGGGCTGGCTTTTGACACAGGTAGCCATGTGCACATAAACAGGACTTCCATTGCTACATTTAAACCCTGACCCCCTTGGCTTTTCTACATACCCTCCCTCTCTTACCAAACACAGGGTTTGGCCATTATCTCCCAACCCACAAAGTCTACAGGGATTTAAATAGATCTGAGCTGGAGGGTTGTGTTTGATATCATAAGAGTGACACAGTAAGTCTAAAAACCTGCCCCTATTTGTGAGAACCAATTTTTGGCAGGGATGATTTTGGTAAGGTGTCTAAGTTTCTGTCACTTTGACACCTGCAATGTTTGCTGCCATTTTTCCCAATAAGCAAGGGGTTTTCAGCAGGTCTCTATCCTTCAATGGTTTTAGTAGATTGCCATAATATATGGGGAAGGGCTTCCTTTTCCCTGCTTTTTCCTGACCGGTTTACTTTATAGCTGACCTCTCCCACCTTTTCCATCACCTTGTAAGGTCCCTGCCTCTGGGTAAGGAACTTGCTCTCCCTTGTGTGCACTAATACAAGTACCCAATCTCCAGGCTGAAATTATCTCGAGCTGACTAATTATAACCCCTGGATTATTCCTCTGGGGCCTTCAGGAAGTGCTTTTACCTGACCCTTCACTTTTGTCCCTAGACACAACAGATCATTATGGCTGACCAACTGCGTAAAACGATTATTAGGTCCTGGCCCCTGGGGAATACCATTTAACACACTTACATTTTTCAGTATACTTTTTATCTTTAAGGGTATGAGCACATGTTGCAGATTAGCCTGCGGATTTTTCTGCACAGATTCCACATCTCTTGGCAGAAAACGCAGGGCAAAACGCTTGCGGATTTCATGCAGAATTGATGCGGATATCTTGCGGATTGTAATGCGTTTTGCTGTGCGGATTTGTTTGGTGGTACTGGGAATGGATTCGGTCTGCCCATTGCTCTGGGGTCAGTTTCTCCATGTGTACTACCCTCATAAACATAGTCAGGAAAGCCTCAATGTCATCATCCAGAGTCAAATGCTGCAAGGCCTCCAATACTGTTTGCCTCACATGGATCCTGTCACTTTGGCTGACTGAATGTGCTGTATCCCTGGCACAGACAGCTTCTGTAAGGAGAGCCATGGTGCTGCTGATACTGCTGCTGGTGCTGTTGATGCTGGTGTAACTACTGTTGCTGCTGTTCCTGCTTGTGCTTTAAATACTGATGATGCTGCTGTACCTGCAGCTGCTGCTAGACCTGGAGCAATTGCTTAGCAAGCTCATCGATGCTTTCAAACTGTGCTTGCAAAGCTGCTGCTGCCTTCAATCAGCACGTTCAGCTTTAAACTGGAATCACCTCTGCCTTTTTGGGACTGTGCTCTGTATTCAAACACCAATTGTAGGGATTAAAGCTCAGCAGTAGCACTCATTTAGCACAGGCATAGGTATTGGTGCAAAACAATGTAAGGTTTGTTTGCATTTCTACTCACTCCACATAATAAGGAAATCAAAACATAACAGCTTTTCTTCAACTCAAAGCATATAATAAACCACACAGTCCTTTTGGCATTGAAAGCACAGTACAGTAAGATGGTTGCACTCACAACACAGCACAGGACCTGGCTCTAGACAAAGCTAGTCATTTGTACAAAATCAGGACCTCCAGTACTAGGTTTTAACCCTGTCCAATCTAGCTTTTCTATTATATATATATAGGTATATACTGTATATCAGACAAAAAACATAAATAATAATAATAATAATAATAATCTTTATTTATATAGAGCCAACATATTCCGCAGAGCTTTACAGTTTAACAGTTTCAAAACACAAGTCATAAGTAGCAATGTTAACAATACAATAATTAAAGCAAAATAAGACGAAATAAGACGACTCTGCTTGTGAGAGCTTACAATCTGCAATGAGGTGAGGGAGATACAAAGTACAGGTGTGTATTTACAATTGTATATTTACAATGAAGGTCCAGCCATCGTGAGGGAGTGAAGGATGGATGGATATAGTGAATGGCCTACACATGCACACTTACACATAGTATGACTTTGATTAGTGAATGTGATAAGCCGCTCTGAACAAATGTGTTTTGAGGGAGCGCCTAAAACTATGCAAATTGTGGTTAGTCCTAATTTCTTGGGGTAGAGCATTCCAGAGGATAGGAGCAGCACGGGAGATGTCTTGGAGTCGGGAGTGGGAGGTACAGATTAGTGCAGAGGTTAGTCGAAAGTCGTTTGCAGAGCGCAGCGATCGGCTAGGCCGATAGACAGAAATAAGGGAGGAGATGTAGGTGGGTGCCGCACCGTGGAGAGCTTTGTGGGTGAGAACAAGTACTTTGAATTGGATCCTATAATGAATGGGAAGCCAGTGTAATGACTGACGAAGAGCGGACACGTCCGAGTACCGATTAGCCAGATGGACGACCCTGGCTGCTGCATTAAGTATGGACCGGAGAGGGGATAGTCGAGTGACGGGGAGGCCAATTAATAGAGCGTTGCAGTAATCCAGGCGGAAGTGGATCAATGCTACAGTGAGGGTTTTTGTTGTTTCCATGGTGAGAAAAGGGCAGATTCTAGAGATGTTCTTTAGGTGTAAGTGGCAAGAGCAGGCAAGAGATTGTATATGGGATGTGAAGGAGAGATTGGTGTCAAACATAACACCCAGACAGCGCGCCTGCTGCCGGGGTGTTATTGTGGTACCACCCACAGAGAGGGAAATGTCAGAGTTAGGGAGGTTAATAGACAGCGGGAGCAGAAGAAGTTCAGTTTTGGAGAGGTTGCGTTTCAGATTGAGAGTGGACATGATATTGGAGACTGCGGACAGACTGTCACTGGCGTTCTGTAGTACAGAAGGGATAAGGTCGGGGGAAGACATATATAGTTGTGTGTCATCAGCATAAAGATGGTACCGAAAGCCAAATCTGCTGATGGTCTGTCCAATTGGGGCTATGTAGAGAGAGAAGAGAAGGGGGCCAAGGACTGAGCCTTGAGGTACCCCGACAGAAAGAGGAAGAGGAGATGAAGTGGAGCCAGAGAACAAAACACTGAAGGAGCGGTCAGAGAGATAGGAAGAGAACCAGGAGAGAGCAGTGTCCTTAATGCCTAGTGACCGGAGCCTAGAGAGTAGGAGATGGTGGTCAACAGTATCGAAAGCTGCAGACACAGTATGTCAAGAACAATGAGCAGAGAGTGGTCACCGTTATGTTTTGCTGTCAGAAGGTCATTGGTCACTTTGATGAGTGCAGTTTCAGTCGAATGTAGGGGGCGGAATAAATAGATGTAGAAACAAATTATATATTTATATATACATTATATATATATATATTATGTCCCATAAATGAGACATTTTACAGACTGTCTTGTAAATTTTACATGCTGTATTGTAGTCTCTCATATTGTTTTATTGTTGCTATGTGTTTTGCATAGCTGAAATCCTCCCTTTTCATCAAGTTTGTCTCCCTGTCTCCCTCTTCTGGGTGTGATGTCACTTCCTTCTTCTTCCCCCTGTGTCTCTATCTCCATCTTGGCTTCATTAGAGGCACATGTGCGTTCTGCTTGTCTGAAGAAAGTATTTTTTACCTGCAGCTGTTTTGTATGCATTCAACAAGAATTCTTAAAGAAATCAAAGCCTCTTCTGGATTCTTCATAACATGTGTGCCGGCAGCTGAATTAAGCTATCTGCGACCGTCGCCAATTGTAAGTAGGATGAAGAGATCCAGCATCTCACAGAGCCATATTTGCAGCCACAGGGACAGAATAGTAAAAAAGATTCACCAGATTCATCTGTAAAGCCAGCCACAGCTTCTATAAAGCTACAAAACTTCCTGCAGAGCATCTTCTCTCAGCTTATAAGAGACTATACAGCTCCCCTTCTCCCTGTGAATCAGGATGGCTGAAGGAATGACTACATGAATCATAGAATCATAGAATCATAGAATCGAAGAGTTGGAAGGGACCTCCTGGGCCATCTGGTCCAACCCCCTGCTCAAAGCAGGATTCGCTAAATCATTCCAGTCAGATGTCTGTCCAGCCTCTGTTTGAAGACTTCCATTGAAGGAGAACTCACCACTTCTCGTGGCAGCCTGTTCCACTCATTGATCACTCTAACTGTCAAAAAGTTTTTTCTAATATCTAATCTGTGTCTCCTCCCATTCAGTTTCATCCCATTGCTTCTAGTCTTTCCTTGTGCAAATGAGAATAAAGTTGATCCTTCTACAATGTGACAGCCCTTTAGATATTTGTAGACAGCTATTAAGTCTCCTCTCAGTCTTCTCTTTTGCAAACTAAACATTCCCAAATCCTGCAACCTTTCCTCATAAGACAGGGTTTGCAGACCGGTCACCATTCTGGTCGCTCTTTTCTGAACTTGCTCCAGTTTGTTGATGTCTTTTTTAAAATGTGGTGCCCAAAACTGGACACAATATTCCAGATGAATACATGGTCTCTGCCAGACCCATTGTTAGAGGAAGAGTGCATAGAACTTGATCCACCATCTAGTGAGAAGGCTAGACGTCCCACAAAGCCAACATGGAAAGTAAGGGAGGATCTAAAATCCAGTAAACATGATCTTCTCCTTGCTATAGCAGAGCTATGGCAAAAACTGCTGAGTCACATGGACAGCCTATCTCAGCCTGCTTCTCTTGAACGACCACCAGAGGGAACACTTGCACAACTGTGTTCAGATTATCAACAGTATGCAGAAAGAGCAGATCAGTATGTCTCAGTGTTACAGAGACTTACCCATCAGTTCCCTGCAAAGAGCTGCAAGCTTTCCAACAACTTAACTCTGAGAGAGAAAGCATGGTGCGCGATATAAAAGCCAAGAGAGAGGCAAGAATCGCACTACTAGCCGAGATGTCATATAGTATTTCTGGCTCAGCTAGACAGTCAATGCGATCATCTAAGTCACGCTCTTCAAAATCCTCATCCCTCAGCGAACAGCTCGTAAAAGCATGTGCAGAAGCCGAGGCCACTAAAAAACAATCTGCCTTCACTCAAAAGGAAACTGAGATGAAAATAGAGGCCCTAGAGAAGGAACGCAAACACGCCATAGCCATGGCAAGGTTAAAGGTCCTGGAACAAGCCATCAGTGGGAGCCAAAGAGACAGCGTCATGTTGTGAGTTCATTTTTCCCTTCACCATTGAGGTCTGATGAACTCCCTCCTCTAGTGAAGGAAGGTAGTGAGACTGATTACCAAACACCTGGGCAGCTAGATGATGACTGGGTGGCTGGAATTGAGGACTGGATATAAGGCTGCCGACGCCCTTCTTCCTGGCTGGTGATTTTCCTGCTGGATTCTTGGAGACCAGTCTGTTTCCTGCATCTCAAAGCTAAGTTTTTCTGCTCTGCTTTGTACTCTTCAGTTTTGTTTTTGTTTTGCCTTGTTTTTTGGGAGTTCTGCCATCCCCGGCCGGGGGTGAGCTGAATTCCATTTTTGTCTCTGATCTGTTGATATTTTGCTCTGTCTTCAGAATATACCTGAGTGCTGATATAGTCTTTTGAAGCCTAGCGACTTCAGGGCCTGTTTTTCCTATCAGTCGGTTGGCTCATTTTGATAGGGTTTTTGCGGATGGCAGACAGCAGCTTTCCTATCCTGTCCTATGTAGTTAGCTTGGGCCCCATCATTTGCTCAACCTATCTTTCTATCTGTTTTAGTGTTTTCATCTTGCTTCACCGTCATTATATGTTGGGGGCTGCCTATTGCTTTGGGGTCTGCTCTGGGGCAGTTTAGTTTTCCCCTTTCTGTCTTTAGGCTATATAGTTCTCCGGCTGTGATCGAGGGGTCTAGGGCACCGTAGGAACCCCCCACGGCTACTGCTAGTTGTTGTGGATAGGTTCAGGGGTCTGCAATCCGATAGCTGCCAACCTCTCTGGTTTTTCTGGACTTAGCTGGTATTTTGTTTTTTCCTCCTTCGGTGACTCATCATAACAGAATCACCAGCCATACCGCAGATCCTAGGGTACTCAATAGCAGGAGAGAATTGTAAAAAAAAATAAATAAAAGTGTCAGAATTTTTTTTTTGTGTGCATATTTTTTCCTCTATATCTCTGAGGCCGTAAGGGGAATTTTTCTCTCAATGGAGATGAAGCAATTGTCTGATCGTGTGGAGCAGCTCGCTGCTGAAGTGCGGGGAATTTCCGCCTATCTTGCTCATTCACATGCTGCTGAACCAAAGATTCCTACTCCTGATGTATTTTTGGGAGATCGGTCTAAATTCTTGAATTTCAAGAATAATTGTAAATTATTTTTTGCCTTGAAGCCTAACTCGTCGGGGAACTCCGCGCAGCAGGTTAAAATTGTCATCTCTTTGCTGCGCGGCGATCCCCAGGATTGGGCGTTTTCTTTGAAACCTGATGATCCTATTCTGAATAATGTGAACGCATTTTTTCATGCCTTGGGGTTGTTGTATGATGAACCTAATGCTATTGATCAGGCTGAAAAGACCCTGTTGGCATTAAGCCAGGGTCGGGATTCGGCAGAGTTGTACTGTCAAAAATTCCGAAAGTGGGCGGTCCTTACTTCCTGGAATGATGGTGCCTTGGCAGCCCTCTTTCGGAAGGGTTTGTCAGAAACTGTAAAAGATACTATGGTGGGATTTCCTGTTCCCTCTGGTCTTGACGATTCTATGTCATTAGCCATTCAGGTGGATCGGCGTTTACGTGAACGCAAAACTACACGAGAGATGTTACCACTTGTTGAACAAATGTCTGAACCTATGCAATGTGATAGAGTTTTGTCTAGGGCGCAACGTCAGGAGTTCAGAAGGCGTAATAAGCTGTGCTTTTTTTGTGGAGATGCCTCGCATATTATTTCTGTCTGCCCTAAACGAGAGAAACGTTGTGCACACACGTTTTCTGTGGGTGGTGTTCAACCTAAGTTTCTTCTGGCAATTACTCTGATCTGCTCCCTGTCCACATTTTCCACCAAGGCTTTTGTGGATTCAGGAGCAGCTCTGAACCTGATGGACTTGGATTTTGCTAAACGTTGTGGATTTCCTATGACACCTCTGCGGACGCCTATCCCTTTGAGAGGTATTGATGCTACTCCTTTGGCGAAGAATAAACCTCAGTTTTGGACCCAGGTGGTAATGCGGGTCGCCCCAGACCATCAAGAAAATTGCAGATTTTTGGTGTTGCATAATTTGCATGATACCATTGTTCTGGGGTTTCCCTGGTTGCAAATCCATAATCCAGTTCTGGATTGGAAATGTTTGTCGGTGATGAGTTGGGGTTGTCGGTGTGCCCTTAGTGATGCTCCTGTTTTCTCCACCTCTCCCCAGTCGCGTGATGTTCCTGACTATTTGGCTGACTTTTATGATGTATTTAGTGAGAATGAGTCTGCGTCTTTGCCTCCTCATAGGAGTTATGACTGTGCTATTGAGCTGAATCCGGGGTGTAAATTCCCCAAGGGTCGGCTTTTCAATTTATCTGTACCCGAGCACGAGGCTATGCAATCCTATATTAAGGAGGCATTGGAGAAGGGTCATATTAGACCATCCTCTTCACCCTTAGCTGCTGGGTTTTTTTTCGTGGCTAAAAAGGATGGTTCATTAAGGCCTTGTATTGACTATCGTGCCCTCAACAAAATTACTGTTAAATATCAGTATCCGTTACCCCTGATTTCTGATCTATTCTCCAGAGTTAAAGGTGCTTGCTGGTTTACCAAGCTTGACCTCAGGGGGCGTATAATCTTATTCGCATTAAGCATGGGGATGAATGGAAGACGGCGTTTAATACTCCGGAGGGACATTTTGAGTACCTGGTGATGCCTTTTGGGCTCACTAATGCCCCTTCTGTCTTCCAGTGCTTCATGAACAATATATTCCGAGACTTTGTGGATACATTTTTGATTATCTATCTGGATGATATTTTGATCTTCTCCAAGAATTGGGACTCTCATGTGGAACATGTTCAGACTGTGTTCCGGATTTTGAGGGAGAATTCCCTGTATGTCAAGGGATCGAAATGCCTTTTGGGGTACAGAGGATTTCATTTTTGGGATTTATTTTGTCTCCGTCAACTATTGAAATGGACCCGGCCAAGGTACAGGCCATTTATGATTGGGTTCAGCCCACTTCTTTGAAGGCCCTCCAGAAGTTTTTGGGTTTTGCTAATTTTTAATCGGAAATTTATAGCTAATTTTTCTGGTATTGCCAAGCCATTGACGGATTTGACTAGGAAGGGTGCTGATGTGCTGAATTGGTCTCCGGAGGCTGTTTCTTCCTTTCAGGAGCTGAAGCGAAGATTCACTTCTGCTCCGGTTTTGCGGCAACCTGATGTCTCACTCCCATTTCAGGTGGAGGTGGACGCTTCTGAGATTGGTTCAGGAGCGGTGTTGTCCCAAAAAGATCCTGTGACATCTAAAATGAATCCTTGTGCTTTCTTTTCCCGAAAGTTCTCCCCATCCGAACGTAACTATGATGTGGGGAATCGGGAACTGTTGGCCATGAAATGGGCATTTGAGGAGTGGAGACATTGGTTGGAGGGAGCCAAACACCAAGTCGTGGTCCTTACTGACCACAAGAATTTGATTTACCTGGAGTCGGCCAAGCGCTTGAATCCTAGACAGGCTAGGTGGGCCTTGTTTTTCACACGTTTTGATTTTGTGGTCTCTTTTCTTCCGGGCACTAAGAATGTCAAGGCAGACGCCCTCTCTAGGAGTTTCCTTGCTGATTCTCCTGTTGTGACTAAGCCTGCTACCATCTTAGGCGAGGGGGTAGTTCTTTCTGCCATCTCACCCAATTTGAGACGTGCTCTGGAAGAGTTTCAGGAGGACAAACCTGAGCGTTGTCCCAGTGGAAAGTTGTATGTTCCTGACCAGTGGAGGAAGAGAGTGATGTCTGAAGTTCAATGCTCTGCATTGGCTGGTCATCCAGGTATTTTTGGTACTAGAGATCTGGTGAGTCAATCTTTTTGGTGGCCCGCCTTGTCTCGTGATGTCAGGAATTTTGTGCAGTCCTGTGGGACTTGCTCCCGGTCTAAACCTTGTTCTCGCTCTAGTGGCTTGTTGATGCCTTTGCCGGTGCCCAGGAGGCCATGGACCCATATTTCAATGGATTTTATCTCTTATATGCCTGTCTCTCAGAGAATGACTGTTATATGGGTGATTTGTGATAGATTCTCTAAGATGGTCCATCTTGTACCACTCCCTAAGTTGCCATCTTCCTCAGAGTTGGTGCCCTTGTTTTTGCAACAGGTGGTTCGCTTGCACGGGATTCCTGAGAACATTGTATCTGACAGAGGATTTCAGTTTGTGTCTAGATTTTGGAGGACTTTCTGTTCCAAGCTGGGAATTCAGTTGTCCTTCTCCTCTGCGTTTCACCCTCAGACCAATGGGCAGACGGAGAGAACAAACCAGACTTTGGAGTCGTATTTGAGATGTTTTATTTCTGATGATCAGGATGATTGGGTTTCATTTTTGCCCTTGGCCGAATTTGCTTTAAATAATAGAGCTAGTTCTGCCACTTTGATGTCACCTTTTTTTTGTAACTTTGGTTTTCACCTTCGATTTTCTTCAGGGCAGGTGGAGCCTTCTGCCTGCCCAGGTGTTGACACTGTGGTGGAGAGAATGCACCAGATCAGGGACCAAGTAGTGGATAAGTTGTCTCTCTCCCAGGAAAAGGCCCAGCGGTTTTCCAACCGGCGTAGGACTGTTGGTCCCCAGTTTAGGGTGGGTGATATGGTTTGGTTGTCATCAAAAAATATCGCTATGAAGGTGGCTTCTCCTAAGTTTAAGCCTAGATTTATTGGACCTTACAAGATTTTGGAGATTATTAATCCGGTCTCTTTTCAGTTGGCTCTTCCTGTCACATTTAAAATTCATAATGTGTTTCATAAGTCCTTGTTGAAGAGGTTTGTTGAACCAGTAGTTCCTGTGGTGGCACCTCCTGACCCTATATTGGTTGAAGGTAACATGGAATATGAGGTAGAGAAGATACTGGATTCCCGTCTGGCTAGACGGAGACTCCAGTATTTGGTTAAGTGGAAGGCTTATGGTCAGGAGGATAATTCCTGGGTCTCTGCCTCTGATATTCATGCCGAAAGATTGGTGCGTGCCTTTCATTGGGCTCACCCGGATCGCCCTGGTGGCATGGATGAGGGTTCGGTGACCCCTCCTCAAGGGGGAGGTACTGTTGTGAGTTCATTTTTCCCTTCACCATTGAGGCCTGATGAACTCCCTCCTCTAGTTAAGGAAGGTAGTGAGACTGATTACCAAACACCTGGGCAGCTAGATGATGACTGGGTGGCTGGAATTGAGGACTGGATATAAGGCTGCCGACGCCCTTCTTCCTGGCTGGTGATTTTCCTGCTGGATTCTTGGAGACCAGTCTGTTTCCTGCATCTCAAAGCTAAGTTTTTCTGCTCTGCTTTGTACTCTTCAGTTTTGTTTTTGTTTTGCCTTGTTTTTTGGGAGTTCTGCCATCCCCGGCCGGGGGTGAGCTGAATTCCATTTTTGTCTCTGATCTGTTGATATTTTGCTCTGTCTTCAGAATATACCTGAGTGCTGATATAGTTTTTTGAAGCCTAGCGACTTCAGGGCCTGTTTTTCCTATCAGTCGGTTGGCTCATTTTGATAGGGTTTTTGCGGATGGCAGACAGCAGCTTTCCTATCCTGTCCTATGTAGTTAGCTTGGGCCCCATCATTTGCTCAACCTATCTTTCTATCTGTGTTAGTGTTTTCATCTTGCTTCACCGTCATTATATGTTGGGGGCTGCCTATTGCTTTGGGGTCTGCTCTGGGGCAGTTTAGTTTTCCCCTTTCTGTCTTTAGGCTATATAGTTCTCTGGCTGTGATCGAGGGGTCTAGGGCACCGTAGGAACCCCCCACGGCTACTGCTAGTTGTTGTGGATAGGTTCAGGGGTCTGCAATCCGATAGCTGCCAACCTCTCTGTTTTTTCTGGACTTAGCTGGTATTTTGTTTTTTCCTCCTTCGGTGACTCATCATAGCAGCGTCAGTTTAAGTGATTTTGATACTGAAGACCCTCTTATGCGTACTAGAGACTATGTACAAAGCCAATACAGTGCTACCCCTGCTCCTGCAATCCTTCCTGACTGCACAGCTGCTCCCCAGAGACAACAGGACACAGAGTGTTTACCCACATCCTGCACCCAAGGTCAGTACAATACACTGCCAACCTTGCATCCTGATCCTACTCTGTGTACCGAAATGTACCGGAAACCAGCACCTCACCAAATCTTATGCACAGAAACATACGTGCAGGCCAATATGCAGGCAAGTCACCACACTCTGGCCTGTCACACAATTCCAGTCCCATGTGTGGCAGAAACTAAGCTCATTAAGCAAGTTAATGGACTGAACACCTATGCTGCCCCTTATGTACCTGCATTCCCTGGTCAAAGCACAGACTGTATGAGCAATGCTACCAAGCCAGCATCGGTCCTTCCAAAATCGGAGAATGCTGATATGACTGACTTTGCAAGGTACATGATTCGGCGTGATCTAACTAAGACCGGTCTTACAAAGTTTGACTATAAACCTGAGAACTACAGGGGTTGGAAGTGTACCTTTAAAACCACAATCAGAGACCTCGGCATCACCGCCGCTGAAGAGCTAGACCTGCTAATCAGGTGGCTTGGGCCACAATCCACGGATCGGGTCAAGAGTCTTAAATCCGTCCACATCAGTAATCCCATCGCGGGTCTCACCGCTGCATGGAAGAGGCTAGAAAGAAGCTATAGCAGTCCTGAGACCACAGAAAAGGCCCTGTTCAAGCGACTAGAGGATTTTCCAAAGCTATCTAATAACGACAGTAAAAGGTTCCAAGAGCTCAGCGACCTCCTGCTAGAGCTTCAGTTGGCCAAAGCAGACCCGTACCTTCCTGGCCTCAGCTACCTGGACACTGCTCATGGGGTAATCCCAATAGTTTCCAAGCTGCCGTCCGATATCCAAAATAAGTGGGCTATGCTTGGATAAAAATACAAAAGGGAAAACAAAGTCTCCTTCCCTCCATTTTCCTACTTCTGTGAGTTCATCGAAAATATTGCAGAGTGTAAGACCGATCCAAGTATTTCCTATGGAGAACACAGCGACCCTGTTTCATCTCCTAAACACGACAGTCCACGTCTTAACTACAGGAACCGCCGAGCTCCAATGTCCGTCAAGAAGACCGATGTTCTTCCTACACCTTCAGTATCACAAGATAAGAGCGACAAAGGTGAGAAGGTTGAGAATCCTAATGGTATATGTCCCATTCACAAGAAACCTCAACCCTTAAAGAATTCATCGGCTTCAGAAAGAAACAACTCCAGGAACGCAAGGAGCTTCTGAAGAACTTTGGGATATGTTACAGGTGCTGCGCTTCAACTGAACACTTTGCTAAGGACTGCAAAACATCTATTAAGTGTTTGGAGCGTGACAGCGAGGAGCATGTGCAAGCGCTCCATCCATCCCAATCTAACATTCCACAGCTTACACCTTCCTCCACCACAAGGCAAGGCAGGGAGGATGCTGTTCAAACAGTGAGTTATATCTCAATATCTTCTTCATGCACAGAAGTCTGCGGAGAAGGCCTCTGGGACAAGTCGTGTGCGAAGATATGCCTGGCAAATGATTATCCCAAGGGTCGACCAGAGAAAACGCAAAGGGTGTATGTTATCCTGGACGATCAGAGCAACCGGTCACTTGCTAGGTCAGAGCCCTTTGACACGTTTGATTTAAAGGGAAACTCTCACCCCTACACCCTAGGCACATGCAGCGGTGTTACGGAGGTCTCTTGGAGAAGAGCCAATGGACTCATGCTGTCTTCTCTTGAGAACAATGTGGAGATACCCTTACCCACTCTGGTCGAATGCAACCAGATACCGTCAAACAGAGAGGAAATTCCAACTCCAGAGGCTGCAATCCATCATCCTCATCTAAGGACTTTGGCAGGCAAGATAACAGCTCTCAACAACAGCGCAAACATCTTAATCCTGCTTGGCAGAGACATTCTGTGACTACACAAGGTACGTCAGCAAATCAGCGGGCCACACGACACTCCTTTTGCTCAACGCTTAGACCTAGGCTGGGTTATCATAGGCAATGTCTGTATAGAAAAGATGAAGAGACCCACAAGGATTTCCTCATTTAAGACTCACATCCTACCAAATGGTCGCAGTACTTGCGTTCAACCATGCCCACATCATTACTGGGTGAAAGAGAAGATAAGCGACAACAAGTGGTAGAAAGAAACCTCTGATGACACAAACATATTCCTGTCCCGTAATGATGACCTCGGGTCAACATTGTTCAACTCTACAAGAGAAGACAACCAGCTAGCACCTGCAAGGGAGGGCAAAGAATTCATAAAGATTATGGAAAAGGAATTCGCCCAAGATGATTCAAATAGCTGGGTGGCACCTTTACCTATTCGTTCTCCAAGAACAAGGCTACCTGATAATCTGCGACAAGCAACGGCAAGGTTTTCTTCCCTAAAACGCACCTTAAAGAGAAGGCCAGAGATGGAGAAACATTTTCTAAACCTGCACCCCCTCTAAAAGAAGGTGAAGAATGCTGGTATCTCCCATCCTTTGGTGTCTACCATCTTCGCAAACTTGACAAAATTAGAGTGGTGTTTGACTCCAGTGCTCAGTATGAAGACATCTCTCTAAATAGCCTGCTCCTCACTGAGCCTAATCTAAACAACAGCCTTATAGGAGTACTGATTCTCTTCAGACAAGAACCCATCGCAGTAATGGCCGACATTCAACAAATGTTTCATTGTTTTATCATGAGAGAAGACAGCAGAAACTACAACAGATTCCTATGGCACAAAGACAATGACGTCCGCAACAAGGTCATAGACTACAGGATGAAGGTGCATGTCTTCAGGGACAGCCCGCGCCTGCAATGGCCATCTATGGACTAAGACGGAATGCACGGGAATGTGAGAGAGAGTATGGGTCTGATGCTCGTCTATTTGTGGAAAGAAACTTCTACGTAGATGATGGGCTTAAGAGTCTTCCCACAAGTGAAGAGACTATCGATCTGCTCTCTAAGACCCAGGAAATGCTGTCAACAGCAAACCTTAGACGCCACAAAATCATCTCCAAAAGTAAAAAGGTAATGAAAGCATTTCCATCTGAGGATCACCCTGCTGGTGTAAGGGATCTTGTTCTGGGTTCTGATGTTCCTCCCATGCAACGCAGCCTCGTTCTGCTTTGGGTAATTAAGCAGGACACATTCACTTTCCAGGTGTCAGCTTGTGATAAACCTTTCACTAAATGAGGAGTCCTATCTGTTGTGAACAGCATCTATGATCCTCTTGGGTTTATTGCACCCATCACCATTCAAGGCAAGATACTGTTGGGACAGTTGACCGCCGAGAGTACAGATTGGGACACTCTGCTACCATCCCAGAAAGGTGGGAGGAGTGGAAGAAGTCTCTGAAGGTCATAGAGCATTTCCAAGTCCCACGTTGTTATTCCCCAGGCACCATTTCAGCCACCATCAGAGAGAAGTCCACATTTTCTTCGACGCTTCTACAGAGGCTATAGCTGCCGTAGCCTACCTGAAGACTTTGGAAGAAGCTAACAAGGTGCATTGTGGATTCATCCTCGGTAAGGCAAAACTAACCCCGAAACCTGCTCACTCTGTTCCAAGACTCAAACTTTGCGCCGCCGTTCTGGCAGTGGAGTTAGCTGAAGTTATAAAGGACGAAATGGACATTGCTTTTGATTCATTTACCTTCTACACAGACAGTAAAGTGGTACTTGGTTACATCTATAACCAAACAAAACAATTTTATTTCTTTATCAGCAATAGAGTAGAGCGTATCAGAAGCTTTTCTACCCCTGACCAGTGGTACTACGTCCCTACTGACATGAATCCAGCTGACCGAGGGACGAGACTCACCGCCGCATCTAAACTCAATGACAACATATGGGTGACACCTCCAAGGCTCCTGTACTAGGATTCCAGTTCAAGGGACTTCAACAGCATTTACGAATTTGTGGAACCAGAGTTTGACAAAGAGATCAGACCAATCATTTCTACTCACTACACTTCTGTGTTGCCAAAATTGAAACTGAGATCTCTCCGCTTTGAGCGCTTCTCAAGATGGTCAGATGTCATGCGGGCCATAGCTCGTCTTATTCACATCACCCAATCCTTTGTCGGTAACAAGACATCAGAGTTTGTGGCTGGCATATATGTAGAGGACAACCTACCGCTGCTAATATCAGACATGCTGAGCAATTCATCATCCGATGTGTGCAACAAGAATATGGTCACGAGATTGACAGTATCACAAGGGGTACCAGCCTGTCTAAGAACAGTTCTCTGTTTGAATTGGACCCAGAGATCGATCATCACGGATTACTGAAGGAGGACATCACATGAAAGTCGTTGTTTATGGACACAGCTCACGGCAGGGAGCCTACCGCCACGTATTCCTCCATCTGTGCTGGAACACTCTAACATTTGAACTTTCTCCCGTGGATTATTGGGTTGGTGGAAGTGTTTGCATGTTGTGGCTTCCCCAATCTGAAGATGGGTTTACGTTTGGGCTCGGACAATTCCACTGTTGAGGACTTCATGCCTCCAACTGAAGATTGGAACATGCCAAGTGGACTACAACTGTTGTTGTTGTTATTACTTGCATGCTTGTTTTCCTCCCTTTCCATTAAGTTTGTCCCTTCTATCTCACTCTTCTGGGTGTGACGTCACTTCCTTCTTCTTCCCCCTGTGCCTCTGTCTCCATCTTGGCTTCATTAGAGGCATATGTGCTTTCTGCTTGTCTGAAAAATGTCTTTTTTACCTGCTGCTGTTTGTATGCATTCAACAAGAATTCTTAAAGAAATCAAAGTCTCTCCTGGATTCTTCATAACATGTGTGCCGGCAGCTGAGTTAAGCTATCTGTGACCATTGCTAATTGTAAGTAGGGTGAAGAGATCCAGCATATCACAGAGGCATATTTGCAGCCACAGGCCCCGAGGATATATAAATATATATATACTGTATATATATATAGTTGAAACCAGAAGTTTACGTACACTATATAAAAAGACACATATGCATGTTGTTATCAATATCTGAAATTAAATCAGAATTAACCTTTCCCGTTTTAGGTCAATTAGGATTACCATAATTTTAAGTATTTGCCAAATGTCAGAATAATGCGAGAAACTGTTTTAAGGCATAAGTCAAAAGTTTACATGCATTAAGATTACTATGCCTTTAAACAATTCTGGACTGCCTATTTGATAATGTCATGTGTTTGGCAACATCTATGTTTAGAGACACGCCTGTGGATGGATTTTAATGCACACCTGAAACGCACTGTGCTCTTCACGGATAAGAGCAGGTTCACACTGAGCACATGTGACAGACGTGACAAAGTCTGGAGATCCCGTGGTAAAAATTCTGCTCCATGGCATTGTGGCACCACTGAGGGTTCAGTCACCACAGAGGTAATGCACCTCACCCAGAGGTGTGGTATCTCACGACCAGGTAAGATGGGGACACCTGACCACACTCCACACCTGCATCCCACAAACACTTTGAAAAGCAGAACACCCTCTGTGGCCCCTGCTTGGTTCATAAAGAGTATTGGGAGGTGGCCGGAGCTTAGGAAAAGAGCAGCAGATTTGTAGTCAGTTGGCGAGTTCCCTCAGAGGGAGGGGAAATGACAAGACGTGTTTGGAGCAGCTCCTGTCAGAAGGAGCTGCTGGACGGATTGGCTTTGACGGAAAGCTCCCTGAAGGAAAGAGTGGTTCTTCTAGAGGCACGGGTGGAGAGTGCTCCCCGTGGGGCTCGTCCCATGCTGACGGCCGTCAGGTGGGGAAGGATCCAGGTCGCAGAAGGGTCTCAGCCCTTAGCCTAGTGGAGTGTGCATTGTGACTTAACTAGCAAGCTGACAGCTGTGGCTACGTTATGGGCCACAGCGAATTACCATAGTTATCTTCGCCAGAAAGGTAGCCACATAGGATCAAAGAAATGCCTGAGTCATGTTATCAGACAGGATCCGCGGCAGCTGGCCTGGGACACTGACTGTGAGGTGCTAAAAGGAAGGAAAGTAGCAGACAGCATTGTGGAGACGGCCTGGGAAGGTACATACTGAAAGGGAGTGTTTGAAGGGTGTACTCATTTGCCTGGGAGTTGACTGGACCCCTCATCTAAAGAACACAGCACTGAGGCAGGCATCTGTACTGCAGAACAGAACAGTGAGTAAAGTCTTGGAAGTACATTCAACTGCGTCATCTGTTTCCTTCCTGCATCATCAACCCGGCACTGCTTCCATTTTCACTCCACATTACATCACAGCCTCTAAAACTACTCTCAATGGCCCTGGGACTACTGCTCTACCTGTGGAGAGCCATTTTCACCTCAGCTGCGTCATACCAATGGTCGCAGGGGAACGGCATTGCAGCGCTGGTCGCCTCTGACCAGAATGCCACAGGTGGCTTCACGAATCACATATAAACTTTATTCTCATTTAATTACACACCAAATTTCATGGACAGGGTCATGCCACTGTGACAATTCCCATTGAAATTAACGGGCCCGGTACCGAGTATCTCATGGCCCCTGTGGCGCGTCAGCATATTAATTCTAATTTTCATTGATCATTTTTACGTTTTATTGTTCTCAACGCATTCCACTATGTAATGACCAAAGAGCTGCAACTGGAATATTTCATTCAGTGATATCTAGGATGTGGTCTTTAAGTGTTCCTTTTATTTTTTTGAGCAGTATATATATACACGTATACATTGAATAAAATATAGATGAGCATTACTAATTTGTTCGTTCTCCAGAGAACTATGAAGAAGCTAAGCATACTGGGCAATGCTGTCCAATGGTGATGAGTAAAGAAGTTGATTTTAGGGGTATTAAGGGTAAGTGCACACGTTGCGGATTGCTGTGCGTAATTTTCCGAGCGGAATCTGCATCTTTTGGCAGAATCCGCAGGTCAAAATCCGCGCGTTTTTTATACGGATTTCCTGCGGATTTATTGCGGATTTTGTGTGGATTTGGCATGTGTATTTACACCTGCGTATTCCTATAATGGAATGGGTGTAAAAACACTGCAGAATCCGCACAAAGAAATGTGCACAGCATTTTTTTTCCCCATTGAATAACATTTTACTGTAAAGCACTTGCGGATCTGCAGCGGATCCACAGCAAATCTGCAACCTGTGCACATACCCTTAAACTCCTTATTCAGAATTCAGTGCAGTGTATATAGCTTAAATTGCTTAGGAGCTCTAAAAGAGATTTTCATTTTTTTTCTCTAATTCTCAATAAACATGCAATGTTTTTATCCTCAGAAGCACCTTATTGTATTAAGCAGGCATTTTTTAGACACATATTGTTCCACTATCTATAGCACTTATCGTTGTGCAAATACGGGATAAAGTTTATTCTTTCACTTTGCAGTGGCGGCCAAAGAATATATTGCAACCCTCAAAGCAAAGGTCAATTGTGGGATGAAACTTTTAAAGAGGTTGTCTGGTCTAAATTGAAAAGTCTGCAGTCTCTCTGTGTGACTGCAGATTTATGAGTTTCCCCAGAGCATGCACTGCATACTGCATGGATTGGCCTATTTTTGAGCTGGAATTGGTGGGAGCCTGTATAGTGGGCGCAGCCTCGCTCCATACACTTTTATTACTTTCCATTAAAGATATACCCTATTTTTCAAACTAAAAGACACACTCTTTTCCCAAATTAGGGATGAAAATAGGGTGTGTGTTATAGAACGAATGTAACTCACAGGGGAAGAGTGATGGGCTGGGAGGAAGGGGTGTCCCAGTGGTGCAAGCCTGCGGGCCCTGGGCTTCAAAAAATGTAGGTGGTGAGGCAAGAGCGGAGTCCTCGCTCTGCCCATTGATTTCTTGGTGATTGGCTGAGGAAAATGTCTGCAGGTAAATCAGTGGGCAGAGCGACATTTTCAAGTAACCCATGGCCTACAGTCATGCACTGCCGGGACGCTTGCAGCCCTGGGCCTACAGCATTGCCCCAGTTCTGCTGCTGGCTTCCTGTACCAGTGACCGTACCTCCTGTGACCTTGCTCAATCACCATCACCCACCCTCCCCTGCTAAGCTAATTCGGACTATAAGACAAATCCCATTTTATTAAAAAAAGTTTTCCTATTTTCCTCTCAAAATTTGGGTGTGTGTGTTATGGTCTGGCAGATCTTATAGTCCACAAAATACTATATTTTGGAAAATCCACCTAATCTACATGTTGGCAGGTCAATTTCTTGCTCATAGCACTTTACCTGTTCAAGTTTGAACTAGAACAACCTTCCTTCAATTTGAGGTGACTCAGCATAGCTGTAACAGACTATCAAAAAAGACACAAGCTTGAAGGTTACACAATGATAAGTGGCACAGCAAACACTTTAATGCTTCTGCAGAAAATTATCTCTTCAGCAGAATGATCGCAATTAATCCTAATATCAAGGTTCACATTTCTCTAAGAGCACTATGCCCACCTAATAAATAGGGCATGTTTTAGAAAATCTGGGGCCTCAGGCAAATGTTTAAAGTGGGGCCCCAAAAGCTCACATATTGCACCATCACACAGAAACATTTCTGTTCTATTTCCATGCCATTAAACAAGCATGATCAACATTAATAAAGTCGTTCGACGCTTGTTACCCAGACTCTTTACTCTGGCTGAGGAAGAATGAAGGGGGGAGATAGTCCTTGATACAGTATAATGCAGGTCCCATATAGTACATGTGGTATAATCACTTTGAACATGGTTCTTAATACAGTATAATGCAGCCCCTCTCAAAGTATACTGCAGCCCTCCTCATAGAGTATAATGCAGCACCACACACAGTATAATGTAGCCCCCTCATAGAGCATTATGCTGCCTACTCAGAGTATAATGCAGCCCCTTCATATAGTTTAATGCAGCACCACACAAGGTATAATGTAGCCCCTCATAGAGCATTATGCAGGCCTATCAGAGTATAATGCAGCACCCTCATAAGGTAAAATCAAGCACCACCACACACACAGTATAATGTAGCACCCTCACAGAGCATTATGCAGCCCCCTCAGAGTTTAATGCAGCCCCCCCAGAGTATAATGCAAGCCCCCCTCATAGAGTATAATGCAGCACCCTCATACAGTATAATACAGCCCTACACACAGTGTAATGTAGCCCCCTCATAGAGTATAATGTAGTCCCCTCAGAGTATAATGCAGCCCCACATATGGTATAATTCTGCCCCCTCACAAACACATACACTATAGTGCAGCCCCCCACATACACAGTATAATGTAGCCCCTCCACATACAGTATAATTTTGCCACTGTCTCCTCCATCACTGCTTTCAAATGTATCAATACAGATAAGTTGAATGCACAATGGGGGGCAGCGCTGGGCCCCTCTTACTCATGGGCCCCATAGTGGCTGGGTTGTATGCTGTGGGCCCCTGGAGGAGCAGGGGCCCTAGGCAGCTGCCGGGTCTGCCTACCCTTAATGCCAGCCCTGCTAATAAACACAGCAGTCCAGAACAGATCTAGGGGAATATGACAAGATCTTCAACCATTGGCGACACAGAACCTCTGCTTTTTTTATAAGGTACACATTGTCACATATTTACTATCTTACTGCTCAAATTGACCTAGTGCAGTAACAATTCCTTTTATTACTTACCTCCACCTTGAAAAGAGTCTATGTGTACTCAATGAACAGATCTTTTGAAATTCGGATATGTGGGGTTCACTGGATTCTCCCCAAAAATTGATTTGTGATAAAAAATGTGTGCAAATTTCAATACAGAAAAAGGAGAAAGCTGAATATTGAGGGAAAGTGAGCGCGACCATGCAAAATGGCATTAGCCAGCTCAACGATGGTGCAGTGCAGGACAGATTGACTTCAGGTGATGTTCAACAAGATTATATATATATATATATATATATATATATATATATATATATATACGCAGCGCTGGAAAAAAATATGAGACCACTGCACAGTTTTATAAAACTCAGTTTCTCTACATGTCTGACAGCCATTCCAGTGTCAGCTGAATTCCAACCAGAGTACACCTCATTCTACTTAATGTGTTTCTGATTAGGTCATTACCTGAACCAAATCTTATTTAAGGAGGGAAAGTATAAAGATACCTGCTGTGGTTTTTGCAATCCTCTAGCAATAGGACGAGCTGGATGGTAAAATAAGTGCTAGTAATATCCCAAAAGTAATAGGAATGAAAAAACAACTTTTAACCATGCCAAAGGAGTTGAAAAGTCATGAGTGAGGAAAAGAAGGGCTCAATTCTGGCTTTACCAGCAGAAGGATACAGTGAGCATCATTTTGCCTCCATCCTTAAAATTTCTAAGACTGCAGTCTATTACAACAAGGTCAAGCAGCAGACATTGGAGACAACAAACCTACAGACCGACAGAGGGTGAAAACGACTCTCCACTGACCGGGATGACCGTCATCTTATTTGAATTTTACTCAGCAACCACAGGATGACATCAAGTGACCTACAAAAGGAATGGCAAATGGCAGCTGGGGTGAAGTGCACGGAAAGAACAGTTTTTAACAGGCTCCTAGAGGCAGGGCTCAAGTCATGTAAAGCTAGAAAAAAGCCTTTCATCAATGACAAGCAAAGGGGAGCCTGGCTGAAGTTTGCAAAGACCATAAGGAATGCTTTTCCCAACATCTGTCGTCTAATGGTTAGACGGAAACCTGGAGAGGCGTACAAGCCACAGTGTCTTGCACCCACTGTGAAATTTGGTGGAGGATCGGTGATGATCTGGGGATGCTTCAGCAAAGCTGGAATTGGGCAGGTTAATCTTTGTGAAGGACATATGAATCAAGCCTGATACAAGGTTATCCTGGAAAAAACTGTTGATTCCTTCTGCTCTGGCAATGTTCCCCAACTCTGAGGACTGTTTTTTCCAGCAAGACAATGCGCCATGCCACACAGCAAGGTCAATGTGTTGATGAAGGACCACCACATCAAATCCCTGTCATGGCCAGCCCAATCTCCAGACCTGAACACCATTGAAAACCTCTGGAATGTAATCAAGAGGAAGATGGATATTCAAAAGCCATCAAACAAAGAAGAACTGCTTAAATTTTTGTACTAGGAGTGGAATAAGGTCACCCAAAAGTAGTGTGAAAGACAGGTGGAAAGCATGCCAAGACCCATGATAGCTGTGATTAAAAATCATGGTTATTCCACAAAATATTGATTTCTGAATTCTTCCTGAGTTAAAACATTAGTGTTGTTGTTTCTAAATAATTATGAACTTGTTTTCTAAGCATTATTTGAGGTCTGCAAGCACTGCATTTTTTTTGTTATTTTGAATATTTCTCATTTTCTGAAAATAAATACAAAATTTAGTGCTTGGAAAATTCAAAGACATGTTGTCAGTAGTTTATAGAATAAAAGAGCAATTTAAATTTTACTCAAAAATATAACTATAAAGATAAAAATCAGACAAACTGGAAATTTTGCAGTGGTCTCTTAATTTTTGCCAGAGCTGTATATACATTATATATTAGTAGGTACAGAAAGTATTCAGACCACTTTAAATTTTTCACTCTTTGTTTCATTGCAGCCGTTTGGTAAATTCAAAAAAGTTCATTTTTTTCTCATTAATATACACTCTGCACCCCATCTGTTAGGCGTCGGGTTCCTGCAGCGGTTCAACAGGAATCAAGAGCCTCACATTCTGCGGTCTCCCATTATCTTTCGACAACAGAGGACATTGCTCAGCAATCCCGGCTTCCCAAATGCTCTGCTCAGACATGCTCTGTGGGGTTGGCTATTGCTGCCACCTTTGGGTCATCAATGGCAATGCAGGCTGCTCAGCAGCAAATCACTCCAGGGGCTAAGTCCCTCCATAGCTCTTCTGAGCATGCTCACGAAACTATCTCCCATTGGAGATCGGGAGCCACGTGTCCTGGTCCTTCTCCAGATCTGATTGGTCCATCCCAGGGATCTGGAAGCTTCCGGAAGGTCCTGGCTATAAAAGGTTTGCATGGCCACTTGGCCATGCGCTAGTATAGTCTCTAGTTGCTACTGTGTGAATGATGATGGATGCATGAACCTGCGAATGACTCATTAAGATCCCCTCCCTCTGATATTACGAGTGTGTATAGGGACTTAGCTTAGAATCAGCGCCAGACAGTGGCAAGCTATAGCCACAATAAGCATTTACACAGTACTAGCGTCCGACAGTACGCCCCCTCTTGGGCATTGTCGACTAGTGGCAGTGTCTGTCGCCGCTCTGCAGTCTGCAGCTCCTTTTGGCATCCGCAGTTGCGAAGCCGCACACACGGGACATCTAGACGGACGCTGACACTCTGCCTAGGGCCTAGCTCCTGTGACCATATACCGTGCGTGCACTCCTCTGAGACCCGTGATGTTAACAGGCTCAGCCCTTTCATGTTTTGCACTTAAGGCATCTCTGTGAGTAATATCAACATAAATTTATGTCCAAATTCATATAGGGCACTTCAATAATATTTACACACAAAAATTCCCATATATGCCAAATAATAAACAGGAAAAAGGAAGAGATCCTAATATAAAATCGCAATGTTTATTTAGTCAATAATATTAAAATACAAAATGTAAAAAAAGCAAAAATTCTGCCCAAGGGACACCGAGCTCATTGGAGTAACTGCAACATAGTAATACCTAATCCAAATGAGTAGAAAAAGGACTTATACAGTAAATATCTATAGGCCAGTCTCTATTGAGACATATCAAGTATACTATTGGCATAATAGTCCAAATGATTACTATTCTGAGTGAATAACCCGTGATGGAAACAAATATCAGAGATATCACCCCCTGTAACATACATAGAGGTGATGCTGCAAAGTAGCTTGAATCATATAAAATATAACTGAAAGTCCCCACCATAAGGTAAGCTGTTACAAATCCTCGTCAATACACAGCAGATAGCAATAGATGACCACAATACCATAAAAAGCGTCTCATAATGAAAAATGCATATTACCTATCAAAGATGGCGTGTTCGCTTGGCGTCCCCTCACCCCGACGCGCGTTTCACCACCTGCTTCTTCCGGGGGCATGCCAGGGTGAGGGGTATCTGAATATTTATAGGGCATGTGCCCAATCATCATGCAGGAGAGGGTGAAGGACGGCGCCGACAGATAATAGCGCATGACGCGTAAGCCCGCCTCCTACTGATGTACTTCCGCTAGGTAACACTCAATGACACGCAGACACTGACGTCTGCATGTCAGTGTGAGAGCATCCCTGGAAGTTGCCAGAGGTCAGGATATTCGCGCATGCGCTCCTGTGGCTAGGCATCCGGAGTGACAAGAAACAAGTGCTTTCTTAAAATTAAGAAAAAGTGCATATTGTGCAAAGATGATATTTTAAAATCCTTTTATTAACCCCTTCCTGACATCCGACGTACTATCCCGTCCATGGGACCCGGGCCCCTATGCCCATGGACGGGATAGTATGTCTACCACGATCAGCGGCGCCCACGTGGTGAGCGCCGCTGATCGCGGCCGGGTGTCAGCTAATTATCACAGCTGACACCCGGCACAATGTGTCAGGGGCGGACACGGACCGCCCCCGACACATTATCCCCTTGCACACCGCGATCAAACATGATCGTGGTGTACCGGGGGTTAAAGGGAAGCATCGGCAGGGAGGGGGCTCCCTCCGTGCTTCCCTGAGCCCCCCACGGCAGCGCAATGCGCAGCGCTGCTGCGGGGGGCTCCTTTCCTGCAGGCCCCCGAATCCAAGATGGCGACGGGGGCCTTCGGGGGCCTGCAGGAAGCTGGCTTCCTCAGTGCCTTCAAAGCGCAGGCTTGAGGAAGCCTTCTGCACTGCCTGTGACAGATCGCTGGTCTGTCACAGTGATCTCTGATGTGACAGATCAGCGATCTGTCACAGGACAGTGATGTCCCACCTGGGACTATTTAATAAAGTTAAAAAAAATTTAAAAAAAAGTGTTAAAATAATTTTAAAAAAAATCGCCAAATAAATTAGAAAAAAAAAAAATATTCCCCCAAATAAATCCATTTTTTTTAAATAAAAAAAACAATAAAAGTACACATATTAGGTATCGCCGCATCCGTAACGACCCGTCCTATAAAAATGTCCCATTAGTTAACCCCTTTAGCGAACCCCTTAAAAAATAAAAATAAAAAACGAAGCAAAAAATAATGATTTATTATCGTACTGCCAAACAAAAAGTGTAATAACGCGCAATCAAAAAGACGTATATAAATATCCATGGAACCGCTGAAAACGTCATCTTGTCCTGCAAAAAATTGAGCTGTGACACAGCATCATCAGCGAAAAAATAAAAAAGTTATAGCTCGCAGAATAAAGCGATGCAAAAATAATTATTTTTTATATAAAATAGTTTTCATTGCATAAAACCGACAAAACATAAAAAAACGACCTAAATGAGGTATCACTGTAACCGTACTGACCCAAAGAATAAAACTGCTTTATCAATTTTACCGCACGCAGAACGGTGTAAACACACCCCCCAAAAGAAATTCATGAAACGCTGGTTTTTGTTCATTCTGCGTCCCAAAAATCGGAATAAAAAGCGATCAAAAAATGTCACATGCCCGAAAATGGTACCAATAAAAACATCAACTCGTCCCGCAAAAAATAAGACCTCACATGACTCGGTGGGTCAAAATACGGAAAAATTATAGCTCTCAATATGTGGTGATGCAAAAACTATTTTTACAATAAAAAGTGTCTTTTAGCGTGCGACAGCTGCCAAATATAAAAACCACCATAAATAGTAAATCAAACCCCCCGTTATCACCCCCTTAGTTAGGGAAAAATAATAAAATAAAAAAAATGTATTTATTTCCATTTTTCCATTAGGGTTAGGGTTAGGGCTAGGGTTAGGGTTAGGGCTGAGATTAGGGTTAGGGGTGTGTTGGGGTTCAGGTTGGAGTTAGAATTGGGGGTTTCCACTGTTTGGGCACATCAGGGGCTCTCCAAATGCAACATGGCGTCTGATCTCAATTCCAGCCAATTCTGAGTTGAAAAAGTCAAATGGTGCTCCTTCCCTTCCAAGCTCTGCCATGCGCCCAAACAGTGTTTTACCCCCACATGTAAGGTATCAGCCTACTCAGGACAAATTGCAAAACAATTTTTGGGGTCCAATTTCTCCTGTTACCCATAGGAAAATAAAAAAATTGGGGGCAAAAATATCATTTTTGTGGAAAAAAATGATTTTTTTATTTTCACGTCCGAGCGTTATAAACTTCTGTGAAGCACTTGGGGGTTCAAAGTGCTCACCACACATCTAGATAAGTTCCGTGGGGGGTCTAGTGTCCAAAATGGTGTCACTTGTGGGGAGTTTCAATAGTTTAGGTACATCAGGGGCTCTCCAAACGCACATGACACCCGCAGACCATTCCATCAAAGTCTGCATTCCAAAACGTCACTGCTTCCCTTCCGAGCCCCGACGTGTGTCCATTCAGTAGTTTTCTCCCACATATGGGCTGTCAGCGTACTCATGACAAATTGAACAACAACTTTTGGGGTCCAATTTCTCCTGTAACCCTTGGGAAAATGAAAAAATTGGGGACTAATTGATCATGTTTGTGGAAAAAATACAATTTTTTTATTTTCATGCCCGGGCATTATAAACTTCTGTGAAGCCCTTGGGGGTTCAAAGTGCTCACCACACATCTAGATAAGTTCCTTAGGGGGTCTGGTTTCCAAAATGGGGTCATTTTTGGGGGGTTTCCACTGTTTAGGTACTTTAGGGGCTCTCCAAAGGCAACATGACATCCGCAGAACATTGCCTCAAAGTCTGCATTCCAAAACGTCACTACTTCCCTTCCGAGCCCAGACGTGTGTCCATACAGTAGTTTTCTCCCACATATGGGGTGTCAGCGTACTCAGGACAAATTGGACAACAACTTTTGGGGTTCAATTTCTCCTGTTTCCCTTGGGAAAATAAAAAAATTGGGGACTAATTGATCATGTTTGTGGAAAAAGTACGATTTTTTTATTTTCATGCCCGGGCATTATAAACTTCTGTGAAGCCCTTGGGGGTTCAAAGTGCTCACCACACATCTAGATAAGTTCCTTAGGGCGTCTTGTTTCCAAAATGGGGTCATCTGTGGGGGTTTCCACTGTTTAGGTACATTAGGGGCTCTCCAAAGGCAACATGACACCCGCAGACCATTCCATCAAAGTCTGCATTCCAAAACGTCACTACTTCCCTTCCGAGCCCCGACGTGTGCCCAAACATTAGTTTTCTCCCACATATGGGGTATCAGCATACTCAGGACAAATTGGACAACAACTTTTGGGGTCCAATTTCTCCTGGTACCCTTGGGAAAATAAAAAAAATGGTGACTAAAAGATCATGTTTGTGGAAAAAATACGAATTTTTTATTTTCACGCCCGGGCGTTATAAACTTCTGTGAAGCACTGGGGGGTTGAAAGTGCTCACTACACATCTAGATAAGTTCCTTGGGGGGTCTAGTTTACAAAATGGTATCATTTGTGGGGGGTTTCCACTGTTTAGGTATATCAGGGGTTTTCTAATCGCGACATGCTGTCCGATCTCAATTCCAGCAAAAAACGTCAAATGGCGCTGCTTCCCTTCCGAGCTCTGCCATGCGCCCAAATAGTGGTTTACCCCCACATGTGGGGTATCAGCGTACTCAGGACAAATTGCACAATAACTTTTAGGGTCCTGTTACCCTTTGAAAAATAAGAATTGAGGGTGAAAAGATCATTTTTGTGGAAAAAATATGATTTTTTAATTGTACGGCTTTATGTTATAAACTTCTGTGAAGCCCTTGGGGGTTCAAAGTTCTCACCACACATCTAGATAAGTTCCTTAGGGGGTCTAGTTTCCAAAGTGGTGTCATTTGTGGGGGGTTTCCACTGTTTTGGTACTTCAGGGGTTTTCCAATCGCGACATGATGTCCGATCTCAATTTCAGCCAAAAACGTCAAATGGCGCTGCTTCCCTTCTGAGCTCTGTCATGCGCCCAAATAGTGGTTTACCCCCACATGTGGGGTATCAGTGTACTCAGGACAAATTGCACAATAACTTTTAGGGTCCTGTTACCCTTGGGAAAATAAAAATTGGGGTGAAAAGATCATTTTTGTGGAAAAAATATGATTTTTTAATTGTACCGCTGTACGTTATAAACTTCTGTAAAGCCCTTGTGGGTTCAAAGTTCTCACCACATATCTAGATAAGTTCCTTGGGGGGTCTAGATTCCAAAATGGGGTCACTTGTAAGGGGTTTCCACTGTTTAGGTACATCAGGGACTCTCCAAACGTGACATGGCGTCCGATCTGAATTCCAGCCAATTTTGCATTGAAAAAGTCAAACGGCGCTCCTTCCATTCTGAGCTCTGCCATGCGCCGAAACAGTCGTTCCCCCCCCACATATCAGGTATCAGCGTACGCAGGACAAATTGCACAATAACTTTTGAAGTCCAATTTCTCCTGTTACCCTTGGTAAAATAAAAAAAATTGAACCTGAAGTATTTTTTTTGTGAAAAAAGTTAGATGTTCATTTTTTTTTTAAATATTCAAAAAAATTCCTGTGACGCACCTAAAGGGTTAATAAACTTCTTGAATGTGGTTTTGAGCACCTTAAGGGGTGCAGTTTTTAGAATGGTGTCACTTTTGGGTATTTTCTATCATATAGACCCCTCAAAGTGGCTTCAAATGTGATGTGGTCCTAAAAATAAAATGGTGCTGTAAAAATGAGAAATCGCTGGTCAACTTTTAACCCTTATAACTTCCTAACAAAAAAAAATTTTGGTTCCAAAATTGTGGTGATGTAAAGTAAACATGTAGGAAATGTTAGTTATCAAGTTTTTTGTGTGCCGTATCTCTGTGATTTAAGGGCATAAAAATTCAAAGTTGGAAAATTGCAAAATTTTCAAAATTTTAGCCAAATTTCCGTTTTTCTCACAAATAAACGCAAGTTATTTGAATGAAATTTTACCACTAACATGAAGTACAATATGTCACGAGAAAACAATGTCAGAATCACCGGGATCCATGGAAGCGTTCCAGAGTTATGACCTCATAAAGGTACAGTGGTCAGAATTGTAAAAATTGGCCCGGTCATGAATGTGCAAACCACCCTTGGGGGTGAAGGGGTTAAGGTGATGTGAGACAGCAATAATTAATATTATTATAATAAATAAAATATTGCAATATTTGGTGACAATATCACTCTTTGTTTATTGCACTATAGATTAATATACACTTTAAGATTCAGCGATATAAATAGTATGCTCACTTTATTTAATATTAATTATTGCTGTCTCACGTCATCTTAACAAAAGGATTTTAAATTATCATCTTTGCACAATATGCACTTTTTCTTAATATAAAGAAAGAACTTGTTTCTTGTAACTCAGGATGCCTAGCCACAGGAGCGCATGTGCGAATATCCTGACCTCCAGCAACTTCCGGGGATGCTCACACACTGACATGCAGACGTCAGTGTCTGCGTGTCATTGAGTGTTACCTAGCGGAAGTACGTCAGTAGGAGGCGGGCTTACGCATCATGCGCTATTATCTGTCGGCGTGGTCCTTCACCCTCTCCTGCATGATGATTTGACACATGCCCTACAAATATTCAGATACCCCTCACCCTGGCACGCCCCCGGAAGAAGCAGGTGGTGAAACACGCGTCGGGGTGAGGGGACGCCGAGCGAACACACCATCTTTGATAGGTAATATACATTTTTCATTATGAGACGCTTTTTATGGTATTGCGGTCATCTATTGCTATCTGGTGTGTACTGAAGAGGATTTGTCACGGCTTACCTTATGGTGGGGACTTTCAGTTATATTTTATATGATTCAAGCTACTTTGCAGCATCACCTCTATGTATGTTACAGGGGGTGATATCTCTGATATTTGTTTCCATCACAGGTTATTCACTCAGAATAGTAATCATTTGGACTATTATGCCCATAGTATACTTGATATGTCTCAATAGAGCCTGACCTATAGATATTTATTGTATAAGTCCTTTTTCTACTTATTTGGATTAGGTATTAATATGTTGCAGTTACTCCAATGAGCTCGGTGTCCCTTGGGCAGAATTTTTGCTTTTTTTACATTTTGCATTTTAATATTATTGACTAAATAAACATTGTGATTTTATATTGGGATCTCTTCCTTTTTCCTGTTTATTATTTGGCATATAAGGGAATTTTTGTGTGTAAATCTCTGTGAGTAAAACAGAGATCGCTCAGCGCACCTGGGTGACGTTCAACCCGCGTGCGTTATACCGCCATATTGTACATCCGCCATCAGCTAGCAGCAGTGTTTACACCTTCTGCACGGTGGACCCTGGGCGGCGAACACACTTTACGTTATTTTATATTTAGTGCGTTCCGCCATCCTTAACACCATCTTGCTGGAAAAAAACAGAAATATAGAAATTTTTGTAAATGTGTTAAAAAAGAAAAACTGAAATATCACATGGTCATAAGTATTCAGAGACCCTTTGCTCAGACACTCATATTTAAGTCACATGCTGTCCATTTCCTTGCGATCCTCCTTGAGATGGTTCTACTCATTCATTTGAGTCCAGCTGTGTTTAATTAATCTGATAGGACTTGATTTGTAAAGGCACCCACCTGTCTATATAAGAGCTCACAGTGCATGTCAGACCAAATAAGAGTCATAAGGCCAAAGTAATTGGCCAAGGAGCTCATAGACAGAATTGTGACAAAGCAGAGATCTGACCAAGGTTACAAAAGAATTTCTGCACTACTCAATGTTCCTAAGAGCACATTGGCCTCCATAATCCTTAAATCGAAGAAGTTTGGGACCACCAAAAGTCTTCCTAGACCTGGTCATCCAGCCAAATTGAGCAATATGGGAGAAGAGCCTTGATGAGAGAGGTAAAGAAGAACCCCAAGATCACTGTTGCTGAGCTCCACAGATGCAGTTGGATATATGGGAGAAAGTTCCACAAATTCAACTATCACTGCAGCCTTTCACCAGTCAGGCCTTTATGGCAGAGTGGCATGACGGAAGCCTCTCCTCAGTGCAAGACATATGAAAGACAGGATAGAGTTTGCTAAAAAACACATGAAGGACTCCCAGACTATGAGAAATAAGATTTTCTGGTCTGATGAGACCAAGATGCAACTTTTCTAAGCGGTATGTGTGAAGAAAGCCAGGCACTGCTCATGTCCTGCCCAATAAAATCCCAGCAATGAAACATGGTGGTGGCAGCATCATGCTATGGGTGTGTTTTTCAGCTGCAGGGACAGTACAACTGGTTGCAATTGAAGGAAACATGAATGCGGCCAAATACAGAGATATCCTGGATGAAAATCTCTTCCAGAGTTCTTTGGACCTCAGACTTGGCCAAAGGTTCACCTTCCAACAAGATGATGACCCTAAGCACACAGCTAAAATAACAAAGGAGTGGCTTCAGAAAAACTCTGTGACCATTCCTGACCATTTTTGGCTGGCCCAGCTAGAGCCATGACCTAAACCAAATTAGGCATCTCTGGAGAGACACCTGAAAATGGCTTTCCACCAAAGTTCACCATACAACCTCACGGAACTGGAAAGGATCTGCAAGGAAGAATGGCAGAGGATCCCCAAATCAAGGTGTGAAAAACTTGTTGCATCATTCCCAAGAAGAATCATGGCTGTACTAGCTCAAAAAGGTGCTTCTACTCAATACTGAGCAAAGGGTCTGAATACTCATGACCATGTGATATTTCAGTTTTTCTTCTTTAATAAATTTGCAAAAATGTTTACATTTCTGCTCTTTTCAGTCAAGATGGTGTGCAGAGCGTACATTAATGAGAATAAAATCAACTTTTTTTAATTTACCAAATGGCTTCAATGAACTAAAGCATGAAAAAATTAAAGGGATCAGAATACTTTCTGTACCCACTGTGTATACAGTATATATATATATATATATATATATACTGTATATATATATATATATAATATTAGCAAATACCTCTAATTTGTAATGTAGTATAGTTTTTTTATTCACTTTGCCTCTTTTCTCATGTGCAGGCATTGTAGGACCTTGGGTATCCATGGTTACTATCATTGATATAGTGACAGCTAGTTGCTAGTGGTCATAACCATGGTCACCTAAGGTCTTGCAATGCCTGCACATGATGAAAGAGACAAAGTGAATCAGAAAAACTATACTACATTTCTAATTTGAGGGATTTGCTAATAATATTATTGCTCCTCATATATACTGGGATAGGATCTTGGAGATGGGAGTACCCCTTTAACAAGCATCGGCACGGAGCAGTGGGGAGATAGCACTGAAATGACAAAGCCAACATTAGGTAAATGCTACTTGATTTATTTTACAGCATAAGCAAGCTTAGCCCCAGACATTAATGAAACTGGTCAACTCCTTTGTGGCACCAGTTTGGGGAAGATAGTGCATAAAGGTAGGTATAGACACCAAAAGTGTTTAATTCCATATAAGAAGCCATATAAGGTTTTAAATGGCATGACCAAATGCATATAGGTGTGATGATCAGGTGTCCACTTACTTTTGGCCATAAAGTATAAATATCAGCAAACAGCCATGATATGCTAATATCTAATTTGTTTAATGCTAAAGACAATATGGAAGAAAGTCATATTATAAAATGGAAACATTGTCAAGAGTGCTGAGGTCTCTGTCTGCATAACTTTTATATTTAAAGGCATTGGATCTGTGTGTTGTGTGCTTAGAACTATTTCCTGGAACAATGTTTTACTGAAAAATCTATGCCTTCAGCTCAGCAATAAAAGTTGGTTAGCATTCAATAGCACTTATCTAATGCTTTAGTTAAAGGATCTGTTGCCCAAAAAGATTATTATTAAAATGTGTTTTATATTTCCTCAAATTTACAAGGTGTGATGTATTAATGCCTTAATTTTAGAATTAATAGGAAAATATTAATATAAAATGGGCTAGTGTTTTAAGCAAGTTTTTATGACACATTTTTTAAAACCTTTGGTGATCATACTCTTTGTGTACTTTTTAATAATTATTTTTTAAACAAGAGTAAAAATTTGCCGTTGTCATACTAACTTTTGACGCGCATAATAGAATAACATGTCCTGTCTCCTCATTTCCATCACAGGCAGAATTACAATGAAAATTAACACCCGTAAATAAATAAGCTTTAAACCATTCACCCCAACTAATGGTCATAGCTCACCCCTTCCATTCCCTGAACAATGTCCTCTACATAGTTCACAGACCATGGAAGTCCAGTTATCATTTTTTATTTAGAGCGCTTGAGTTCTGGTTACAAATATGTAGAAGAACAAAATCTGCATCTTGCAGGGCTTGTGTGCTCTTCCTATGGATTGTCTGTCGGTACTCTAGATCCCAACAATTAAATTTGCTTTTTATCTGTTTAGTAGGAAAAGTAAATTGTGAGCCATATTAGACATTGGGCTGATATGAATGGCTATTACTTCCATACATATAGTGCTATATATATATATATATATATATATATATATATACAGTACAGTTGGTACTGGTACGGAAAGTATTAGGACTTGATTTGTAAAGGTACACACCTGTTTATATAAGACCTCACAGTGCATGTCAGACCAAATGAGAATCATGAGGTCAAAGGAACTGGCCAATGAGCACAGAGACAGAATTGTGACAAAGCACAGATCTGGCCAAGGTTACAAATTAATTTCTGCAGTACTCAACATTCCTAAGAGTACAATGGCTTTCATAATCCTTAAATAGAAGAAGTTTGGGACCACCAGAAGTGCTGCTGTTTTTGGCCGATCTCAGAGAACAAACACACCACAACTTTCGCAATCCACTGTAACTTCTCCACCTGCACCTCTCTCATAGTCTAGCAGTTTGTTTGGTTCATCACACTCCACCCTCTCTCAGCACTGCAGCCAGCCCATGGTCCCACAGTTGTGGTCAGGTAAAAGATTATTTGCTCCTACGCATGGCAAAACTAAGAGGTTGAACTCCACCATCTCCAATCTGTTGGCCACCAAAATGCTGCTTTCCCTACTGGTAAATACAGACTGTTTCTGAAACCTGATGGCCGTTGCAGTCCCCCAGTATCAGTTGTCCAATTGCCATTACTTTTCTAAGAAAGCTGTGCCTGCACTACACCAGCATGTTGCAGACAACATCAGCCCTTCCTTGTCATTCTTTCATGTTTACAGAGTGGGCAGAGATTAAGGACCTCTGTACGCTTCTGCACAGTTTCAAAATGGCTATTAAGATGGTTAGTGCTGACGATGCCCTCATCAGCATCAATATTCCGGTCATCTATATGCTGGAGCAGACTTTGAATGGCCTATGGGAGGAGGTGGTGGTCCCAGAGTAAGAGGAGGAAGCAAAGGAGGATGCAGAAGGGATAACATTGTGTCAAAGTCTCAGACTGTTTTCACACAGGCAGGTGCCAAGGGAGGGTGGATTACTGAAATCGAGGGGGGCTGGTGATAACAGACAAACTATTAGTGAAGGTGCAAGATCTGAGGAATAAATGAAGGAGAAAGAGGTAATGGGCGAGAAACTGTCAGGAGATGAAGATGATAATTCTTCCCTCTCTGTTGTTCGTGGTTGGCAGAAGGGGATGGAGGAAACAAGCATCAGTGTTACCCAGCCACCCACACAGCATGGGCTTGGAGTTCATTGGAGCTGCACAGTATCATTTCTCCTGTCCTGTAATGTAATTCTAAGTATCACCTTTGGTTCCTATTCTGGCCAATTTAGGGCATGTGGTCCTTAGTGGTGAGTGGTCTTAGGCGTGTGGTCTTTAGGAGATGCAGCCTTTATAGGGCATCTCAAATGTCCATCAAAACTTTAGGCCTTACATGACTTTGAGACCAGTTGTCCAGAATTTTCTTTTTTTAAGGAGGTTGTCAACGCTGGACAGAGCACTTAATAAACCTCTGCATTCCCAGGTTACTTTCCCATAGATTGATGTTTCACTGACTGATATTGGCACATAGAGCACTTTGCTCTACATGTAAAAATAGGGTGCATGGATAATAATAATCTTTATTTTTATATAGCGCTAACATATTCCATAGCGCTTTACAGTTTGCACACATTATCACCTCTGTCCCCGATGGGGCTCACAATCTAAATTCCCTATCAGTATGTCTCTTTTGAATGTGGGAGGAAACCGGAGTACCCGGAGGAAACCCACGCAAACACGGGGGGGAAAATACAAACTCCTTGCAGATGTTGCCACTGTGCTGCCCATGGATAGCAGCCATTCCACAGTAAAAAATTCAGAATCTCAGCACTCCTGCCAAGATGCTGAATTTTTCACTGTCTGATATCCTCCTGACATCACATAACAACCTATCAATTAAGCTAAAGAGGCTGGTGCTGGGCAGAGTAACAACCTGGGGAGGCAGAGGCTGGTCTCTATTACACCAAGAGCACTTAATACATCATTTGCATATTATTTAAAATGCTTATTGCTCAGGAATGCAACACTACTGGAATATCTATATATAATTGTCTTATCATGTCTGTCTGTAACCAAAATCGTCGCGGCAACACAGCCGCATCGCTTATTGTACAGGCACATTACAGCCGTTAAAGGCATCACTGCTGTATCGCTCTTTACACAGGCACAGTCCTGTACATATACAATACATTAGGTATCAGCAGAACAGTGACTGCAGTTCTGGGTGTAACTGGAGTACAATACATTAGGTAACAGCAGAAAAGTGACTGCAGCTCTGGATGTAACTGGAGTACAATACATTAGGTAAGATCTGAACAGTGACTGCAGCTCTGGCTGTAACAGGAGTATACTACATTAGGTAAGAGCAGAACAGTGACTGCAGCTCTGGATGTAACAGGAGTATACTACATTAGGTAAGAGCAGAACAGTGACTGCAGCTCTGGATGTAACTGGACTACAATACATTAGGTAAAAGCAGAACAGTGACTGCAGCTCTGGGAGTAGCTGAAGTACAATACATTAGGTAACAGCAGAACAGTGACTGCAGCTCTGGGTGTAACTGGAGTACACTACATTAGGTAAGAGCAGAACAGAGACTGCAGCTCTGGGTGTAAAAGGAGTACATTAGGTAACAGTAGAATAGTGACTGCAGCTCTGGGTGTAACAGGAGTACATTAGGTAACAGGAGAACAGTGACTGCAGCTCTGGGTGTAACTTGAGTACAATACATTTGGTAAGATCTGAACAGTGACTACAGCTCTGGCTGTAACAGGAGTATAATACATTAGGTAAAAGCAGAACAGTGACTGCAGCTCTGGGAGTAACTGGAGTACAATACATTAGATAACAGTAGAACAGTGACAGCAGCTCCAGGTGTAACAGGAGTATAATACACTAGATGGTGGCCCGATTCTATCGCATCGAGTATTTTAGAGTCTCTGTTAAAATAAAAAATAGTTATATACTCACCTTCCGACAGGCCCCGGACTCTTTCTCTCCTCACGACGCGCCCGGCATCTTCCAGTTCTAGTAATGCTTAGCAAGAAGGGCTGAAGATGACGTCATTCTCACGAGAGCGCGACGTCATCAGTAGTGTTGAGCATTCCGATACTGCAAATATCGGGTATCGGCCGATATTTGCGGTATCGGAATTCCGATACTTAGTTCCGATACTTTTTGCATATCGAATACCGAAATCGGAAGTTCCCATAATGCTATGAGCCAGTTTAATTTGATTCAGCCAATGAGGAATCCTCAGAAGTGTGGGCACATCCTGTTAGGCATGTAGGCATGTTAACTAATGGCATGACTGTGATTGGCCGCTGAAATGATGTCATGATGCACTATAAAAGCCGCCGCCATTTTGGGTTCACTCTGCTGTGAATTCAGTTAGGGACAGGACGCTGCTGTTAAGAATCTGAGGGACAGTTAGAGATAGCGATTTTCTCTATAGTGCTTTACCCAGGCTACTTTATCAACCACTGTAGCTTTCTTTTGCCTTGCAGCGCTGTTCACAGCTTTCTGCAAGGACTGTGTGTGTGAGTGCAGCTCACGCTGTAGTGTTCTGCAGCCAGATCTGGTTGTAGTCCGCTCAGCGTGCATCACTGCCTCATACATAGTCCTTTTTTTGTTTTATTGCTGCTCATTTTTCCTGATTTCTCCTATTAGTGTGCTTCCATCCGTATCCATCTACATTGGTTGCAAACACTATATAGGAGTAGATAGCGGAGCCTTTCTGCAGCCTTTTAGTGCTAGTGCACAGTTCTCTGCACTGTTCACGGCTGCCTGTGATGTCTCTGTGTGTGAGTGCAGCTCACGCTGTACTGTGTTCTGCAGCCACCTCTGGTTGTAGTCCGCTCAGCTTGCGTCACTGCCTCATACATTGTCCATTTTTGCTGCAGTGCTGCTTATTTTTCCTGAAATTCTCCTATTAGTGTCCTTCCATCCGTATCCAGCTAGATTGGTTGCAAACACTATATAGGAGTAGATAGAGGAGCCTTTCTGCTGGCTTGTGCCCAGCAGCCCCAGTCAGAATAGTATTAGCCTACTTTTTGTAGCCTCATCTATTGCATTGTAGGTTACCTTCCTACATTGTAATGCCTTCAAAACATTTGTGATACTATCGCTTTTGCATCTTTGGTCATATCCTTTTTTGTGTGAAAAAAAACACGCAAAAAAAGTTCACCAAACACTCCACTTTACAGTTGTGTAGGCCACATTAGCTCATATTAAAGTGTACTCCACACTTTACAAAATTAGTGTTTCTTATACCTGTTAGCAGCTGTTCAGGAATAAGCACACTAAGCCCATAGTACTTTTCTGTCTATCTTTATCAGTCTACCAAGAAGAAGAAGGCAGGGAGTAAGGCACGTGGTCGTGGGCGTGGAGTTTCAGCAGGGAGGGGACGTGGGGATTCTGTGCCTGCTGCGGGCACCAGTGACTCAGCATCCCCCAGTTTTATCAGGGAACAGTCCTTTATACGCAGCTTTGTAGGAGCTCACCATACCCCACTGCTGCGGGAGGAACAATTTGAAGCCGTTGTCGGATGGATGGCAGCTAACACATTGACTTCAATTAGTTCCACATCCTCTCAGGTCCAGAGGACTGAAGGGCAACCATCTGTCTCTTCACCACCTGCCAAAATGCCCAGGCAGTCAGAGAGCCCTGGACAGGAGCATTCTCTACTTCTGTTCTCTGAATCTCTTGGCTTGGAAATAGGGGGCCAGCCAAGCAGCATTCTAGAATGTGAAGAAAAGGTAGTATACAGTTATGTGCAACAGCTTTGTCTCTCTGAATCTGAAGAGGCGGGTGGGCCAGTGCCTATGGTCAGCACACCTCAGTACGCATCTGATGATGAGACTCAGGTGCCACTTTCTGGTGCGTACTGTGCTGGCGAGACTACCCAGGAGAAGCAGGTGTATGAAGAGGGTAGTGTAGATGATGAGGTCCTTGACCCACATGGCGTGAGGAACAGGAAGGTGGTGGGAGCAGCTCTGAGGAAGAGATTCCCTGAACGGCCAAAACAGGAGGGAGTGGGAGGATGCAGACTCGGTTGCCTGTAGCCTCCACTTCGGCACCCATTAGGAGCATTCCTCTTCCAAAACCCAAAGCGGGTGCTCCCAGGACTTGCAGTGCGTGGTCCTTTTTTGACACAGTTGCAGATGACATTTGCTTTGTCAAAGCAAGCTGTGTAATCAGAAAGTCAAAAGAGGGAAAAGTGTCAGCAACCTCAATACCACAAATATGTGGAAACATGTGCGGACCAAGCACGTGGTGTAGTTACAAAGACACACTGAAGACGTAGGCCAACCTACAGCACCACCTACCACCTTTTCAGCTCGTGTTGTAGCCTCTTCCTCCAGCTCACACACAGCTGGTTCGGCTTCCTCACAGGATCGCCATGGAAGAACCTCTGGCACTGTTGTACAGAGACACAGTGTAATTCCACCCACAGCATCACGTTCCCTGTCATCCTCTCACTCCCAGGCCACTCTACAGCCATCGGTAGCTCAGGCCTGGGAGAAAAGGCGGCCATACTCGGCAAACCATCCCCGAGCACAGGCTCTGAATGCTGGCATTGCAAAACTACTGTCCCTTGAAATGCTCTCATTCAGGCTGGTGGAGACTGACACCTTCCGTAACTTCATGGCATTGGCAGTCCCACAATACAACGTGCCCAGACGCTTTTATTTCAGCAGGCAAGCCGTCCCTGCCCTGCAAAAGCATGTGGAGGGAAAAATTAAACATGCGCTACTAAATGCCGTCAGTAGCAAGGTCCACCTGACCACCGATGCATGGACCAGTAACCATGGACAGGGACGATACCTTTCTCTCACTGCCCATTGGGTAAATGTTGTGGAGCCGGGTACAGATTTTGAGAGTGGCGCTGTGCGTGTTCTCGCAACACCAAGGATTGCAGGAATCCAGTCTGTACACATTGACTCCTCCTCATACTCCAGTTCCTCTGAATCAGCGCTGCAGGAACCGTCACGGTCTACCTTCACATGGACCCATGAACGCTTACCTGTTACGACCGATATGAGCACAGCCGTGGCCAAACGTCAACAGGCCGTACTGAAATAAATTTCTTTGGGAAATCAAAGCCACACAGCGCAGGAGCTCTGGAATGCCATCAAGCAGGAGAGCGACGTGTGGTTTGTGCAAGCGAATCTCCAGCCAGGCTTGGTAGTGTGTGACAATGGCCGAAATCTGGTGGCAGCTCTGGGCCTAGGCAACCTCACTCACACATCCCATGTCTGGCACATGTGCTCAACTTGGTCGTGCAGAGTTTTTTGAGGAACTATCCGGATCTTGATGTACTGCTGCACAAGGTCCGCATAGAGTGTGCTCACTTGCGGCGTTCCAGCATGGCAAGATCGCACATTGCAGCGCCGATTCCGCCTTCCGGAACATCCCATCATATGTGACCTACCCACCAGGTGGAATTTAACGTTACATATGTTGGAGCGGTTGTGTGAGCAGCAGGCATCAGTAATGGAGTACCAGCTGCATCAGGCACAAACAAGTCACACTGCGCGCCTTTCACACTTCACCACCACTGAGTGGGCCTCTATGAAGCACATCTGCCACGTTTTGCGTGCCTTCGATGATTCCACGTGGATGGCGAGTGCAGATGATGCACTAGTCAGCATGACTGTCCCCCTTAAATGCCTGCTTGAAAAAACACTGCAAGCACTAAGGGAGGAGGTTGTGGAAGAGGTGGAGGATCAGGAGTCTCAAATGCCATCTGCTTTTGGACAGTCTGCGCAGCGTGGTTCCTCACAAAGGTCTAGGCAGGAGACACTTTGTGAGGAGGATGAGGAGGAGTCAATGGAGGAGGAAGACATCTCTCCAGAGGAGGGAGGTACACAATGCTCTAGTAGTCAGTATGTAGAGCGAGGTTGGGGTGATGTAGAGCAGGCAGAGATGAAGCCTCAAGCAGGGGACAGCGTTTCTTGGTCAGTTGGGAGTCTGCAGCACATGGTTGATTTCATGCTGCAGTGCCTGAGAAACGACCGCCGCATCGCCCACATTCTCAACACGGCTGATTATTGGGTGTACACCCTCCTAGATCCTCGCTATCGGGACAACTTACAAAGCCTCATAACACTGTTGAACCGGGAGCGTAAAATGCGGGAGTACCAAGACACACTGGTACATTCCATCATGTTCTCCATTCCACCCGAGAGCAGTGCTGCTAGTGCTTTACAAAGCAGCTCTGTGCGTCGAGGCAGTGGCGGAAGCTCTGCACAAAGAGGGAGCAGAAGCAGCGCCTCAGCACAAGGCAAGACCAGTATGGCCCAAATGTGACAAAGTTTTGTGTCCCCTCCACAAATGTCTACACCATCACAGACGGCTCCAGTCAGCAGGAGGCAACGTTTCCGTCAAATGGTGACAGACTACATGTCTTGCCCTGTCAGTGTACTCCCAGACGGCTCTTCCCCCTTCAAGTTTTGGGTCTCTAAGCTGGATACATGACCAGAGCTTAGCCAGTATGTATTGGAGATGCTGGCTTGCCCTGCTGCTATTGTATTATCGGAACGCGTCTTTAGTGCCGCAGGTGGTGTACTAACAGACCGTCGCATGTGACTATCCTCCGATAACGTTGACCGGCTTGCTTTTCTGAAAAGGAACAAGGCCTGGATCTCGCCGGAATTTGCCAGTCCTCTTCCAGATTAAATAATTGGTTGGCAACAGTATCCTGGTCTCCTGTTGTGTTCATGTTTCTACCACCTGAGCTGTAATCCCTGGGCTCCAACACCGCCAGTTGCTGCTCAGAAGTGCTGTCTGCACAGAGAAAAACACTAGCTCCTGTGTTAGTGGGGTTCAGTAACGCCAACTACTCCCCTGCTGTGTGTCCGGCAATATCTCCTGCTCCGTCCACATTCACACAACATCAGATATTAAACATGCTCCAATTAGGCCTCAGCCTACACCATGATTGACCCTGGGCTCCAACACTGCCAGTTGCTGCTCAGAAGTGCCGTCTGCACAGAGAAAAACACTAGCTCCTGTGTTAGTGGGGTTCAGTAATGTCAGCTGCCACCTGCTGTGTGTCCGGCAATATCTCCTGCTCCGTCCACATTCACACAACATCAGAAATTAAACTTGCTTCAATTAGGCCTCAGCCAACACCCTGATTAACCCTGGGCTCCAACACTGCCAGTTGCTGCTCAGAAGTGCCATCTGCACAGAGAAAAACACTAGCTCCTGTGTTAGTGGGGTTCAGTAACGCCAGCTGCTCCCCTGCTGTGTGTCCAGCAATGTCTCCTGCTCCCTCCACATTTACACAACATCAGATATTAAACTTGCTACAATTAAGCCTCAGCCTACACCCTGATTGATCCTGGGCTCCAACACTGCCAGTTGCTGCTCAGAAGTGCGGTCTGCACAGAAGAAAACACTAGCTCCTGTGTTAGTGGGGTTCAGTAACGCCAGCTGCTCCCCTGCTGTGGGTCCGGCAAAGTCTCCTCCTCCCTCCACATTTACACAACATCAGATATTAAACTTGCTCCAATTAGGCCTCAAGCTACACCCTCATTGACCCTGGGATCCAACACCGCCAGTTGCTGCTCAGAAATGCCGTCTGCACAGAGAAAAACACTAGCTCCTGTGTTAGTGGGGTTCAGTAAAGTCAGCTGCTCCCCTGCTGTGTGTCTGGCAATATCTCCTGCTCCGTCCACATTCACACAACATCTGATATTAAACTTGCTCCAATTAGGCCTCAGCCTACACCTTGATTGACCCTGGGCTCCAACACTACCAGTTGCTGCTCAAAAGTGCCGTCTGCACAGAGAAAAACACTAGCTCCTGTGTTAGTGGGGTTCAGTAACGCCAGCTGCTCCCCTGTTGTGTGTCTGGCAATATCTCCTGCTCCGTCCACATTCACGCAACATCAGATATTAACCCCTTAGCGACAGAGCCAGTATGCAGCTTAATAACCAGGCCAATTTTTACAATTCTGACCACTGTCCCTTTATGAGGTTATAACTCTGGAATGCTTTAATGGATCCCGCTGATTCTGCGATTTTTTTTTCGTGACATATTGTACTTCATGTTAGTGGTAAAATTTCTTCGATAAGTCTTGTGTTTATTTATGAAAAAAATGGAAATATGGCAAAAATTTTAAAAATTTTGCAATTTTAAAACTTTAAATTTTTATGCCATTAAATCAGAGAGATGTGTCACAAAAATTTCTTAATAAATAACATTTCCCACATGTCTACTTTACATCACCACAATTTTGGAAGCAAATTTTTTTTTTTGTTAGGAAGTTATAAGGGTTAAAAGTTGACCAGCGATTTCTCATTTTTACAACAAAATTTACACAACCATTTTTTTAGGGACCACATCATATTTAAAGTCATTTTGAGGGATGTACATGACAGAAAATACCCAAAAGTGGCACCATTCTAAAAACTATACTCCTCAAGGTGCTCAAAACCACATTCAAGAAGTTTATTAACCCTTTAAGTGCTTCACAGGAACTAAAGCAATGTGGAAGGAAAAAATTAACATTTAACTTTTTTTGGTAAAAAATTTACTTTAGAACCAATTTTTTTTATTTTCACAAGTGGTAAAAGAGAAAATCAACCAAAAATTTTGTTGTACAATTTCTCCTGAATACGCTGATACCCCATATGTGGGGGTAAACCACTTTTTCAGCACACGGCAGAGCACGCAAGGGATGGAGCGCCATTTGACTTTTTCAACGCAGAATTGGCTGGAATTGAGATCGGATGCCATGTTGCGTTCGGAGAGCCCTTAATGTGCCTAAACAGTGGAAACCTCCAACAAGTGACCCAATTTTGGAAACTAGACCCCCCCAAGGAACTGATCTAGATGTGTGGTGAGCACTTTGAACCTTCAAGTGCTTCACAGAAGTTTATAACGTAGAGCCGTGAAAATAAGAAATCCATTTTTTTCCACAAAAATGATATTTTCGCCCCCAAATTTTTATTTTTACAAGGGTAACAGGAGAAATCATACCCCCACAGTTGTTGTGCGATTTGTCCTGAGTATGCCGATACCCCATATGTGGGGGGAACCACTGTTTGGGCGCATGGGAGAGTTCGGAAGGGAAGGAGTGCCATTTTGGAATGCAGACTTTGATGGAATGGTCTGCGGGCGTCATGTTGTGTTTGCAGAGCCCCTGATGGGCCTAGACAGTGGAAACCCCCCACAAGTGACCCCATTTTGTTAATTAGACCCCCTAAGGAACTTATCTAGATGTGTGGTGAGAACTTTGAACCCCCAAGCGCTTCACAGAAGTTTATAAACGCAGAGCCGTGAAAATAAAAAGTCTTTTTTATTTCCACAAAAGTGATTTTTTAGACCCAATTTTTAGACCCCTAAAGTTGATAAATAGTGGAAACCCCTCAATTCTTTCTCCAACCCTAACCCCAACACACCCTTAACCCTAATCCCAACCCTAACCTTAATCCCAACCCTTATCCCTAATCCTAATTCTAACCCTAATCCTACTTCGCCCTAACCCTAATTCTAACCCTAACCCTTACCCAAGCCCTAACCCTAGCCCTAACCCAACCCTAACCCTAGCCCAACCCTAACCCTAACCCTAGCCCAACCCTAACCCTAGCCTAACCCTAACCCTAGCCCCAGCCCTAACCCTAACCCTAGCCCCAGCCCTAACCCTAGCCCAACCCTATCCCTACCCTAACCCTAGCCCTAACCCTAATGGAAAACTGAAAAAAAAATAGTTTCTTTATTTTGTTATGTTGGCCTAACTAAGGGGGTGATAAACGGGGGGATTATGTACTATCCTGTTTATTTTGATCACGATGATAGTTTATCATCGTGATCAAAATGAATGAATGGAATCTGCCAGCTGGAGCCGGCAGATTCCCGGCGGGCGCACTGCGCATGTGCCCGCCATTTTTCCAGGATCCAAGATGGTGGCGCCCACCGGAGGTCGTCGGCAGGATGCAGGACCACCGGGAGGGGACAGAGGACCACGGAGAGGTATCGGGAGATCGGGGACCCTCTTTCTCTCTCCACTGATGTGAGATCACATCAGAGGAAAGAGAAATTAAATGTAAAATCGCAGCTTTTTTTTGCGGTCGCCGTTATAGGGTTAATAACGGCGATCGCAAAAGCAGGGTCGGTAAAAATGACCGATTCATGTTTTCTGGGGTCTTGGCTACCCCCAGCAGTTGAGACCCCGGAGAAAATCTGACACTGGGGGGCGCTATTCACTTTCTCCACAGCGCCGTGAATTAGCGGCGCTGTGGTTTTAGTACAGTTAAATACCGCCGTTAAAAGGCGTCTCTGCGGTCACTAAGGGGTTAAACTTGCTCCATTTAGGCCTCAGCCTACACCCTGATTGACCCTGGGCTCCAACACTGCCAGTTGCTGCTCAGAAGTGCCGTCTGCACAGAGAAAAACACTAGCTCCTGTGTTAGTGGGGTTCAGTAACGCCAGCTGCTCCCCTGCTGTGTGTCCGGAAATATCTCCTGCTCCGTCCGCATTCACACAACATCAGATATTAAACTTGCTCCAATTAGGCCTCAGCCTACGCCATGATTGAACCTTGGCTCCAACACTGCCAGTTGCTGCTCAGAAATGCTGCCTGCACAGAGAAAAACACTAGCTCCTGTGTTAGTGGGGTTCAGTAACGCCAGCTGCTCCCCTGATGTGTGTCCAGCAATGTCTCCTGCTCCGTCCACATTCACACAAGATCAGATAATAAACTTGCTCCAATTAGGCCTCAGCCTACACCCTGATTGACCCTGGGCTCCAACACCGCCAGTTGCTGCTCAGAAGTGCCATCTGCACAGAGAAAAACACTAGCTTCTGTTTTAGTGGGGTTCAGTAACGCCAGCTGCTCCCCTGCTGTGTGTCCGGCAATGTCTCCTGCTCCCTCCACATTCACACAGATATTAAACATCAGATATTAAACTTGCTCCAATTAGGCCTCAGGCTCCACTATGTTTGTAGTATTAACCCTGGGCTCCAACACCGCCAGTTGCTGCTCAGAAGTGCCGTCTGCACAGTCAACATATGCTCCAGTGTTATTGGGGTTCAGTAATGTCAGTTGATCCCCAGCTGTGTGTCCGGCAATTTCTCCTGCTCTGTCCACACTCACACAACTACAGATTTTAAACTTGCTCCAAATAGGCCTCTGCCTCCACTCTGTTTGTACTATTGACCCTGGGCTCCAACACCGCCAGTTGCTGCTCAGAAGCGCCATCTGCACAGTCAACATATGCTCCAGTGTTATTGGGGTTCAGTAATGTCAGCTGATCCCCAGCTGTGTGTCCGGCAATTTCTCCTGCTCTGTCCACACTCACACAACTACAGATTTTAAACTTGCTCCAATTAGGCCTCTGTCTCCTCTCTGTTTGTAGTATTTATGCTGGGTTCCAGCACCACCAGCTGGTTCCCGGCAGTGTCTTTGCACGGGTACTCCCTCCTGCCCAACCTGGTTCCAGCACGCCAGCTGTCTCCGGGTAGTGTCAACGTCACTTTGCCACCAATACGTTGTCCTGTCGAGTTACGGTCGGGTTAGCCGACTCTATATTGCCTGCAGTTTAGGTGCTTCCTATGTGGGCTGCGGGATCTGGCAATAAAAGCTGGTTCCGTAGTGCCAATAGGACAAGCACCCCCTGTAGGACTGTGGGTTTCGGTAACTGCGGCCGGCTCGCGGCCTTGCAACTTTGTTTTTCATGGGTACCTTCTGCTACCCATCTGGGTTCCAGTACCGTCAGCTGGTTCTCGGCAGTGCATTTGGCTTAGGTGCCTCCTTCTCGGTATCCGAGTTCCAGCAACGTCTGCTGGCCCTTGGTAGTGCTTTCTAACACAGGTACCTCCTTCTTAGCAACCGGGTTCCAGTACCATCAGCTGGTCCTCGGTAGTGCCATTGGCTTTTGTTCCTTCTGCTGCCCCTCCGGGTTCCAGCACTGTCAGCTGGTCCTTGGCAGTTCCATTGGCTCTTGTAGCTTCTGCTACCCATCCAGGTTCTAGTACCCTCAGCTGGTTCTCGGCAGTGCCTTTGGCTTAGGTGCCTCCTTCTCGGTATCCGAGTTCCAGCAACGTCTGCTGGCCCTTGGTAGTGCTTTCTAGCACAGGTACCTCCTTCTTAGCAACCGGGTTCCAGTACCATCAGCTGGTACTCTGTAGTGCCATTGGCTTTTGTTCCTTCTGCTGCCCCTCCGGGTTCCAGCACCGTCAGCTGGTCCTCGGTAGTTCCATTGGCTCTTGTAACTTCTGCTACCCATCCGGGTTCCAGCACCGTCAGCTGGTTCTCGGCAGTGTCTTTGGCACGAGTACTCCCTCCTGCCCAGCCTGGTTCCAGCACGCCGGCTGTTTCCAGGTAGTGTTAACGTCACTTTGCCACCAGTACATTATCCTGTCGTGTTGCGGTCGGGTTAGCCGACTCTATGGTGCCTGCAGTTTAGGTGCTTCCTATGTGGGCTGCGAGATCTGGAAATGAAGGCTGGTTCTGTAGTGCCAATAGGACAAGCAACCCCTGTAGGACTGTGGGTTTCGGTAACTGCGGCCGGCTCGCGGCCTTGCAACTTTGTTTTTCATGGGTACCTTCTGCTACCCATCCGGGTTCCAGTACCATCAGCTGGTTCTCGGCAGTGCCTTTGGCTTAGGTGCCTCCTTTTCGGTATCCGAGTTCCAGCAACGTCTGCTGGTCCTTGGTAGTGCTTTCTAGCACAGGTACCTCCTGCTTAGTAACCAGGTTCCAGTACCATCAGCTGGTCCTCGGTAGTGCCATTGGCTCTTGTTCCTTCTGCTACCCATCCGGGTTCCAGTACCGTCAGCTGGTTCTCGGTAGTTCCTCAGCCTTCTTGTACCTTCTGCTACATTTCCAAGTTCAAGCTTTTTGAAATGGTTTTTGGTCATCACTCTGGATCTCCCTGATGACGACCCTCAAGACGACGACGCTGAAGACCACCCTGAAGAAGACGGTGACCCCGAAGACAATGACCCTGAAGACCACCCCGAAGAAGACGACGACCCTGAAGACGATGACCCTGAAGACCACTCCAAAGAAGACCAAAAAGATGACCCTGAAGAAGATGACCAAGAGGACAAAGAACATGAAGACAACCACAAAGATACAGAACAACAAGAGACAGAAGAACAAGAGACAGAAGACCAAGAAGCAGAAGAACAAAAAGCAGAAGAACATTAAGCATAAGACTAAAAATCAGAGCAAAAGATATTATCTAAATTATAAGCAGAAGATGACTAAGCAGTGTATGGGGGTGAGTCCATTCCTCCTCGTGGTGCCCCTGGAAAATGCCTGCTGCTGCAAGCCAAACTGAACACGGACGAATCCTGTTGTAAATCTTTTGTGAAAGGCAGAACAGAAGGTGTAATCTTCAAACTTTTATAGATAACAACTACAGGAATGCCTGTCACAAATAAGAATATGATGAAGAAGAAGAATAGGAAGAAAATGAAGAAGTAGAATATGAAGAAGAATAATAGTTGAATAAGAAGAATATGAAGAATGTAAAAAAAAAGAATAATAGGAAGAAGGTGAAGAAGATGAATAAGGTGAAGAAGAAGTTGATGAAAAAGATGCTGCTCCTGCTGAGGATCATGAAGGGGAAAGTGTGGGAAAAATAAAAAAGAAGGTGAAGAGCATGGAAGTAGTGAAACATACATATCTGACAAAATATAAAAAAGGTTAACATAGTCAATATCTTTGTAACTCCGAACGTCTTAAAAAAAAATAAATTCCTGCTATTCCATTTGATTGGGCTAAACCTCTATGCCTTTAATGTCTCCTCCACCTCCCCCAATACAGTCTACATTATTCTTAGATGTTTTCCTTCATGTACAATTAACCTACAAGGAAAGAAAGGGTCTATTTTAATTCCGATATTTCTGTCCCATTGACTTGCATTGGTTTCCGGTTTCGGAATCGGCGTTATCCGATACTTTTTGGGTATCGGTCCGATCCTATCCGATATTTCCCGATATCGGAAGGTATCGCTCAACAGTGCACTAGTCATCAGCGGTGTTTCATGCAAAGCATTACTGGAACCGGAAGACGCCGGGAACGTGGAGAGGAGAGAAAGAGTCCGGGGGCCATCGGAAGGTGAGTATATAACTATTTTTTATTTTAACAGAGACTCTAGAATACCCGATGTGATAGAATCGGGCAACCATCTAGTAGAAGACATAAAGGTGTCTGTAGATTTACATTTCAAAGACCTACATGTCCATATATGCAATTTTTTTTCAGGGGGGGCTGACCTTACTGACCGATTCCCTTTGAGAAAATTGTCTAGTAATAAACAGCAATGAATCACAGTGCAGCGCTGGAATAAAGCAAAAATACTAATTTGATAATATTTATTCTTTAATATCTACATAATTATAAAAATATTTAAAAATCTTAAATACACAGCATACAATTAATCTATTAGGCCTCTTTCACACATCAGGTTTTCGGCGTCAGGCGCGATCCGGCGCTTTTGACAGAAACCGGATCCGGCGAAATGCAATGCCGGATCCGGTTTCCCCCCCATTGACTTGCATTTGTGCCGGATCGCGCCGGATGGCCATGCGTTTCATCCGGTTTTCGCCGGATCCGGCAATGTGTCGCGATCCGGCGTCTGGAAAAAACGGCTACTGTAACGTTTTTTGTCTCCGGCGAAAAAGCCGGACACGCCGGATCCGGCGCGTCCGGCTTTTTCACACAATGAAAGCCTATGAGCGCCGCAATACGCCGGATCCGGCGGCCGGATCCGTTTTTTTGGTCTGAGCCTGCTCAGTAGCTCTGCCCACAAGACATATATAAAAGCAAGACAGTGGGACCCACAGCCACACCCAACATGCCACCCAAGAAAGCAACCAAGCGAAGCAGGAGAAGGCAGGAGACCACTGCAGCACCATCAGCACCACCACCACCCCAAATGGAGCAGCAAATAGAACATGCTGAGGAGGGGAGGCCAGCAGCAGATGAGAGACTGTAATTATCAAATCACCCATTCCTCCAAACTAGGGCTATTGAATATCAAGATATTCATTGGCCCTTTGTTTCTCTTTATTCAACAGCCGCCCAATAGATGCAGCAGCAGCAGCAGCAATGGCAGCAGCTGGAACACCACCCACAGGCATGGAGTGTGGCCACCAGGAAGACAGCACATCATCTTCTGGGAGCCCTCCCTCGCATCGTCAGCGTTTGACGGTAAGTTTTTATTTCCAAAATCCATCTTCTCTGTAATATGTCTATTCATTGCCTTTTATTTCAAAACAGGAATCACAAGATGAAGAGGAGCTCCCAGAAGAAGAAGGAAGGGGTGGACAGACACCTGGAGTGGGCTCACAATTGGTAAGTTTTTTGCATCAAAAGCAGAAACACAACATCACACTACACACAACACATAGAAAACAATGTTCTGCAGACCACACACAGCAAACAAATCCCTACATCCAAAGACATAACATTTTTTGTTTTCTTCTCTAGTCTTCCCAATCTGGTGCTCGGCCAAGAGGTCCTCGCAGTGCCTCCCAGGGTCGTCGGCGACAGCAACGCGGCGGTCACCAGCGTGTAAGTATAAATATTTTTGCTTTGTTTTTTTGCACTTTTTATTTCATTTCTTATGTGGAGGCTAATTATGTTATTTTTGTCTTTTTCTTTAACAGCCTTCACAGCGTGCTCCCGACTCTGACGGTGAGGATGGAGGACTCGATGTGGACCACCTCATCGATCTCGTCAGAGAAAGGGAGCCGCTCCGGAATATGGCTGACCGCCGCCACGCTGACCTTATCGTTACCCGACGACTCTGGGAGGAAATCTGTTCGCTCCTTGTGGGCCGCTGGGAGGACCTCAATGTTCGGGCCCAGATTACAGAGCGTAAGTATATACAGTACCAGTTGCTTGATGTAAACCAGTGTTTCCTGAACTCCAGTCCTCGTGGTCCCCACGGATCATGTGTTCAGGATTTCTATTTACTATGGAAATCCTAAAAACATGACCCCTGGGGACCATGAGGACTGGAGTTTGGGAAACACTGATGTTGTATACTAACCACTCCTTTCTCGTTTCAGGGAACAGAATTGTGAATCGGTGGCGGTCTGTGAGGGATCGTTTCAAGAAGGAGTTCAATAAAGAGATGCGGGCCCCGAGTGGATCTGGAGGACGCGGGAGCAAGTACAAGTACGCAGAAGCCCTGTCGTTCCTCCGGGAAACAATGGTCACCAGAAGGTAAATATTACACACCACATGTGAAAAAAAATGTTAGATGTAAATTTTTTTTTCAGCCAGGGCCATACCATGTCAGTATTTTAATTGTTTTTTTTTCTCTTTATTCCACAGCACGGTGAGCAGCACTCGGGAGCCTGCACGATTGGACCCTTCTGAGGCGATCCCTGAGGAGACCGGCACCGAGGGACACTTCGACCGCCCCGGTACATCTGCACCTTCCCAGCCTTCCCACACATTCGACCCATCTGTCCCATCCACCAGCACAGGAGCATCGTGGCCGCCTACATTACATGAAGCTGCTGGTGAGGAGATCGCTTTCCCTTTACCCCACCCTTCTGCCCCTGCCACCTCTAGTACACCTGCGGGTACTGGGCGGCAGCGGCAGAGGGGTCAGGAAAAGACTTATGCGCCAGAGTTCTTGCATCTGAATGCATCTTTCCAGAACTGTCTAAAAGTCTTGTCAGAGCAAATCTCCGCAGGCTATCAGCAGATCAACTCCAGCATTCTGGAGGTGAAGACACTTCTGCAAACCATGCATTCAGAAGCAAGATCTGCGCCAAACCACACCTTTTTCAGGTCTGTTGTGGAGCGCATGGAAACGCTCTCTCCTGCCCAGCAGATGCATGTAATGCATTCATGCCACGCTGCTCTCCAGCAAGTTACCTCCCAACCTCCTCCTCCCACCACAGTAGTTCCTCCACCTGCACCCCCTCCAGCCACTTTCCATCCTCCCCCTCCTATTACATCTACACCCCCTCCAGCCACTTTCCATCCTCCCCCTCCTATTACATCTACACCCCCTCCAGCCACTTTCCATCCTCCCCCTCCTATTACATACCATCCACCTCCAGCCACTTTCCATCCTCCCCCTCCTATTACATACCATCCACCTCCAGCCACTTTCCATCCTCCCCCTCCTATTACATACCATCCACCTCCCCAGCACCATCCACCTCCCCAGCACCATCCACCTCCCCAGCACCATCCACCTCCCCAGCACCAGCAACCTCCCCAGCACCAGCAACCTCCCCAGTACCAGCAACCTCCCCAGTACCAGCAACCTCCACAGTACCTGCAAACTCCCCAGTACCAGCAACCTCCCCAGTACCAGACATCTCCCCACTTCCAGCAACCTGCCCCGTACCAGACATCTCCCCACTTCCAGCAACCTGCCCCGTACCAAACTCCTTCCCCATACAACTTGCCATCAACATCTTCTGCTCCTACAGTCCCTGCCCAACCCTCCACTCCACCACCCACCACCTCTTCTGCTTCCCACATGTCCACCCATTCTGTAGTTTTTTTCCACACCATCACCTCTAACTGTTCCTTCCCCACCACGATCCCAGTCCTCTCTCCACACTCCCAGTGTCGAAGTGTCCCGCAGCCCCTACAGCAGTATTTCCACCACACACTACACAGATTTATAATGTGTGTATTTAAATAAAAATGACCAGTTTTATGGTTTCAGTTTTATAGTTTCAAAGTTTTATTAAACAAGTTTATTAAAATTTTAAAAAAGTTTACTAAAAAAAACATTTTTCAATAAAAGTGAAATTATTTTACACTGGTTGTCTGTCATTTCTTTCTGCGGCGAAAAAGGTTAAATACAGGGTATTTAAAACGTGAAATGGTATTCAAAACTAGGTATATAACTGTGGGTAAATTTTAGCTTTTTGCCACAGTTGTGTTCCTGGTTGTGTTTGAAGCAAAGTATTTCAAATAAAAAGTTGTGTTTATTGTTGGTGATTTCCTAACAATGTACACAACTTTTGTTAAAAGGTGAAATACTTTGCATAAAACACAACCAGGTACACACCTGTGGCCTAAAGCTAAAAATAGAGACCATGACAAGATAGCCAACTTTGGTTGGCAAAGGTATATACTGTTGGTACAGAAGGTACACAAGTTTGGTTGGGCACAAATCTTTCCCACTCTGTCATCCTGCCAGTGTACTCTGCCTTGAGGTGACATAAAGTATAGTGCAAAATTGTCCCTCATTACTGAAACCGTCACAGAACTTCTAGTGGTAATGTCATGGTAATCTTGCAAGGTGGTTTCTTCAGAGGTGTCCTCAATGGAAATGGGTTCCTTGCAGATAACAAAATTGTGGAGTACCACGCACGCTTTGATCACCTCGTCCACAGTTTCTGTCTTGAGGTTGATCGCAGTCAATAGGACCCGCCATTTGGCTGTCAGAATACCAAAGGTACATTCAACCATTCTTCTTGCTCTTGTGAGGCGGTAATTAAAAATGCGTTTTGGTCTTGTCAATCCTCTGCTAGAGTACGGTTTCAAAAGGTGTTCTGACAGCTGGAAGGCTTCATCCCCTACACAGACAAATGGCATAGGTGGACCAGATGTTTGCGGCAGCGGTCTAGGTGGTGGGAACTGGAAGGTGTTTCCATACAGTTTACGCCCCATGGCAGACAGTTTGAAAACTTGAGAGTCATTGGAGCGGCCATAGGCCCCAATATCAACCGCAATAAATTTGTATTCCGCGTCAGCGATGGCCATGAGGACAATTGAAAAATATTTCTTGTAATTGAAATATTCCGATCCCGATCCAGCTGGCTTTACAATGCGGATATGTTTCCCGTCCACAGCGCCCAAGCAGTTTGGAAACTGACATATCTGTTGAAACTTGTCAGCAATTTCAATCCACCTCTCTGTTGTGGGCTCTGGTAAAAACTCTTCAGCTAAGGAGTCCCACAGTGCACAGCATGTGTACTTCACAATTCCAGATATGGTGGAAATCCCGAGTCTGTACTGGAAATGCAGTGACGAAAGGGATTCTCCAGTTGCAAGAAATCTGTGGGGAATTAAAAAACAATAAATTAGTTTTAAATCACAGCATTACATACCAAAACTGACCTATAACACTTGGAGATACAAACTACCACCAACAAGATTGCAGTGAAAGTGTGCTCTGATGCGATCATATCCAATAAATGTGGCTTACCTTAAAGTCACCATCAGACGCTCTGCGGGTGAAACAGAGAAGCGGCAATAGGTGTCCGCTTTTCTTATGAGGTGTGCAATGCGCACCACCAAGTAATCAAAATTCTCCATTTTCATCCTAACATATCCAAAAAATTTATCCGGGTTTCGTCGAAGGTCCATGCATAGTGTAGAATAGACCCCACGCGTCATTCTCTTGGCTGTGATGGGGTGGATCCACAAACGTCGTCTACGATGCCTGATGCGCTGTTGTCTCGCTCTCTCCTTCTCCAGAACAATCACCCTCAAACGATTTGCCTCCGCTGTAAAATCCGCCAAATTCTTCAAAATATTTCCAATGACAACATCCATCTTCGCCAGTAACTTGCTCTTCTCTCCAACCTGCACTTTCTCCTCTACAACCTGTCAAAGAAGGGCTGTAGGAACATGCTATATATAGTTTTCCAGTAGCCAATCCCGTTCGGAAGGCCACAAGGGTCAATTTTAAAAACCGGATCCGGCGTAATCCGTCGAAAAACGGATAGAAAAACGGATGAACCGGATGAGACGGATCCGGTTTTGTCTGTCAAGAAAAAGACGGATCCGGCAGAAAACCAGATCCGTCACATCCGGTTTTACGAAACATTTTCCGGATCCGGCGTTCCGGCACGACGCCGGATCGCGCCTGACGCCGAAAACCTGATGTGTGAAAGTAGCCTTACAATGGTATAACATTTTTACATAGCTGGAGAAGATAAAATAGAACAATGTCTAAAAAAATCAAGCATATACTATATTTGTATAATCTTGATTTATGATTTACGCCTTTATCTGTTACAGGAGCTATCAAAAATTGAAAATGAAATTACTATCTGTTCAATTCACCAATCTGAGATTGGGATTACAGAATAATGTTATTAACCCCTTCCTGACATCAAACGTACTATCCCGTCCATGGGACCCGGGCCCCTATGCCCATGGACGGGATAGTATGTCTCAGCGATAAGCGGCGCCCACGTGGTGAGCGCCGCTGATCGCGGCCGGGTGTCAGCTAATTATCACAGCTGACACCCGGCAAAATGTGTCAGGGGTGGTCACGGACCGCCCCGACACGTTAACCCCTTGCACACCGCGATCAAACATGATTGCGGTGTACCGGGGGTTAAAAGGAAGCATCGGCAGGGAGGGGGCTCCCTCCGTGCTTCCGTGAGTCCCCCAAGGCAGCGCAATGTGCAGCGCTGCTGCGGGGGGCTCCTTCCCTGCAGGACCCCGAATCCAAGATGGTGACGGAGGGCCTGCAGGGAGCCGGCTTCCTCAGTGCCTGCAAAGCGCAGGCATGAGGAAGTCTGCAGCAGTGCCTGTGACAGATCGCTGATCTGTCACAGTGATCTGTGATGTGACAGATCAGCGATCTGTCACAGGACAGTGATGTCCCACCTGGGACTATGTAATAAAGTTAAAAAAAAAAGTGTTAAAATAATTTTAAAAAAATCGCCAAATAAATTAGAAAAAAAAAATTCCCCAATAAATCCATTTTTTGGAAATAAAAAAACAATAAAAGTACACATATTAGGTATCACCGCGTCCGTAACGACCTGCCCTATAAAACTGTCCCATTAGTTAACCCCTTTAGCGAACCCCTTAAAAAATAAAAATAAAAAACCAAGCAAAAAATAATGATTAATTATCATACCGCCAAACAAAAAGTGCAATAACGCGCAATCAAAAAGACGCATATAAATATCCATGGTACCGCTGAAAACATCATCTTGTCCCGCATAAAACGAGCCACCACACAGCATCATCAGCGAAAAAATAAAAAAGTTATAGCTCGCAGAATAAAGTGATGCAAAAATAATTAATAGTTTTCATTGCATAAAACCGACAAAACATAAAAAAAACCTAAATGAGGTATCGCTGTAGCCGTACTGACCCGAAGAATAAAACCGCGTTATCAATTTTACCGCAAGCAGAACGGTGTAAACGCACCCCCCCAAAAGAAATTCATGAAACGCTGGTTTTTGCTCATTCTGCGTCCCAAAAATTGGAATAAATAGCGATTAAAAAATGTCACGTGCCCGAAAATGGAACCAATAAAAATATCAACTCGTTCCGCAAAATATAAGACCTCACATGACTCGGTGGGTCAAAATACGGAAAAATTATAGCTCTCAATATGTGGTGATGCAAAAACTATTTTTACAATAAAAAGCGTCTTTTAGCGTATGACAGCTGCCAAATATAAAAACCGCCATAAATAGTAGCTCAAACCCCCCGTTATCACCCCCTTAGTAAGGCTAGGGTTAGGGCCAGGGCTAGGGTTAGGGCTGAGATTAGGGTTAGGGGTGTGTTGGCGTTAGGGTTGGAGTTAGAATTGGGGGTTTCCACTGTTTGGGCACATCAGGTGCTCTCCAAATGCAACATGGCGTCTGATCTCAATTCCAGCCAATTCTGAGTTGAAAAAGTCAAATGGTGTTCCTTCCCATCCAAGCTCTGCCATGCGCCCAAACAGTGTTTTACCCCCACATGTAGGGTATCAGCCTACTCAGGACAAATTGCAAAACAACTTTTGGGGTAAAATTTCTCCTGTTACCATTAGGAAAATAAAAAATTGGGGACAAAAATATCATTTTTGTGGAAAAAAAATGATTTTTTTATTTTCACGCCTGGGCGTTATAAACTTCTGTGAAGCACTTGGGGGTTCAAAGTGCTCACCACTCATCTAGATAAGTTCCGTGGGGGGTCTAGTGTCCAAAATGGGGTCATTTGTGGGGAGTTTCAATAGTTTAGGCACATCAGGGGCTCTCCAAATGCACATGACACCGCAGACCATTCCATCAAAGTCTGCATTCCAAAACGTCACTACTTCCCTTCCGAGCACCGACGTGTGCCCATACAATTGTTTTCTCCCACATATGGGGTATCAGTGTACTCAGGACAAATTGGACAACAACTTTTGGGGTTCAATTTCTTCTGTTACCCTTGGGAAAATAAAAAAATTGGTGACTAAATGATCATGTTTGTGGAAAAAATACGAATTTTTTATTTTCACGCCCGGGCGTTATAAACTTCTGTGAAGCACTGGAGGGGTCAAAGTGCTCACCACACATCTAGATAAGTTCCTTTAGGGTCCTGTTACCCTTGGAAAAATAAGAATTGAGGGTGAAGAGATCATTTTTGTGGAAAAAATATGATTTTTTAATTGTACGGCTGTATGTTATAAACTTCTATGAAGCCCTTGGGGGTTCAAAGTTCTCACCACACATCTAGATAAGTTCCTTGGGGGATCTAGTTTCCAAAATGGGGTCACTTGTGGGGGATTTCCACTGTTTAGGTACATCAGGGGCTCTCCAAACGTGACATGGCGTCCGATCTGAATTCCAGCCAATTTTGCATTGAAAAAGTCAAACGGTGCTCCTTCCCTTCTGAGCTCTGCCATGTGCCGAAACAGTGGTTCCCCCCCACATACCAGATATCAGCGTACTCTGGACAAATTGCACAATAACTTTGGCAGTCCAATTTCTCCTGTTACCCTTGGTAAAATTAAAAAAAAAATTGAACCTGAAGTATTTTTTTTGTGAAAAAAAGTTAGATGTTCATTTTATTTTAAATATTCAAAAAATTCCTGTGACGCACCTAAAGGGTTAATAAACTTCTTGAATGTGGTTTTGAGCACCTTAAGGGGTGCAGTTTTTAGAATGGTGTCACTTTTGGGTATTTTCTATCATATAGACCCCTCAAAGTGGCTTCAAATGTGATGTGGGCCGTAAAAATAAAATGGTGTTGCAAAAATGAGAAATCGCTGGTCAATTTTTAACCCTTATAAATTCCTAACAAAAAAAATTTTGGTTCCAAAATTGTGCTGATGTAAAGTAAACATGTGGGAAATGTTACTTATCAAGTTTTTTGTGTGCCGTATCTCTGTGATTTAAGGGCATAAAAATTCAAAGTTGAAAAATTGCAAAATTTTCAAAATTTTTGCCAAATTTCCGTTTTTTCACAAATAAACGCAAGTTATTTGAATGAAATTTTACCACTAACATGAAGTACAATATGTCACAAAAAACAATGTCAGAATCACCGGGATCCATGGAAGCGTTTCAGAGTTATTACCTCATAAAGGGACAGTGGTCAGAATTGTAAAAATTGGCCCGGTCATGAACGTGCAAACCACCCTTGGGGGTGAAGGTGTTAGAGACTATTCACACAATTTTAAGTGATTAGTCTAGAACTGTGGAGTCAGCTACGTAGACAAGACACTTATTAAAATACTTAATAATAGAAAGTAAAAATATATTCCTATGAAAACATTGCAACATTTATTAAAATGCTAAAATGAAAACAGATTTCATATGGAGAAAATTTATTAAAAGATATTTAATAAAACTCTCAGGACACCTATAGTCATAGTTATCCCAAGTGATCCCTCAGATTTATGTAAGAAAGCAATCCACTTAAATCAAATAGAGATCTCTATTTCTAAATTAGTAGAGAAGAGAAAAGCCGGCCTTCGTCCGCGCTAGACCACAAGGAACCAACCAAAGATGCAAGCAAACCTTTATTCACACTCAAGCCAACGTGTTTCATGGCCTCCTGGCCACTTCATCAGGGCAGCAATGTTACAGTCAGTTAACAAGAAACCATTATATACATTACACAGATGACATCTGAATGATGTCAGGTCCTGTGGGAACGCCCACATTGAACTGAAAACCCTAAAAGCTATCATCCTGTTGAAAAAATATTATAAAATTGTAGATAAAAACATTTATCTAATCTAAAATGCTAAAACTGATATTTAACATATATAAAAATATAAAATTATGTAAATCGATGTGCAAAAATGATTTTTGTCCTGAGTACGCTGGTACCCCATATGTGGGGGAAACCACTGTTTGGGCACACTTCGGGGCTTGGAAAGGAAGTAGTGAGGTTTTAAAAAGTCGACTTGATGGAATGGTCTGTGGGCATCATGTTGCCTTTGCAGAGCCCCTGATGTGACTCAACTGTGGAAACCCCCCACAAGTGACCACATTTTGGAAACTTGACCCCCAAGGAACTTATCTAGATGTGTAGTGAGCACTTTGAACCCTTAAGTGCTTCACAGAAGCTTATAACGCAAAGCTGTGAAAGTAAAAAATCATTTTTTTTCTTCAAAAAATCATTTTTTAGCTCGCAATTTTTTATTTTCACAAGGGTAAGAGGAGAAATTTGACCCCAAAAGTTGTTGTCCAATTTGTCCTGAGTACGCTGACACCCCATATGTGGAGGGAACCATTGTTTAGGCACACGTCAGGGCTCGGAATGGAAGTAGTGACATTTTGAAATGCAGACTTTGATGGAATGGTCTGTGTTCATCGTTAAGTTTGCAGAGCCCCTGATGTGCCTAAACAGTATAAATCCCCCACAAGTGACCCCATTTTGGAAACTAGACCTTCCAAGGAACTTATCTAGATGTCTGGTTAGCACTTTGAACCCCCAAGTGCTTCACAGAAGTTTTAGTCGGGAAAATAAAAAAAATCATTTTTTTCCGCAAAAATAATTTTTAGCCCCCAATTTTTCATTTTCCCAAGGGTAACAGGAGAAATTAGACCACCAAAGTTGTTGTGCAATTTGTCCTGAGTACGCCGATACCCCATATGTTGGGGTAAACCACTGTTTGGGCACACTTCGGGGCTTGGAAGGGAGGGAGCACCGTTTGACTTTTTGAACGCAAAATATGCTGGAATCAATGGTGGCACCATGTCGCATTTTGGAGACCCCCTGATGTGCCTAAACAGTGGAAACCCCTCAATTCTAATCCCAACACACCCCTAACCACAACCCTAACTCCAACACAAACCCCTAACCCTAAGGCCTCTTTCACACATCAGGTTTTCGGCGTCAGGCGCGATCCGGCGCTTTTGACTAAAACCGGATCCGGCGAAATGCAATGCCGGATCCGGTTTCCCCCCCATTGACTTGCATTAGAGCCGGATCGAGCCGGTTGGCCATGCGTTTCATCCGATTTTCGCCGGATCCGGCAATGTGACGCGATCCTGCGTCTGGAAAAAACGGCTACTGTAACGTTTTTTGTCTCCGGCGAAAAAGCCAGACACACCGGATCCGGCGTGTCCGGCTTTTTCATACAATGAAAGCCTATGAGCGCCGCAATGCGCCGGATCCGGTTTCTTTGGTCTGAGCATGCTCAGTAGCTCTGCCCACAAGACATATATAAAAGCAAGACAGTGGGACCCTCAGCCACACCCAACATGCCACCCAAGCCAAGAACCAGGAGCAGGAGAAGGCAGCAGACATCTGCAGCAGCAGCACCATCAGCACCACCCCAAATGGAGCAGCATGCTGAACAACGGGAGGGGAGTCCAGCAGCAGATGAGAGACGGTAATTATCAAGTCCCCCATTCCTCCAAACTAGGGCTATGGAATATCAAGATATTCATTGGCCCTTTGTTTCTCTTTATTCAACAGCCGCCCAATAGATGCAGCAGCAGCAGCAGCAGCAATGGCAGCAGCAGAAACACCACCCACAGCCATGGAGTCTGGCCATGAGGAAGACAGCACATCTTCTTCTGGGAGCCCTCCCTCGCATCGTCAGTGTTTGACGGTAAGTTTTTATTTCCAAAATCCATCATCTCTGTAATATATGTGTATTCATTGCCTTTTATTTCAAAACAGGAATCACAAGATGAAGAGGAGCTCCCAGAAGAAGAAGGAAGGGGTGGACAGACACTTGGAGTGGGCTCACAATTGGTAAGTTTTTTGCATCAAACGCAGAAACACAACATCACACTACACACAACACATAGAAAACAATGTTCTGCAGACCACACACAGCAAACAAATGCCTACATCCAAAGACATAACATTTTTTGTTTTCTTCTCTAGTCTTCCCAATCTGGTGCTCGGCCAAGAGGTCCTCGCAGTGCCTCCCAGGGTCGTCGGCGACAGCAACGCGGCGGTCACCAGCGTGTAAATATAAATATTTTTGCTTTGTTTTTTTTGCACTTTTTATTTCATTTCTTTTGTGGAGGCTAATTATGTTATTTTTGTCTTTTTCTTTAACAGCCTTCACAGCGTGCTCCCGACTCTGACTATGGAGGGATTGATGTGGACCGCCTCATCGATCTCGTCAGAGAAAGGGAGCCGCTCTGGAATATGGCTGACCGCCGCCACGCTGACCTGATCGTTACCCGACGACTCTGGGAGGAAATCTGTTCGCTCCTTGTGGACCGCTGGGAGGACCTCGAAGCTCGGGCCCAGATTAAAGAGCGTAAGTATATACAGTACCGGTTGCTTGATTTAAACCAGTGTTTCCCGAACTCCAGTCCTCGTGGTCCCCACGAATCATGTGTTCAGGATTTCTATTTACTTTGGAAATCCTGAAAACATGACCCCTGGGGACCATGAGGACTGGAGTTTGGGAAACACTGATGTTGTATACTAACCACTTTGTCCTTTCTCGTTTCAGGGGAGAGAATTGTGAAGCGGTGGCGGTCTGTGAGGGATCGTTTCAAGAAGGAGTTCAATAAAGAGATGCGGGCGCCGAGTGGATCTGGAGGACGCAGGAGCAAGTACAAGTACGCACGAGCCCTGTCGTTCCTCCGGGAGACAATGCTCACCAGAAGGTAAATATTACACACCACATGTGACAAAAAAATGTTTAGATGTAAATGTTTTTTTTCAGCCAGGGCCATACCATGTCACTATTTTAATTGTTTTTTTTTCTCTTTATTCCACAGCACGGTGAGCAGCACTCAGGAGCCTGCACGATTGGACCCTTCTGAGGCGATCCCTGAGGAGACCGGCACCGAGGGACACTTCGACCGCCCCGGTACATCTGCACCTTCCCAGCCTTCCCACACATTCGACCCATCTGTCCCATCCACCAGCACAGGAGCATCGTGGCCGCCTACATTACATGAAGCTGCTGGTGAGGAGATCGCTTTCCCTTAACCCCACCCTTCTGCCCCTGCCACCTCTAGTACACCTGCGGGTACTGGGCGGCAGCGGCAGAGGGGTCAGGAAAAGACTTATGCGCCAGAGTTCTTGCATCTGAATGCATCTTTCCAGAACTGTCTAAAAGTCTTGTCAGAGCAACTCTCCGCAGGCTTTCAGCAGATCAACTCCAGCATTCTGGAGGTGAAGACACTTCTGCAAACCATGCATTCAGAAGCAAGATCTTCGCCAAACCACACCTTTTTCAGGTCTGTTGTGGAGCGCATGGCAACACTATCTCCTACCCAGCAGATGCATGTAATGCATTCGTGCCACGGTGCTCTACAGCAGGTTACCTCCCAACCTCCACCTCCCACCACTGTAGTTCCTCCACCTGCACCCCCTCCAGCCACTTTCCATCCTCCCCCTCCTATTACATCTGCACCCCATCCAGCCACTTTCCATCCTCCCCCTCCTATTACATCTGCACCCCCTCCAGCCACTTTCCATCCTCCCCCTCCTATTACATACCAGCAACCTCCACAGTACCAGCAACCTCCCCAGTACCAGACATCTCCCCACTTCCAGCAACCTGCCCCGTACCAAACTCCTTCCCCGTACCAAACTCCTTCCCCATACAACTTTCCATCAACATCATCTGCTCCTACAGTCCCTGCCCAACCCTCCACTCCACCGCCCACCACCTCTTCTGCCTCCCACATGTCCACCCATTCTGTAGCTTTTTCCACACCATCACCTCTAACTGTTCCTTCCCCACCACGATCCCAATCCTCTCTCCACACTCCCAGTGTCGAAGTGTCCCGCAGCCGCTCCAGCAGTATTTCCACCCCACACTACACAGATTTATGATGTGTTTTGTAATAAAAATGCCCAGTTTTTTTTCAAACCTTTATTAAAAAAGTTTTTTTAACTTTAAAAACAGTTTACAAACAAAAAAATATTTTAAATAAAAGTTAAATTATTGTTTACACTGGTTGTCTGTCATTTCTTTCTGCGGCGAAATATGTTTAAAAAAAAGGTTAAATAAAGGGTATTTAAAAGGTAAAAAGGTATTCAAAACCAGGTATATAACTGTGGGTAAATTTTAGCTTTTTGCCACAGTTGTGTTCCTGGTTGTGTTTGAAGCAAAGTATTTCACCTAAAAAGTTGTGTTTATTGTTGGTGATTTCATAACAATGTACACAACTTTTGTTAAAAGGTGAAATACTTTGCATAAAACACAACCAGGTACACACCTGTGGCCTAAAGCTAAAAGTAGAGACCATGACAAGATAGCCAACTTTGGTTGGCAAAGGTATATACTGTTGGTACAGAAGGTACACAAGTTTGGTTAGGGCACAAATCTTTCACACTCTGTCATCCTGCCAGTGTACTCTGCCTTGAGGTGACATAAAGTATCGTGCAAAATTGTCCCTTATTACTGAAACCGTCACAGAACTTCTAGTGGTAATGTCATGGTAATCTTGCAAGGTGGTTTCTTCAGAGGTGTCCTCAATGGAAATGGGTTCCTTGCAGATAACAAAATTGTGGAGTACCACGCACGCTTTGATCACCTCGTCCACAGTTTCTGTCTTGAGGTTGATCGCAGTCAATAGGACCCGCCATTTGGCTGTCAGAATACCAAAGGTACATTCAACCATTCTTCTTGCTCTTGTGAGGCGGTAATTAAAAATGCGTTTTGGTCTTGTCAATCCTCTGCTAGAGTATGGTTTCAAAAGGTGTTCTGACAGCTGGAAGGCTTCATCCCCTACACAGACAAATGGCATAGGTGGACCAGATGTTTGCGGCAGCGGTCTAGGGGGTGGGAACTGGAAGGTGTTTCCATACAGTTTACGCCCCATGGCAGACAGTTTGAAAACTTGAGAGTCATTGGAGCGGCCATAGGCCCCAATATCCACAGCAATAAATTTGTATTCCGCGTCAGCGATGGCCATGAGGACAATTGAAAAATATTTCTTGTAATTGAAATATTCCGATCCCGATCCGGCTGGCTTTACAATGCGGATATGTTTCCCGTCCACAGCGCCCAAGCAGTTGGGAAACTGACATATCTGTTGAAACTTGTCAGCAATTTCAATCCACCTCTCTGTTGTGGGTTCTGGTAAAAACTCTTCAGCTAAGGAGTCCCACAGTGCACGGCATGTGTACTTCACTATTCCTGATATGGTGGAAATCCCGAGTCTGTACTGGAAATGCAGTGACGAAAGGGATTCTCCAGTTGCAAGAAATCTGTGGGGAATTAAAAAACAATCAATTAGTTTAAAATCACAGCATTACATACCAAAACTCAGCTATAACACTTGGAGATACAAACTACCACCAACAAGATTGCAGTGAAAGTGTGCTCTGATGCGATCACATCCAATAAATGTGGCTTACCTTAAAGTCACCATCAGACGCTCTGCGGGTGAAACAGAGAAGCGGCAATAGGTGTCTGCTTTTCTTATGAGGTGTGCAATGCGCTCCACCAAGTAATCAAAATTCTCCATTTTCATCTGAACATATCCAAAAAATGTATCCGGGTTTCGTCGAAGGTCCATGCAGAGTGTAGAATAGACCCCACGCGTCATTCTCTTGGCTGTGATGGGGTGGATCCACAAACGTCGTCTACGATGCCTGATGCGCTGCTGTCTCGCTCTCTCCTTCTCCAGAACAATCACCCTCCAACGATTCGCCTCCGCTATAAAATCCGCCAAATTCTTCAAAATATTTCCAATCACAACATCCATCTTCGCCAGTAACTTGCTCTTCTCTCCAACCTGCACTTTCTCCTCGACAACCTGTCAAAGAAGGGCTGTAGGAACACTCTATATATATTTTTCCAGTAGCCAATCCCGTTCGGAAGGCCACAAGGGTCAATTTTAAAAACCGGATCCGGCGTAATCCGTCGAAAAACGGATAGAAAAACGGATGAACCGGATGAGACGGATCCGGTTTTGTCTGTCAAGAACAAGACGGATCCGGCAGAAAACCGGATCCTTCACATCCGGTTTTACTAAACATTTGCCGGATCCGGCGTTCCGGCACGACGCCGGATCGCACCTGACGCCGAAAACCTGATGTGTGAAAGTAGCCTAATCCCAACCCTAACTATAACCCTAACCCTAATCTTAAACCTAATTCTAACCCTAACTCTACCCTAACTCCAACCCTAACCCTAATTCCACCCTAACCCTAACCCTAATTCCAACCCTAGCCCTAACCCTAATGGAAAAATAAAAATATTTTCTTTATTTTATTATATGTGCCTACCTATGGGGGTGATAGAGGGGGGTATTTACTTTTTATTTCATTTTGATCACTGTGAGAGTGATCAAAATGAATGAATCAAATCTGCAGTCGGCAGACATCGCCGCTGTCATTCAGTGGCGGGGGCTGATCACCCCTGCCAGCCGGTGTGTGGGGGGGGATCAGGTAACTTTCTTCAGCCATGTCCGATGCTACTGCAGCATCGGCCATGGCTGTATTGTAATATTTCAAAAATTTTCATTGATGAAATATTACTATCGCTCTGATTGGCTGTTTCACTTTTAACAGCCAATCAGAGCGATCGTAGCCACGTGGGGGCGAAGCCACGCCCCCTGTGGTGAAGTTCAAAGCCCCCTTTATCTCCGGGTCAGGTGACCTTTCAGTGACCCTGGTCACCCGACCCACAGGAGGGCTTTAAAGTCATGATGCCACATAGGCGTCACTGGTCATAATGGTACAGGTTTTCATGACGCCTATGTGGCGTCATTGGTCGGGAAACATTTAATTTCTATAACAGAAATGTGAAAAAATGGATATACGGCACTCTGTTTCTGTGTAGTACTCAAGTAAGGGTTCCACTCTGTAAAAGTAATAATGCAAAGTACTCAGCACTCAAAATTTGTAAGAGGAGATGCTTTTATTTATGCTCACAGGAGGATGCAGAATTTATACTAGATACTATGAATATTTTATAGAACAACATGAGGTCACATAGACTTAATCAGGCAAGCAACAGGAGTCACCTTCAGTGAACCAATTGCTCTTAGGGTTAAGCCAAAGTCAGAAAAACAACAGAAGAAGAGATCAATTCAGGGATTAATATAGTGGTTTCTGAATTTACAAAATCCCCTGGTAGTTGGAGGTCTCCAGTGGTAAAGGTTTTGTAAATTAAATTCAATAGGCTTATCAGATTGCAGAGGGATATGATTCAGATAGCAGGTATGTCAATGTGATACCTCCAGCTATCAGGTGTAATCTAGAACAGTACCTAATAATAAGAAATCTATTCATCATTATTCATTTGCACATTTTTTCCTGGAGTGAAAATGAGCTGAATTACTTTGTTTCAGCCATTGATCATCTATTTGCAGATAGCAAATTTGCCATTAACCATGTGCTGCAAGTGCTGGGTTTACTATATATCTATAGTTCTAGTCTACATACATCTCCATGCCTAGCTCTGACTCTTCATGTGTTTCCTTATCCTCTTGTATTTCTGCTATCCTACATACCACTCTGTCCCGGTCATCATTGATTCAAGTGGTGTCAAGCAAGTATTGATGCGTTGCACCATAGCCTCTGGTTTGTGCTGTTCACTCTGACCTATGGCTTAGAGCAGGGGTCTCAAACTCGGCAGAGTAAATGGGGCGCACATAAAAAAAAATTTGAGCTGGCGGGCCGCATTCCTTTCAAACTTAATACAGTCACAATTGATAGTGGTATCTAAGGGGTTAAACAGCCATGATCGTTGCTAATACTGATCGTGGCTGTTCAAATAGGTTGTCAGCTGTGATGTACAGCTTACCTCAGCGGATGATAGTGTTGGCTCTGCTTGTGAGCCGGCGCTATCATCTCGCTGTACACACAGCCAAAGTCACCTGCAAAATAAAGCAATGGGGGGAAAGTCGGACACCCGCTCTCTGCGCGCTGGCGTGATGTCATTACAAGTGCCAAAGGGATGTCATCACGCAGGGCAACAGCAACTACGGAGTGGCGCACTCCTCTCTTCTAGCGTGAGCAGTGGCGTAACTAAAAAGTTATGGGCCCTAGTGTGAACTTTCAAATGGGGCCCACCCAAGGCCAAAATACATGCACATCTCCGCTCAGCACACCTCGAACACACGCGGTCATGCTCCACACACCTCGTACACACACGGCTCTGCTCCACACACCTCGCACACACGCGGTTCCGCTCCATACACCTCGTACACGCGTGGCTCCACTTCATACACACACAACTCCGCTCCGTAAACACATGGCTCCGCTCCCTGCACCTCGGTCCTTGTACACACGTGGCTCTGCTCCATATGCCTCGTACACATGCGGCTCCGCTCCGCACACCTCGTACACACGCGGCTCCGCTCCGCACACCTCGTACACACGCGGCTCCGCTCCGCACACCTCGTACACACGCGGCTCCGCTCCGCACACCTCGTACACACGCGGCTCCGCTCCGCACACCTCGTACACACGCGGCTCCGCTCCGCACACCTCGTACACACGGGGCAGGTAATTTGACATACATAATTTATGTGCACGTACTTATGTGCTGCTGCTCCTCACATGGTCGATCACAAAAATCAGGGAACATTTTGCGACATATGTGCCTCCATGCAGCCTCCTTTCTTGCCCGGTCGGCATAATGTGCATCCGGTTGGTCCCATAATTCCAGGCGATCATGCACAAGAACAATTAGCAGCTCCACATTCAGATTCTGGTAGGGTGCCATGATGCTGTACTTTGTGGAGGTGTACTTCCTGTATGTCTGGAGTGCTTTTTGAGCTAATTTGCATGTCTAAGCTTCCTGATGATGGATTGGCCCATTTTCTGTGACCAGGAAAAGTCTGGCGTATTTCTCGCAACAAAAACCAAAAAAACTGAGCTGGAGTAGACTTGAATGACATGCATGATGTAAAAGCATGTTCACACTGGCCATAAAAGCAAGCAAAAAACAATGTGTATATACCCTAATGAAAATAAATAAGTAAAAAGCAAGTGCATTAAATAACATAGGGTAATTGGTAAACGCTATTTTGATCAAAAAGTATAAAGCTGTCCCACCACGGCAAGGTGTACCCATTTGAGACAGTAACTACACTAACGGTTAAGTCACATGGGTGGTCCGTGTGTAATGCGATTTTTTTGCGCACCCATAGACTTGCATTGGCGTACTACAGTCGTAATACGTTGACAATTGCAGCATGCTGCGATTGGCACGGACCGTAGAAAATGCGAGAGAAAAATACGGCTGATAATCGTTGGTCCGTGTGCAATGCGTTTTTTTATCGTCTCTCACTCGTCCGTATTTCTTTCTAGTGTGACGCCGGCCTAAATGAAAATCAGCAATTCACAATAGCAAAGATCTGCTAAAATAGAAAAGTTTTTTTTTTTTTTTTTGTTTCGTCTTATGACCCAGACATTTTTCTAAAGCAACTTCAACTTAAAAAAAATCACGTACGCTAAATTTGGCATTACCATGACCATACTTACTAGCTGAGCAAAGTTACAAGGTAGTTTTTGCAGCAAAGTGATCATGAAACTAAAAGCCAAAAAAACAATAAGGCCGGAGTCACACTAGTGATAAAATCGGATGAATGTAATGCGATTAAAAATCGCATTGCATTCGTCCCAATGTTATTCAATGGTGCTGATCCCATCATGTGTTTTTTTTATCGGATCCGTTCCTCGGACCGAGACAATCACAACATGCTGTGATTGTCACCGATTTTTGGATCGGATTCGACAATGCAAGTCTATGGATGCGATTAAAAATCGCATTGAAAACGCACCACACGTGTGACTTGCGATTAAATCGCAAGACTTCTCCAGGTCAACAGGAAAGAGCGTCAGGCATTGACATTGGATGTCAATTTGATGCTTAGATGCAAATAAAATCTGTTCATCGACAGAAAATGGGATGACAGACGGATCCCTGGACAAGAATTCTTTGTGCGATTTCGTACGGTTAAAATAGGACCGATTTTTTATTCGTTGTGTGTGACTCCAGCCTAACAGTGGAATTGGATTTTGTTTTTACCTCTTTCAGTACTATATAGGGTAAAATGAATGGTTTCATTTAAAACTACAACTCTTCTTGAAAAAACAACCCATCGTATGACTATGTTGAAAAGAAAAAAAAGTTTTGGCTCTTAGAAGAAGGAGAGGAAAAATCAAACGCACAAAAATGAAAATGGCATTGGAAATTATTTAAATGGAATCTGTCACCCCATTTTTGGACTATCAGCTGCCGGCACCACCATCAGGGGCTTATCTACAGCATTCTGTAATACTGTAGATAAGATGTAACCTGAAAGATAAAAAAAAAGAGTTATTTCATACTCACCCAGGGGGTGGTCCGGTCTTGGTCCGATGGGTGTCGCAGTCCTGCGCCTTCTAGCTTGTAGCTGTGACGTCATCTTCTTTGCTTCCTCTCTTACCTGTTCCGGCGCTTGCACACTGCAGTACTCTGCTCTGCCCTCAACAGGGTAGAGCAGTGCGCCAGTGCCAGAGCCGCAACAGGAAGCAAAGATGACATCACCGCTACAAGATGGGAGGCGCCGGACTGGACCACGACACCCATCAGACCAAAACCGGACCCGGACTGCCCCTGGGTGAGTATAATCTAACTCGTTTTTCTTCTTTTTGAGCTTACTTCGGAGGCTTATCTACAGCATTACAGAATGCTGTAGATAAGCCCCTGATGGCGGTGCCAGCAGCTGATAGTCGAAAAATGGGGTGACAGATTCCCTTTAATTCTATTATACGTGTTCTAAAATATATATTTTTTTTTTTCACAGAAGACAGCTGGGCTTACTAGTATATAATATCCCTTTTATGGTTTCCTCAGTGTCTAGAGATCTTTCCATTTCTGTAATGTTTTCTTCTTCCTGTCAATTATTCCCTGTAGCGTTATATTTGATTTTGACTAGAGACAAATTGTGATTTAATCATCGGGCACGATACTGAGATAAAGTTATTGTCGTCTTACTATTACAGTTCCCTAGTAATTTAGCTTTACAACACATCCAATAATTTAAATTGATAGGAAACGATAAGAGATCATTTTTACATTCCTCTTTATTACCAAACTACTTTAGGGCACTTAGCTCACATTATTTGTGCACACGCTGGGTTACATGCAAAATCACATTCCACTACCTTCTGTCTCCTGCTGGACTAAATCACTATAGTGAATGGCAAAAACAGCATCTCTCCTACTTAGGCTGTGTTCACATTGGGTCGTTGTCTACTGTTCAGCGCAGATGCCAGGAGCAGATCCCGACCTATACTTTAAATGTCATCCAACACCATAGATGTCTGTTTTTAACTGGACTCCAAGGAATGGAGAACCATAATTAATCACATTTTCCCTTCACCTCTGCTTGGCAATAGAACACTTTGGAACTAGGAGCATGAGTAGCATGTAGGTAACGAGGTTTCTCGAAATATAAAACACTCTGAACAAACCCTCATATGCATAACCATTGCTGCGGTTTGCCGTGCTGAACTGATCCTTGTTGAACACCTAACACAAAAAAACTATTGTTGACACTATGGGGAAATTTATTACACTGCACACACCAATTTTCTGCTATGAAAAAGTAATAAATCATGGCATAAAACATATCTGCACAAAAAAAATTTTAATAGTCTTTTATGTCTTTTTTATGTTTTAAAATGGCAAGAAATGTAGTTGAGATTAGGTAGAAAGGTCCACCATTGATCCATCAGACGCACCTCTCAAGGAAATTGGCATCCATATATTAAAAAAAGGCACATTATACCTTACTGTCTTCTAAATGTGTATGCCTGGCCTGAAAGGGTCTCCAGGTCTCTTTTTCAAGCAATTACACAGATATAAGTACAGAATATCCCTCAGTCCATTACAAATAAAGCACTTTGACACAAGGGTATCAAACACATCTATTTTATGTTTTTTTAGGGAATTATGTTTTAGCATTTTTTTGTGACTAAATGTTATTTTGATATCCAAAATGTAATAATAAATTAACTACCTGGCCCTGATTCAACAAAGTGTTTTCGCCAGAGATCTGGCATAAAATACTTTGATAAATTGCTACATTTTAACACAACTCAGGGGTGTTACACTACAGCTTGTGTAATTGAGCTCTCAATTAGAATATATATGGTATCTCGTCTCTTGTCTGTGGGAGAGAGGGGGGAGAGGGAAAGGTTGGAGCTTGACATGCTGACACATATATCATAAAGGCGATGCAATTGAATATAGCTGGTGGGTAAGTAAAATTTATTTTTATTAGAACACTAGCTGAAGAGCCCGGCATTGCCTGGGCATAGTAACCAACTGTGGTTAGTTATAACAAATTATAACTATATTGCACATAAAAACCGTGCATCTAATCCTATCCTGTGTGATACTGACTGCTGAGCCATGTATCTAAAACTATTCTGTGTGATACTGTGTGCTGAGCTGCGTATCTATTCCTATCCTGTATGATACTGACTGCTGAGCCATGTATCTAATCCTATCCTGTGTGATACTGTCTGCTGAGCCGTGTATCTATTCCTATCCTGTATGATACTGACTGCTGAGCCGTGTATCTAATCCTCTCCTGTATGACACTGACTGCTGAGCTGTGTATCTAATCCTATCCTGTGTGATACTGTGTGCTGAGCTGCGTATCTAATCCTATCCTGTGTGATACTGTCTGCTGAGCCATGTGTCTATTCCTATCCTGTGTGATACTGACTGCTGAGCTGTGTATCTAATCCTATCCTGTGTGATACTGACTGCTGAGCCGTGTATCTAATCCTATCCTGTGTGATACTGGGCTCCCCTGCAGTCTATGTCAGAGGGTGGTCTGTGTTGGCACTGTAATAAATTGTTATTTCCAGCTTTACAGAAGAACAATAACACCATAGAAATGATAAGAATAATAGACCTCAGTTACCACAACTGTCTACAAAGAAAACTGTTGCTGATAGCAACCAATCACAGCTCATTTTTCATCTTTTAAACAGCTTTGGAACAGCGTGGTGAGTTTTGAGTGGCGACTTTTGTGTTTCGACTTTTATGTGGCGAGCTTGGTGTATGTGTGGTGAAATGTGTGTACAGGGTGGTATATGTGTTGAAGCACCTGGTAGTGTGTGGTGCATTTTGTGTGTGTGTTCATATCCCCGTGTGTAGTGAGTATCCCATGCAGGGCCCCACCTTAGCAACTGTATGGTATATACTCTTTGGTGCCATCGCTCTCATTCTTTAAGTCCCCCTTGTTCACATCTGGCAGCTGTCAATTTGCCTCCAACACTTTTCCTTTCACTTTTTCCCCATTATGTAGATAGGGGCAAAATTGTTTGGTGAATTGGAATGCGCGGGGTTAAAAAATTTTGCCTCACCACATAGCCTATGACGCTCTCAGGGTCCAGACGTGTGACTGTGCAAAATTTTGTGGCTGTAGCTATGACGGTGCAGATGCCAATACATACACTTTTACCCAATTATGTAGATAGGGGTAAAATTGTTTGGTGAATTGGAACGCGCAGGGTTAAAATTTTGCCTCACAACATAGCCTATGATGCTCTCGGGGTCCAGACGTGTGACTGTGCAAAATTTTGTGGCTATAGCTACGGCGGTGCAGATGCCAATCCCGTACATACATACATACACACCCACATTGAGCTTTATATATTAGATTTTAAAAAACAGTTTTTAAAATTGAGAGAAACTCTCTGCCTGATGCATTTCTGGTGCACCACGGCGCCCTTAGTCGCAGTCCTATGACTAAAGGCGCCATGGTGTGCCAGAAACGAGTCAGGCAGAGAGTTTCTCTCTCAATTTTAAAAACTGTTTTTAAAAATGTTCTAATAAAAATAAATTTTACTTAAACTGGATGGACGTGCTGGAAACACCCCTCCTTCTTCCTAGCTCGTCTCTTGATCATCACTATACCTCTGCTATATTTAGCGGCAAATTAAATGAACAGATATATCTGTGAAAACCACAAATTGTTCTGTTTGGGTAATGTAATCGTATAAGCTTTTTATTTTATGTCTAACAACTGTTATCTTTAATTTAACTATTTAAATGCTATGAGGTTTACCCAAGCTATAATTGTGCAAAATTTAGTTTAATTTATTTGATAATCAGCCATTGAATATCGCTATTATTTTTTACAGTTTAGAGACTATTAAGCCATGAACAATGAATACAAGGTGTAGAACTAGTTAATGAATTTTTCACTATTTCCATAATAGAACATTTTCGCAGAAATGTTATATTATAGACTCAAAGTGAGCACACGCTTAATACTGTCTTGGCATGCACATTTATGCGATAATATCAAACTTCGTAATAAGCAATAAAATAGATCTGACACAGATTTGTAGCTTGGCATTAATAGTAAAGAAAAAAATGCTATGTCGGCAGTGAATCACTTGCCTCTGGACAGACTATAGATGCCCAAATATCCATCCTGCTTGAAAAATATTCAGAATTGAGAGTCCTCAGTGGTTGGTACCTTTTAATGGCTAACTGAAAAGATGGAAACACATTGCAAGCTTTCGAGACTACTCAGGTCTCTTCATCAGGCATTGACTAATACAACATCTGAAGAATCACATATATATGCACAACACAGCACAGAAAAAATGCAATAGATAAAACAAGTGACGTGAAGCAGAATTTTTCTCTTCGCCATGACAGCACCCACTGAGAGAGGGGATCCGCCCCTAGGAACAGGAAACCTACAGAGAGATAAATGGGGCTGTCCCCCTCGCTCCCTCAGGGACCATTCGGGCCCATACGCTTGACCTCAATAAAGTGCGTTTCATTTAAAGCCACCTTATTGGTAGCTCTAGTATTGGCAAGGAGGATGCATGATCTCCAGGCCCTGTCAATAGATCCTCCTTCCTGACAATATTTCAGGGCAGAACAGTGTCAAAGACGGACCCGTCCTACCTCCCTAGAAAGGCTGCTAAATTCCATAGATCCAAAAAATCTACCTTCCCTCTTTTTTATTATAGCCCGGCAACAACAGAGAAGGAAAGATAGCATGGCCTACACGTAAAGGGGGGCCATCTTAGTCTATATAGATATCTGTAGGCCCTGGAGGCAGCGCAGGTCTCTTTTTTTGTCTCTTTCCAGGGTAACAAGAAGTGTGGATCAGAAATGCATTGGCATATTCGGCAAAAAGGAGAAGGCCCGCCACAGGGCGTGAGGGCACATTCTGCATGAGCCATATCTTCTTCCTGGGCCGAAAGGATGAATGCCCTAATTGAAGTAATATGTAAGGCCGCAACCTGGTCTTCTCCTTCTGCCTTTTATAGTCACTACAGGCTAGACTTGTCTTCTTCCAATAACTTGGCCTTTGGTAGATCTGTCCTTAACACAGTGGGCCCTCCCAGGTGATTATCTCTGAAAATCTCTCAATGGGTGCTGTCGTGGCAAAGAGAAAAAAAAACGGATAACTTACCGGTAATACTCTTTAGTAGAGCCACGACAGCACCTGCTCACTTCCCTCCCTTGATATATCTACACGTGGTTCACTCTGGTGGGTGAAGGATAGAAGCTGTACATAAATATGTGAAATGTAGCAAAAGATATAAGTATATATATTGTAGGGATGTGACGCGCTTAGGTGCAGCGGGAGACAATCATGAGGCAGGTTCTTCCCAAAGTTCATAAGGTTTATTTGCTCCATAAACCATAGACAGCATAACACTGAAATGTAACCTTCACTTCAGGCAAAGGAACAGAAATGTCCGTGGCTTCAGACTCGGACTGAGAGTCTCAGCACATGCTGGGAGCTGTAGTCCTCCCCATATACACTCTCTGTAGTGTCCCACCTGGACACATGGAAGTCTGTCCACACTCTGACAGACTCCCTCCACTCTCACATGTGCCAAACACCTCAATTACATAGCCCTGTAACCACACCCAAAGGGGATCACATGGCTATGACATCACCAAAGGTTGTATAGACACACAGGCTTCCCTGACACAGTGTAACAGAAAGATCAGCAGTACCTCTGCTGATCAATACACCCTGGAGCCTGCATCCCAAGGCCACCCACCTTGAGACCCACAATGGTCATTTAGGACCCTGCTCCTGTTACCACACTGAATGTGCCTGTACACCCGTCCTGGGACACCCACACAGCGCCCCCTAGCCGACACAGTGGTAACTACACCACATACCTCCCCCCTCTGTTCAAACTTGTGGGGTTGAACACATGACATCACCCAGGTATCTTGAGACCTGGCACCCATGTCACCTTGCCCTACAAGTCGAGAGGACCATCTCCGTCTGTTTCGGTAGTCAAACTGCCTCATATTCACGTTAGGCCTCCCCCGCCCCCAGCGGTCAGTATCTCGGCCTTGGGCTTTGGCCTTCCCGTCAACGTCCGTCAGTGTGATCAGACACTCTTTAGTCTCCACCTGTTTGCAGTGCGCTCCGTCACCCGACCTTTCTCTCACCGGCCGGCTCTCCCAGTTCACACTGTCATGAGTCCCACGTCCAGCTGGGCCAACTGGCTGGTCTGAGTCTGACCCTCTGTCACTATGTCCACCACCGGGTCTCGTGCCTATGTTACTACGATTAGAACGGCCACTTGCGGACTCTCGACGTTCTTGCCTTCGACTACCTGTCCTTTCATTCCTTGGAGGATCCCTTCGGGTCCTTACACCTTGGGTTGGAGGTGGACGCCACCTGACGTTCTCTATCTGCTCATTCATCTGCAGTCGATCCTGTCTTAGCTGCTCAATCTCCTTCAGGTACGCTACCCGATATTCCAGGAGCATGCAAAGCTTCCCAATGCTTTCCACCGAACCAACCACAATGACAGGAACCATGTCATCTTCAATAACGACTTGGATTTCACCAGCAGGTGGGATCCTCACTCTCTTCACACAGGATCGATTCACCATCTCCTGCATCACCTTTCCAAGTCTGCCAACGACTTTCCCCACCAGATTTCTGGGTACCGGAATTATGTCTTCCACAAAGCCCAGCCGACTTTGTGCTTCCCTTGCAAGCTCCAGACGTCGAGCGGCTTTCCTATTACGCTCCACGAGCATCTGTTTCGTGCGGAGACATTGTAGGTGCATCTCCTTCAGGACAGCCACCCTTCTCTCTGTGTCTTCCGTTTCTGCCAGTATCACCAACTGGTCTGTTTCTGGTGCCCAGCTCACACTATAGGCCTTTACTGCCTTTTTAAAGGTCTCATGCACACCTTCGCTGGCACACGCTTCTCGCATGTCTTCGGGTACCTCCATCACGCACTTGAAGGTCATGGACTTGCTCTCATCCTGGACAGATGGCTCTGGGTTCCCCACGGACATTTCCCTCAAGGTATCTGCCAAGACCGGGTGACTGTCTTGTGCAGCTCTTGGTTCACCATCTTCCTGAGATTTACAGTCTTCAGGACCCTTTTCCAAGATGGGCTTTGGCAGTTCTGCCTTGCTATCAGTCGGGCACGGCCGCTGTACGTCTTCACCCATCCACTTCTTCTGCAGAAGACCTTTTACTACTCCACTGAGTTCTTGCAGAACTTTATCTCGCTCCTCTGCCAGGTAGCGACGCTGATCCTCTCTCCTGAGAATCTCCTGTTGATGCTTCTCTTGGGCCTCTCTGAGCACCTCCATATCTTCCAACAGGGTCTTGTTCATGGTTTTACATGCTGACAGGTGACCTCTGAGCTCAGAGACTTCCTTCTCCAGCTCATCCACTCTGTGCTCAGCTGCTTGCCTTAGGACTCTTTCCCGTTCGACATGTTCTGTTACAGTCTCCTTTATCAGCTGTATCTCATGATCTTGTTCTCTTTTGGCCAGCACGTGTCTCACCACTACCTCTTTAATTATATCATCAAAGGGTACCACTGGGTCAGTCACACCAGTCGAGTGAACCCTCCAGTTACCGTCCAGCACCAATGTGTCTAGTCCAGTAGTCTCATCTCCCAGCCCACCATCTGTCTTATCACGAGACCTCAGGTCTGTCAGTTGGGCAGATGTACTTCTTCCTCTGGTCAGTTCTACCTCTGACCTGTCCATGTCAGGAGCCGTCACTGTCTCAGTGTCTGCTTGTCCCACAGTCGAAGCATCTCCATCGTCAGACCAAACGTCATCAAACAAAAGAAAGTCCCGGCCCCTCTCCCAGGCATAGACTAAGTCCCGTGGTATTCCTCTACCTTGGCACTCACCACCTTTGGTCCCCTCAAACACTACTGTGTCTACTGCGTAGTTCACCGTGACCCCGTGTTTACAGTGAACCCTGACGTTTTTCTCGGTCAGAGAGAAAACGAGAGGAGTTCCTGTCAGAGTCACCTGACTCTCTGAGTCCAGCCGACCAAAGGCTCCTTCCCGGTGCAGCATCACTGTACACATCTGTGGCCCGTCATTACTACCTGGAAAGGATATTCCACATTCTGAAAAAGACCTGCACATACACTGCGGTACTCCAGACGTACCTACTGAGTCACCTAGTGCTGTCACTTCTTCAAACTTGGCCCCTTTCTGGACCACCACCCCGCTTTGGGTTGCCACCCCAATTTTGTTCACCGCCCCCTTTTGGAACTCCACCCCTTTTTGGGTTACCACTCCAATTTGGGTCACCGCCCCCTTTTGGGACTCCACCCCTTTTTGGGTTACCACTCCAATTTGGGTCACCGCCCCCTTTTGGGTTTCCACCCCTTTTTGGGTTACCACTCCAATTTGGGTCACCGCCCCCTTTTGGGTCACCGCCCCCTTTTGGGATTTCCCCATGTCCGTCCTGCAGAACCTCTTAGGCCACAGTTCACACAGTACAGTTTGTCTTTTAACGATACCACACAAGTCTTTGCTGGCACCACCACAGCTCCTGCTGTCACTGATCACCGGCACCTCCGGCTGCTGTTCACACACATACACAGCGGCTGGTGTCACTGCAGCCCCTGCTGCGCCATCTTCGTGGACCCGTCGATCCACCGGAAGCCGCTTGTCACCTTCGTAACCCCGCCGGGTTACTGGAAGCCGCTTGTCACCCTCAAAGATAAAAGAAACCACAAAAGCGCGCCCATAGGGCCTTACCAGTGCAGGTATAATGGGTTACGCAGCAATAATACAGGGTACTCACCCTTAATAGTTGTGTAAAGCCACAACTACTGTATCCGCTTAGTCACATGCCATAAAGCTGCAGCAGGATGGTGTAGACAGACAGCGTCTGCTACCAATGCTCCCAGGGCAGATCCCTTAAAGAAAACACCAGGTCCTTGTGCTGCGAGACCTTCGTGACCCCACTGAGCCACAGCAAGCACCTTCAGGTTTTGCAGAGGAAAAGAAAAAAAAAAAAAGAAAAAAAACACATGCACAGTCTCTCACATGTCCTGTTCGTGTGCCACTCAGGACGTACCGTCTCCGCCTGAGACCGTCCAACACACAGGGCACACCGGGTGCTATTCAGGGAGCAGACCCTCCTCCCAGGGTCTCCCAATACTCCGGCTTCACCAGGTCCAAGGGCTCAGCGGGTGCTCTTCAGGACATCCGTCTCCACCTGAGACTGCCCAACACACGCCTCACCAGGTCCAAGGTCATAGCACGTGTTCCAGGGATCCGATTCCTCTCCCAGAACCTCCCAACACTTACCCTCCAGGACCTTGCTCACTGACCCCTCCAGGAACACAGTCTCTCACTGACCCTGGTCAGTGCAACACAGACTCCTGTCTGTTACCTGTGTCGGCCACACAGGTTCCTGGACGCCTCTTCTCCTCAGAGGTATCCCACAAATTTTAATACAGTCACTTTCTCTGACCTCGGTCAGTATTACTCACGGTTGTCAGACCGTCTGCTCTCCTGGCTCAGAATCGCCAGCGCTGCCACACGTGCTTCTGGGAGTCGCTGCCCGCAGTCTGTCACCAATTGTAGGGATGTGACTCGCTTAGGTGCAGCGGGAGACAATCATGAGGCAGGTTCTTCCCAAAGTTCATAAGGTTTATTTGCTCCATAAACCATAGACAGCATAACACTGAAATGTAACCTTCACTTCAGGCAAAGGAACAGAAATGTCCGTGGCTTCAGACTCAGACTGAGAGTCTCAGCACATGCTGGGAGCTGTAGTCCTCCCCATATACACTCTCTGTAGTGTCACACATGGAAGTCTGTCCACACTCTGACAGACTCCCTCCACTCTCACATGTGCCAAACACCTCAATTACATAGCCCTGTAACCACACCCAAAGGGGATCACATGGCTATGACATCACCAAAGGTTGTATAGACACACAGGCTTCCCTGACACAGTGTAACAGAAAGATCAGCAGTACCTCTGCTGATCAATACACCCTGGAGCCTGCATCCCAAGGCCACCCACCTTGAGACCCACAATGGTCATTTAGGACCCTGCTCCTGTTACCACACTGAATGTGCCTGTACACCCGTCCTGGGACACCCACACAGCGCCCCCTAGCCGACACAGTGGTAACTACACCACAATATATATATATGCTAGAATCGTTACTGAGCAAATTGACTAAAGCGTGTGTGGCAGTTCCTCTTGTTCTCTGTAATCCAACTGAGGGAGTGAGGGGAACCGCCCCTTTTATCTCTCTGTAGGTTTCCTGTTCCTAGGGGCGGATCACCTCTCTCAGTGGGTGCTGTTGTGGCTCTACAAAAGAGTATTACCGGTAAGTAATCCGGTTTATCATTATTGGATAGGGAGAAATATAAATATTAAACTAGTTCAGAGATCGTCCTGCTTGAGTGATTTACAGAAAAACATAACATATTAGTATTTTATGTGTTGAATAGTACATTAATCCCTAGATCCAGAGAAATGTAGCTTTATTTCACTATATGTTTGTGTAGGAGCTTTAGCCCTTTTTGCTGGAGAGAGTCTTTGCCCATGACACAAGTCATGCCATGATCACAGTGTGCTGCTGATAAACCCTAGAGTAGAGTGAGAGGGGTCGCATTGTCACCATTAGGGTACTGTGATCATTGCAAGCCAAGTTGCAAAAAGTCAAAACCAAATGGATTTTGCTTGTCGCGGGCGCAGTAGCATAGAAGTTGCCATACGACTCCATTCACCTGCATTACGCTGCGATGTAGCAACTGCAAAGAGAGATCTTTTGCCTCGACCAGTATCACTGCAAAATTCGCCAATTACTCACAGCTTAAAAGACCAGGGCTTTTTTTAGCATAAAAGACCAAACTTGTTTTTCTTAATTATTTCTTTCATTATTGTTTTCCATATCACCCTTGTGTTTTACATAGAATTTACATTTATCTTATTGACAATTTGCATTAAGTATTTCTGGGGAGAAATGCGAAAAATAGTAATTCCAGTATTGTGTGTTACAATAGAAACATATATTGTTATTATTCACCACGCAAAATACAGTATGTTTAGAACAAGGGGCAATACCAAATTTATTAAGCTTTTATGTGTTTTACTACTGTAGCACAAAAAAAAATATTTTAGTAAAATAAATCTTTTGTTTCTGTTACCATTTTCTGACAGCTAAACTTTTTTTACCTTCACCTATACTTTCACACTTGCGTTTTTTTTGCACTACGTGCGCAGTGCAAACGCTCATAAAAAACGCATCATGCATTTTTTATGCATTTTCTTGTTTTTTTGCGCATGGTTTTTACGAAAAAAAAGCATGCTTTTTTTGCGCTAACGTGGGCTTGAGCATGCGCACCTCAGCGCACCCATAGACTATAATGTGTTTTTGGGTGAATTTCGTGCACATTGCGTTTTTTTTTAGACAGGTCGGGAGCACAAAATATGCAACAGGATGCATTTTGTGCGCCCGGGCGCACACTATAAGAAAACGCATGCGCATACAAACGCGTACAAACACATGACTATGCGCACCCATGTTAAGTATAGGAAAAAAACGCATGCGCATTTATGCGCAAAGACGCAGTGCAAAAAACACAAGTGTGAAACCAGCCTTAGGGCTTATTTTTTTGCATTAATTGAGTTTATATTGGTACATTTTGGGACACATTACTTTGATAGTTAATATTCAATTTTTTGGAAAAGGGTAAAAAATACCCTGCAGTTTTGACGCAGCTTTATTGAGTCTTTTAAGACATCTTTTTTTACCTGATTGAATGTAATAACTGCAACATTTTTTAAATCTGCAGCATGGGTTATGGCTGGGTCTTCCAGCATACAATGACCTGAATCACACAGGCAGTGCAACTAAGGAGTGGCTCCGTAAGAAGCAATTTAATGTCCTAGAGTGGCCTAGACTCCAGACCTGAACCCAACAGAAAATCTATGGAGGGAGCCAACATCTGAACTCTTTAATTGCAAACAAAGGTTTCTGTACCAAATATTAAGTTCTGTTTTTCTATTGTATCAAATACTTATGTCATGCAATAAAATGCAAATTAGATATGTAAAAATCATACAATGTGATTATTTTTGAAGATCCTGTCTCTCACAGTTTAATTGTACCTACGATAAAAATTACAGACCTCTCCATTCTTTGTAGGCATATATATATATATATATATACACTAGAGATATGCCTGATGCTATCACATCGGGAGGGAAGTGTGTGTGTGTGTACATGTGTGTGTGTGAGTACATATGTGTGTGTACTGTACATGTGCGTGAGTGTGAGTACATGTGTGTGTGTGTATGTGTCCCGAAGCTGCCTGTCCACCCAACTCCATGCAGTCACAGCCAGCAGGAAAAAGGGTGGTTTGTGGCCTGTGCTGGAGATGTGAGTATGTGTGTGTGTGGATGTGAGTACTTGTGTATGTATGTGAGTACGTGTGTGTATGTATGTGAGTACGTGTGTGTATGTATGTGAGTACGTGTGTGTATGTATGTGAGTACATGTGTGTGTGTATGTGAGTACATGTGTGTGAGTACGTGTGTGTGTATGTGAGTACGTGTGTGTGTATTGTATATGTGAGTACGTGTATGTGAGTACGTGTGTGTATTGTATATGTGAGTACGTGTGTATGTGAGTACGTGTGTGTGTGTGTGAGAGAGTATGTGTGTGTCTATGTGAGTACGTGTGTGCGTATTATATATGTGAGTATGCGTGTGTGTTTATGTATGTGAGTACATGTGTGTATGTATGTGAGAACATGTGTGTGAGTACATGTGTGTGTATATGTGAGTACGTGTGTGTATGTGAGTATGTGTGTTTGTGTATGTGAGTACGCGTGTGTGTGTATGTGGGTACGTGTGTGTATATGTGAGTACGTGTGTGTGTATTGTATATGTGAGTACGTGTGTGTATTGTATATGTGAGTACGTGTGTGTATGTGAGTACGTGTGTGTGTGAGAGGGTACGTGTGTGTGTATATTTGAGTACGTGTGTGTGTACGTGTGTGTGCGTGAGTACGTATGTGGGTATGTGTATGTGAGAAAAAATGGCTAAGTATGGCATGGACAAGGCAACTGTTAGGTGGATTCATAACTGGCTTAGTGATCGGACCCAAAGAGTGGTCGTAAACGGCTGCACATCAAGTTGGAAGAATGTCTCAAGTGAGGTACCACAGGGCTCTGTCTTGGGCCCTGTATTGTTCAACATCTTTATCAACGATTTAGATGATGGAATTGAGGGTAAACTGATTAAATTTGCTGATGACACAAAGCTTGGAGGGATAGCTAATACTAGAGAAGAGAGAGAGAGGATTCAAAAAGATATAAATAAACTGGAGCAGTGGGCAGCAACTAACAGAATGGTTTTTATCAGGGAAAAATGGAAAGTACTACATCTGGGCAATAAAAATGAAAAAAGCATACACAGAATGGGAGGAATAGGGCTAAGCAACAGCACATGTGAAAAAGACTTGGGTATACTAATAGATCACAGACTGAATATGAGTCAACAGTGTGATGCAGCAGCAAAAAAGGCAAATGCAATTCTAGGATGTATTAACAGAAGCATACAGTCTAGATCACGTGAAGTCATTACTGCCCTCTACTCCTCTTTGGTCAGACCTCATCTGGAATACTGTGTCCAGTTTTGGGCGCCACATTTTAAAAAAAACATCGACAAACTGGAGCAAGTTCAGAAAAGAGTGACCTAAATGGTGACCGGTCTGCAAACCCTGTCTTATGATGAAAGGTTGCAGGATTTGGGAATGTTTAGCTTGCAGAAGAGAAGACTGAGAGGAGACTTAATAGCTGTCTACAAATATCTCAAGGGCTGTCACATTGTAGAAGGATCATCTTTATTCTCATTTGCACAAGGAAAGACTAGGAAAAATGGGATGAAACTGAATGGGAGGAGACACAGATTAGATATTAGAAAAAAACTTTTTTGACAGAGTGATCAATGAGTGGAACAGGCTACCACGAGAGGTGGTGAGTTCTCCTTCAATAGAAGTCTTCAAACAGAGGCTGGACAGACATCTGTCTTGGATGATTTAGCGAATCCTGCTTTGAGCAGGGGGTGGACCAGATGGCCCAGGAGGTCCCTTCCAACTCTACAATTCTATGATTCTATGTGTGTGAGTATGTGTGTGTGTGAGTACGTGTGTGTGTATGTGGGTACGTGTGTGTATGTGATTACGTGTGTGTGTATGTGAGTACGTGTGTGTACATGAGTGTGTGTGTGTGTACATACGTGTGAGTATGTGAGTGTGTATGTGAGTGTGTGTATATGTGTGTACATGTGTGTGTATGTACATGTGTACATGTGTGTGTATGTACATGTGTGTACACGTACATGTGTGTGTGTACATACATGTGTGTACATGTGTGTACGTACACTCACTGGCCACTTTATTAGGTACACCATGCTAGTAAGGGGTTGGACCCCCTTTTGCCTTCAGAACTGCCTCAATTCTTCGTGGCAGAGATTCAACAAGGTGCTGGAAGCATTCCTCAGAGATTTTGGACCATATTGACATGATGGCATCACACAGTTGGCGCAGATTTGTCGGCTGCACATCCCTGATGCGAATCTCCCGTTCCACCACATCCCAAAGATGCTCTATTGGATTGAGATCTGGTGACTGAGGAGGCCATTTGAGTACAGTGAACTCATTGTCATGTTCAAGAAACCAATCTGAGATGATTCGAGCTTTATGACATGGCGCATTATCCTGCTGAAAGTAGCCATCAGATGCCTGTTCTTAGCTGAGAGGAGTGGTACCCAGTGTGGTCTTCTGCTGCTGTAGCCCATCTGCCTCAAAGTTCGACGCACTGTGCGTTCAGAGATGCTCTTCTGCCTACCTTGGTTGTAACGGGTGGCAATTTGAGTCACTGTTGCCTTTCTATCAGCTCGAACCAGTCTGCCCATTCTCCTCTGACCTCTGGCATCAACAAGGCATTTCCGGCCACAGAACTGCCGCTCACTGGATTTTTTTTCTTTTTCGGACCATTCTCTGTAAACCCTAGAGATGGTTGTGCGTGAAAATCCCAGTAGATCAGCAGTTTCTGAAATACTCAGACCAGCCCTTCTGGCACCAACAATCATGCCACGTTCAAAGGCACTCAAATCACCTTTCTTCCCCATACTGATGCTCGGTTTGAACTGCAGGAGATTGTCTTGACCATGTCTACATGCCTAAATGCACTGAGTTGCCGCCATGTGATTGGCTGATTAGAAATTAAGTCTTAACACACAGTTGGACAGGTGTACCTAATAAAGTGGCCAGTGAGTGTACATGTGTGTGTACGTGTACATGTGTGTGTATGTATGTGTGTGTGTACATGGTGGGCAGGCAGCGGCGGGTCCAGCGGCGGAGGTGGGGGGAGGTTCAGCGGCAGCAGGTCCTCCGGCAGGAGGGGGTCCTGGCAGCAGACAGCAGGCAGGAAAGACTGCGGCTTGCGGTCTGTGCACAGGCCGCAAGCTGCGGTCTTTCCTGCCGGCTGTGACGGAGGTGGGTGGGCAGGCAGCGGCGGGTCGGGCGGGGAGGTCTGTCGGCTGCGGGTCCAGCAGCGGCAGCAGCGGGGGGGGGGTCCGGCGGTGGTGGGGGGTCCCAGCGGTGTCTCACTGGTGGTACTGTGGAAGGGCCTGGCACCACCAGCGGGTGCCATATTGAAATACCCATCACTTGGGTATTTAAATATGGCGGTCGGCGCGGTGGATTGTGGAATTCGGGGACATCCAGACGGAAGTGGATGACGGACAATTTAAGGCAATTATATATATATAGACATATAGATATGCAGGGTGGGTCATGTATATGGATACACCTAAATGAAATGGGAATGGTTGGTGATATCAACTTTCTGTTTGTGGCACATTAGTATATGGGAGGGGGAAAACTTTTCAAGAAGGGTGATGCCCATGGTGGCCATTTTAAAGTCGGCCATTTTGGATCCAACTTTATTTTTTCCAATGAGAAGAAGTTTATGTGACACATCAAACTTAGTGAGAATTTCACAAGAAAAACAATGGTGTGCTTGGTTTTAACGTAACTTTATTCTTTCATGAGTTATTTACAAATTTATGACCACTTATAAAATGTGTTCAAAGTGCTGCCCATTGTGTTGGATTGTCAATGCAACCCTCTTCTCCCACTCTTGACACACTGATAGCAACATTGCAGATCAGAGTTTGTGATAATTGTGGGACATCAGCATTATAGATTTTTGGTGTACAATTGAGGATTGCTTTGATTTTTGATTTATAAATGGGAAAAAGAGGGGATTTGTGAGGAAGTGTTTTGTTCAATTAAAGGATGTTTTTATGAATGGATGAACCATCTAATGGATGCATCATTTTTTGGGTGGCTGAGGCCCCTTATCAGCCTATTAATATCGGCCAGAAGCTGTCTGCATAGCCTTAACTGGTTATTACAAATATTGGAGACCCCACACCGTATTTTTACATTATTGAAATATATAATTAAAAAAGTGGCATGTAGTCCCCCTCATTTTTGATAACTGCCAAGATAAAGCAGGCAGCTGCAGGCTGGTATGCTCAGGCTGGAGGGGACCATGGACATTGGCCCTCCCCACCCTAAAAATAGCAGCCTGCAGATGGGGTTGATGTCAGCTTTGTAAAGTCAGCTGACTTCAAGTCCATGGGTTAGTAATGGAGAGGTGTCTATCAGACACCCCCAATACTAGTCCAGTAAGTAAAAAGTAATAAAGACACAAGCAGAAAAAAGTCTCATTTACAAGCATAAAAATCAAAATAAAAAATCAAAATAATCCTCATCTGTCCATTGTTAATCCATAATGCTGATGTTACTCCAAAATCCCCAACTCTTCAAGATATGGTGGCATTGCTCAGCGGTTACCCCAGTAATGGTACTGCTCAGCCTGGCAACCAGATGACAGTGAGCTTACCGTGAGAACGTAGCTGCATGTGATCGGTGATGATATTAAAGTTACCACCAGTCACACACAGCTGCATTATTTCTCTCTGCTCAGTGTGATATGGCTGTCCTGCTGAGCAGTAACATTATTGATGTCGCCACTCAGCAATGCAACCAGATGTAGCAGAGTTAGTGATTATTGTGTGATATCAGCATTGTGCATTATCAGTGGACAGGTGAGGATTACTTTGATTTTTTATATTTATGCTAATAAATGGGTAAAAGAGTGGATTTGTCAGGGAGTATTTTTTTTCAATTAACTTTTTTTTTCTGTATATATCTTTATTAATTTTCACTATTGAGTGGAGGTGTCAAATAGATGCCTCTCCATTACTAACCCTTTGGCTTTATGTCAGCAGATAGATATAAAACAGCTGATATCAATCCCAAAACTATTACCCTACTTGCCAACACTTATGTAAGTCGGAAGAGCCTAGGCTAAGAGCCAGAATTGGCACATATAATGGATGCACTATTTCTGGGGCAGCTGAAAGCTGATGTTTTTAGAATGGGAGGGGGTCAATATCTATAGCCCCTTCCCTGCTTAGTAATATCAGCCCGCAGCTGTCTTTTTAGCCTTTGCTGGTTATTGAATATAGGGGATCACCATTGGTCACAGGCATTGGCTGATGAGAGTACTACTCTCATCATCCTACACCTGCTCTTGATGATAGCAGCAAGAGCAGGCATATGATGATGAGAGTATTTATCAGTCGGCACCAGAGTAATAGGTAAAAAAAAACACTTGGGGTCCCTCATTTTTGATGACCAGCCAAGCTGAAGCAGTCAGCTGGGGGCTGGTATTCTCAGATTGGGAAGGGGCCATGGATATTGGCCCTCCCCAGCCTAAAAATAGCATCCTGCAGCAGCCACATAAGAGGCACATCTATTAGATGTGCCAATTCTATCACTTTGCCTGGCTCTTCCCACTTGTCCTCGTGTAGAGGCAAGTGGGGTAATAGGTTTGGGGTTGATATCAGCTCTTTTATGGCAGCTGACATCAAGCCGAAGGGTTAGAAACAGAGGGACGTCTACAGTATAAGACACCCCCATTACTAACATCATGGTCAGATTGTAATAAAGACACAGCAAGAATAAAGTGCTTTATTTGAAATAAAAACTTCCCACCCTCTTTTACACATTTATTCACAAAAAAATCAAAAATCAAAGCTGTGCTCACCTTTCTGACAATCGATGCCAATGTCTCACTACAAAAAAACAAAAATAATAAAACACCATATTCCTCACCTGTCCACCGATAATCTGTCGAATGCCATATCTGTGTATTCAGGCTATCATGGAGTGCTGGCACATCACTGATGTGGCTATTATCCAAACAATCTGGATCATTGTGGGACATACCCATTAATAGATTATTGTTGAACAAGTGAGGAATATGGTTCTTTATTATTTTCTATCTTTTTTACCATGTTGGTTATAGCACCATCAGGTGGCGTTTAATTGCATTACACATTGTTTTATGTAAAGTAAGACATTTGCTTTGTGGGAGAAAACAAAGCATGCTGGTTAGTAGACCATTATTTTGACCGTTATTTTTAGAGAGTTGTCTGTTAGGGCAAGACCTGTCCTTCTGCACTGCTCTTACTTAAACTTCATTATGCCAGATAAAGTATATTTAGCAAGAAAACTATCTGTTTCTGTGGTATTATATTATACAGAACAATTATTAAGTTGTATAGCAGCTGTGACGCAGGGTGATAGTGATTGTTGGAGACTCATGCGTTCACACATGTAAGTCCTTATTGTACCATGTACTTTCACTGCTAATTGTAAAGTATCATAGTTATGTGATATATGCTTAGTACTTACCTGCACTACATCCCCCATGTATCCTCCAAACTGTTTGATGGTTCCAACACTGCATGATGGCCCCGTCACTGTAATCTCCACAATGTATGATGGCCTCCTAGGTAGCCTCCATATAGTATAATGCACTCCCCATAGGCCTCCATATAGTACAATGCACTCCCCATAGGTAGACTCTATATAATATAATGCACTCCCCATAGGCATATTCTATAGTATAACGCACTCCCCATAGGCACACTATGTAGTATAATGCACTCTCCTTAGGCAGACTCTATAAAGTATAATGCACCCCCATAGGCAGACTCTATATAGTATTATGCAGCCCCCCATAGTCAGACTCTATAGTATAATGCAGCCCCCCATAGGCAGATTCTGTATTGTATAATGCAGCCCCTATAGGCAGACTCTATATTGTAAAACGCAACCCCCATAGGCAGAATCTGGATTATCTTCTCATTAAACAGGTAAGGAATATGGTGTTTTATTATTTTCTTGTCTCTTACAGGGGACATGAACATAAGTGGATTATCTTCTCTTTGGACAGGTGAAGGAATATGGTGTTTTATTTTTTTGTCTTTCACAGGGGACATGAGCACCTGTAGACTAGGCGTAAAAGTTAAATATAACATTGCTTTTTTATTTTTATTTTAAATAAAGATGTCCGTGTCTTTATTTCAATTAAAGGACTTAAATTATGGCTATTTTTGCTACGATCTAACTATGCGTTAGTAATTATAGACGCCACCCCATTACCAACTCAAGGGCTTGACGTCAGCTGTAGCTTGCCTGGTTGTCAAAAATGGGGGTGACCCCAAGCCTTTTATATTGAATTATTTATTTAAATAATTTAAAAAATGTTGTGGGCTCTCTCTATTCTTGATAACAGCCATGATAAAGCTGAAAGCTGAGGGCTGCAGCCCACAGCAGTTGGTTTTGCCTATGCTGGTTATCAAAAATAGAAGAGACCCCAGGTCATTTTTTTTTTAATTTATTTATAGTACAGGTGCCAGCTGATGAATACTCATTAGCCTTACCTGCCCTTGCTGCTATTAGCATCAGCCAGCATACACTGATAAGAGTAGTACTGTCTCTAGAACTTTTTACCGCTGGTCACAGCTGCAGGAACATCACCCTTCTCTGGCTGGCAGTAACGTTCTTATTGCCGATCAGAGCCCATGTTTGTCGCGCTGCCACGCAGGTGGTAGCATGGCAAACAACGGATGTTCAGGCCCCCCATTTGGGATCGGTTTTGAGTTCAAGTACTGTTCGGGTACTCAAACCGAACTTTTTTTAAATGATCAGCCGAACCCACCGGACCTGAACATCCAAGGATTCGCCAATCACTATTCTGGTCTGAACCTTACTTTGTTGAGAGACATTACTTCTATTAATTCTTGGAAAGGAAACATTTAATGGGCTGAATGAGAAAAGGGCTTATCAATCCTGTATTATTGTTTAAATATCAAAGTAAACAAGTTAGATATCTAAAATAGAAAATCTTAAGTTTGTGGAAAACATTTCATAATGCTTATACATTCATCTAAACACATCTATGTGTGTTGTTGACAGATTTTTAGAATTGTGATGGTGCTGCTTAAGAGATATTTTGATTGCAGTTCATTAGTAGATGCTATTTTTGCTACTTGAATGTGTCCTTCCTTACATAAAGCCAGTTCTGCAGGTTACTAATCTTTCTATGTGTCCACTTTGCAATCCAACAAAGATGGCATAATTTACAGGATGCACAATGAACGACTTAAAGGGAATCTGTCACCGGAAGTTGGAGGCCTATGTAAATGGCCTGGGTCCGGTCCAATGGGAGGTGTTTCTTCCTTCTTCTCTACCATCCATGACCCCCGTCCGCGATCTTCTCCAGTATTCTTCTCCATCGTTCGCGCTTGTGCAAAGCAATGTTGCTTCACGCACGCGCAGTATGCTTTGTCCAACTGCAGGCAAAGCCGAAAATCCTTACCGCCAGTCACTATGTCCCAGAACACAGTGAAATACTTCCAGGACATAGTGTACCGGCGCATGCGCAGTAATGATTTTCAGCTTTGCCCACAGTTAGGCAAAGTATACTTCGCGTGCGCGAAGCAAGATTGATTTGTGCACGCGCGAACGATGGAGAAGAATACTGGAAAAGATCACAGACGGGGCCACGGATGGGGTGGAGAAGAAAGAAGAAACACCGCCCATCGGACCAGACCCAGGCCATTTACATAAGCCTCCAACTTCCGGTGACAGATTCCCTTTAAGAAAGCTAAAAAAAAATCATTGGTTTAAAACTCGTGTGTGATTATGCTGGGTTTCATTATTCTTCATTAACTATACTCTATTTTATTATGCATGACATTTTGACAAAGTTAAATAAAATTAAGAACATATTGTAAAAATGCATATATGTGGTAAAAACTATAAGTCAGTGTTTCGTTAAAATAGTGTATTTATCCTTGTCTTACAGAAACATAAAAGAAAATTATCTGAACAAAACTGCTGGAAGGCTCAGGAACATCAGTTCTTAAAAATATTTTCTGACACTTAACATTGTTTTGAAGCACATCACAAAGACCAAAAAATACTCACTGATCTTTAGTTACGCATTTTCTTTTGTCATCAAAATTGCATAAAATGAAAGAAAGATACTAACTGCAGCTACAGTGGAAACATGGTACATAAATGCTTATATAATGTTCTGTCAAATCTGATTATGTGGCTTTTCAGAAACTTCTGCTCCAGCACAGAATGTACTTTACTGCTTTTTAATGTAAACAACCACATTTAAAGTCTTGGAATAGTAATTTTACCATGTTTTTGTCATCAGCAAAGTTTGGCATTCAAAGTGTCTGGTAAAAAGCATTCAGTAAGTTGTGAAATGCCCATTTATTTGCAGGGTCTTTTTAACAAGCATAATAAAGTATATCAATGTGTGATTTCTGAGTGATAGACTCACAATCAGGAGAGTAAATGGGGCTGAGCTACCATACTGGGTACAGTATCTGGTATAAGCATTCCATTGGGTCTCAGTAAACACTAAATTGTCCATGGCTCACTAAAGGGGAAGTGGGACCAATTTATTTTGCTGACCCCTGTGACATAGCCTAAAGAAAACTAAAGATGTTTTAAAAAATTAAATTGACAAAACGTATAAATCAAGCAGATATAATAAACTTTGTAATTTATCCACTAATAGAATTATGCTTCTTTTATCCACTTATGAGCCACTTTGACTCAACCACCATTCTCTTAGACATCTCTGATATGGTACTCCTCTTCACACTCAGACATTGGCTTCCAGATTCTGATGTGGCTATCTCCTTGTTCATGTTGGTTGGTTAACTCCTGGCTTATTCTAGTAGGTGCATTGCTCACACACTGGAATAAGTCTATCCTTTCCTCTGCTGTGTCATGCGTCTACCCTTTAATGGCAGTACTTTCTCATCTGTTAGGGTTTGTTTTCTCTAACTGGGACAAACAACTCCATCTGCAGCTCTAACAAGAGATTCTTTCTTGCTCAGCAATGGACCTTACTAAGCCCTAAGATGGTATATCATAGCATAGAGTACTTTCTCACCACCACTTGCTAGCTAGCTATAGCACAGGTGTTCTGTCTGTATTTGCAGCGCAAAAAATTTAACCTAAGAAACCAGGTGAAATATCTCTACTGCAACTGGGTAAATGGTAACTTGTAGCAACAGCAAAGGGTATGGCAGTCAAGGAAATAGTGAGGTTCAATTAAAGAGAACCTGTCATTAGTTTTGGCCAATATGAAGTAAGGCCACCACCTTTCTGGGCTGATATTCTTTAATGCTGTATTCGGCCCCCAACCCGACCTGTAAGAGAAGGTAAAAAACTTTTATTATACTCACCTGTGGGGCGGTCCGATCCGAGGGGTGTCGCTGGTCTTGGTCCGGTGCCTCCCATCTTCTTGTTGACATCCTCTTTCATAGTTCTTGTGGATAAAGCATCCTTGCCTCATCCACAGTGTCTCCTCAGCATCGCGCTCCTGCACAAGAGTACTTCTCTACCCTGTTGAGGGCAGAGCAAGACACTGCAGTGCGCATGTGTTGGGGCTCTTTGACCTTTACCAGCACCTGCACACTGCAGTACTTTGCTCTGCCCTCAACAGGACAGAGAAGTATGCCTGCACAGGAGCACGATGTCGGGAAGATTGTGTGGATGACTTAGGGATGCATCATCTACATGAAACAAGCAGGAGGACATCAATTGTAAGATAAGAGACCAAGGTCAAGATGGGAGGCCGGACAAAGACCTACGACACCTCTCGGACTGGTCCGCCCCGCAGGTGAGTATATTAAAAGTTATTTTTTTTCTCTTACAAGTCAGATTGGTGGCCTACTGTATATACAGAATTATAGAATGATTTATATCAGCCCCGAAAGGTGATGGCATTACTTCATATTGGCCAAAACTGATGACAGGTTCCCTTTAAGGTTTCCGTCTTATATGTAAGAGGGTGGTGTATGTTATTCTAACACTCTTAAAAAAAGCTTTTAGTTGCCCGTGAGGGATTCATAAACAGGACCTGTTTTTCTAGCCCATCTCAATTATGTTAAATCAGATTGATATGTTGGGGGAGGTTAAGGCCAAATTAACACTTGTTACAAACTCTAAGGAAAAGGGGAAAGAAGGTATACAATTTCACTAAAATAAAACTTTTATTGTTATATTAAATGATGTGTTAGTGTACTTATCTAAATTTTAGAAGATTGCACTACCATAGCTATTAGGCTCAGATTATAACACTCGATAAGTAGTCAAACATATATGTCTTCATATGTTCAGACATAAAATGTCTTGACGTAATGTACTAGACAGATTAGTTGTAAAACTGGGACAGTAGTCAGTCTCCTTAAAGAAGCAATCCCATCAAAGTTGTTATCCTCTTACTATATTGCAATCATATTACAGTATATAGCATCGTGTACTTACTGTTTCTCATTTTGCCTTTATACCAAGTGTAAGGCAGTGACTGGTGTCTCATGTAGGGGGCGCTGTGTGTTCCCCCCAGGATACGTATGGAGGCGTACTGAGGCCATGAGAGTGCATTGCAGTCATAGGTGTTTCTGTGGTTGCAATGCAGACTAAAATGAGTCCATATGGGATTATTCGAGATAAGAGATGAGCGACTTTACCTTTTTTAGGGTCGAGTCGGGTTTCATGAAACCCGACTTTCTCAAAAGTCGAGTCTATCGAAATTGGCCGACTATAGTGAAAAGTCGGGGGTCCAACTGAAACACCAAACCCAATGCAAGTCAAAGGGGATGCAAAGTCGGCAGGGAGCGGAGGACAATGAACACACCTACAGTGCCCATTTCAATGCCAACAACATCAATTCTTATTACTTAAGCTTGTCAACCTTAATTTACTTTATAATAATAGTTACGCATTGAAAACTGGGGTTTATTTGGCTAAAGTTGTGGGGGAGAAGGGCTGGCTCCAGGTTTTCGTGTGCCCCGGGCGAAAGTGTCAGTGGGCCCCTTTAACACATACCACAACTCATGATGCTCCGATATGGCACAGAAATATAGGTATAGTACAATGAAAAATGCTTCACTTCTTACATGACATGACTGATATGCATTTTAAATTCTACAATAGCTCAAAAAAGGGACAGTATATAACTCCATACAGTATTATGGCCACCACATACTGCGCCATACAGAATAATGAGCCCCCTATATTTCTCCATACAGAATAATTGGTCCCATATAATGTTCCATACAGTATATGATGAGCTCCACATAATGCTACAGTATATGATGGTCTCCATGAATGATGCTCCAGTGTGTTATGGGCCCAAATAATGCTCCATATATAATGGGCCCCATTTCTAATGCTCCAGTGTATAATGGGCCCCATAGATGCTGCTCCAGTGTCTGATGTCCCCCCATTTGGAATGCTCCAGTATATGATGGGCCTCATAGATGATGCTCCAGTGTATGATGTGCCCAAATAATGCTCCATGTATAATGTGCCCCATTTAGAATGAACCCAGGCATGGTATGTGAAAAGAGCTCCATGGAGTAATCTGAAGTGTGGGCTGCCGCATCCTTCACTTTTGGTGTGGGTGAAGAACCCAAGGAAAGGGGTTGCTCCTGACCAGAAGCCTGCACTGACGACTCAGTGCTTGTATTTTTTGCAGCTTCAGAAGAGGAGACGATAGAGCTGGAGGCTGTTTCAGCAATGTAAGGCAAAACCAGTTCCTGATTTTCTGGCTTTAAAAGCGGTTTACCTACTCCCAGAAAAGGGACCCATACAGGCCTTCTGGAGCCAGATCATGATGCAGGCTCAACACCTCCTGCCTTAGCTGCTATTGAGCTTTTGGCACTACCAGCAGATGCACCACCACCACCATCAGTACCAGCTGGCCCCCCACGCCCACATCCGCGGCCTCTTCCACCATACTTACTAATTTTTGTGAAAATGTACCCAAAATACCAGCAGATATATGGTACTGTATCAGAAGTGTACAGCTCTATACAGTCTAGGGATAATTGTAAATCTCTGTTTATATTTCAGGAGTCATACACAGACGCTCACAGGCTCAGTATGGATTACCCAATAAAATAAAAAGTTGAAAAAGGGTACAGTATCACCAGATACAAGGTATATATAGTATAGTTTAAACATTCTGAATCTCCATATATATTTCAGGAGGCAGACACAGATGCTCTCAGGCCCAATAAGGATTAGACAAGAATATAAAAAGCAGTAAATGGGTAATGTATCACAAGCGTACAGCTCCAACTATATTTCCGGAGTAACAGACAGACGTTCACAGGCTCATTATGGATTACACCAGAATCAAAATAGCAAAAAAGGGTATTGTATCAGAAGCATAGAGCTGTATACAGTGTTGGGCAAATGTGAAATCTCGGCATATATTTACGGAGTCACCCTCAGACGCTCACTCAGTCTGGATTTGACCATAATACAAAATGTTGAAAAAAAGGTACTGGATAACAAGATAGCAAGTATATATATTATAGGGTACAATTTAAATCTCCGTATAGATATTCCCGTAGTCACACTCAGACACTCACTCAGTATGGATTTGACCCTAATACTAAATGTCGAACAAAGGTACTGTATAACAACATAGAAGCTGTATATAGTATAGGGTAAAATTTTTATCTTTGCATATATAGAAGGAGGAAACCACAGACGCTCACTCCGTATGGATTATACCGTAATAAAAAATTTAGAACAATGGTACTGTATCAGCAGATACCTGGTGTATCCAGTCTAGGGGTAATTGTAAATTTCCGTCTATATTTCCGGAGTCAGACACAGACACTAACAGGCTCAGTATGTATTACACCAGAATATAAAAAGTGGAAAAAGGGAAATGTATTCAAAGCGTACACCAGTATATATTGTTGGGGTACTTTTAAATCTTCTTATATATTTCAGTCTCAGTAAGCCAATGCAGACTCTCCGCTACTGGAAACTAGATGGATACAAGTACAGACGGAAAGTCGAGTGTTTGCAGAAATGTGGGAATTACTGATCACGAGAAAACCTCCCGGTAGATTTCGCAGAGGCGATGCTGACCCTCAATTACTTACTGTGGAGACAGCGAAAACGGTTATTTGTGAAGAAAGGATTGCTGTATCGCAGTAGCTTGGATCCCATCACCGTTACTCGTCTCCATCAAATTGTGATCACAGGGAGAGATGTAGACATGGTCTTCACTGCCTATCATGATGTGTCTGGTCACTTTGGAGTGCAAAAGACAGAAGCCACAGGCCGTTGGCGATTCTGTTGGATTGGCATGGGAGAAGACATTGAAAGATGGTGGCAGGAATGTCACACGTCTGTTACTGGGAAAACTTTCAAAGCTGATCATAAAGCACCACTGCATCCGATTGTGAGTTGACGTCCATTACAAATGGTAACCATTGATCATCTGAAGGTAGAGGCCAGCAGGACAGGCCATAGCTACATCTTAACCATCATCGATCAGTTCACAAAATTTGTAGTGGCCGTCCCTATGAAGGATTTAACTGCCCAGACTACACCGCGGTGGAGCAGGGAGAGGTAAGTATTGCAACTTGCAAGTGCTGTGGTCATGAGCAAGCAGGGGGTGCCAACTCGTGGGCGACGGTACTGGCACAGGGCCCCTCATAGTACGCCGGTGTGTCTGACGGCGAGTGGGCTCCCTCACCATCAGAGACACTGTATTGTACTATGAGGGGCCCTGTGCCACTTCCATCGGCAAAGAGTGGGCCCACCCACCTGTTCAGAGTAACGGCACTTGCCCGGGTGCGCCAGGTGGTGACCCCAGCCCTTGGGGGGGGCAGCCCAGTTAGGGAGGTTTAAAAAATGGCATATGTTGATGTGTAGGCTGTACATTCAGCAGCTGCAAATGGAGGAATTTGACAAGTCCGAGGAAGAGGAGGACAAAAGCGAGCCAAATTTCTGGCAACCTATGTGTCATCAGGGGAAGGAGGGACAAAATCCTTTGAAACCCATGCATGGTTCATTTTAATGAAGGTTAGATCATCAACATTTTGGGTCGACAGACGAGTCCTTTTTTCTGTCAGGATTGTCCCAGCAGCACTGAAGACTCTTTCAGATAGCACACTAGCAGGGCAAGCGAGCTCCTGTAAGGCATATTGTGCCAATTCAGGCCAAGTGTCCAGTTTACACGCCCAATAGTCAAATGGGAATGACCTGTGAGGGAGAACATCGATATGGGAGGAGAAGTAGTTTGTAACCATAGTTGCCAACTGCTGTCTCCTGTCACTTGCAATCGATGCAGTATTACCAGTCGTGTGAGCGGTACTTGAGAAATCAGTCCACAACATGGTCATGAAACCCCTGTCTCCAACGCCACATCGGCTGTGGGCACCACGAACACCTTTTCCATTTTGCACACTTCGGCTCGTGGGAGAACCATCACCGCTGTTGTGTGTTGGTAATGCCTCAAACAAACGGTTCACCAGAGTTGCTTGTTTGTTAGCCAATATTATCTTTAGGTTCTCCTGTGGCATGATGTTGTTTAATTTGCCTTTGTAGCGTGGATCAAGGATGCTGACCAACCAGTAGTCGTCATCCTTCATCATTTTGGCAATGCGGGGGTCCGTTTTTAGAATCCGCAAGGCATAATCACACATGTGGGCCAAAGTTCCAAGTGTCAATGATGCACTGGCAGTGGTGGGTGAAGGAGCGCTTTCTGTCAAATCCACATCCCACCTTGTTGTGAATTCGCTTTCTGGCCTCCTTCTGGTTACTACTGAAAGTAGTGGAGCTGGTCAAATTGACAGAAGTGTTGCGAGTTCTCTTTCTGGGCTCCCTCTGGTGGTTACTGGAGATAATGTAGCTGATCTGATTAACAGAGGCTTTCCACCAGATAATGAGGATGACGATTGGAGATCTAGGGTTTCAGACTGGATTTAAGATAGCCAACTCCCTCTATCCCTGCTGGTGATTTTTTCCTGCCTCCTGAGATCTTAGTTTCCAGCTCAGTCCCTGCATGTTCAGCTAAGTGTTCTTTTGCTATTCTGTTCACATTTGATCTGCTTTTGTCCATTTCAGTGTTGTGTGGGTCAGCCAGCTCCAGCTGGGGCTGTGCTGAATCCCAATCCTTGTTACTGCTTGTGCCAGTTTGTTTTTGTCCCTTATTAGATTGGCCTCTTTTTGCTCTGCTTTCAGAATATACCAGAGTGCAGATATAGTGGGCGAAGTCGTGAGACTTCAGTATTTTTGCATCAGACGTGTTGGACCTTTTTTGCAGGGTTTTTTGTGTGATTGCTGACAGTGTCTTTCCTTTCAAGTCCTGTCTAGCCAGTGTGGGCCCCATCGCTTGCTCAGTCTATTTTCCTATCTGCATTTGTGTTTTTCATCTTGTCTCACCGACAATATATGTTTGGGGGCTATCTATTCCTTTGGGGTCTGCTCTGGGGCAGTTTAGATTTCCCCTTTCTTGCTTTAGGCTTAGTTAGCTCTCTGGCTGTGCCAATCGTAAGTACGCTCCACGGCTACTGCTAGTTGTGTGGATAGGATCAGGGGTCTGCAATCCGCTTAGTTACCAACCTCTCTGGTTTTCTGTGGCTTAGCTTGGGCTTTGGGCTTGCTCTCCTCCTCGGTGTCCCAATCATAACAGAATCACCAGTCTAACCGCAGACTCTAGGGTACTCAAAAGAAGGAAAGAATTGTAAAAAAAAAAAAAGTGCCAGAATTTTTTTATATATTTTTTCCTCTTTTTCTCTGGGGCCATAGGAGGATTTTTTCTTTAATGGAGATTAAGCAATTGTCTAATTGTGTTGAGCAGCTTGCTGCTGAAGTGCGGGGAATTTCTGCCTATTTTGCTCAATCATCTGCTGTTGAACCAAAAATCCCTACTCCTGATGTGTTTTCTGGGGATCGGTCTATATTTTTGAATTTTAAGAATAATTGTAAACTATTTCTTGCCTTGAAGCCTAACTCATTGGGGAGCTCTGTGGAGCAGGTTAAAATTGTCATCTCCTTGCTGCGCGGATTGGGCTTTTTCTCTGACACCTGGAGATCCTATTCTGACTAATGTGGATGCATTTTTTCCAGCCTTGGGGTTGTTGTGTGATGAACCTAATGCTATTGATCAAGCTGAGAAAATCTTATTGGCATTGAACCAGGGTCAGGTTTCTGCAGAGTTATATTGTCAAAAATTCCGAAAGTGGGCGGTCCTTACTAAATGGAATGACGATGCCCTAGCAGCTCTCTTTCGGAAGGGTTTGGCAGAAACCGTAAAAGATGTTATGGTGGGATTTCCTGATCCCTCTGGTCTTGATGATTCTATGTCATTAGCCATTCAAGTTGATCAGCGTTTACGTGAACGTAAAACTACACGAGAGGTGTTGTCGCCTTTTGAACGAACGTCTGAACCCATGCAATGTGATAGGGTTTTGTCTAGGGCGCAACGTCTGGAGTTTAGAAGGCGTAATAAGTAGAGTTGAGCGACTTTTGGTTTTTTAGGGTCGCGTTTCGTTTCGTGAAACCCGACTCTTCCAAAAGTCGGGTCGAGCAAGATCGTCCGATTATAGGGAAAAGTCGGGGTCGTCCCGAAACACGAAACCCAATGTAAGTCAATGGGGAATAAAAGTCGGCAGTGAGAGGAGGACAGGAAACACACCTACAGTGCCCATTTGAATGCCAAAAGCATCAATTCTTCTTACTTAGGCTACTTTCACACATCAGGTTTTCGGCGTCAGGCGCGATCCGGCGTCGTGCCGGAACGCCGGATCCGGCAAATGTTTCGTAAAACCGGATGTGACAGATCCGGTTTTCTGCCGGATCCGTCTTTTTCTTGACAGACAAAACCGGATCCGTCTCATCCGGTTCATCCGTTTTTCTATCCGTTTTTCGACGGATTACGCCGGATCCGGTTTTTAAAATTGACCCTTGTGGCCTTCCGAACGGGATTGGCTACTGGAAAACTATATATAGCATGTTCCTACAGCCCTTCTTTGACAGGTTGTAGAGGAGAAAGTGCAGGTTGGAGAGAAGAGCAAGTTACTGGCGAAGATGGATGTTGTCATTGGAAATATTTTGAAGAATTTGGCGGTTTTATAGCGGAGGCGAATCGTTTGAGGGTGATTGTTCTGGAGAAGGAGAGAGCGAGACAGCAGCGCATCAGGCATCGTAGACGACGTTTGTGGATCCACCCCATCACAGCCAAGAGAATGACGCGTGGGGTCTATTCTACACTCTGCATGGACCTTCGACGAAACCCGGATAAATTTTTTGGATATGTTAGGATGAAAATGGAGAATTTTGATTACTTGGTGGAGCGCATTGCACACCTCATAAGAAAAGCGGACACCTATTGCCGCTTCTCTGTTTCACCTGCAGAGCGTCTGATGGTGACTTTAAGGTAAGCCACATTTATTGGATATGCTCGCATCAGAGCACACTTTCACTGCAATCTTGTTGGTGGTAGTTTGTATCTCCAAGTGTTATAGGTCAGTTTTGGTATGTAATGCTGTGATTTAAAACTAATTTATTGTATTTTAATTCCCCACAGATTTCTTGCAACTGGAGAATCCCTTTCGTCACTGCATTTCCAGTACAGACTCGGGATTTCCACCATATCTGGAATTGTGAAGTACACATGCCGTGCACTGTGGGACTCCTTAGCTGAAGAGTTTTTACCAGAGCCCACAACAGAGAGGTGGATTGAAATTGCTGACAAGTTTCAACAGATATGTCAGTTTCCAAACTGCTTGGGCGCTGTGGACGGGAAACATATCCGCATTGTAAAGCCAGCTGGATCAGGATTGGAATATTTCAATTACAAGAAATATTTTTCAATTGTCCTCATGGCCATCGCTGACGCGGAATACAAATTTATTGCGGTTGATATTGGGGCCTATGGCCGCTCCAATGACTCTCAAGTTTTCAAACTGTCTGCCATGGGGCGTAAACTGTATGGAAACACCTTCCAGTTCCCACCACCTAGACCGCTGCCGCAAACATCTGGTCCACCTATGCCATTTGTCTGTGTAGGGGATGAAGGCTTCCAGCTGTCAGAACACCTTTTGAAACCGTACTCTAGCAGAGGATTGACAAGACCAAAACGCATTTTTAATTACCGCCTCACAAGAGCAAGAAGAATGGTTGAATGTACCTTTGGTATTCTGACAGCCAAATGGCGGGTCCTATTGACTGCGATCAACCTCAAGACAGAAACTGTGGACGAGGTGATCAAAGCGTGCGTGGTACTCCACAATTTTGTTATCTGCAAGGAACCCATTTCCATTGAGGACACCTCTGAAGAAACCACCTTGCAAGATTACCATGACATTACCACTAGAAGTTCTGTGACGGTTTCAGTAATGAGGGACAATTTTGCAATATACTTTATGTCACCTCAAGGCAGAGTACACTGGCAGGATGACAGAGTGTGAAAGATTTGTGCCCTAACCAAACTTGTGTACCTTCTGGACCAACAGTATATACCTTTGCCAACCAAAGTTGGCTATCTTGTCATGGTCTTACTATTTTTAGCTTTAGGCCACAGGTGTGTACCTGGTTGTGTTTTATGCAAAGTATTTCACCTTTTAACAAAAGTTGTGTACATTGTTAGGAAATCACCAACAATAAACACAACTTTTTAGGTGAAATACTTTGCTTCAAACACAACCAGGAACACAACTGTGGCAAAAAGCTAAAATTTACCCACAGTTATATACCTAGTTTTGAATACCATTTCACCTTTTAAATACCCTGTATTTAACCTTTTTCGCCGCAGAAAGAAATGACAGACAACCAGTGTAAAATAATTTAACTTTTATTGAAAAATGTTTTTTTTAGTAAACTTTTTTAAAATTTTAATAAACTTGTTTAATAAAGCTTTGAAACCATAAAACTGGTCATTTTTATTTAAATACACACATTATAAATCTGTTTAGTGTGTGGTGGAAATACTGCTGGAGGGGCTGCGGGACACTTCGACACTGGGAGTGTGGAGAGAGGACTGGGATCGTGGTGGGGAAGGAACAGTTAGAGGTGAAGGTGTGGAAAAAACTACAGAATGGGTGGACATGTGGGAAGCAGAAGAGGTGGTGGGTGGTGGAGTGGAGGGTTGGGCAGGGACTGTAGGAGCAGATGATGTTGATGGCAAGTTGTATGGGGAAGGAGTTTGGTACGGGGCAGGTTGCTGGAAGTGGGGAGATGTCTGGTACGGGGCAGGTTGCTGGAAGTGGGGAGATGTCTGGTACGGGGCAGGTTGCTGGAAGTGGGGAGATGTCTGGTACGGGGCAGGTTGCTGGAAGTGGGGAGATGTCTGGTACTGGGGAGGTTGCTGGTACTGGGGAGTTTGCAGGTACTGGGGAGGTTGCTGGTACTGGGGAGGTTGCTGGTACTGGGGAGGTTGCTGGTACTTGGGAGGTTGCTGGTACTGGGGAGGTTGCTGGTGCTGGGGAGGTTGCTGGTGCTGGGGAGGTGGATGGTGCTGGGGAGGTGGATGGTATGTAATAGGAGGGGGAGGATGGAAAGTGGCTGGAGGGGGTGTAGATGTAATAGGAGGGGGAGGATGGAAAGTGGCTGGAGGGGGTGTAGATGTAATAGGAGGGGGAGGATGGAAAGTGGCTGGAGGGGGTGCAGGTGGAGGAACTACTGTGGTGGGAGGAGGAGGAGGTTGGGAGGTAACTTGCTGGAGAGCAGCGTGGCATGAATGCATTACATGCATCTGCTGGGCAGGAGAGAGCGTTTCCATGCGCTCCACAACAGACCTGAAAAAGGTGTGGTTTGGCGAAGATCTTGCTTCTGAATGCATGGTTTGCAGAAGTGTCTTCACCTCCAGAATGCTGGAGTTGATCTGCTGATAGCCTGCAGAGATTTGCTCTGACAAGACTTTTAGACAGTTCTGGAAAGATGCATTCAGATGCAAGAACTCTGGCGCATAAGTCTTTTCCTGACCCCTCTGCCGCTGCCGCCCAGTACCCGCAGGTGTACTAGAGGTGGCAGGGGCAGAAGGGTGGGGTAAAGGGAAAGCGATCTCCTCACCAGCAGCTTCATGTAATGTAGGCGGCCACGATGCTCCTGTGCTGGTGGATGGGACAGATGGGTCGAATGTGTGGGAAGGCTGGGAAGGTGCAGATGTACCGGGGCGGTCGAAGTGTCCCTCGGTGCCGGTCTCCTCAGGGATCGCCTCAGAAGGGTCCAATCGTGCAGGCTCCCGAGTGCTGCTCACCGTGCTGTGGAATAAAGAGAAAAAAAAACAATTAAAATACTGACATGGTATGGCCCTGGCTGAAAAAAAAATTTTACATCTAACATTTTTTTTCACATGTGGTGTGTAATATTTACCTTCTAGTGACCATTGTTTCCCGGAGAAACGACAGGGCTTCTGCGTACTTGTACTTGCTCCTGCGTCCTCCAGATCCACTCGGGGCCCGCATCTCTTTATTGAACTCCTTCTTGAAACGATCCCTCACAGACCGCCACCGATTCACAATTCTGTTCCCTGAAACGAGAAAGGACAAAGTGGTTAGTATACAACATCAGTGTTTCCCAAACTCCAGTCCTCATGGTCCCCAGGGGTCATGTTTTCAGGATTTCCATAGTAAATAGAAATCCTGAACACATGATCCGTGGGGACCACGAGGACTTGAGTTCGGGAAACACTGGTTTACATCAAGCAACCGGTACTGTATATACTTACGCTCTTTAATCTGGGCCCGAACATCGAGGTCCTCCCAGCGGCCCACAAGGAGCGAACAGATTTCCTCCCAGAGTCGTCGGGTAACGATAAGGTCAGCGTGGCGGCGGTCAGCCATATTCCAGAGCGGCTCCCTTTCTCTGACGAGATCGATGAGGTGGTCCACATCGAGTCCTCCATCCTCACCGTCAGAGTCGGGAGCACGCTGTGAAGGCTGTTAAAGAAAAAGACAAAAATAACATAATTAGCCTCCACAAAAGAAATGAAATAAAAAGTGCAAAAAAACAAAGCAAAAATATTTAGAATCATAGAATCATAGAATCATAGAATCGTAGAGTTGGAAGGGACCTCCTGGGCCATCTGGTCCAACCCCCTGCTCAAAGCAGAATTCGCTAAATCATCCCAGTCAGATGTCTGTCCAGCCTCTGTTTGAAGACTTCCATTGAAGGAGAACTCACCACTTCTCGTGGCAGCCTGTTCCACTCATTGATCACTCTAACTGTCAAAAAGTTTATTTATACTTACACGCTGGTGACCGCCGCGTTGCTGTCGCCGACGACCCTGGGAGGCACTGCGAGGACCTCTTGGCCGAGCACCAGATTGGGAAGACTAGAGAAGAAAACAAAAAATGTTATGTCTTTGGATGTAGGCATTTGTTTGCTGTGTGTGGTCTTTAGAACATTGTTTTCTATGTGTTGTGTGTAGTGTGATGTTGTGTTTGATGCAAAAAACTTACCAATTGTGAGCCCACTCCAAGTGTCTGTCCACCCCTTCCTTCTTCTTCTGGGAGCTCCTCTTCATCTTGTGAATCCTGTTTTGAAATAAAAGGCAATGAATAGACATATATTACAGAGATGATGGATTTTGGAAATAAAAACTTACCGTCAAACGCTGACGATGCGAGGGAGGGCTCCCAGAAGATGATGTGCTGTCTTCCTGGTGGCCACACTCCATGCCTGTGGGTGGTGTTCCAGCTGCTGCCATTGCTGCTGCTGCTGCATCTATTGGGCGGCTGTTGAATAAAGAGAAACAAAGGGCCAATGAATATCTTGATATTCAATAGCCCTAGTTTGGAGGAATGGGGGATTTGATAATTACCGTCTCTCATCTGCTGCTGGCCTCCCCTCCTCAGCATGTTCCATTTGCTGCTCCATTTGGGGTGGTGCTGTTGGTGCTGCAGTGGTCTCCTGCCTTCTCCTGCTGTGCTTGGTTGCTTTCTTGGGTGGCATGTTGGGTGTGGCTGTGGGTCCCACTGTCTTGCTTTTATATATGTCTTGTGGGCAGAGCTACTGAGCATGCTCAGACCAAAAAAACCGGATCCGGCGCATTGCGGCGCTCATAGGCTTTCATTGTGTGAAAAAGCCGGATGCGCCGGATCCGGCGTGTCCGGCTTTTACGCCGGAGACAAAAAACGTTACAGTAGCCATTTTTTCCAGACGCCGGATCGCGACACATTGCCGGATCCGGCGAAAACCGGATGAAACGCATGGCCATCCGGCGCGATCCGGCGCAAATGCAAGTCAATGGGGGGGAAACCGGATCCGGCATTGCATTTCGCCGGATCCGGTTTCTGTCAAAAGCGCCGGATCGCGCCTGACGGCGAAAACCTGGTGTGTGAAAGAGGCCTTAAGCTTGTCAACCTTAATTAACTTCATAATACAAGTTACGCACTGAAAAATGGGGGTTATTTGGCTAAAGTTGTGGGGGGGAGGGCTGGCTGCAGGTTTTCATGTGCCCTGGGCGAAAGAGCGCCCCTTTAACACATACCACAACTCATCATGCTCCGATACGGCACAGAAATAGCGGTATAGTCCAATGAAAAATACCTCACTTTTTACATCTCATGACGAGGCCCATCTATTTCTCCATACAGAATCATTGGTCCCATATAATGTTTGAAACAGTATATGATGAGCTCCACATAATGCTACAGTATATGTTGGTCCCCATGGATGAAGCTCCACTGTCTTATGGGCCCAAATAATGCTCCAAACATAATGGGCCCCATTTCTAATGCTCTAGTGTATAATGGGCCCTGTAAATGCTGCTCCAGTGTCTGATGTCCACCTTTGGAATGTTCCAGTGTATGGTGGGCCCCATCTATCATTCTCCAGAGTATAGTGCTCCCCAAAAATTGCTGTCCCAACATTGAAAACAATCAAATAAGTCTCCTCGCTAGGGAATCCCTGTACTTGTCTGGACAGGTGCTGTAGCTTGCTTAACAGCTCGCCAGCCGTTCTCACGCCCAGTATGGATTACACGTGATTGCACAAAGGTGAGAAAGGGTACCGTATCCCCAGATAACATGTATGGATAGCGTACACATTCAAAATATATGTCTCAGGAGGCAGGCTCAGACGGTGTTAGGCCCAGTATGGATTGCACGTGATTGCACAAAGGTTAGAAAGGGTACCGTATCCCCGGATAACATGTATGGATAGCGTACACATTCAAAATATATGTCTATACAGCATGAGGCAGGCTCAGACGGTGTTAGGCCCAGTATGGATTGCACGTGATTGCACAAAGGATAGAAAGGGTACAGTATCACCGGATAACATGTATGGATAGCGTACACATTCAAAATATATGTCTCAGGAGGCAGGCTCAGACGGTGTTAGGCCCAGTATGGATTGCACGTGATTGCACAAAGGTTAGAAAGGGTACCGTATCCCCGGATAACATGTATGGATAGCGTACACATTCAAAATATATGTCTATACAGCATGAGGCAGGCTCAGACGGTGTTAGGCCCAGTATGGATTGCACGTGATTGCACAAAGGTTAGAAAGGGTACCGTATCCCCGGATAACATGTATGGATAGCGTACACATTCAAAATATATGTCTATACAGCATGAGGCAGGCTCAGACGGTGTTAGGCCCAGTATGGATTGCACGTGATTGCACAAAGGTTAGAAAGGGTACCGTATCCCCGGATAACATGTATGGATAGCGTACACATTCAAAATATATGTCTATACAGCATGAGGCAGGCTCAGACGGTGTTAGGCCCAGTATGGATTGCACGTGATTGCACAAAGGTTAGAAAGGGTACCGTATCCCTGGATAACATGTATGGATAGCGTACACATTCAAAATATATGTCTCAGGAGGCAGGCTCAGGCGGTGTTAGGCCCAGTATGGATTGCACGTGATTGCACAAAGGTTAGAAAGGGTACCGTATCCCCGGATAACATGTATGGATAGCGTACACATTCAAAATATATGTCTATACAGCATGAGGCAGGCTCAGACGGTGTTAGGCCCAGTATGGATTGCACGTGATTGCACAAAGGTTAGAAAGGGTACCGTATCCCTGGATAACATGTATGGATAGCGTACACATTCAAAATATATGTCTATACAGCATGAGGCAGGCTCAGACGGTGTTAGGCCCAGTATGGATTGCACGTGATTGCACAAAGGTTAGAAAGGGTACCGTATCCCTGGATAACATGTATGGATAGCGTACACATTCAAAATATATATCTATACAGCATGAGGCAGGCTCAGACGGTGTTAAGCCCAGTATGGATTGCACGTGATTGCACAAAGGTTAGAAAGGGTACCGTATCCCTGGATAACATGTATGGATAGCGTACACATTCAAAATATATGTCTCAGGAGGCAGGCTCAGACGGTGTTAGGCCCAGTATGGATTGCACGTGATTGCACAAAGGTTAGAAAGGGTACCGTATCCCCGGATAACATGTATGGATAGCGTACACTTTCAAAATATATGTCTATACAGCATGAGGCAGGCTCAGACGGTGTTAGGCCCAGTATGGATTGCACGTGATTGCACAAAGGTTAGAAAGGGTACCGTATCCCCGGATAACATGTATGGATAGCGTACACATTCAAAATATATGTCTATACAGCATGAGGCAGGCTCAGACGGTGTTAGGCCCAGTATGGATTGCACGTGATTGCACAAAGGTTAGAAAGGGTACCGTATCCCTGGATAACATGTATGGTTAGCGTACACATTCAAAATATATGTCTCAGGAGGCAGGCTCAGATGGTGTTAGGCCCAGTATGGATTGCACGTGATTGCACAAAGGTTAGAAAGGGTACCGTATCCCCGGATAACATGTATGGATAGCGTACACATTCAAAATATATGTCTATACAGCATGAGGCAGGCTCAGACGATGTTAGGCCCAGTATGGATTGAACGTGATTGCACAAAGGTTAGAAAGGGTACCGTATCCCCAGATAACATGTATGGATAGCGTACACATTCAAAATATATGTCTCAGGAGGCAGGCTCAGACGGTGTTAGGCCCAGTATGGATTGCACGTGATTGCACAAAGGTTAGAAAGGGTACCGTATCCCTGGATAACATGTATGGATAGCGTACACATTCAAAATATATGTCTCAGGAGGCAGGCTCAGACGGTGTCAGGCACAGTATGGATTTGACGGCCCAGATTACACAGCGGAGGAGCAGGGAGAGGTAAAGATTGCAAATGCTGGGGCCCTGCCCAAGCAAGGGGGGGCCCACTCGTGGGCGTCGGTACTGGCACTGGGCCCCTCATAGTACAGCGGTGTGTCTGACGGCGGGTGTGCACCACCACCGTCAGAGACACTTGATTGCACTATGAGGGACCCTGTGCCAGTGCCCGCGCCCAAGAGTCGGCCTACCCACCTGTCCAGGGCAACGGCACTCGCACGGTGTCGTGCGGTAGGTGGTGACCCCGGCCATGGGGGGAGGCAGCACAGTTAGGGAGTTTTAGAAAGTGGCATATGTTGATGTTGGACATTCAGCTGATGCAAAAGGCGAAATAGGTGAAGTACCAGGAAGAGGTGGACCAAAGCAAGCCATTTTTCTGTCACCCTATGTGTCATCAGGGGAAGGTGGGACAAAATCCTTGGAAACCCATGCGTGGTTCATTTTAATGAAGGTTAGATCATCCACATTTTGGGTTGACAGACGGGTCCTTTTTTCTGTCAGGATTGATCCAGCTGCACTGAAGACTCTTTCCGATAGCACACTTGCAGCTGGGCAAGCGAGCTCCTGTAAGGCATATTGGGCCAATTCAGGCCAGGTGTCCAGTTTAGCGGCCCAATAGTCAAAGGGGAATAACCTGTGTGGGAGAACATCGATATGGGAGGAAAAGTTGTTTGTAACCATAGTTGACAACTGCTGTCTCCTGTCACTTTCCATCGATGCAGTATTACCAGTTGTGTGAGCGGTATTTGAAAAATCAGTCCACAACATTGTCATGAAACCCCTGTCTCCAACGCCACTTCTGCTGTGTGCACCACGAACACCTCTGCCAAGCTGCCCCCGGCCCGTACGGCTCGTGTGAGAACCATCACCGCTGCTGTGTGCTGGGAATGCCTCAAGCAACCGATTTACCAGAGTTGCTTGTTTATTAGCCAATATTAGGTCAAGGTTCTCCTGTGGCATGATGTTTTGTAATTTGCCTTTATAGCGTGGATCCAGGATGCTGGCCAACCAGTAGTCGTCATCGTTCATCATTTTGGCAATGCGGGGGTCCCTTTTTAGGATCCGCAAGGCATAATCTGACATGTGGGCCAATGTTCCCGGTGTCAATTATGCACTGCGAGTGCTGGGTGGAGGAGCACTTTCTGGCAAATCCACATCCCTCCAGTCACGCACAAACCCTGTACCAGACCTTGCCACGCCAACATTTTCACTTGCCCCACGAGATGCATCCTCCTCCCCTAAGTAATCATCCCCATCATCATCCTCCTCCTCCTCTTCTTCCTCCACCTCGTCCAGGAGAGGTCCCTGAGCAGACAATGGCTGAATGTCATCAAGGATTCCCTCCTCCTCTTCCTCCTCATCAACATTGGCTGCAGACGCCTGCTCCTTAAGGTGCGTCAAAGTTTGCATGAGCAGACGAATAAGTGGGATGCTCATGCTTAGGATGGCGTCGTCTGCGCTTACCAGCCGTGTGCATTCCTCAAAACACTAAAGGACTTTACAAAGGTCTTTCAGCTTCGACCACTGCACACCTGTCAACTCCATGTCTGCTCTCAAAGTGCCTGGCCGTGTATCCTCCCACAAATGCATTATGGCCTGCCTCTGCTCACACAGCCGCTCCACCATGTGCAGGGTGGAGTTCCACCTTGTTGCAATGTCGATAATGAGGCGGTGGTTGGGAAGGTGGAGCAATCGCTGCAGCTTCTGCATACGAACGGAGTGTACAGGCGACCGGCGGATGTGCGCGCACAGTCTTCGCACCTTCTGGAGCAGGGCTGTTAACTCCGGATAATTTTTCAGGAAGCACTGCACCACCAGGTTCAAGGTGTGAGCCAAGCAAGGTATGTGGCTGAGTTTTGAAAGGGCTATGGCTGCCACAAAATTACGGCCATTATCACTAACTACCTTGCCTGCCTCAAGATGTACACTGCCCAGCCATGACTCAGTTTGTCGCTTCAAGTACTCGGCCAGCACCTCGGCGGTGTGTCTTTCGCCCAAACACATCATCTGCAACACAGCCTGCTGACGCTTTCCACTAGCTGCTCGATAGGGGGACACATCGTGTGCAACAGTGGCAGCTGCAGATGGAGTGCTCGTACGACTGCGCTCTGTGGACGAGCTTTCGCTTCTGGAGGAGGAGGGTCGAACGCCTACAGCCAACTGTTTCCTATACCGTGGGCTAGGCAGCACTGTCCCACCACCGCTGTCCCCTGTGGACCCTGCATCCACCACATTAACCCAGTGCGCAGTGATGGACACGTAACGGCCCTGGCCATGCCGACTGGACCATGCATCAGTTGTGAGGTGCACCTTTCCGCTCACTGACTGCTTGAGTGCATGGACAATGCGGTCTTTCACATGATGGTGGAGGGCTGGGATAGCTTTGCGAGAGAAGAAGTGGCGACTGGGTAGGTCATAGCGTGGTACTGCATAGGCCATGAGTTCGCGGAAAGCTGTGCTTTCCACCAACCGAAAGGGCATCATCTCAAACGAGATTAGTTTGGCAATGTGGGCGTTCAAACCCAGTGTACGCGGATGAGAGACTGAGTACTTTCTTGACCTACTCATAGTGTCTGGGAGGGTGAGCTGGACTTGAGAGCTGCATATGGTGGAAGTAGCGGTGGACAGGGTGGACTGAGAGAGGGTTGATGATGGTGATGGAGTTGGTGTTCTTTCTGATGGCCTAGAATCAGTCTTTCGTTGATATAACAGTGGGATTCCCTGACTGCTGTGGTCTTGCAACGACACCTCATCATTTGCTGCTGTGCTAACCGGTGGGCTTACAGTGGGGGAAACAATGTAGCGTTGCTGACTACCTTCGTTGTGATCAGTTGCACATGTGGCACTTGAGGTTTGGTGTTGTGTCCACGCTTGCAAGTGCATGCTGGTTAAATGTCTAAGCATGCAACTGGTATTCAAATTTTTCAGATTTTTCCCTCGGCTAAAGGTCTTTGCGCACTTCTTACAGATAACCTTGGCCTGATCATGAGGATTTTGTTCAAAAAAGTGCCACACTGCACTCTTCCTACTTTGGCAGACATTTTGCGGCCTAGCACGCTGTGATCTTTTGACCCTCTGGACAAGCTGTCCAGCAACTCTTTTGATGTTTGGAACCTGTCTTTGGAGTGCTCCGGGCCTGCCAGATAACAGCTGTTGCGATGTCGATGTCTGCTGTGGATGCTCCTCATCTGAGCTATTGGAAGCAGCACCCTCTTCCCCCAATGGATGCCAATCTGGGTCAACAACTGGGTCATCCATCACCTCCTCTTCTATGTCATGTGCACCTTCCTCTGTGTCACCGTGTATGGTGGTATAGTGTGCGGGAAGGGGCACCTGAGTCTCATCAGGGTCAGAATCTAGCTCTGTACACTGCGAGGACAATGTAGTGCTCTGAGTGAATGTACCAGCAGAATCATCCATCAGCGGCTGTGCATCAGTGCACTCCATGTCAGATTCATCTTGGCCTGGGTAATTCACCATTTGACTTGATAATCCAGGCATGGTATGTGAAAACAGCTCCATGGAGTAATCAGTAGTATGGCCTGCGTCATCCTTCAATCTTGGTTGGGGTGAAGGACACAAGGAAAGGTGTGGTTCATGAACATGAGCCTCCAATGACGACTCAGTGCTTTTACTTTTTACAACTGAAGAAGAGGAGTCGATAGAGCTGGAGGCTGAGTCAGCAATGTAAGACAAAACTTTTTCCTGATGCTCTGGCTTTAAAGGCGGTTTGCCAACTCCTAGAAAACTAAGCGTTCGAGTCCTTATGTAGCCAGACGATGACGCAGGGTCAGCACCTCCTGCATTCGGTCCTATTTTGCTCTTGCCACTACCATCAGATCCACCACCAACACCATCATTACCAGCTGCCAACCCCCACCCAATTCCACGGCCTCTTCCACCAGCCTTCCTCATTTTTGGTAGAAATGTAGACAAAATCCAACAAACTATATAGTAATGTAAAACAAGGTACAAGGTGTCTATAGGACAGGGGAGATTTTGAATTTCTGCACACACTTTTGGACACTGGACACTTTTGGATTGTGTGAGGCCCACTGATATCTCAGCGCTATGTGACAGGCTCGATGGCACTGCTGTGACAAAAGTGACTAGAGGATAAGGGAGATTTTGAATATCTGCACACACTTTTGGACACTGGACACTTTTGGATTGTGTGAGGCCCACTGATATCTCAGCGCTATGTGACAGGCTCGATGGCACTGCTGTGACAAAAGTGACTAGAGGATAAGGGAGATTTTGAATATCTGCACACACTTTTGGACACTGGACACTTTTGGATTGTGTGAGGCCCACTGATATCTCAGCGCTATGTGACAGGCTCGATGGCAGTGCTGTGACAAAAGTGACTAGAGGATAAGTGAGATTTTGAATATGTGCACACACTTTTGGACACTGGACACTTTTGGATTGTGTGAGGCCCACTGATATCTCAGCGCTATGTGACAGGCTCGATGGCACTGCTGTGACAAAAGTGACTAGAGGATAAGGGAGATTTTGAATATCTGCACACACTTTTGGACACTGGACACTTTTGGATTGTGTGAGGCCCACTGATATCTCAGCGCCATGTGACAGGCTCGATGGCACTGCTGTGACAAAAGTGACTAGAGGATAAGGGAGATTTTGAATATCTGCACACACTTTTGGACACTGGACACTTTTGGATTGTGTGAGGCCCACTGATATCTCAGCGCTATGTGACAGGCTCGATGGCACTGCTGTGACAAAAGTGACTAGAGGATAAGGGAGATTTTGAATATCTGCACACACTTTTGGACACTGGACACTTTTGGATTGTGTGAGGCCCAATGAATATCTGAGCGCTATGTGACAGGCTCGATGGCACAGCTGTGACCTAAGTGACTAGAGGATAAGTGAGATTTTGAATCTCTGCACACACTTTTGGACACTTTTGGATTGTGTGAGGCCCAATGAATATCTGAGTGCTATGTGACAGGCTCGATGGCACAGCTGTGACCTAAGTGACTAGAGGATAAGTGAGATTTTGAATCTCTGCACACACTTTTGGACACTGGACACTTTTGGATTGTGTGAGGCCCAATGAATATCTGAGCGCTATGTGACAGGCTCGATGGCACAGCTGTGACCTAAGTGACTAGAGGATAAGTGAGATTTTGAATCTCTGCACACACTTTTGGACACTGGACACTTTTGGATTGTGTGAGGCCCAATGAATATCTGAGCGCTATGTGACAGGCTCGATGGCACAGCTGTGACAAAAGTGACTAGAGGATAAGGGAGATTGGATTGCTTTTAAAAAAGCAGTTTGCGGAGCAGTGGGTAAACAGCAATGCCAGCCTGTCAGGAAGCCTTAGAAGGCAGCCCAATAACCAACACCACTGATACACCACTATATAGCCTCCCCTTGCACTGCACACACAGTGACTGGTGTGTTGTGCAGGCCAAATTGCTAGCAGCAGAAGCAGTTTTTTTTTCTTCTCAGCAGGACAAAAAAAAAAAATTGGGATTGCTTTTAAAAAAGCAGTTTGCGGAGCAGTGGGTAAACAGCAATGCCAGCCTGTCAGGAAGCCTTAAAAGGCAGCCCAACAACCAACACCACTGATACACCACTATATAGCCTCCCCTTGCACTGCACACACAGTGACTGTTGTGTTGTGCAGGCCAAATCGCTAGCAGCAGAATCAGTTTTTTTGTCTTCTTCCCTGCCTAACGCTCTCCCTACAGAATCAGCAGCAACCTCTCCCTATACTAAGATCGGCAGAAGTAAGATGGCGGTCGGCGTGCACGCCCTTTTATACCCCCTGTGACGCCCACCAGAGCAAGCCAATCACTTGCATGCCCTTCTGAAAGATGGTGGTGACCCGTGCCTAGGTCATCACGTTGCCCACAGTGTCCGTGGATCCTGATTGGCTGAAAAAGAGCGCAAAACAAACTTTTGAAACGCGACTTTGGCGCGTAAGTCGCCGACCTCGTGGCCGACCTCATCCTAGGGTCGGGTTTCGTTTCATGAAACCCGACTTTGCCAAAAGTTGGCGACTTTTGAATTTTTTCGACCCGTTTCGCTCAACTCTAGTAATAAGCTGTGTTTTTTCTGTGGAGACGCCTCTCATACTATTTCTGTCTGCCCTAAATGAGAAAAACGTTTTGCTCACACATTTGCCGTGGGCAGTATACAGCCTAAGTTCCTTTTGGCAATTACTCTGATCTGCTCTTTGTCTACATTTTCCGCTAAGGCTTTTGTAGATTCAGGAGCAGCTTTGAATCTGACGGATTTAGACTTTGCTAAACGTTGTGGTTTTCCCATGATTTGCCTGCAGACTCCTATCCCTTTTAGGGGTATTGATGCTACTCCTTTGGCAGAGAATAAACCCCAGTTTTAGACCCAGGTGATAATGCGGGTCGCCCCGGACCACAAAGAAAATTGTAAATTTTTGGTGCTGCACAATTTGCATGATACTATTGTTCTGGGTTTTCCCTGGTTGCAAACTCATAATCCTGTTTTGGATTGGAAATCTGTGTCTGTGGTGAGTTGGGGTTGTCAGTGTGTTCTTAGTGACACTCTCCACCTCTCCCCAGTCTCATGATATTCCTGATTATTTGGCTGATTTTTCTGATGTATTTAGTGAGAGTAAGTCTGCGTCTTTGCCTCCTCATAGGAGTTATGACGGTCCAATTGAGTTAATGCCCGGGTGTAAATTTCCCAAGGGTCGGCTTTTCAACTTATCGGTACCCGAACATGATGCTATGCAATCTTATATCAAGGAGTCATTGGAGAAGGGTCATATTAGACCATCCTCTTCACCTTTAGGTGCTGGTGTTTTTTTGTGGCCAAGAAAGATGGTTCATTAAGGCCTTGTATTGACTATTGTTCCCTTAACAAAATCACTGTTAAATATCAGTACCCGTTACCCCTGATTTCTGATTTATTTTCCAGAGTTAAAAGTGCCTGTTGGTTTACCAAGCTTGACCTCAGGGGGCGTATAATCTTATTCGCATCAAGCACGGGGATGAATGGAAAATGGTGTTTAATTCTCCAGAGGGACATTTTGAGTTCCTGGTGATGCCGTTTGGGCTCACTAATGCCCCTTCTATCTTCCAATCTTTTATGAAAGATATTTTCCGGGACTTTGTGGATAAGTTTTTCATCATTTATCTAGATGATATTTTGATTTTTTCCAGTGATTGGGATTCTCATGTGGAACATGTCCGGACTGTGTTCCGGATTTTGAGGGAAAATTCCCTGTCTGTTAAGGGATCGAAGTGCCTCTTTGGTGTACAGAGGATTTCAATTTTGGGATTCATTTTGTTCCCGTCGGCTATTGAAATGGACCCGACCAAGGTACAGGCCATTTATGATTGGGTTCAGCCCACTTCTTTGAGGGCCCTCCAGAAGTTTTTGGGTTTTGCTAATTTCTACCTTAAATTTATAAGTAATTTTTCTGGTATTGTCAAACCACTGAGTGATCTGACCAAAAGGGCGCTGATGTGGTGAATTGGTCTCCAGACGCAGTCTCGGCATTTCAGGAGCTTAAGGGGAGATTCACTTCTGCTCCAGTTCTACGGCAACCTGATGTCTCACTCTCATTTCAGGTGGAGGTAGATGCTTCTGAGATTTGTCCCAAAAAGATCTGGTTACTTCTAAAATGAATCCCTGTGCCTTCTTTTCTCGAAAATTCTCCCCATCTCAACGTAACTATGACGTGGTGAATCGGGAATTGTAGACCATGAAATGGGAATTTGAAGAGTGGAGAAATTGGTTGGAGGGAGCTAGACATCAAGTTGTGGTCCTCACCGACCACAAGAATTTGATTTATCTTGAATCAACCAAACGCTTGAATCCTAGACAGGCTATGTGGACCTTGTTTTTCACGTGTTTTAATTTTGTGGTCTCTTTTCTTCCGGGCACTAAGAATGTTAAGGTGGATGCCCTTTCTAGGGGTTTCTTTGCGGATTCTCTTATTGTGACCGAGCGTACTACCATTTTAAATGAGGGTGTAGCACTTTCCGCAATCTCACCTGATTTGAGACATGCCCTGGAGGAATTTCAGGAGGACAAACCTGAACGTTGCCCTATGGGAAATTTGTATGTCCCTGACCAGTGGAAGAAGAGAGTAATGTCTGAAATTCATTGCTCCGCGTTGGCTAGCCATCCAAGTATTTTTGGTACCAGAGATTTGGTTAGTCGGTCTTTTTGGTGGCCTGCCTTATCTCGTGATGTCAGGAATTTTGTGCAGTCCTGTGGGACATGTTCTTGGTCCAAACCCTGTTCTTGTCCTAGTGGGTTGTTGACGCCCCTGCCGGTGCCCAAGAGGCCATGGACCCATATCTCATTGGATTTTATTTCCGATCTTCCTGTCTCCAGAGAATGACTGTTATCTGGGTGATTTGTGATAGATTTTCTAAGATGATCCATCTTGTACCACTCTCAAAGTTGCCATCCTCTTCTGAGTTGGTGCCCTTGTTTTTACAAGGTGGTTCGGTTGCACGGGATTCCTGAGAACATTGTGTCAAACAGAGGAGTCCAGTTTGTTTCCAGATTTTGGAGAGCTTTTTGTTCCAAACTGGGAATTCAGTTATCTTTCTCCTCTGCATTTCATCCTCAGACCAATGGGCAGACTGAGAGAACAAACCAGACTTTGGAGTCTTATTTGAGATGTTTTATATCTGCTGATCAGGATGACTGGGTCTCATTTTTGCCCTTGGCCGAATTCATGCTAAACAATAGAGCTAGTTCTGCCACTTTCATGTTGCCCTTTTTCTGTAACTTTGGGTTTTTCTTCCACGATTTTCTTCAGGGCAAGTGGAATCTTCGACCTGCCCAAGTGTGGACACTGTGGTAGAGAGAATGCAGCAGATTTGGGACCAAGTGGTGGATAAGTTGCCTCTCTCTCAGGAAAAAGCCCAACGGTTTTCCAATCGACATAGGACCATTGGTCCCCGGTTTAAAGTGGGTGATATGGTTTGGTTGTCATCAAAGAATATTCCTATGAAGGTTGCGTCTCCAAAGTTCAAGCCAAGATTCATTGGACCTTAAAAGATTTTGGAGATTCTTAATCCTGTTTCTTTTCAATTGGCTCTTCCAGTTATGTTTAAGATCCATAACGTGTTTCATAAATATCTGTTGAAGAGGTTTGTGGAGCCAGTAGTTCCTATGGCGGCGCCTCCTGACCCTGTATTGGTTAAAGGCAATGTGGAATATGAGGTAGAGAAAATATTGGATTCTAGTTTGGCTAGACTGAGACTTCAGTACTTGGTCAAATGGAAGGGTTATGGCCAGAAGGATAATTCTTGGGTCTCTGCTTCTGACATTCATGCCGATAGATTGGTTCGTGCTTTTCACCGGGCGCATCCTGATCGGCCTGGTGGCGTGGATGAGGGTTCGGTGACCCCTCCTCAAGGGGGGGTACTGTTGTGAATTTGCTTTCTGGCCTACCTCTGGTTACTACTGAAGGTACTGGAGCTGGTCAAATTGACAGAGGAGTTGCGAGTTCTCTTTCTGGGCTCCCTCTGGTGGTTACTGGAGGTAATGGAGCTGATCTGATTAACAAAGGCTTGCCACCTGATAATGAGGATGACGATTGGAGATCTGGGGTTTCAGACTGGATTTAAGACAGCCGACTCCCTCTATCCCTGCTGGTAATTTTTCTCCTGCCTCCTGAGGTCTTAGTTTCCAGCTCAGTCCCTGCATGTTCAGCTAAGTGTTCTTTTGCTATGCTATTCACATTTGATATGGTTTTGTCTATTTCAGTGTTGTGTGGGTCAGCCAGCTTCGGCGGTGGCTGTGCTGAATCCCCATCCATATGTTACTGCTTGTGCCAGTTTGTTTTTGTCCCTTATTAGATTGGCCTCTTTTTGATCTGCTTTCAGAATATACCAGAGTGCTGATATAGTGGGAGAAGTCGTGTGACTTCAGTATTTTTGCATCAGACGTGTTTGCATGGTTTTTTGCGTGATTGCAGACAGTGTCTTTCCTTTCCTGTCTTGTCTAGTCAATGTGGGCCCCATCGTTTGCTCAGTCTATTTTCCTATCTGCGTTTGTGTTTTCATCTTGTCTCACCGACAATATATGTTTGGGGGCTATCTATTCCTTTGGGGTCTGCTCTGGGGCAGTTTAGATGCCCCCTTTCTTGCTTTAGGCTTAGTTAGCTCTCCAGCTGTGCCAAGGTGTCTAGGATCATTGTAAGCATGCTTCACGGCTACTGCTAGTTGTGTGGATAGGGTCAGGGGTCTGCAATCCGCTTAGTTACCAACTTCTCTGGTTTTCTGTGGCTTAGCTTGGGCTTGTTCTCCTTCTTGGTGTCCCAATCATAACACCTCCTGTCACGCACAAACCCTGTTCCTTACCTTGCCACACCAACATTTTCTCTTGCCCCCAGAGAAGCATCCTCCTTTCCAAAATAATCATCCCCCTCATACTCCTCCTCCTCTTCCTCTTCTTCCTCCACCTCGTCCAGGACAGTTCCCTGACCAGACAATGGCTGACTGTGATCAAGGCTTCCCTCCTCCTCCTACTCCTGTTCCTCCTCCGCTGCAGATACCTGATCCTTAATGTGCATCAAACTTTGCATGAGCAGACGTATAAGTGGGATGCTCATGCTTATGATGGTGTCGTCTGTGCTTACCAGCCGTGTGCATTCCTCAAAACACTGAAGGACTTTACAGAGGTCTTTCAGCTTTGACCACTGCACACCCGACAACTTCATGTCTGCCCTCAAACTGCCTGCCTGTGTATCCTCCCACAAATGCATTACAGCCTGTCTCTGTTCACACAGCCACTCAACCATGTGCAGGGTGGAGTTCCACCTTGTTGCAACGTCTATGATTAGGCGGTGCTTGGGGAGGTGGAGCAATCGCTGCAGCTTCTGCATACGACTGGAGTGTACAGGCGAGTGACAGATGTTTGAGCACAGTCTTCACACCTTTTGGAGCAGGGCTGTTAACTGGATAATTATTTAGGAAGCACTGCACCACCAGGTTCAAAGTGTGAGCCAGGCAAGGTAATTACCATGACTCAGTTTGTCGCTGCAAGTTGTCGGCCAGTGCCTCCGCGGTGTATCTGTTGTCGCCCAAAGACATCATCTTTAAAACAGCCTGCCGCTGCTTACCACTAGCTGTTCGATAGTGGGACACCTCGTGTGCAACACTGGGAGCTGCAGATGGAGTGCTCGTGCAACTGCGCTCTGTCGACGACCTTTCACTTCTGGAAAAGGAGGAGGAGGGTCGAACGCCTACAGCCAAGTGTTTCTTATACCGTGGGCGCTGTCCCCTGTGAGGTGCACTTTTCCACTCACTGTTTGAGAGCATGGACAATGTTGTCTTTCACATGCAGGTGGAGGGCAGGGATGGCTTTTCGAGAAAAGAAGTTCCGACTGGGTAGGTCATAGCGCGGGACAGCGTAGGCCATGAGCTCTCGGAAAGCTTCACTTTCAACCAAGCGAAAGGCCATCATCTCAAATGAGATCAGTTTGGCAATGTAGGCGTTCAAAGCCAGTGTACGCGGATGAGAGGATGAGTACTTTCTTGTCCTACTCAGTGTCTGCTAGGGTGAGCTGGACTTGAGAGCTGCATATGGGGGAACTAGCGGTGGATTGGACGGACTGAGAGGGGGTTGGTGATGGTGATGGTGTTGTTGGTGATAGCCTAGATTCAGTGTTTCATTGCAAAACCATTGTGATTCCCTGACTGCTATGGCCTTGCGACGACACCTCAACATTTATTGCTGGTGGTGTGCTTACCGGTGGCGGTGGTCTTACAGTGGGGGAATCGATGGAGCATTGCTGGCTACCTTCAGTCGTAGCAGGTGCACATGTGGTACCTGAGGTTTTGTAGTCCGTCCATGCTTGCAAGTGCATGGCGGTTAAATGTCTAAGCATGCAACTGGTATTCAAATTGCTGAGATTTTTCCCTCTGCTAAAGGTCCTTCCGCACTTCTTACAAATAACCTTTGCCTCATCAGTATGATTTTGGACAAAGAAGTGCCACACTGCACTCTTCCTACTATGGTATAAATTTTCAGGGCTTGCATGCTGTGCTAATTTGACCGTGTGGCCAAGCTGTCCTGCACCTCTTTTGGTTTTTGTTGCATGTTTTTGGACAGCTACAGGCCTGCCAGATAACCACGATGTCGATGCCTGCTGCGGATCCTTTTCCTCATCTGAGCTATTGCCAGCGGCACCCTCTTCCCCCAATGGATGCCAATCGGGGTCAACAGCTGGGTCATCCATCACCTCCTCTTCAATTTCATCTGCACCTTCCTCTGTGTCACCGTGTAAGGTGGTATAGTATGCGGGAAGGGGCACCTGAGTTTCATCAGGGTCAGATTCTGGCTCAGTAGACTGCAAGGGCAATGTAGTGATGTGGGTCAATGTACCAGCAGAATCATCTAGCTGTGGCTGTGCATCAGTGCACTCCATGTCAGATTCATCTTGGACTGGGAAATTCAGGATTTGACTGGATAACCCAGGCACGGTGTGTGAAAAGAGCTCCATGGAGTAATCTGAAATGTGGGCTGCCGCTTCCTTCACTTTTGGTGGGGGTGAAGGACACAAGGAAAGGTGTTTTTCCTGACCAGAACCCTGCACTGACGACTCAGTGCTTGCAGGTTTTGAAAGTTCAGAAGAGGAGGCAATAGAGCTGGTGGCTGTTTCGGCAATGTAAGCCAAAACCTGTTCCTGATGCTCCGGCTTTAAAAGCGGTTTTCCTACTCCCAGAAAAGGGAACCTTACAGGCCTTCTTGTGGCAGACGATGACGCAGGCTCAACACCTCCTGCCTTAGCTGCTATTGTGCTTTTGGCATAACCAGCAGATGCTCCACCACCACCATCAGTACCAGATGCCCCCCCGCCCACGTTCCCGGCCTCTTCCACCATGCTTCCTCATGTTTGTGAAAATGTAACAAAAATACCAGCAGGTATATGGTACTGTATGAGGAGCGTACAGCTGTATAAGGTGTAGGTAAAAATTTAAATTTTCTCTGTATATATTTCCTTAGTCACAGACGCTCTCCCAGTATGTATTTGACCGTAATCCAATGGTATATGGTACTGTATGAGGAGCGTACAGCTGTATAAGGTGTAGGTAAAAATTTAAATTTTCTCTGTATATATTTCCTTAGTCACCGACGCTCTCCCAGTATGTATTTGACTGTAATCCAACCAGCAGATATACGGTACTGTATCAGAAGCGGACAGCTCTATACGGTGTATGTATGGAAAAATGAAAATCTCCGTCTATTTTTTTACGGAGTCACACACAGATAGCATGTATTTGTCCGTGATACCAGCTGGTACACGGTAGTGTGTGAGGAGCGTACAGCTCTATACGGTGTATGTATGGAGAATTTTAAATTTCTGTCTATTTTTTTACGGAGTCACACACGCTGTCTCTGTATAGATTTGACCGTAATCAAACAGCAGATATATGATACTGTTTGACAAGCGGACAGCACTATACGGTGTGTGGAAAAATTGCAATGTCCTTATATGTATTTACGGAGTCTCACACACACACACACACACACACTGTCTCTGTATAGATTTGACCGTAATCAAAAAGCAGATATACAATACTGTTTGCGAAGCGGACAGCTCTCTACGGTGTATGTATGGAAAATTTAAAATCTCCGTCTATTTTTTAACTGAGTCACACACAGATAGCATGTATATGTCCATGATACCAGCTGGTACACGGCAGTGTGTGAGGAGCGTACACCTCTATACGGTGTGTGAAAAAATGAACACTCTGTAACTGTGCAAAAAATCAGAATAAAGGTGTTTTGCTTTTAAAAAAGCAGACTGCACAGGAGTATGCAGTGAAAACAGCAATGCAGCTATCAGGTAGCCTTATAAGGCTGCCTAATAACTACCAGCGCTTCTGCACACACAAAAATCCTTCCCTGTCACTGCACACTAACTGTACAGTTGAAATCGCTATCAGAAGAAGCACAGTTTTTTTTTTTTTGTTGCCTAACTCTCTCCCTATTGAGAATCAGCAGCAGCAACCTCTCCCTATGCTAAGATCGGCAGAAGTAACATGGCGGTCGGCAGTCAGGGCTTTTATAGCCACTGTGACGCCACACAAAGCAAGCCAATCACACGAATGCCCTTCTCTAAGATGGTGGTGGCCGCTGCCGAGGTCATCGCATTGCCCACAGTGTGCGTCCTTGATGACTGGCTGAGAAAAGGTGCTGGGAGCATCATGGGAAACGCGACTTTGGCATGCGGTCAGCGACCTCATGGCCGACCTCACGCTATGGTCGGGTTTCGATCGTCTTATCAATTTTACCTACCCGTTTCGCTCAACTCTATTCGAGATGTATTGTTTTTTGGTACTGTACCTTTAAGAGATTTTGTCTATATAATGCCATTGGTAGAGGGAGATATATTCATGTTTGTCTTGATATGTTCCAGATTTATATCCTTCTAGGTATCCTACTAATATATGTGATTGTGCTACTGGATACTGTTATCTCCAATAATGTATGCAAGTTTGCTGCTTTGTATATGTGTTACTATTATGATTGACGTTTTCTGTTTTGATCAATCATATTGAAACATCTGGGACATTGCTGGAGCAGGATGCTGTGACATACGCAATGGAGAAAGGCACAACAACATGAGATTTAGGCCTGTTTCACACTTCCGTTTTTTCAAATCCGTCAAAATCCGTTTGTTTCCGTAAAAAAACGGATCCGCCATTTTTTGCAGGATCCGTTTTTTTTGTCCCATAGACTTCCATTAGTGGTTACCGCGGATCCGTCAAAAAAACGGATCCGTTTTTTTAAAAACGGATCCGTTTGCATCAGTTTCCGTCAAAAAAACGGAAACGGATCCGTTTGGCGGACACAAAAACGGAAGTGTGAAACAGGCCTTACTGATGTTGGACGTCATGACATGCGCAGTGCTGTGGAGCAACATGAAGCAGGAACAATGTGCAACACCTGGATTTGTAAAACACTGTGGGAGATTGAGGCATGCACAGTGTTATGGGTTAATGAAACACCGAGCTATGAGTCACTGTGTTTAGCTATGATTGGATTGGGAGCTGTGAGATCACATCTGTGGGAGTGTCTGCAACCATGACAATGGGGGATGCTATGCATTGATTGGTGGGGGAGTGTCTGTTTACATTTTACCATCAGGAAGTTATTTGTGCAAACTCTGCTCTACCTTACAGGTATAATACCGATCAGAGCTAGCAATTTGATATTAGATTAGCAAGTAATGCAATGGATGCTCAGTGGGATTGTTTTTAATTATATGTTTGGGTTTTTGTTTTGATGGGATTGTATTTACCATTGTGTCTGTATTCTATTGGTGCTTTGTTAAATTGGTGGGTGGTACTTGTCCTATATAATGGTGGTTAGAACACTCTGTACTGTGCTTGAAAAAAGTCTTCAGACCAAAATGTTGCCACAGGAGGCAGAATAAAATGTAAGCCTTTTTTTCACCATTGTCTGAGGCGCTGTCTTTTTTATCTATTAAAATGAGTATAGGACATGCTGGTTGTCCAAGGCAGATTTAGGGAAAATCTGCTCTGGGTTTTTGGTGTTTTGAAATAGATTGCAGATGGTAGTGTTGCATCCATTTCATTCCTGGCCTGGGTTTTCCATGTGGCTGAAGACCACAGATTCTAGTTAAAACCCTGCAGTATAGGGTTTGGGTGTCAGGTTCAGTGTCAGTCTGATGTTAGGAGGAGGTACAGAGCAGAAGGTTCTGCAGAGCTCCAAGTGTGTGAGGCAACACAGGCCTGTGAAGCCAAACAGCCAAGGCAGCTGAATAGGCTGGCACCCACAGTGTACATAGTGGTGCAGTCACCCATGGCAATGTCAGAGGAGGACTGGCGAGTTTAGTGACTGTAAACTGGAGGATATGGTTCCTGGCAGCGATCCAGTGGATATCATGTACCCATCATATCCTCTATCCAATAGTCCCATGCCTATATACCCACCACACATATCCTCCATCCCACAGTCCCGTGCCCATATACGCATCATACATATCCTCCATCCTATAGTCCCGTGCCCATATACCCATCATACATATCTTCCATCCTATAGTCCCGTGCCCATGTACCCGTCACGCATCCTCCATCTCATAGTCCAGTGCCCATATATATGTATGATAGGTATATGGGCTTGGGGCTATGGGATGGAGGATATGTATGATGAGTATATGGGCATGGGACTATCGGATTTACCTCAGTGTTTTAGTATTTTACCTCAGTGTTTGATCAGTATTTTGCTTCAGTATTTGGTCAGCATTTTACATCTTTATTTGGTCAGTGGCTTACCTCAGTGTTTGATCAGTATTTTACCTCAGTGTTTTAGTTTTTTATCTCAGTGTTTGATCAGTATTTTACCTCAGTATTTAATCAGTATCTTACCTCCATGGTTGGTCTATATTTTACCTCAGTGTTTGATCAGTATTTTACCTCAGTATTTGGTCAGTAGTTTACCTCAGTATTTGGTCAGACTTTTTATCTCAGTGTTTGGTCAGTATTTTACCTCAGTATCTCATCAGTATTTTATCTCAGTATTTTATCAGTATATTACCTCAGTGTTTTAGCATTTTACCTCAGTGTTTGATCATTTTTTTACTTCAGTATTTGGTCAGTGGTTTACCTCAGTATTTAATCAGTATTTTTTTTCTACACCAGTAACAATAGAGCACGGCAGTAATGGAGGAGGGGGTGATTAATTTCCGTCATGTGCTCTCTGCTCCTTTCTGGGGGGCAGACAATGGCTGGGAGCTTAAGTTCCCGGGGATGCTAGATTTCTCCCACCCGGTCAGTGTCTGCTGAGGTGTTGTGGAATTGGAAAACTGTTGCTCATAGCAACCAATCACAGCTCAGCTTCTTTTAAACAGCTCTGGTGGAATGAAAGATGCTTAGTGATTGGGTGGAGCTATGTGAAATGGGCATGGCCGATACACGCACACATACATTCATTTTTATATATATAGATATGCTGAAGCGCTGTATAATGTGTTAAATATTTTGGTGCCACTTTTAAAATAGCATGGTCAAATGCTGGCAGAAAGCAATACTGAATGAAGTTTAGTGTATGTGAGATAAAAGAGCATGCAACATATAACATATAAAAGCACTTGATGACCCCTTAGATTGTGAACTATCCACACATTGGGGCAAAACTACTAATGGTAAAACTTCTAGTACAGAAGCTTGGTACCTGTATCAAAGGTACGGACGTAGGTTGTTCACAACCAGATCCTGATGGCGGCAGTGGTGGAAGTTTACTTAGCTTATAGTCCTTTTTCGTCAACTTGCAAGTGAGTCCTAAGAGCGCTGTCCCGGCTGGTGACAGGCTCTCGCTCAGCCAGAAGTATATCGCCGCCATCAGGATCTTTTCTTGATACAGGCACAAAGCTTCTATTCTAGAAGTTTTACCACTAGTAGTTTTGCCCCAATGTGTGGATAGTTCTCAATCTAAGGGGTCATCAAGTGCTTTTATGTGTTAACCTAACTCTTAAACTTTTTAAAATTTAAAATAGCAGGAATACTGCATAAAGTAACGTAGACATCTGAGACAGATTAGGGACAAAACATTTTATACCCTTTGTATGTTCTTTATTTTAATTAATAGAAATAAAAGTTAATTTGGAAATTATATAAATACAAGATGGAGGCCCAATGCTATCGCATCGGGAGGGTGGTAATGTCATGATGGGGCAGTATGGCAGCATTGACAACCTCTCCCCCCCATGTGCTCACCCACCTCTCCACTCTCTCTTTCCCCATGTGCTGACTTCTCCCGTCTGTGTTACCTTCTTTTACCTGTCTACCCCATGTGCTATCTCCCTTGTCTGCTGTCTTCCTGTGCTGTGTTCTCCCCTCATTTGCTGTCCGGTCTGACCATGAACAGAACATACCACAGCTCCTGGGCAGGGGAGGAAGCAGAAGACAATACTGACATTACAGCCGGAGATCTCATCGGATACATTTTGAGAGGTAAAATATTGTTTAAAAACAGTCAGTGAAATATGTTACCTCACAAAATGAATCCTCTGTGATCCCCTGGTGTAATGTCAGTATTGTCTTTTGCTTCCTCCCCTGCCCAGGAGATGTGGTATGCTCCATACACGGTCAAACACAGACAATTTTTAAAATTAACTTTTGTTCGTGGGAAAACCCCTTTAATGTGACTGGCTTCCTCTGCCTGTAGACAAGTCATGCATCTGCCACCGGGAACAGCCTAATGAATCACTGGGCCTGCACGGAATTCGCACAGGCGCAGTGCGACGGTGTTCCGCTTGTGGTACCGAGCAAGAGGCTGCGTGAGTGTGTAAGTGTGTGTTTGGTGCATACGGCGTTCCACTGGTGATACTGTGCAATAGGTTGGTACCAGCAGCAGTTTCCATATTGAAACACCCATCACTTGGGTGTCTTAATATGGCGGACGGTGAACTTTCTCTGCTTGAAATTATGGGATACGGTGACATCTGGACAGAACAGGAAATGAAAACATTACAAGGCAATTATATAAATAGATTTCCTTCCAAAATCTTAGTTCCTCCATTATTTTTGTCATATGTGTTCCCAGAAAACTGGTGGCAGTGGTGGGATATGCATGTTCTCATCCTTGTTATCCATGACAAAGTAGTGGCAGCGGTGAGATCTGCGTGATCTCCCCAGTGCGTTCCATGACACTCAGCATAAGGGATGATGTGAACCAAGTCAGAAGGAAGCAGAGGATCCCAAAGAGGAAGTAATGGCTATGAAATTATAGCTGATTGCCAGGGCATAGGAAGCAAAGCAGAAAAGTATAAAACAACATGAAACTGAAAGAAAAGATATATGGTTTTTTCAGGGGCGTTATTCTTAAGCATTTTTGGCAAAACCAGTATATAAGTTAGGGCAGTGGACAATTTCTTCAACAATTTCTGTTTTTTATGGAAATCTATAACATATATATGAAGGCAAAGCATTGTGAAGCCAATGCTATATGCACTCTTCATCATTATTTTAGAATAATGCCTTTCCTGCAGCCTATTATTTCTATAGCCCACATTATAAAGGATTCGAAGATGGAATAACTACAGCATAACCAGAAGTATTTCTCTTTTAGAATTGCTTTAATTGTGTTAATAGAGAGGGCACTTATCACATTTAATAGGGATGATCTGGGTTCATGCCTCTGCTTGGCACCAGGCAAGCATTAGACAGTGCTCGATTTCAAACTGTAATCCCTGCCCCGCATGTTTGCCTGTTACACAGCCAATAAGCATGCGGGGACTGCCTGCGAGTAACGATCCTTGTAAGACCTAATTTTGTGCTTTGCTGTTTGTATCAGATACTTTCTGCATTTAGTCTTACTCATCCATATACTATAACTTACTATGTGATACATTTTGGTGGCAAATAACACTCTCAAAAAGAGTTGAAACATTTTTTGCTATTCAATTTCTCACCCATATAGTAGTACGTTATTTGTAATAAATTTCTATGGGCGACACTGATGGAAGGATCGCAAGAGACTCTCGATTGACTGGAGGAATATGGAATCCAGAGAAAGCTAGCATGACAGTGGAGTTAGCAGGAGCCTGTAGGCCAGAACCAGATGCTTTCCCAGAACCAGCAAGGTCTGAACCTAGGACTCAGCTTTCACCGCTGGGGTTCTTGTGGATTACTGACAGGAGAGCTAGGGTCCAGCAACTAGTGAGTTGACTGCCGAGCCTAAGCTGGTCGGAAGAGAGAAGGAGGTGATCTATGACCAGGAATTTAAAAATGCTAATAGGCCCTCTTGCTGCAAGGTACCGACAGTTGTCAAATCCCGGGGGAGGTCATTACTAAAGATGAGGGAACCTTTTTTTGGTTCCGCTAAGTTATGTTTGGTGAACTTCCCGATGTTCGCCTAACAGTTCGCCAAACAGTTAGCCACATATAATCGAACACCAATGAATTCAATGGGAGGCAAAACCAAACGCATAGACAGCACTTTTAGTGGGGACCAAAAGCTGCCAAAACAGCTCAAATTAAGGGCAGACGCCTGGAAAAGTGTCATCAATTGACCCATCACTTGCACTATAAGGCCGGTTTCACATTAGCGCTTTTTAAGCGCACGCACGGCCGGGGCCGGGGGTAGCTCCGCCCCCGAGCCGGCTCTCTGCCCGGCGTGCCCTCCCCTTGCTTATAGCGCCACCTCCTAGCGGACAGCGGCGCCTGCGATCGGCGCACCCTATCTTTAGCATAGGGTGCGCAGATCGTGCGCAGGCCGTGCGCTAGTTGCGCTTTGACCTGCGCTGCGCACTTCTGACGGTGCGCCGTGCGTGCCAAAATCCGAAAAAATGCTATAAGCAAGGGGCGGGCACGCCGGGCAGAGAGCCGGCTCGGGGGCGGAGCTACCCCCGGCCGTGCGTGCGCTTAAAAAGCGCTAATGTGAAACCGGCCTAAATAAATCATTTTTGAAAATGATGTGGTTCCATTGTATTTTTTATAACCATCCAGGCAAAACTGACAGCTGCGGGCTGCAACCCTCTGCTGCAGCATTAGCAAGACTGGTTATTAAGAATAGAGGGGTCCCCATGCCATTTTTTAAATTATTTAAATAAACAATTTAAAAAACAGCGTGGGGTCCTCCCCTATTTTTGACAACCAGACAAGCTAAATCTGACAACTGGGGTCTGGTATTCTCAAGCTGGTAGGGGGCCATGGATCTTAACCCCCAAGCCTTAAATTAGTAGCCCACAGCCGCCTCATCTTCATATTCATGTTCATATAGCCATAAAAGATATGGCACATCTATTAGATGCACCACATCTGGTGCTTTGCCTGGCTCTTCTCACTTTGTGAGGTTTGTCACCATTGCATTTTCCAGTGATATCAAGCCCTGAGATTAGTTATGGAGAGGATTCTGTAAGACAACCACATTACTAACCCCATAGTGATATTGTATGAAAACACACACACCCAGAATAGAGTCCTTTATTAGAAATAATGACAGAGACTTCTTTATTGACTCTAAATTAAACCATACTCACGACATCGTCCAGTCCACGGAAGCCAATGTCCCCTGCAAATGAATTAAAATAATAATCAATCATATTCCTCATCTGTCCAAAGTCAAGAGATAATCCATAATGTCCCGTGATGATCCTGATGACTTTGAGAGCAGTGGTGCTGTAAGTGAGGTCACCGGGGCAGGAGTGTGTAGCCGGCTGCCAGGTAGAGCAATCGCATCAGTTGATGTCACTGCTCTACAAGTGATCCAATTTGTCATGAGACAATATGGATTACGGCAGACAGGTGATGGATATGATGGTTTAGTATTTTTTTTCTTTACCAAGTGACATTGGCATCATGGATTAGGCATTTAGGTGAGTATATGGTGTTTATTTTTGCAGAAGACAAGGGCTTCAAGTACTAGGTGTAAGGTGAGTGTATACTGTGTTTCTAATTTCAATATTTATTTCTTTATTTTTGCTTTTTTAATTTCATTGAGCACAGGTGCCAGTTGATCACTTAGCCCATCAGCTGCCACCTGCTCCCACTGTTATCAGCCACAGCAAGCGTAGGCTGATGGAAGTAGTAGTCTCTTATCATCCAACGCCTGTGACCTGCAGTAAGCTTTTTACCACAGGTCAAAGTTACAGCTGCGGGGTTAATCTAACATCTGACAACGTGACCCCGCAGCACTCTGACCAACATTAGTGATCTTGCCAGGGATAACGTTACGGCCGATCAGAGCCAACGTGTGAAGACAGCCACAAGGTAAACTCAATCATTTACTGAACTTTGGTCAGATTTCGTAGACTTTTAGGAAATTTTCGGGAATGAGTAAGGGGAAAGGTTTGTGCTGACTTTGAGATTGGTGAACGTTTTCCAAACAAGTTCGCTCATCTCTAGTCATTACATATGACTGGCAGTGGAGATGGGGTCAATAGAAGAGTTTGGGTTTCCTCATCATATCTCATTCAACCAATGGGAAGTAAAGACAGAACACTTGCCTCGAATGCTGCAAGAGCTGACGGCTGGAAGCAAGGTCACGTTCCTCAAAGTGGAGGGTCAACATCGCTGGTATGCGGTTGGTGTAGTTCCAGAAGGAAGGGAGCAGGATGAACCCTTCTGGAGAAATGAATGGGCCTGGGAGAGGCTCCTCGAGGTGGCTTGAGATGGGGCTACCACCCCCAATAGAACATTCTGTTCTCTGGGTTCCCCACCTCCTATGCAGGAGAAGCAATGGTGCAGGTAACAAGGGGGGCTGTTGCCCATTTCTACATGTCGGGGACTCAGGCACTACCCGAAGCTGGGTCACTTACAGCCCAGGCACCTGGGAATCGGGCTGCAGGAAGCAGGTGGAGGCTGTCCCCCCAGCCTCCTGAGGAAGGAGAAGATGCGGACACCTGAAGAGGATTACTGTATTTCACTCCTTAGATTTTTCCTGGCTTTGCACTATCTGCAAAACGTTTATGAGTGTAGGAGTATATCAACTACACTTTTAAAATATTTACTTTCAAAAAAATTTTCTGAATTCAAGTAGTCATTCATACAGTTTAACTTGGTTATTGTTACATTACTGCTCTATCTAAACTCCCAAAAAAATAAAAAAAATTGTTTCTGGATTCAATTAGTCATCCATATAGTTTAATGTGCTTTGTGTAAAATTATGGTGGGTTAAAATTTTGAGGAACTGCTTGACCTAGTAAAGTTCACAAAATATTTTTGGTGGAAAAATTGACTATTGCCATATATACTGTAGAATCTGCTTTGTGTGAAATTTTGTTAACTTGTAATACTGTATAAATCAAAAATGTTGTCGTGACGTGGCGAGATGGCTTGTACATTATTTTGATCAAAATTATGTTTACTAAATACCCTTATTATTATTATTACCTTTATGCATTATTTGCAGTTTATTTTTTACTTTTTATTTCAGGATATTTGTGCTTTTTGCTTTCTCTGCTTAATGGTCATGTGTTAACCCCTTCACTACCAAGGGTGGTTTGCATGTTAACTCCCGGGCCAATTTTTACAATTCTGACCACTGCCCATTTATGAGGTAATAACTCTGAAACGCTTCCATGGATCTCGGTGATTCTGACACTGTTTTCTCGAGACATATTGTAATTCATGTTAGTGGTAAAATTTCATTCAAATAACTTGTGTTTATTTGTGAAAAAAACTGAAATTTGGCGAAAATTTTGAAAATTTCACAATTTTCCAACTTTGAATTTTTATGCCCTTAAATCACAGAGATACAGCACACAAAAATCTTAAGTAACATTTGCCACATGTTTACTTTACATCAACACAATTTTGGAACCAAAATTTTTTTTGTTAGGAAGTTATAAGGGTTAAAAGTTGACCAGCGATTTCTCATTTTTGCAATACCATTTTATTTTTACGGACCACATCACATTTGAAGCCTCTTTGAGGGGTCTATATGATAGAAAATACCCCAAAGTGACACCATTCTAAAAACTGCAACCCTCAAGGTGCTCAATACCACATTCAAGAAGTTTATCAACCCTTCAGGTGCTTCAGAGGAATTTTTTGAATATTTAAAAAAAATGAACATTTAACTTTTTTCACAAAAAAAATACTTCAGGTTCAATTTTTTTTATTTTACCAATGGTAACAGGAGAAATTGGACTGCAAAAGTTATTGTGCAATTTGTCCTGAGTACGCTGATACCTGATATGTGGGGGGGAACCACTGTTTCGGTGCATGGCAGAGCTCAGAAGGGAAGGAGCGCCGTTTGACTTTTTAAATGCAAAATTGGATGGAATTCAGATCGGACTCCATGTCACGTTTAGAGAGCCCCTGCTGTACCTAAACAGTGGAAACCCCCCACAAGTGACCCCATTTTGGAAACTAGACCCCCCAAGGAACTTATCTAGATATGTGGTGAGAACTTTGAACCCACAAGGGCTTCACAGAAGTTTATAATGTACAGCGGTACAATTAAAAAATCATATTTTTTCCACAAAAGTGATCTATTCACCCCCAATTTTTATTTTCCCAAAGGTAACAGGACCCTAAAAGTTATTGTCATGAGTACGCTGATACCCCATATGTGGGTATAAACGACTATTTGGGCGCATGGCAGAGTTCGGAAGGGAAGCAGCGCCATTTGACGTTTTTGGCTGGAATTGAGATTGGACACCATTTCGCGTTTGGAAAGCCCCTGATGTACCAAAACAGTGGATACCCCCCACAAATGACACCATTTTGGAAACTAGACCCCCCAAGGAACATATCTATATGTGTGGTGAGCACATTGAACCCCCCAGTGCTTCACAGAAGTTTATAATGCCCGGGCATGAAAATAAAAACATCGTATTTTTTCCACAAACATGATCTTTTAGTCCCCAATTTTTTTATTTTTCCAAGGGTACCAGGAGAAATTGGACACCAAAAGTTGTTGTCCAATTTGTCTTGAGTACGCTGATACCCCATATGTGGGAGAAAACTACTGTACGGGCACACGTCGGGGCTCGGAAGGGAAGTAGTGACGTTTTGGAATGCAGACTTTGATGGAATGGTCTGTGGGTGTCATGTGCGTTTGGAGAGCCTCTGATGTACCTAAACTATTCAAACTTCCCACAAGTGACCCCATTTTGGAAACTAGACCCCCACGGAACTTATCTAGATGTGTGGTGAGCTCTTTGAACCCCCAAGTGCTTCACAGAAGTTTATAACGCCCAGGCGTGAAAATAAAAAAATTATATTTTTTTTCCACAAAAATGATATTTTTGCCCCCAATTTTTTATTTTCCTATGGGTAACAGGAGAAATTGGACCCTAAAAGTTGCTTTGCAATTTGTCCTGAGTAGGCTGATACCCCATATGTGGGGATAAAACACTGTTTGGGTGCATGGCAGAGCTTGGAAGGGAAGGAGCACCAATTGACTTTTTCAACGCAGAATTGGCTGGAATTGAGATCAGATGCCATGTTGCATTTGGAGAGAACCTCATGTGCCCAAACAGTGGAAACCCCCCAATTCTAACTCCAACCCTAACCCCAACATACCCCTAACCCTAATCTCAGCCCTAACCCTAGCCCTAATGGGAAAATGGAAATAAATACATTTTTTTAATTTTATTATTTTTCCCTAACTAAGGAGGTGATAACGGGGGGGGTTTGATTTACTATTTATGGCGGTTTTTATATTTGGCAGCTGTCACACGCTAAAAGACGCTTTTTACAGTAAAAATAGTTTTTGCATCACCACATTTTGAGAGCTTTAATTTTTCCTTATTTTGACCCACAGAGTCATGTGAGGTCTTATTTTTTGCGGGACGAGTTGACGTTTTTATTGGTATCATTTTTGGGCACGTGACATCTTTTGATCGCTTTTTATTCCGATTTTTGGGACACAGAATGAACAAAAACCAGCGTTTCATGAATTTCTTTTCGGGGGTGCGCTTACACCGTTCTGCGTGCGGTAAAATTGATAAAGCGGTTTTATTCTTCGGGTCAGTACGGTTATAGCGATACCTCATTTATGTCGTTTTTTATGTTTTGGCGCTTTTATGCAATGAAAACAATTTTATATAAAAAATAATTATTTTTGCATCGCATTATTCTGTGAGCTATAACTTTTTAATTTTTTTGCTGATGATGCTGTGTGGCAGCTCGTTTTTTTGCGGGACAAGATGTCGTTTTCAGCGGTACCATGGATATTTATATGCGTCTTTTTGATCGCGCGTTATTGCACTTTTTGTTTGGCAGTATGATAATAAATCATTATTTTTTGCTTCGTTTTTTATTTTTATTTTTTAAGGGGTTCGCTAACGGGGTTAACTAATGAGACAGTTTTATAGGGTGGGTCGTTACGGACGTGGCGATACCAAATATGTGTACTTTTATTGTTTGTTTTTTTTATTTCCAAAAAATGAATTTATTAGGGAATATTATTTTTAAAAAATTTATTTAGCGATTTTTTTTTAAATTATTTTTAACTTTATTACATTGTCCCAGGTGGGACATCACTATCACTGTCCTGTGACAGATCGCTGATCTGTCACATCACAGATTGCTGTGACAGATCAGCAATCTGTCACAGGCACTACACAGGCTTCCTCCTTGCCTGTGCTTTGCGGGCATGAGGAAGCCAGCTCCCTGCAGGCCCCCGAAGGTCCCCGCCGCCATATTGGATCCGGGGACCTGCAGGGAAGGAGACCCCCGCAGCAGCGCTGCACATTACGCTGCTGTGGGGGGTTCAGGGAAGCACGGAGGGAGCCCCCTCCCTGCCGATGCTTCCCTTTAACCCCCGGTACACCACGATCATGTTTGATCGCGTTGTGCCTGGGGTTAACGTGTCGGGGGCGGTCCATGACCGCCCCTGACACATTGTGCCGGGTGTCAGCTGTGATAATCAGCTGACTCCCGGCTGCGATCAGCGGCCCTCACCACGTGAGCGCAGCTGATCGCACTAGACGTACTATTCCGTCCTTGGGATTTAGGTTCCAGGTCACATGGACGGAATAGTACGTCCATTGTAGGAAAGGGGTTACTATGCACTTACATTGTGCATACATATTAATTTACTTTCTCAGTTCAGACTCCAGTTTTTTATAAATCAAAAATGGCCTGCTACAGGTGTAGAAATTTGGTTGTTCAAAATTTGACTATTGTCATATATACTGTAGAACTGGATTTGAGTGAAATTTTGTTGGCTTGAAATAAAATACACAATTGACCTGCTGCAGGTGTACAAATCTGATTGTTGAAAAATAGACTATTGTCATATATACCGTAGAACTTGGTTTGTATGAAATTTTGTTGGTTTGAAATAAAAAAACAAAATTGGCCTACTTCAGGGGAAGAAATTTGGTTGTTCAAAAATTAACTATTACAATCAAGATTTTTTTTTTACAACAAAGATATTTTGTCACACAGTACCATCTTTTCAGTAAAAGATGTTTCATTTCTTACAAAGTGTAGATTTAAAAAATTAAAATAAGGGAGAGAAAAGTGGGCAAGTTTTGCTATATATATAAATATATATCTAATATATAAAGCTCAAGTGTGTGTATGTATGTGTGTATGTATGTATGTGTGTAAGTCCGGGATTGGCATCCGCACCGTCGCAGCTACAGCCACAAAATTTGGCACATTCACATGTCTGGACCCCGAGAGCGTCCTAGGCTATGTTGTGAGGTGAAATTTTAACCTTGCGCGTTCCAATTCACCAAACAATTTTGCCCCTATCTACATAGTGGGGAAAAAGTGTGTGTATCAATCCCCGCCCCGCATTATGATGTCATAATGGTTGCCATGGAGACGCTGATGTTATTGCTGTTTTGAACTGCTTGGACCATTGCATTTTAATGGATTTATGAATAAAAAGAAAAAAAATTTTAACTGCATCCTGGAATGCTCACGTTATTGCTGGACTTTGCTTTGTCGTTGTTTATATATATATATATATATATGGTTTGAAATAAAACCACAAATTATCCTGCTATAGGTGTAGAAATTTGGTTGTTTTGAAATTGACCATTGTCATATATACTCCAGTACTGCAGCTGTATATGCAAGTGCCAGCATATTGACTGGTGTGCAACGTGGACACATACTGGAACCTCACACTGCACATGCTGGCAAGACTTTAGAGCAGCAGAGGCCAGTCACTGAATACCAGCTCCAATACGCCTGTCAGTTTTCTGGGCAGCTTCCACACATAACAACTGAAGAGTGTCTGACATTTGTGCTGTTCTCCAAAACTTTGATGACTACACAAAGATGATGATCAGTGAGGATGCCATCATCAGTGCAACAATCTTGCTTTTGTGACTACTTAAACCATGGGTTTGGAATCTTTTTCTGTCAAGAGCCATTTGGATATTTATAAAATTCTTTGGGTTCCTTACAAATTGCATGTTATCTCAGGGCACAAAGTACGTCCTGATGCTGGCACTGGTGTCAGGGGGTAGCATTTCATTGCATGTGCCTCAGCGTTCAGTAGTGATGACTGCATGTGCTCGCAGAGCAAGAAGAAATTAATGGGCCAGCGATCATCACCACCATCCCCGGGAATGTACCCAAAGGCTGGGTAAAAGGTCTTCGAGGGCCGTAAAGGGCCAAAGGCCTGAAGTTCCCCACCCCAGACTTGAACATGAAATTTTACATGCGGATCAGGAGGAAATAGAGGAAGACATGAAAAAGGGAGATACTACCCAGCCCAACCGCATCTCATCTGCTCAGCACAGATTAGGTAACAATGAGGAGGTGGAGGAAGAGGAACAGGAGCTGGCTGATAGCACAAAAGAGACAAGCTTTTTCCCTTCTCTCCTATGTGGATGTGCTGAGGAGAGGTATAAGGAAGAAGATATGGCAAAGGAGTAGATCCCTTTCAAAAAGGGATAATATTTTGCACAATATTTACAATTCAGTAGCCTAAAAAGTCTAAAGTCTGTTAGAGCAAACCTGTCAGCATGATTTTGCTAAGTAAACTACAGGTATTGTCATGTTGCCATTGTTAAACTGATTAAAATGATACCTGCTGTGAATAAATCCATCTTGTGGTTCTTGTGTAATCAATGTTAGAAGTTTTCAGTTAATGAGATTCTTGTGCTGCTTATCTTGGTGCTCTAGGCCAGACAAACCAAGAAGAGACCTGCCCACAGGCCCACCCCGAAGCACAAACAATCTGGCCTGTCTCTCTGTCTCAATGATGAGGAACATGTTTGTGCTTCAGGGCAGGCCTGTGGTCTTGATATCTCTTAGCAAAATCCTGCTGACAGATTAGCTTTAAATAGGATGTTGGTCATCATTTGTTAACATCCATTTTCCCCCTAGTCTGATAAGTTGAGGTCTCAAGGTGACTAATAAGGCTTTGTTTGAATAAAAGAGGTAAAAAGGTATTCAATACACACCTATGAGATTTCAGAGTGTTATACATGTCTTTTTAGGGCAATTAAGTACCAGCAAGTTGCAGCAAATTTATTTGTCACAAACAGATTTCGGGGGGAAAAAATTGGTTGAAGCTAGCAAATTTGAATTCTAAAAGATTTGATCATGTCTAGATGGGACCAAAATAACATGCCCCAGAGGCCAATTGCAATTTCTAATAAATTATAAGCTGCAATCCTATTTATGATCTTTTTGAATGCATAAATTTGTAGGGTTTTATAAATTGTATCCTTTCTGCCATAATCTATTACTTAGCAGTGATTTTCAGTTATTTTAGCTTTAATATACGTTAATTTATAAGCTATATGGATTGTGAACTGAAGGGTACTTGCTTTTCCAAACAGTTTATTTGTGATTTTCCTCTATCATTCTGAGTGCAGGGCAGCAAGTATATTGTTTTATTGCATTTTCATTAACTATACCTCACTGGTTTGCTTTTAACGTAAGTGATGAAATATATATGAAAACTTATTTATGTTCAGTCCTTTTGTGCACAAACAGATGTGTATGTAGAAAAATCAGTCTTCCACATCAATCAGTGCATTCAGTCATTCATGCTGCACTCTCTTAAATATTAACAGAGTTCTTACGCAAGCAAAGAGATATATTGATTCAAGGACAATCTTTTATTTGTACTACATTTTTGAAAAAGGTTTCAGTAGGTCTCTATGGTTCTTCTCAGAAAATAAGGTAAAGAAAATGAATTTCTTTAAAGTGAACCAGTCAGCAGGATTTTGCTCAGTAAGCTACAGACAGTGTCAGGTTGGCCCCATTATACGGATTAAAATGATACACTGGATGATGAGATCGGTCTTGTGGTTGTTGTTTAATCTTTATTTGTAGTTTTCAGTTAATTAAATTATCATGCTCTGGGGCAGCCTGTGACCTGCCCCCTATTTTACATACTGCATATCATATTGTGGTGTTACAAAAAAAAATTGCCTATTATGCATATATGCATTTATGCTTTAGTCCTATAATATCGTGGGAAAAAATGATGGTAAATACTGTAGTATAACAGGGAATTCTCCATAGACCGGAAGTTTTAATAAAATAAAATAACTCCTGTGTAACCATATAAAGTAAATATAAGTCATTGGGGCCCTGGTTGTATGTGGAGAGAGGTAACCTACAGGTGCCTGCTGTAATATTCAAATATTAAAAGACTATTACTTTCAAACATAATACTGGTCTGAACAGGTACACATTAAAAGTAGCCATCTCCATACATAGCTAACAAATAAAGTTGCTCTCTGTAGTGCTATAGCAAGAAATATATGAAATCTGAATTGCATTACCACTCTAGAAAATAGGAGAAAATTAACATTGTTAGCACATAATTTGGCCAATTCATGCATGCCCAGCAGCCAACCAAAAGGCAGTCTTCTTTTGCTGGGAACCTATACTAATGTGATTCCTCACTTGGACATTATTTGTTAATTCTGTATGAAGATGGCTACTCTTAGTATGCACCTGTTCAGATAAAATATTCTGTTTGGAAATGACAGTCAGCATTTTGATATTCGCATACATAGGCCCTTTGACTAGAACAATGTGGAAAGGGAAGCAAAAGGCCAGAAAAAGCCATACACCTGACAAATAATATTGAGAACTCTGCTATTAGACATGGAAGGGAAGAACAAAGACAAAAAAATCTAAATAATAAAAATATTGGAGAAAGAGAAACCAATCACAAACTAAAATGTTTCTATACTAATGCACAAAGTATGGGCAACAAACAAGGAGAATTGGAACTATTAACACAGGAGAAGAAATATGATGACATTGGAATCACTGAAACTTGGTGGGACGAGTCACATGACTGGAATACAAGGCTAGAAGAAGCAACTTATTTGCAAGAAACAGACTTGATAAACAAAGAGGAGGTGTTGCATTGTATGTTAGAAAAGCATATATCTGCACAGAGATTGAGGCTTCAGAGACTGTGAGTTCTGTGGAAACTGTTTTTGTAAGAATACAAGGACAGAACAATGGAAAGTGGCATGCCCACCAGGGCCGTGGGTACTGGGAATTGGGTCAGACAGTTTTTTGGGGAAACCTCGGGGTCATGACCTGACTCTGTGGCCCTGGCTGTGCTGTAAAATGGGGAATATGTATATGGGATTTAACGTGACGCCACCTGAGTTGTTCGGCAATGGATGGCCGATGCTGCTAAAAGAGACTGCTGGGGCTGATGGTGACACTGCAGGGATGCTTCTGCTCCCCACAGGTGGAGTTGGGCCCCAGGGTTACCGCTTCTGTTTATGCTAGGCTTCATGTACCTTGTGGGGTAGGACTCAGGGCGTAAGAGATCACTGGAGGACACAAGGGCTGTAGTTTTCTTTTCCTTTACTTGATGGTTGATAGTACAGACCGGGGCACTGGTAACTGGTAACAGATCATAATGGAGAGCTGGGCAGCCAGGAAGAAATTTTGTATACACCTGGCCAGGTAGGTACAAAGGCCATTCTTCTGCGCTGTCCTCCAATTTCCTTGCTGCCTAACAGCTCACCCTCCTGCTGCTAATTGTCAATCTCTGTTTTAAAAACAAACCGTTGGCCGCATGGCAGGCAGCTCAAGCCTATCACAGGTGCCACTCCTTTGTGTCAGCTCCAGGCTCTGGTATGCTGCTGTGCCACCGGGTATTAGATCAGGCAAGGATACCTGCAGTCCCTTGCCCTCCGGATTTAGCTGCTGGGACTTCAGTCATGGACTCCGGTTCCTAGCGCTCAGCTCTGGGGCGAGTTTAATCACAACTCCACTCCCCAGGTTCTGCTCAACTTCTCTTCTACTGACATCTGGTAAGAGGACCACTACTGGCTTCCAGGCATGACATTACTCCCTGTGAGGAAGGCAATGCCACTGTGGCAACTGGACTCCTGGGGTGCCACAAAAGGACACCATCATAGGCATTTACTACAGGCCACCTGTGCAAGCTGAAGATATGGATGAACTCTTTATGCATAAAATGGCCAAGTTCTCCAAAAAATATGACATAGTTGTCATGGGAGATTTCAACTATCCAAACATTTGTTGGGAATCTCTCTCAGGCAAAACTAATAGGCTAAGCAAATTCTTATCCTCTCTTTCTGACAACTTTATCTTACAAAAGGTAGGGGAGAAAACAAGGGGATCTGCTACCTTGGATCTAATCCTTATAAGGAAATGGTTGGGACCCTAGGAGGTAGCAACCATGCTATTTTAGAATTTTGGATAACTAGAGGAGGAAGACCTGTGAAGACTCAAACGTCAAGGTTGGATTTCAGAAATGCAGATTTTAAGGGACTCAGAAAGAGAATTGGAGGTATCCAATGACTGAATATCTTTAAGGACAAAAATGTCCAGGAAATATGGGAAATCATGAAAAATGAGATTCTTAAAGCACAATCATTAACAATTCCAAAAAGAGGAAAGAATAGGAAGCATTTAAGGAAACCAGGATGGATGAACACAAAACTTAAACGCATGCTAAAAGGGAAGAAAGAAATGTTTATCAAATGGAAAGAGGGAGGCATATCTAAAGTAGAATATAATGCTGTCTGCAGAAACTGCAGGGCACAAATCAGATTATTAAAGCTGACAAAGAAATAAGGCTTGCAAGAGACGTCAAAAGCAAAAAAAAAAGATTTCGGGGATATGTCAAAAGTAAAAGAAAATTCAAAGATGCTATAAGATTCTGCAGGTGAACAACTGGCTACGTCGATGGTGCCGTCAGCAACGATTTGGATTTCTGGATCACGGAGTGAACTACTTATACGATGGACTACTTGCTAGAGATGGGGTGCACCTTACGAAGACTGGAAAGCATGTATTTGGAAGTCGCCTTGCTACACTTGTAAGGAGAGCTTTAAACTAGAACAACATGGGAAGGGAAGCAAAAGACCAGAAAAAGCCATACACCTGACAAATGCTATTGAGAACTCTGCTATTAGAAGTGGAAAGGAAGAACAAAGACGAAAGAATCTAATTAATAAAAATATTGGAGAAAGAGAAACCAATCACAAACTAAAATGTTTCTATACTAATGCACAAAGCATGGGCAACAAACAAGGAGAATTGGAACTACTAACACAGGAAAAGAAATATGATGTCATTGGAATCACTGAGACTTGGTGGGACAATACACATGATTGGAATACAAGGCTAGAAGGATACAACTTATTTGCAAGAAACAGACTTGATAAACGAGGAGGAGGTGTCGCATTGTATGTTAGAAACGCGTATATCTGCACAGAGATCCAAGCTTCAAAGACTGGGAGTTCTGTGGAAACTGTTTGGGTAAGAATACAAGGACAGAACAATGGAAAGGACACCATTGTAGGCATTTACTAGAGGCCGCCTGTGCAAGCTGATGATATGGATGAACTCTTTATGCATCAAATGGCCAAGTTCTCCAAAAAATATGACATAGTTGTCATGGGAGATTTCAACTATCCAGACATTTGTTGGGAATCTCTCTCAGGCAAAACTAACAGGTCAAAGAACAGGCTGCCACGAGAAGTGGTGAGTTCTCCTTCAATGGAAGTCTTCAAACAGAGGCTGGACAGACATCTGACTGGGATGATTTAGCGAATCCTGCTTTGAGCAGGGGGTTGGACCAGATGGCCCAGGAGGTCCCTTCCAACTCTACGATTCTATGATTCTATGATTCTAAGGAAATTCTTATCTTCTCTTGCTGACAACTTTATCTTCCAAAAGGTAAGGGAGAAAACAAGGGGAACTGCTACCTTGGATCTAATCCTTATAAACAGGGAGGAAATGGTTGAGGAGGTAAAAGTGGCTGGGACCCTAGGAGGTAGCGACCATGCTATTTTAGAATTTTGGATAACTAGAGGCGGAAGACCTGTGAAGACTCAGACGTCAAGGTTAGATTTCAGAAAGGCAGATTTTAAGGGATTCAGAAAGAGAATTGGAGGGATCCAATGGCTGGATATCCTTAAAGACAAAAATGTCCAGGAAGGATGGGAAATCTTGAAAAATGAAATTCTCAAAGCACAGTTGTTAACAATTCCGAAAAGAGGGAAGAATAGGAAGCATTTAAGGAAACCAGGATGATGAACACAGAACTTAAGCACATGCTAAAAAGGAAGAAAAAAATGTTTATAAAATGGAAAGAGGGAGGCATATCTAAAGAAGAATATAATGCTGTCTGCAGAACCTGCAGGGCACAAATCATATTAACTAAAGCTGAAAATGAATTGAGGCTTGCAAGAGATGTCAAAAGCAATAATAAAGGATTTTGGGGATATGTCAAAAGTAAAAGAAAAGTCAAAGATGCTATAGGATTTTTACAGGATGAAAATGATGAAATGGTAAGACAGGATGTTGAGAAGGCTGAACTTTTAAATTCCTATTTTGCATCTGTTTTCTCTCAGAAAGGAAATGTAACATCAACTGTTCTTCACTGTCCTATTAAGGGAATAGAAGAATCCAGGATATCTATAAACAGAAAGATAGTGAGGAAACACTTAGCTAACCTAAATGAATTCAAGTCTCCAGGTCCAGATGAATTACACCCCAGAGTACTGAAGGAGATAGCAGAAGAAATTTTTGAACCCCTCTCCATAGTCTTTGAAAATTCTTGGAGAACAGGAGAAGTGCCAGAAGACTGGAGAAGAGCAAATGTTGTTCCTATCTTCAAAAAGGGGAAGAAGGTGGACCCAGGCAACTATAGGCCGGTGAGTCTGACTTCTATACCAGGAAAGATCTTTGAACAAATTATTAAACAACATGTATGTCAATACCTGGATAAGAATGAAGTGATTAAGCAGAGTCAGCATGGGTTTGTAACTAATAAGTCATGTCAGACTAACTTAATTTCCTTCTATGATGGTATCACTGATTGGGTGGATCAAGGAAATGCTGTAGATATAGTATATCTTGACTTCAGCAAAGCATTTGACAAAGTCTCTCATACAATCCTTATTGAAAAAATGACTAAGTATGGAATGGACAAGGCAACTGTTAGGTGGATTCATAACTGGCTTAGTGATCGGACCCAAAGAGTGGTCGTAAATGGCTGCACATCCAGTTGGAAGAATGTCTCAAGTGGGGTACCACAGGGCTCTGTCCTGGGCCCTGTATTGTTCAACATCTTTATCAACGGTTTAGATGAAGGAATTGAGGGTAAACTGATTAAATTTTCTGATGACACAAAGCTAGGAGGGATAGCTAATACTAGAGAAGAGAGAGAGAGGATTCAAAAATATTTAAATAAACTGGAGAAGTGGGCAGCAACTAACAGAATGGATTTTAACAGGGAGAAATGCAAAGTACTACATCTGGGCAATAAAAATGAAAAAAGCATATATAGAATGGGAGGAATAGGGCTAAGTGACAGCACATGTGAAAAAGACTTGGGTATACTAATAGATCACAGACTGAATATGAGTCAACAGTGTGATGCAGCAGCAAAAAAGGCAAATGCAATTCTAGGATGTATTAACAGAAGCATACAGTCTAGATCACATGAAGTCATTATTTCCCTCTACTCCTCTTTGGTCAGACCTCATCTGGAATATTGTGTCCAGTTTTGGGCACCACATTTTAAAAAAGACATCAGCAAACTGGAGCAAGTTCAGAAAAGAGCGACCAGAATGGTGACCGGTCTGCAAACCCTGTCTTATGAGGAAAGGTTGCAGGATTTGGGAATGTTTAGCTTGCAAAAGAGAAGACTGAGAGGAGACTTAATAGCTGTCTACAAATATCTAAAGGGCTGTCACATTGTAGAAGGATCAACTTTATTCTCATTTGCACAAGGAAAGACTAGAAGCAATGGGATGAAACTGAATGGGAGGAGACACAGATTAGATATTAGAAAAAACTTTTTGACAGTTAGAGTGATCAATGAGTGGAACAGGCTGCCATGAGAAGTGGTGAGTTCTCCTTCAATGGAAGTCTTCAAACAGAGGCTGGACAGACATCTGACTGGGATGATTTAGCGAATCCTGCTTTGAGCAGGGGGTTGGACCAGATGGCCCAGGAGGTCCCTTCCAACTCTACGATTCTATGATTCCATGATTCTATGATTCTAAGATTTTTCGAGGATGAAAATGATGAAATGGTAAGAAAGGCTGTTGAGAAGGCCAAACTTTTAAATTCCTATTTTGCACCTGTTTTCTCTCAGAAAGGAAATGTAACATCAACTGATCTTCACTGTCCTATTAAGGGAATAGAAGAATCCAGGTTATCTATAAACAGAAAGTTAGCGAGGAATCACTTAGCTAATATGAATGAATTCAAGTCTCCAGGTCCAGATGAATTACACCCCAGAGTACTGAAGGAGATAGCAGAATAAATTTTTGAACCACTCTCCATAATCTTTGAAAATTCTTGGAGAACAGAAGTCCCAGAAGACTGGAGAAGAACAAATGGTGTTTCCTATCTTCAAAAAAAGGAAGAAAGTGGACCCAGGGAACTATTGGCCGGTGAGTCTGACGTCTAAACCAGGTAAGATCTTTTGAAAAAATTATTAAACAACATGTATGTAAGTATTGGACCCAAAGAACGGACGTCATCGCGGCATTTTCGCAAAGGACTACTGGGAACGGATGCGTGGAGAGGCGGGAAGGCTGCTCGGGACGTCGGAGGGTAAGAATAACAATATTTTTTATTTTTTTTTTACATTTTATCTTTTACTACTGATGCTGCATAGGCAGCCTCAGTAGTAAAAAGTTGGTCACACTTGTCAAACACTATGTTTGACGAGTGTGACCAACCTGTCAATCAGTTCTCCAAGCGATGCTACAGATCGCTTGGAAAACGCTAGCATTTGCATTGGACTCGTTACTGTGAGAGTAATCGCTTGGAAACGCGCAGAGTACCGACTCCTGCGAGTCCCCTACTACTCGCAGAGTAACGAGTCCTAACGAGTAGATTCGCCCATCCCTAACCGAGACCATCAAGCCTCCACTTCCTTGGACTCAATTGCCTATGTTAATATCCTTAAATTTTTCCAAAAATGGTAGTCTGCAAAACTGATATTTGTCCCACCTGAGTGTGGCTCAGCATGAAAGCAGGTAGAGGTGTTGCATGTGGTATTGGGACTCTCAGCAAAGGGGCCTTACACTGATCCCTCACACACCTCGTCTTACTGTGACATTCAATTGGAAGCTGCAAATGCTATCCCAGACCCCGCTACCTCATGACTGGCTGATTGCTGCAGTGCCATGCTAAAATCTGTACTTTGAGTGAATTGAGGCCACTTTCCTGGTGTCTGTCCCTCATTTCATGTGTTTTGGCAGCATTGGGGGCCATTATTTGGTGTTGTGCATGCGTTTGTTTTTGCCACCCATTGACGTGAATGGCATTCGGCTATGTTTGGCGAATATTCGATGAATTAATTGGCGAATATTGCAAATTCGGTGAACGTAATCCAAAGCAAACATTGAAATATTCGCTCATCTCTAGTCATGTGCCCCTTACAGCCATGGGTGGAATCGCGATCCACCTGCAGCTGTTATCATGTTAAATGCCTCTGTAAATCTCTGACAGCAGCATTTAACTAGCAAAAACCAGATGGTCATCACAAGCTCTTCCCATCAGCGCAACTGTCACACAATCGCGGGGAGCCGATGGGTTGGCATGAGGTCTGCAGGAGACCCCTGAGATTGTCATTGCTAAGCTGCTATGAGTGCCGCCTTGTGGCCGGCATTCATAGCAGATGATCAATGCTATGTGTAGCACAAACAATCAGAAGATCGCAGCTTCAGGACTGCTAAGGAGAATTCAGAAGAAAATGAAAAGTATAAAAAGTCTTATAAAATATTTAAAACATTTAAAAAATATAACAGTTCAAATCACCCATTTTGCCCTATTCAAAATAAAATGATTAAAAAAATGGACATCTTTGGTATCGTCAAGTTCAGAAATGCCCAATCTATAAAAAGAATTAATCTGATCGGTAAACGTCATGATGAAAAAAATAAATCAAACCCTCAGAATTACTGTGTTTTTGGTCACCGCAACATTGCAATAAAATGCAATAACAGGCGATCAAAGCATCATATCTACTCCAAAATGGTATCAATAAAAATGTCAGCTCAGCGCCGGCGGTCAAAAATAAACCCTCCCACAGCCCCAGATCACAGATAATGGAGACGCTACAGGTCTTGGAAAATCACGCCTTTTTTTTTTTTTTTTTTTTTTTTTAAACAAACTTTGGATTTTTTTCACCACTTAAATAAAAAAGAACCTATACATGTTTTGTATTTGAGAACTTGTAATGATTTGGAGAATACTAATGGCAGGTAAGTTTTAGCATTTAGTGAACAAGATAAAATAAACAAAAAAACAATTGTGGAATTGCACTTTTTTTGCAATTTCACCGCACTTGGAAAGGTTGGTGTTTAAAAGTACAACTCATTCAGCAAAAAACAATCCCTCACAAGGCCATATTGTCAGAAAAAAAGTTATGGCTCTGGGAAGGTTAGCCAAAAACAAAACCGCTAAAATGGAAAATTTCAAGATCGTCAAAAGGTTAAAAAACTAACCCTGTTTGCCCTTGTATGGGCAGTGTCTGTATCAATCTTCTGCGCAGGTGCCGGTAAGGAAGATCAGTGCAGACACTGCCCATACAAGGGCAGACAGGGTTCACATAACCACACGCGTGCATGCGCGGGATTACAGAGCCAAACAGGTTAGTGTGACGCTGATGGGGGGGTACCATTATAATAAAGTCATAATGTTACATCGGGGGCTTATCTACAGCATTACAGAATGCTGTACATAAGCCCCTGATGGCGGTGCCGGCAGCTGATACTCGAAAAATGGGGTGACAGATTCCTTTTTAACTATGCTTCAAAAAGGGTTAGATCAGCTTCATAAAGAAGACCTTAATAGATTGCATCCACGTTGAATACATTATGTTAGAACATATAGTATAAATTACTATATTCTATTTTACTGTTTACACCTAAACTTTATTCTTCAACCATTCTGTTAGGCTCACCTGATGAAGTGGGCACACAGACCCCATGCGCTGATGCAGCAAGCAGGAAGGCACATGGGCAGTGAGGGCTTAGCACACACACAGAAATCTCATGGAGTAGCAGGATGTATGAAGTGGAACCCAGCAGGGATGAACGCAAACACAAATAAAAAAAAAACACACACTGTAGAGCACATCAAATATAGGACTTGAGTCTTAATCCCAAGACACAGGAGTGTGTCTTAAATACAGTGGCATGTAAAAGTTTAGGCACCCTTGGTCAACACTATTGTTATTGTGGACAATTAAGCAAGTTGTAGATGTAATGATCTCTAAAAGGCCTAAAATTAAAGATGACATGTTCCCTCTGTATTTTAGGCAAATATATATTGGAAAATAAATTAAAGTAAATTATATACCAAGGTTCCTAACACCATAATACTACCATAAAGATGGTAGATGGTGTGACTCTAGGCACATCGTGGTCAAAGAGCAAACATGCTGTAAGGACATTGAGCTATTAGCTGTGGGCATGAGACCTTTTTATTTACCGAGGGAACTATCGCATGTAATCATGATAGCTGCATATGTCCCCCCTTCTGCGAAAGCTGATGCCGCCACTGAGGTCCTACAATCCACAGTGAGCATGATGCAGTCCCTTCACCCCCAAGCACTCCTTCTGGTTTCGGGAGACTTCAATCATGTGTCTCCAGCATCCATACTACCCAGTTGCACACAGTATGTTACCTGCCTCACTAGAGACAACAAAACATTGGACTTGTTCTTTGCCAATGTGAGAGGGGCATATGCCTCGTCAGCCCTACCGCCCCTTGGAAGATCGGATCACAACCTAGTGCACCTCCAACCCGTGTACAAGCCACTTGTACAGAGAGATCCTGCTGTCACTCGCACAGTGAGGATATGGACTGAGGAGAGTGATGATGCTCTGAGAGACTGCTTTGAAACAACCACTTGGGATGTGCTGCAAGATTCCTATGGTGATGACATGGATGGTCTCACACACTGTATAACGGACTACATTAATTTTTGTGTAGACAACACGGTACCCACAAAAGTAGTGAGGTGCTTCTCTAACAACAAACCATGGATCAGCCCCGGAATAAAGGCTCTTCTCAAAGAGAAGAAGTTGGCCTTCAGATCAGGTGACAAGGGCAGGCTGAGAGAGGTGCAGAAGGATCTGAAGTATCTAATCAGGCAGGGAAAGGCTAATTATAAGAGGATTGAACTGAAATTGTCACAGAAAAGGATGGGAGGGTCTAAAGTCTATATCTGGGCATAGACAGACTGTCTCCAGGATGGTTGTAGATAAAGAGGGGCTTAATGAACTTAATCTATTCTTTAACAGATTTAATCACACACTGGCTGCTCCTGCCCCTGCATACCATTCACACCTCTCTGCTACAATAACCTCACCCCCTGCTGCAACTTGTCAACTGAGCCAGGGTCTGTTCTTCACAAGTACCCAGGTTGCAAAAGAACTGAATAAGATCAAAGTTTTGAAGGCTGCCGGTCCTGACGGCATCAGTGCAAGGCTAATCCAAACCTGCGGGCACCAGCTGAGTGAGATTATTACATATCTGTTCAATATGAGCCTGAGAATGGGTATAGTACCACAACTGTGGAAATTATAGTGTGTGGTACCAGTTCCGAAGAAACCTTATCTGAAAGACCTTAATGACTATAGACCTGTAGCATTGACATCACACCTGATGAAGGTATTAGAGAGATTGGTTCTCACACGTCTCCGTCCTCTAGTGAGCTCGGATATGGACCCTCTCCGGTTTGCCTACAGGCCGGGCATTGGTGTGGATGATGCCATTATCCACCTTCTAGATAGGACTCTCTCTCACCTGGAGAAACCTGGGAACACCATTTTTGCGACCAGAATGGTGACCGGTCTGCAAACCCTGTCTTATGAGGAAAGGTTGCAGGATTTGGGAATGTTTAGTTTGCAAAAGAGAAGACTGAGAGGAGACTTAATAGCTGTCTACAAATATCTAAAGGGCTGTCACATTGTAGAAGGATCAACTTTATTCTCATTTGCAAAAGGAAAGACTAGAAGCAATGGGATGAAGCTGAATGGGAGGAGACACAGATTAGATATTAGAAAAAACTTTTTGACAGTTAGAGTGATCAATGAGTGGAACAGGCTGCCACGAGAAGTGGTGAGTTCTCCTTCAATGGAAGTCTTCAAACAGAGGCTGGACAGACATCTAACTGGGATGATTTAGCGAATCCTGCTTTGAGCAGGGGGTTGGACCAGATGGCCCAGGAGGTCCCTTCCAACTCTACGATTCTATGATTCTATGAGAATAATGTTCTTCGATTTCTCTAGTGCTTTTAACACCATACAGCCAGGTCTACTGAGAGACAAGCTAGGCCTTGTTGGTGTGGACCTCCAACTCTCCACCTGGATCCTTAACTACCTCACGAACCGACCTCTGTTTGTAAAGGTTCGGGACAGTGTGTCAGACACAGTGATCTGCAATACAGGGGCACCTCAAGGTACAGTTCTTGCCCCTTTTCTCTTCACACTGTACACTGCGGATTTTAGGTGCAACTCATCTAGCTGCTACTTGCAGAAGTATTCTGATGACTCTGCAATAGTAGGCCTCATCACAGGAGGAGATGAAAGAGAGTACAGAGATACTAACCAAGCTTTTGTGGAGTGGTGTCAGAGGAACCACCTTAGGATTAATTCCGGGAAGACCAAGGAATTGGTGGTGGACTTTCGCAAGGGCAAAAATCCACCAGTAGTGGTGAACATTCAGGGAAATGACATTGAGATAGTCGACACCTATAAGTACCTTGGTGTGATCCTCAATAATAAGCTTGACTGGGCCCATCACTTGGATGCAGTGTACAGGAAGGGCCAAAGCAGGCTTTATCTGCTCAGAAGGCTGAGAGCCTTTGGAGTTAGAGGGGCACTCCTTGCATCCTTCTTCAACTCTGTTGTGGCATCAGTCATCTTCTTTGGTGTGGCGTGCTGGGGTAGTGGCATATCAACCAGGGACAGGAACAGGCTGGACAAACTGATTAGAAGGGCCAGCTCTGTCCTGGGATGCCCCCTTGACCCAGTTCAGGAAGTAGGCGACAGGAGGATACTGGCCAAGGTGAGCTACATGGTGCAGAATGATTCCCATCCCATGCATGAGACCGTGACAAAGATGTGCAGTACTGTCAGTGACCGGCTACTTCATCCTAAATGTGAGAGGGAGCGCTATCGAAAGTCCTTCCTTCCTGCTGCAGTTAGGCTGTATAACCAGCACTGTCCAAAACGGAGAACGACCCAAACAGAGTACTGATAGATCCAAAGTTGTGACAGTCCGGTTACATTTTTTTTTTTTTTCGTATATGTACCTACCTACTGTCAAAGTGCCTTTTATGCATCTGTATCTGTACTTGTTCCTGCCTTGCTGCTGTAATGCTCTGAATTTCCCCATGGTGGGACGATTAAAGGATTATCTTATCTTATCTTATAATACTACCTTAGGTAGCTGTTAAAAGTGCACAACCACCGACATGGGATACTGGGACTTCAAATCCTGGCTCTGCCCTGTTGGACATAATATACCAGTAGTGACCCTTGGGAAGGACTACTAACACTATATGATGCAGAATTTTCTGGTGAGTGAGCAGGATAGATTTTCTTCTGATAACTCTTTCATGAAGGTTACCTTTGTGCATGTGTCTCAGTACAGTAGAACAATGTACCACCACTCCATAGTCTGCTAAATCTTTCTGAAGGTCTTTTGCAGTCAAGCAGAGGTTCTGATTTTCATCTATAGCAATTTGAGAGCAGCTCTCACTGAAATTTTGTTTTGTCTTTCAGACCTTAAGTCTTGACTTGCACAACATAGAAAAAGATTTTCCAGCGTCTCCAGGAGATAAAATAACAATTGCTTTATTGAAAATATAAAATCTTCTTACCATCAAGTAAAAACAACATAAAGAGGCATATGGAGGGGAGCACTTTCCTACGCGTTTCACCCTGAAAGGGCTTAATTATGGAATGCCAAATGGAATGCCAAATTCAGCTCTCACTGAAATTTTGTTTTGTCTTTCAGACCTTAAGTCTTGACTTGCACAACATAGAAAAAGATTTTCCAGCGTCTCCAGGAGATAAAATAACAATTGCTTTATTGAAAATATAAAATCTTCTTACCATCAAGTAAAAACAACATAAAGAGGCATATGGAGGGGAGCACTTTCCTACGCGTTTCACCCTGAAAGGGCTTAATTATGGAATGCCAAATGGAATGCCAAATTCAGCTCTCACTGAAATTTTGTTTTGTCTTTCAGACCTTAAGTCTTGACTTCCACTGTTCCTGATAACTGCCATTTATTAATTACATTTTGAACTGAGGAAAGAGCAAACTGAAAAAGCATTGCTTTTTTCTTATAGCCTACTCTTTCTTTGTGGGCCTCCACCATTCTCATTTTCAGAATGCTAAGCAGCTGCTTAGAAAAACCCATGGCTACAGGGTTTTTTTTGGCACGAGTTTAGAGGAGGTTGGGTATTTATGAAGCTGGGAAATTTGCATCACCTGGCCTTTCCTAATGATAATAGTGAACGCGCCATAACCCTAACAGGCTAAATTAAGGTCTGAAACCTTGGTCAAAGTTATCTGAGCACAGAAATCTCCAAAAGGTGCTTAAACTTTTGCAGCAGCCTATTTCCCTTTTTGTAATTTTTAAAATTAAAAAAAGCAAACAAAAAAAACAATAACAGCCTCCAGTAAATAGGCTGTAACCACACCCAAATATGAGGTATGTGGGTAGCCAGGCCTGCCTATCTCTACCCGCAACCCTTTAACAGGTGCAACAAACTAACCTCTTAATGTTTTCATGCACTAGAGAAAATACTCCAGTTTACATCACAGAGACAAGCCATCTCTGTAACACATACCTCCCATCGACTATGCGACCATTAGCCACACTATATACCTCCCCCACTCTGACTAAAGCCGTGAGGCTTGGCACTTTCTCCTACCAGACAAGGGATTCTCGAGCGGGTATCGGCATTACCATGTAGCTTCCCTGCTCTATGTTCTACATGGAAATTGAAATCTTGTAGGGCTAAGAACCAGCGGGTTACCCTAACATTTTAACCCTTTGTTTCCCTTATCCATCTGAGTGGGGCATGGTAAGATACCAATCTAAACTTACGCCCTACCAGATAGTACCGTAATGTCTCCACCGCCCACTTAAGTTTCAACAATTTTATTGCAGATATTATCAGAATCACATGAATGACCTGGAATATGAAGTACAAGGATCCCCTCGCAGAGGGAAGTAAATCAATGTAAATAATAATACAATATCCTTGACTTGTTAATTTTAGCTGGAAAGAATATACATTCGTATAACATTAGCTGCATTATATTAATAAGAAAAGGAAAAATAAATAAAACAAAACAAACAAAACAAGACAAAAAAAGGGGAAGGAATGTAAAACCTTGGGTGATAACTTTGGGGGTCATGTTGACGTACTCTATAATTCGTGGAGGACACAAGTCCTAGCCATCAATTAGTAATATCCATGTTTTAATTTATACAGACAGTGACATTATTCTGGAAAAGTCGCCATCAGTCTGAGTCTGGATCCATGGGCCCTAAATGCCTCGGAAGATTTCAAGAGAGTTGGAACTGGTGGATTCTATTTTTTCAAATAGCATAATGAAATTTATCCATCTTTTCACCTGGGCTATCGATAAAGTATTGGTTTTCCATTGCCCAGCTATGTGGTTTCTAGTTGCCATGGTAATATAATCTATAAGCCGACACTTTTTATCATTTGCATTGATTGGCCTATCACCTAAAAGAAATACCATTGGCAGAAGGGGTAGTTCCTTTTTCAGGACAGTGTTAATTAATTTAAGTACATCCTTCCAAAGAGATTTCACTATGGGGCACGTCCACCAAGTATGGAGCGTGTCTCCCACTTCATCACACCCCCCTGAAGCATTTGTCTCGAACTGTATGCTAGATTTTGTGTAGATAACAAGGGACATAATGAGTTCTAAGGAATAATCTGAGGGAGGTTTTGGTAAGCAAGATTTGCTTACTTCCTTTTATTATTATTTTTATTATTATTATTTATTTATATAGCACCATTAATTCCATGGTGCTGTACATGAGAAGGGGTTACATACAAAGTTATAGATATCGTTATCAGTAAACAAATTTACAATGACAGACTGGTGCAGAGGAGAGAGGACCCTGTCCTTGCGGACTCACATTCTATGGGATAGTGGGGAAGAGACAGAAGGTCTGGGGTGCAGCAGCTCTGGTGGTGATGAGGTGGCAGCTCGGGCGGTGGTGAGGTGGCAGGATGGTTATTGCAGGCTGTAAGCTTTCCTGAAAAGATGGGTTTTCAGGTTCCTTTTGAAGGATCTGGGGGTGGTAGATACCCGGACGTGTTGAGGCATGGAGTTCCAGAGGATGGGGGATATTCGGGAGAAATCTTGGAGGCAGTTGTGTGAGGAACGAATAAGTGTGGAGGAGAGTAGGAAGTCTTGGGAAGATCGAAGATTACGTGAGGGAAGATGTTGGGAGATTGGTTCGGAGATATAGGGAGGGGACAGGTTGTGGATGGCTTTGTAGGTCAGTGTCAGTAGTTTGAACTGGATTTGTTGGGGAATTGGGAGCCAGTGGAGGGATTTGCAGAGGGGAGAGACAGGGGAGTAGTGAGGAGAGAGGAGGATTAGTTGGGTAGCAGAGTTGAGGACAGACTGGAGTGGTGTAATAGAGTTAGCAGGTAGGCCACAGAGGAGAGTGTTGCAGTAGTAAAGGCAAGAGAAGATGATGGCATGTACAAGAGTTTTAGTAGATTGAGGGCTGAGGAAGGGATGGATTCTGGAAATATTTTTGAGTTGGAGGCGATAGGAGGTGGCAAGAGTTTGGACGTGTGGTTTGAAGGACAGGGCAGAGTCGAGAGTTACTCCGAGGCAGCGGATTTCAGGTGCGGGAGAGAGTGTGATGCCGTTTACCATAATAGATAGATCGGGTAGGGAAGATACGTGAGATGGAGGAAAGATAATGAGTTCAGTTTTGTCTACATTGAGTTTTAGAAAGCGAGAGGTGAAAAAGGAGGATGTGGCTGATAGACACTCTGGGATTCTGGACAGCAAAGAGCTGACATCTGGGCCAGAGAGGTAGATCTGAGTGTTGTCCGCATACAGGTGGTACTGGAAGCCATGGGACTTTATGAGTTGTACTAGGCCAAGGGTATAGATGGAAAAAAGTAGGGGCCCCAGAACAGAGCCTGGGGGGACTCCAACAGAGAGAGGGCAGGATGAGCAGATAGTGTGGGCATGGGAAACGCTAAATGTGCGGTCAGAAAGGTATGAGGCAATCCAGGACAGGGCAAGGTCTTTGATGCCAAGGGAAGAAAGAATCTGTAGCAGTAGGCAGTGGTCGACTGTGTCGAAGGCAGAGGACAGGTCTGGAAGGAGGAGGATGGAGAACTGTCTGTTAGCTTTGGCTGTGAGTAAGTCATTAGTAATTCTGGTGAGGGCAGTTTCAGTGGAGTGGTGGGGGCAGAAGCCAGATTGGAGGATGTCAAGGAGGGAGTTAGATGAGAGGTGGGAGGAAAGTTGAGCATGGACATGCTGTTCAAGGAGTTTGGAAGCAATCGGGAGCAGTGATATGGGGCGATAGCTGGGCATAGCAGTTGGGTCAAGGTTTGCTTTTTTGAGGATGGGTGTGATGTTGGCATGTTTGAAGGCAGAGGGGAAGGTACCAGAAGATAGCGACAGGTTGAAGAGATGGGTTAGGGCTGGGATGAACGTGTTATTGAGGTTAGGGAGTAGGTGGGAAGGGATAATAATGATATAATCTTTATTTATATAGCGCCAACATATTCCGCAGTGCTTTACAGTTTAACAGTTCCAAACATAGGTCATGGGGTCAAGTGCACAGGAGGGGAAGTGTGATTTGGAAAGGAGATAAGTAAGCTTTCCTTCAGTGATGTTGGAGAGGGAGGTTATTATGGAAGGGCAGAGGTCTGTTATGTGGAGTGGTTGGGGTCGTAGAAAAGTAAAATGTTTTCATAACATTTATGCCATCTCTGAGGCAAAGGGAAATTTGTAAATCTTCCCATTGCTCCATGATTTTTAATTTCAAGTCAACATTGGATTTATTGAATGTATTATATAAATCTGATAAAAGGCCATTTCCCAGTGGGTCGTATAAGCATTTCAATTCATAATTAGTTGGGTTTGGATTTGGTGCATTAATAGTTAAGGTCTGCAAGAAGTGAAATATTTGTTCTAATCTGAAATTTTCAGACGTTTGTACTTGTCGTTTTATAATGAATGTTTGTTTCAACATTAATTTAAAGTGAGTAGTTAGACGTTGGTATCTAGTTATTTTATTTTGCTTCCACCAAGAGTGATTTCTGGATGCTACACCGGATGGGAACATGGGGTTATCATACAGTCCCAAAAGTGGTGATTGTGACTGTAGAGAAAATTGAAACCTGTTGGCTCTCCATATACGTAGTGAGTGGGATGTGTATGGTGAGTCTATAGCCAGGTCTTTTGGTAAAGGTCCGATAGCCCAAATTATACTCTCCAGAGTGTAAAGCACTATATTAGAGCTTTTTATCTGAGGCCAGAGAGGCGCATGCTGATCTGCATTCACGGCTACCAATTGTGCAATCTGGGTGTCATGATCCATGCTGGATCAGGACTGATAAAAAGCACAGGTAACTGTTTTTTTTTCTTAAGCTGTGCTTAAGTTTGGTTTTTGCCCCCCGGTGGCCATTAGGATTATTGCACTGTGGTGTCGTTTGTTCTAAGTTTGCCTCCGATGGTGTTGAGCGTCATTGCACTCTGGTTTCTTTAGTTTAGTGTACATGATTATAATGCAGGTGTGATTGCTCTGGCTCTGCTATAAAAGAGTCACAGGTGTTGCAATCAGTGTTGGTGATAGTGTTCATTTCAACCATCCTTGGTGGAGGAAGGAGCTGGAGAGCGTTCCTTGCAGCACTGTCTTAGCCCTGGTGTGGAAGGAGTCATAGGGGATTTCCTCAGTAGCACTGACAGAGCTTGGTGGCAGCGATTCAGGAGGAGAGCAGCATTCTGGTGGTGGACTTTGTTGCCAGGATCAAGTGCAACAGAGTAAAGCTAAGTGGTGTTTCCCTGTTTGTGTTTTTCCTTAGTGTGTATTAGTAAAGTGGTGGGGCCAGTGCCTGCACCACCCAGCTCCCTAGCAAGGGATAGGTGTAGGGTGTGCTAGGGCGACAGGTTCCTGATCGGCGCCCGGTGCGGAATCGGCATAGGGAACGTTAGGAGTGTTAGAGACACTGACTCAGGGGAGTGCAGGAGGTCTCCACGTCCCCTTTCCCTATCGCAGGGCGCACCATTGTAACTGTTTCCCCTTTCCCCGTGTCTTGTTGTTTTAGTTACCGGCCTGCGGGCCGTGTCATACAGGACAGTATAACATGCCGCGTCTTGTTGTTTTAGTTACCGGCCTGCGGGTCGCGACATACAGGACGGGTCATCGTGACACTGGGCTGCTCTGTAATAGTAAACAAAATTCGGTAAAGAAACACCTCCCTGTCATTTGTGTCTGAATAATATCTGTTGTGAAATACAAGGTATTTTGTTATTCCATATAAAACGTATGTGCGAGTGGAGCGTTCTAAAAGTAATGGAAGGTATTGGAATTGGCAGTGAACTAAATAAATATAGAAATTGAGGCAGCATTACCATTTTTATGGACTGAACTCTCCCTAAAAAGGAAATAGGAGTGGACCATTTGGATAGATTTTGTATCAATTATTGTAGAAAAGGAGTGTAATTGTGTTTAAAAAAAAGTATTTTTGGAAGGCGTGAGATTGATTCCCAGATATGTGATATATTGCTTTGAGTGTTGGAAATTGAAATTAGTTAAAATTAAATTTTATAGTGCAATAGGGGTATTGAGAAACATAATCTCCAATTTGTCAATGATGACTTTCAGTCCAGAAATTTCTTCAAAATGATAAAGGGTGTTTATAACGTTTGGTTGGGATACATGAGGGTTTGTTAATGTTAGCAAGAGATCATCATCAAACAAGCCGACCTTATATTCATATTTACCTACTGTTCGGCCCAAAATATCAGGATGTAAGCAAATCTTTTGAGCTAAAGGTTCCATGACCATAGTGAATAGGGCTGGAGGTAAGGGGCACCCTTGCCTGGTTCCCCTATTGATAATTATTGGTTCAGGAGAGGTCGAAGGTAATTTTAGATAAGCCACCGGATTGCTATAGAGGAGTCTAAGTGAATCAATTAATTGTTGTGATATCCCCATTTTGTTCATGATAGTGAACAGGTATGCCAGATAACAGTGTCGAAAGCCTTCTCTATATTCTCTATATATGTTACGGCGGCCTCCACTTCACCCACACTCCACGCCCTGGCAATAGACATGGTGGAGGAGTGGGTCTTCTCCTTTCTTCCAACTGCATCTTTAACCCAATCCCACCTCTTCCCTCCCTTATCCTCCCCTGTTTTGAAGTCCATTCTGTCAGCATCTACTCTCCCTCCAACCTCCAAGTGGCCGTCATATACCAACCTCCAGGCCCGACCACTGCCTTCATTGACCAATTCTCTATCTGGCTTCTTCATTTTCTTTCAACTGACATCCCCACTGTCATCATGGGTGACTTCAACATCCCCACTTATACCCTTCAGTCAGCAGCCTCCAAACTCCTGTCCCTTACTTCATCCTGTGGACTTACTCAGTGGTCCTCCTCAGCCAAACACACAGACGGACACACATTAGACCTGGTCTTCACCCGCCTCTGCTCTCTTTCTAACTTCACCACCTCCCCTCTCCCTCTATCTGACCACCATCTACTCACTTTCTCATCCCTGTCCTCCTCACCTGTCACTCATGTCCAGCAACATGCGCACCCCCGCAGAAACCTTGAACACCTAGACACCCACACGCTCTCTGACTCTATTCTACCACTGGCATCCATATCCTCACTCCACGACACAGACACTGCTTTCTACAATGCCACTCTCGCATCAGCTATTGACGCAGTTGTCCCTCTCATTCATGGCAGAATGCGACGTATCAACAGACAACGCTGGCACAATGACACCACTAAAAAGCTCCGGCAAGTGTCCAGGATTGCAGAGCGGCGCTGGAAGAAAAGAAATTTGCAAGACAACTTCACCGCATTCAAACAGGCGACACTCGCTTTCAAATCAGCTCTCACCTCTGCTAAACAGGCCTACTTCACAACCCTCATATCTTCCCTATCTTACAACCCCAAACAGTTATTCAAAACTTTTAACTCTCTCCTCAGCCCACCACTGCCCCATCCAACCTCCCTCATCTCTGCCGAGGACTTTGCCACACACTTCAAAAATAAGATTAGCCAAACAAGGCAAGTCTTCATCGCTCAACCACCACAACCCCTTTGAATACCAGACCAATGCCCAAACCCCATAACCTCACTCTCCAACATCACTGAAGGGGAGATTAATTGTATCTTCTCCAAATCGCACCTCACAACCTGTGCACTTGACCCCAATCCATCCCACCTCCTCCCCAACCTCACCACCACACTTATCCCATCCCTATCCCACCTCTTCAACCTATCACTAACGTCCGGTACCTTCCCTTCTGCTTTCAAACATGCCACAATCATGCCTATCCTTAAAAATCCAACCCTCGACCCAACCGCTATATCCAGCTATCGCCCAATATCGTTGCTCCCATTTGCTTGCAAACTCCTGAAGCAGCACGTCCACGCTAAACTTTCCTCCCACCTATCATCTAAATTGCTCATAGACAATCTACAATCTGGTTTCCGCCCCCATCACTCCACTGAGACAGCCCTGACCAAAATACTAACGACCTACTTACATCCAAATCAAATGGACAATACTTTATACTCCTGCTTCTAGACCTGTCCTCTGCATTCGACACAGTTGACCACTGCCTCCTACTACAGATCCTCTCCTCCTTCCGCATCAAAGACCTCGCCCTATCCTGGATCTCCTCATACCTTTCCAACCGCACATTCAGCGTCTCCCACTCCCACACCACCTCCTCATCCCACCCTCTCTCTGTTGGAGTCCCCCAAGGCTCTGTTTTAGGACCCCTACTCCTCTCAATCTATACACTTGGCCTGGGGCAACTCATTAAGTCCCATGGATTCCAGTACCACCTCTATGCTGATGACACTCAGATCTACCTCTCTGGCCCAGATGTCACCTCTCTGCCATCCATAATCCCAGAGTGTCTATCAGCCATATCCTCCTTCTCCTCTCGCTTCCTCAAGCTCAATGTGGACAAATTTGAACTCATCATCTTTCCTCCATCTCACAGATCTTCCTTACCCGACCTAGCTATAACAATTAATGACATCACGCTTTCCCCAGTATCGGAAGTCCACTGCCTCGGAGTAACCTTTGACTCTGCCCTGTCCTTTAAACCGCGCATCCAAGCTCTTTCTACCTCCTGTCGCCTCCAGCTCAAAAATATTTCCATAATCCGTCCTTTCCTCAACCCTCAATCTACTAAAATGCTTGTGCATGTCCTGATCATCTCCCGCCTCGACTACTGCAACATCCTTTTCTGTAGTCTCCCTGCTAACATCCTCGCACCTCTCCAGTCCATTCTTAGCTCTGCTGCCCGACTAATTCATCTCTCTCCTTGCTACGCCTCCGTTTCTCCCCTCTGCATATCTCTTCACTGGCTCCCATTCCCTCAGCATATCCAGTTCAAATTACTAATACTGACCTACAAAGCCATCTATAACCTGTCTCCCCCATATGTCTCTGAACTAATCTCCCGATACCTTTCCTCACGTAATCTCCGGTCCTCCCAAGACCTCCTTCTCTCCTCCACACTTATTCGCTCCTCATCCAACCGCCTCCAAGACTTCTCCCGAATTGCCCCTGTCCTCTGGAATTCTTTGCCCCAACAAGTCTGACTATCAACCACATTTGAATCCTTCAGACGGAACCTGAAAACCCATCTCTTCAAGAAAGCCTACAGCCTGCAATGACCCTGCTACCTCCTTCTCTCTCACCACTACCGGAGATATCACATCAACCAGCACTGGAACTGTTGCAACCCACCAACCTACTGTCTCCTTCCCCACCACCCTATAGCATGAAAGCCAAAAGGGCAGGGTCCTCTCCCCTCTGTATCAGTCTGGCATTGTTATTTTGTTTACTGTAAGTGATATCTGTAATTCTCATGTACTGCACCATGGAATCAATGGTGCTATATATATAAATAATAATAATAATATCCAGGGACAAAAGAATTAGAGGAGTTTTACGTTTGTTAGCAGCATGGATAAGGTTAAGATTTTTGCGAATATTATCTGGAGCTTGTCTTGTTGGTATGAATCCAACCTGATCTTTATGGACCAAACTGGGGAGACAACTATTGATCCTATCAGCTATAATGGTCGAGAAGATTTTAAGATCTAAATTTAGTAAAGATTAGAGTCTGTAATTTTACCTAAGTAAGGGATCTCGCTTTGGTTTTGGAATGACAGTTATATGTGCTGTATAAAATTCTGGAGGCATTGCTTGACCCTTCAGCATGTTGTTACAATATGCTTCAATGTGTTTAGTTAAAATATTCAAGATTTTTTTATAATATAAGGCGGCCAGTCAATCTGGGCCTGGGGCTTTCCCTGCTTTTAATTGGTTTATGGGTCCACTGCCCACTTTATGGCCAAGCACTCCTTCTCTACGACTGAATAATTCCTCTCACATGAGGATAGCTTCCTACTCAGGTAGAGAACAGGGTGCTACTCCCCATGTATCTCCTGGGAAAGGACTGCTCCTACCCAAACATCTGAGGTGTCTGTTTGGAGTATGAGTTTTTTCTTAAAGTCAGAGGCCACCAGGACCGATTGCTTACACAGGGCCCCTTTCATTTCTTGAAAGGCCATCTCTGCCTCTTTAAAACATTTGACCATTACTGATTTTGTTCCTTTAATGAGGTCAGTTAGGGGCGCGGCCATCATGGTGAAGTTCGGAATGAACCTCCTGTAGTATCCCACAATCCCCAGAAAGGCTCAAACTTGTTTCTTGGACAGCAGTCTCAGCCATGTTTGAATTGCCTCCACTTTACTGATTTGGGGTTTGATCTAGCCTCAACCCACTACTTATCCCACGTGCTTGGCTTCTTCTTTCCCCAAGGCACACTTCTGGTTTATTGAAAACCCAGCCTTCCTTAGAGTATCAAACACCACCTGGACCTTTTCTAGATGACTCTCCCAGTCTGGGCTAAAGATAACAATATCGTCCAGGTATGCAGCAGCGTATTGTTTATGGGGTGCAAGGATTTTTTCCATAGCTCTCTGAAAAGTTGCCGGGGCCAACTGCTGTCATAACAGCATCCAGACATACTGGAAGCATCTGTCCGGAGTAGAAAATGCAGTCTTCTCCTTGGCTCCCTGTGCCATGGAGATCTGCCATGAATCCTTCATCAAATCCAAGGTGGTCATGTACCTTATGGGCCCAAGTCTCTCGATAAGCTTATCGACGCATGGCATGGGATATGCGTCGAACTTGGTGACCTCGTTCAACTTCCGATAGTCATTGCATAACCTCCATTCACCATCGGGCATTGGGACAAGGACATTTGGGCTCAACCAACCACCTTGGACTCCTCAATGACCCCAAGTTTTAACATATGCTCCACCTCCTTGGAGATCACTTCTCAACGGGTCTCTGGGATCTGATAAGGCTTTATGCTGACACACATATGTGGCTCTGTCAGAACTTCATGTTCTACGAACCCTGTGCACCCCGGTAATTCCAAGCACAGGTCCCTGTTCCTCTGGATCAACTCCCGGCACTGCTGTTTCTGGGCCTTTGACAGCGTCTCTGCTATGGCCACACCTCCAACCTCTCCTTCTGAGTTGCTCAGCAAGCATGGAGTTTCAGCTAGCTGTCTGTCTTGCCATGGCTGGATGAGGTTGACATGGTAAATCTGATATGGTTTGTCTTTCTGACTGGTGAATCTTATAGTTTACCTCACCCAACTTCTCCACCACTTCATATGTCCCTTGCCATTAGGCCTTGCTCTCCACAGTAGGAATTTGCACAAGAACTCGGTCTCCCGGATTGAACTGCCTCACTCTGGCTGACTTGTTGCAGACCCTGGCCTGAGCTTCTTGTGCCTGGAGGAGATGTCCTTTTACGATCGGCATCACCATCGTAATCCTCTGCCACATGCCACGGCTCAATGATGCTTTTATGGGGCATGACTTTGGCTTCACAGGTTTCCTTGGCTATATCCAGCAGACCTTGCTGATGTCAGCCATACAAAAGTTTGAATAGCGAGAACCCCATAGAGGTCTGTGAAACCTCACGGATGGAGAACAACAGATACGGTAAGAGACAATCCCAGTCTCTACCTTCTTTTTCTATGGCTTTCCTCAGCATGCTCTTCAGTGTTTTATTTAACCTTTCAACAAGGCCATTTGTCTGAGGATGTACATTGAAGTCCTCAACTGGGAGATTTGCAGGACCTTGCATAAACTCCCTCATCACCTTACTCATAAAAGGTATTCCCTGGTTAGTCAGGATCTCCTTCGATAAACCTGGAAAACACATGGACCATTTCGCGGGCTATACTCTTCGCGGAGGTGTTTCTCAGGGCAATTTTCTCAGGATAGAATGTGGCATAGTCAAGGATGACCAATATACAGTGGGCATGGAAAGTATTCAGACCCCTTTAAAATTTTCACTCTTTGCTTCATTGCAGCCAATTTTTTAAATTCAAAAAAGTTCATTTTTTAGTCATTAATGTACACTCTGCACCCCATCTTGACTGAAAAAAACCCCAGAAATGTAGAAATTTTTGCAAATGTATTAAAAAAGAAAAACAAATAACACATGGTCATAAGTATTCAGACCCTTTGCTCAGTATTGCGTAGAAGCACCCTTTTGAGCTAGTACAGCCATGAGTCTTCTTGGGAATGATGCAACAAGTTTTTTACACCTGGATTTGGGGATCCTTCTCCATTCTTCCTTGCAGATCCTCTCCAGTTCCGTCTGGTTGGATGGTGAACATTGGTGGACAGCCATTTTCAGGTCTCTCCAGAGATGCTCAATTGGGTTTAGGTCAGGGCTATGGCTGGACCAGTCAAGAATGATCACAGAGTTGTTCTGAAACCACTCCTTTGTTATTTTAGCTGTGTGCTTAGGGTCTTTGTCTTGTTGGAAGGTGAACAAACAACCTATATAAGAAAACAGGCCCTCCAAGAGGTTTTTGTACTTTAAGAATAAATTTTTATTGAACAATGTCATAGCACAAGTTAGAAAAGGGATGATGACATACAGAGAAAAATAAATGCAAAACTTTGTGCGGAAAGGAAAAGTTTTTTTTGCCTTCAATGTACAGATAAAAATCAAAATCCAAAAGAATTTTTTGCCAGTGGGTATATAATAATGTAAGTATAGACATTTAAGATTTAGAAGTTACAAGTCATAGCAAAGAGCACAAAAAAACAATCCAAGAGGACACCTGGCCAAGGTTCAATATCTGAGCAAATTTGCATAATGAAGATTGCACCAATCGTTATTCTTAATATACAGCTTATAAGTCCCTTTTTGCAAACCATGGTCTAATATGCTTGGAAAGTCCAAGCAAATGGAACAAATAAGACATTGCTAAATGCTATACAAAAAGTAAAATAGAGGTGCAAATATTTACCAGATGTCCAGAGACCACCACAAAGTACCCCCTGAAGCGCGTTTCGAATTTCTTCCTCAGATGCACCCCTTCTGAGGAAGAAATATTAGACCATGGTGTGCAAAAAGGGACTTATAAGCTGTATATTATGAATACCTGGCTAGTCATTGCTTGCGTTGAGAAACATGTGATGGTGTCTCTGCGGCTTGTGTTTTGCATGTTTTTGCATATTTCCCATAAGGGATGGGGGCATTGCTCTAGAATCACTGCGTTGAGAAACATGCGATGGTGTCTCCGCAGTGTTGGATGTTGATCTCCTTGAGTTCATTCATCCTCATTTTTCACAGTCTTTTACTAGGCATTGCTCCTACTAGCCAGTTTCCTACTCCACACTGATGAAGGGCAATACCCCGAAACAGCTGTCTGTGGATGGATACCATGTTTTGGCATAGGTGGTTTCCTTCATTGGAGACTGCCCTTCCCGTGGTTGTTCCTTTCCGGGGAAAGACCTGGCTAGTCATTGCTTGCGTTGAGGAACATGTGATGGTGTCTCCGCGGCTTGTGTTTTGCATGTTTTTGCATATTTCCCATAAGGGATGGGGGCATTGCTCTAGAATCACTGCGTTGAGAAACATGTGATGGTGTCTCCGCAGTGTTGGATGTTGATCTCCATGAGTTCATTCATCCTCATTTTACACTGAGGAGAGGCTTCTGTTGGGCCACTCTGCCATAAAGGCCCAACTGGTGGAGACCTGCAGTCATAGTTGACTTTGTGGAACTTTCTCCCATCTCCCTACTGCATCTGTAGAGCTTAGTCACAGTGATCTTGGGGGGTTTTCTTTACCTCTCTCACCAAGGATCTTCTCCCACGATTGCGCAGATTGGCTGGACAGCCAGGTCTAGGAAGACTTCTGGTAGTCCAAAACTTCTTCCAAGTGAGGAACAAACTGCTAGACAATGAGAGACGTGCTGGTGGAGAAATTACAGTGGATTGCGAAAGTTGTGGTGTGCTTGTTCTCTGAGATCAGTCAAAAACAGCAGCACCTCTGGTGGTCCTAAACTTCTTCCATTTAAGGATTATGGAGGCCACTGTGCTCTTAGGAACCTTGAGTACTGCAAAAATTCTTTTGTAACCTTGGCCAGATCTGTGCCTTGCCACAATTCAGTCTCTGAGCTCCTTGGCCAGTTCCTTTGACTTCATGATTCTCATTTGGTCTGACATGCACTGTGAGCTGTGAGGTCTTATATAGACAGGTGTGTGCCTCTACAAATCATGTCCTATCAGTTTAATTAACACTAGAACTACCGCATGTTTCATAATACCTATAACTACCATTAGGGGTCATTTTGACCCCCATACAAAAGTACTGACCCTGGAGTAAAAATAACTTTTTGTTGCCATCAAATTAAAGAACATTTATTCTAACTTATTAGGAATAGTGTTAAGATCAAGTACAGCACGCATTTTCCTTTTACATGGTCATAGCATGTGGTGTCCAACAGTTAACACAAACAGTACTTTCTTCCACTTTCCCAGTGCATTTTCCACAAACTGGTTTGTTACAGCTTGCGCAAGTTTTAGTTGTTTTGCTTTCGTTGCATCTTCCAATTCCACATTTTCGACGCTTGCGGATTTCTTGTCCTTTTGTTTGTGGTTCAGACATTGCGGATGATGGGCCACTACTTCTGACTCATTTTCAGATAAATTCTGAAGACATTTCAAAATTTCATCACTTGTCAGACCCCTCTGCTTACTCATGCTTCAAATATACGTCGCAAAAAGGGACTTTTAAGATCGCAGAAGTAATAAAACGACACTGTACAAACATGCAGAGTTGTAGCTTCAACTGTAATGTTTGCTACTGAAGTGCAGACAGAAATCGCTACAAGAGACATGGATCAAACATGTTCAGACAAGTTTAGACAAAACAAAATGTTGAATCATCCCTGATATGCAAAGATACAATTACACTCTACAACTAGGGAGAAGCACTGTGATTTTCTGTACTCTGTAATATTAGGTGACTTGCCTACTACTACTTTTATGTATGGGGTCAAATTGACTCCTTCAGTACTTATAGGTATGAATTGTAAAATCCGGGGCCCTGAAAAAGTTACAATTCATTTTTGTGTCCTAAAATATACACTACCATGAATAAATAAAAGTCACAAAAAGTCAGAACTCATTTGTAAAAATTTTAGAAATTGTAGGAAAAAGAAATAGCAAAAGGGTCAAAATGACCCCTCCGGTAGTTCTAGTGTTAAACACAGCTAGACTCCAATGAAGGAGTAAAACCATCTCAAGGAGGATCACAAGGATATGAACACCATGTGACTTAAATATGAGTGTTTGAGCAAAGGGTCTGAATACTGAATTCTTTTTTTTATAAATTTGCAAAAATTTCTACATTTCTGTTTTTTTTCCAGTCAAGATGGGGTGCAGAGTCTACATTAATGAGAAAAAAATGAAGTTTTTTGAATTTACCAAATGGAGCAAAGCAAAGAGTGGAAATTTTAAAGGAGGATACTTTCCATACCCACTGTACACAGAAACATATTTTCTGCGTGAGAGCTGATCTGGTGAAAAACTAACTACACCACAGACAACACACATACTAATGTTAATCAACGTGTCAGTTTACAAGAACATTGTTCCACATGGATCAACAGCCTGTATGAAATAAATCTCAGAATGCGTTAGTCGCATTTACTTTTTGGATGTGACTTACTTTTGGCCTTTTTTCTTACCTCAGTATTTAGTTTTATTATTTATAAAGCAAAACTAGGACTGAAACAAAAACAGAGAAAACTATAATGCTATATTTTGTAATTTCTCAAACTTCTCCTTATTTTGGACTCACTCTTGGTTTTGCATTACTAATAGATATGAATGAACCCAAACTTAAAAGTTTGGGGTCCATACTGGACAGTTAGTTTCCGGCACTAATCACTGAACATAGACTTCTCCCAGAAGTCTGTTGCAATTTTCGGAGTTGTCGGGAAACTCAGAGAGGAGAGAGAGAATTTTCCAGCTCAAAACTTCAGGTCCCCATTGTCTTCAAAGGGGTTTGTTTACTCTTTCAAGTCTGGGTACAGTTTTGGTACCGAACCAAACTTTGAACTAAAGTTCGAGTAGGGTACCAGAACCCGAATGTTCACGGATCTGCTCACCCCTAATTACTAAAGCAAAATCCTGACCAAACTGCATGGCTGTAATGACACTGATGGTGTCACTGGCGGAGCCTAGGGGGCGCTATCAGGGGGCACATGAACGAGTGCAGGGAGTGGAGGAACAAGGCACGCAGTGCGCGCAAGGAACTGACACTAAGCAGTGAGCACAGGACCTGGGACTAGGCAGTCACATGACCAGGGGGCGGAGTCACCGCGCGTGAGGACAGGGATGGAAGCTGAGCCCGTGGAGTACAGGGTACAGAGAGTTAACATAGTCAAAAGAGAGCCGAGGGTCAAAAGCCAGACGAGAGTGTGGTACATAGGAATAAGACAGAGAGTAAACAGAGACGAGTCAAGGGGTCAGATAACCTGGAAGGACAGGGCAGTACAAAGCAGGCTACAGAAGCAAAAGTTAGGGGACAAACCGGGTCATACACAGCAAAGCACACACACACAAAGGCACAATGTTTATGGGTCACCCTCCCAGGGCAGTGGGGTACTCGGTACCGGGCCGGTATCTCAGAGGGAAGTGTCAAAGTAGCAGTGACCCGGTCCGTGGACCTGGGCGCCCATGTAAAAAGAATAGTGTGGCTGATGATTAAAGTTTATGAGTGGATGATACGTGACGCCACCTGTGGTGCTCGGCAATGAAGATGTTAGGCCGACGCTGCAGACAGATCCTCTGGGACAGATGGTGTGGTGCAGCAATGATGTTGTAGCCCTCCACAGGCAGGGCTGCAGTCCCAGGGCAGAGTAGATGAAGAGGGTAGGTGTTGAGGAAGAGGGTGTAGTGTCTGGCACAGAGATGTAGAAGTGCTGAAGAAGTTGCAGGAAGAAGGCAAGGACACAATAGGGTGCAGTTTCTTTTACCTTTACTTTGCATGGTAATTGCAGTCTAGAATTCCAGATTACAGATGGAACAGAGGCTGGCCAGCCTGGAAGCAACTTAGGAATCTCTCTATCAGATGGGTTGTGTAGTCTCCTTTCTAGCGCTTATTTTAAGTACTTTCAGTACTGTGTTACACTGAAGTTGCACTTGCTTGTTCTCATTTAGAACTCCCTCATATGGCAGACAGCTGTAGCTCTGAACTCTGCTCAATCTTACAGCTCCTCTCCTCATGTCCACACACATTGCCCTCCTAACACAAACTCCTCAATTTTCCCTTCCTGGCGGCCCCCAGAGAGCAGCTCTTCCCCCAGTTTTTGGGTTCAGAGCTCCCTCTGCTGGCCTGGAGTGGGAACAGTGTTGTGTGTTGTGATTAACTGACAGAGAGACCCTTCATTGCTTCCAAGCATGACATCACACTCCCTAGGCGGAAGGTAATGCCACTGTGGCGACCATACTCCTGGGAGCTCCACATTCCCCCCTAGTGCAATTCAGTACTCCCGGACTGAAGAAAACATGTAAAACATATTAACAAATGAACAATTGTAACTGTTACAAGATTTCAAAAAATGAAAAATTACAAAAACCAAAGCTCAAAAACAGTCCTGATGACGATTAGTCCATGCGTCAATGTCCTTGGTCCATTTCCTGAGCAATTGGTAACTATGTACAAGATTAGTTTTGACCACACGTAGTCCTGTGGTCCAATTGTCCATCAAAAAACAAACTGATATTTCCAAAAGGGATCTTAGAGAGTCTCTGTAGGCGCATAAACTTGAAAAGTTGCATATCTACAGTTTACCGTCTTCATTAGTTATTTATATACGAAACCTTATGGGTGGTATACCTTGGGTACTATGGACAGACCTACGTAGCACTGGTGTTGTTGGGGATCTTATTGGATGCCTTGTGTTAACTACTGGTGTAGTGTGTGTTGTACTGGCTACAATACTGGTGGTTCTGTGTAGCACAGGGATACTAGATTTCCTAGGACTACTTGTTAGGAATCTGGGTCATTCTATGCATATGCAGCAACCCAGATTCTCACATTTGTCTCCAGAGGCTAAGTCCTTTTTCCCTGCTTCTGAGCATGCTCATGGGACTAGCTCTCATTGGAGTTCAGGAGTCAGGTGCTCAGGTCCTGTTCCTGATTTGATTGGTTATGCTCGGGGCTCTGGAGATTTCCAGCAGGTCCCGTATGCTATAAAAAGTGCGCATGGCCGCTATGCCATGCGCTAGTATTTTCTATACTTGCTGCTGTGTGTTTGGTGATGGATGCTTGGACTGGTGAATGACTTATTATGAAACCCCTTCCCTCTGATAATACGAATGTGTGAGTGATTGGGATGCAGCCAGTGTGCGCGCTAGCGCCAGCGCACTCTAGCTCCATCTTTTACAGCAGCCATCGTCTTGCATTGCGCCTGCTAATTGCGCTTGCAGCCGTTTTGGGCATCCGCACCTGCGACGCCGTGCACACGTCTAGTCACGGTAAGTCCATTTGGTGGTAGTGATGTCTCTAACTACCCCAATCTCTGGCAACCGCACGTGTGCCACTGATTATCTGTGCAGTATATACAGACTCAGCGTTTTTGTGTTCTTGTGTGCAACTGTGAATTCTAACAGAGCTTGCTTTTGTGCATCAGGTGCAGTCCTTCCCTGTGCACATCACCGTCCTGGTGCTCTGCCTTTTCAGCAGCGGTTATTACATCTGCCGCACGGTGGACCCCGGGTGGCGAACACGCTGTATTTATATTTTTTTAAGCGTGTTCCGCCGCCGTAACATAATACTAGTGCCAGGGTCTGGCTAAATTGCAGATCAGCAGCAACTCGTGCAATGTGTGCGACAGCTCGAGGCTCGCTTGACTACCCTTGAGAGGGCCCTCGCAGCTTCGCAGGCCAAGGATGCTGCTGTCCAGGCACTTACGGACGCGGTGGGTCGTATGTCCATGTCCGCCCTTACGCCGACAGTTACCCGCCTCCCGTTACCTGAGAAATATTCTGGGGATGGCGCCTCCTGAAGGGGTTTTATCAGCCAGTGCTCAATCCATCTGGAGCTGCTGGCTGTGCAATTCCCTACAGAACGGGCCAAGGTGGCCTTTATTATTTCCCTACTGTCGGGCAAGGCGTTGGAATGGGCAACACCACTTTGGGAGCATGGTGACCCGGATGTTCGGACCGCGGCTAATCTCCTTACCGCTATTAAGCAGGTGTTTCTCAGTCCACAGGTGTTTCTCAGTCCACGATACCTTACTCCAATTGCTTGCCTTGTCTCAAGGATCACTCTCAGTAAGTCAATACGCCGTCCATTTTCAGACACTGGCGTCTGAGTTAGAGTGGTCTGACAAGGCACTTATCCCAGTTTTTTGGAGAGGACTAGCTGAGCACGTAAAGGATGCTCTCTCCACTAGAGAGATCCCCAACACTCTGGAGGAGCTAATCTCCATCTCCTCCCATATCGACCTCCGTTTTTCGGAGCGTGGTTTGGAGCGTTCTCACACCAAGCGTAGAGGTACTCCGGCTCCCAAATATTTTGAGCCTTTGGATCTGCCCGAGCCAGAGGTTCTACCCCTTGAGCCCATGGAGGTGTCTCGCGCCATTTCGGAGACATGTCCGGCGCAGGAGACCATATGCGGTTGTCACCATCTGCCTGCTGCTTCTCAGGAAGACAGTGCCCCGCAATGGTCTGATTGTGAATCGGTAGACGAGACTTTTGTCCCTCCTCGCCAGCGGCCTAAAGTTCTCGCGTGGGCACACGCGCCCAATGCGGACGGCCATCGTGGCTATATGCAGACCACGAAGTCACTGGCCGGTTCGTATTGGTGGCCGCACAGGGCTCGGGATGTAAAAAAAATCATTCGGGCATGCACCCTATGTGCTCGGGATAGCTTTCCCGAACGGAGAGCGGCTACGCCCGCCGATACACGGCGGCCTTCTCCTAAAACTCCCATTGTTTCCCGGGTGTCCCTCCTGAGACCTGATGATCTGGTCTCCCCCAATACCGTCCGCATCTCCCGGTTTTCGGTTTCACCTACCGGGAGATCAGGCTCGCCTTTTGACGAGTCTGAGACCTGTGCTGCTGTCAGGCACAGGCTGGTGGATCGGAGGGTTCAGGGAGGAGGGGGCCCTAGGAGGGGGGGTAATGTTAGGAATCTGGGTCATTCTATGCATATGCAGCAACCCAGAGTCTCACATTTGTCTCCAGAGGCTAAGTCCTTTTTCCCTGCTTCTGAGCATGCTCACGGGACTAGCTCTCATTGGAGTTCAGGAGTCAGGTGCTCAGGTCCTGCTCCTGATTTGATTGGTTATGCTTGGGGCTCTGGAGATTTCTGGCAGGTCCCGTACGCTATAAAAAGTGTGCATGGCCGCTATGCTGTGCTCTAGTATTTTCTATACTTGCTACTGTGTGTTTGGTGATGGATGCTTGGACTGGTGAATGACTTATTATGAAACCCCTTCCCTCTGATAATACGAATGTGTGAGTGATTGGGATACAGCCAGTGTGCGCGCTAGCGCCAGCGCGCTCTAGCTCCACCTTTTACAGCAGCCAGCGTCTTGCATTGCGCCTGCTAATTGCGCTTGCAGCCGTTTTGGGCATCCGCAGCTGCGACGCCGTGCACACGTCTAGTTGCGGTAAGTCCATTTGGTGGTAGTGACGTCTCTAACTACCCCAATCTCTGGTTACCGCACGTGTGCCGCTGATTATCTGTGCAGTATATACAGACTCAGTGTTTTTGTGTTTGTGTTCTTGTGTGCAACTCTGTGAGTTCCAACAGAGCTTGCTTTTGTGCATCAGGTGCAGTCCTTCCCTGTGCACATCACTGTCCTGGTGCTCTGCAGCGGTTATTACATCTGCGCACGGTGGACCCCGGGTGGCGAACACGCTTTATTTATATTTTTTTAAGCGTGTTCCGCTGCCGTAACACCACTTCTACTCACTGTGGGCATGACAGATTCACCACTGGCAGGGTAAGAATTCTCTTATTCCACTGCTGGTGTGGCAGCCGCTGCTTGTACTTGAGGGGTTTTCAGGGTGATCTTGAGTCACTTCTTCTTGCACTACCAGTTGGGGAAAGGTCAAAACTGGCACCACTATGACTTGATTCGCTCTAGTCCAATTTGCAGGGAATTCTCCGAGTACAGTACTGACCTTTTCTTCTTCTTCCTCTATGGGCTGAAGGTTGTTTTGTTCTTCCATTCTGTCCTTTAGTTGGTCAGGGCACAATTTCAGATGATCCCCCAATACTGCTGATGAGGGTTCTCCTCCATCCTTACTGATGAGGCACACTTTGGTGTTGTCGAAGTTTGATGGTAAGACGGTGTAGGGTTCAGCTTCCCATTGGTCATCCAAATTATGCATCCTTCTTTTCCTCTTTAAGACTTGTACTCCTGGTGACAAGAGAACTGTAGGTGCATGTTGATTGTAGTTCTTTTCTTGTTTTTGTCTTGCCTGAGCTAGACTATTTTCTGCACACTATTGTACTCTACGGTATTGCTGCTGCCACTCTGTATCCCAGTCAGCATCTGGTGATGTCACTTCAGGTGTAAGGACTCCCATATCCAAATCAATAGGCAACTTGCCAGGCCTCGCTCTCATTAGGTAGGCTGGAGTGCAGTTGGTGGAATTCACAGGAATGTGATTGTAGAGGTCGACCAGATCTGGTAACTTCTCTGGCCACAGATTCCTCTCTTCCAAAGGCAAGGTCTTCAGTAGATCGATCACCACCTGATTCATCTTTTCACACATGCCATTGGTCTGTGGATGGTACAGTGTTGTCCTGATCTTTTTGCAATCATACAAATTACAGAATTCCTGGAACTCTTCTGCCTCAAAGGCTGGACCTTGATCTGTAAGCACTCGCTCGGGATATCCGTGTGGTCGACAAAAGTGCTGTTGGAATGCTCTGGCTGCTGTCCTCGCTGTTTGATCCTTGACAAGCACGACTACCAGGAATCTTGAGTACTGGTCAACGATTGTAAGAGCATAAACGTAGCCTGAACGGCTTGGGACCAGCTTCACATGGTCCAGGGCGACCAACTCAAGTGGTTGTTTGGTTACTATTGGCTGCAAAGGAGCTCCCTGGCTGTTATGGTCCTTTCTGCGCAGGTTGCATTGTCCACACTCCCAGCACCAAATTTCAATGGCCTTCCTCATACCAGCCCAATAGAATCTCTCCCTGAGCAAGGCCTCCAACTTCTTCCATCCGAAGTGTCCAGCTCCATTGTGGCATGCTTCCAAGACCATTGACGCCTCCCTCTTTGGGACTACCACCTGCCAGACCAACTCATGAGTGCGGGCATTGATACTCCACCGGCACAGCTTTCCCTCATAGAGGAACAGCCTGCCTCTTTCCTTCCACAACTGTTGGGTTTCTTCAGGAGCATCTGGACCTGGGCGTGAGTCAGCTTGTGACAGTAGCTCCTTTACCAGGCGGACTGCGGGGTCGCTATCCTGCGTTTCTGCCCAGTCATGATGAGGCAATGGATTTAAGGTGGCCTCTTTCATGATAGACCATCTGTTTCTCACTCCTTGGGCAGGTTGGGCCGCAATTGGCCGGTGGAAGGCAGGTAACTCTATTTCTTCGAGTGCCTGAGGGTCTTCTCCTGCATCTGGCAGATTGAGCATTCTGTACAGCGCATCAGCATTGGCATTCTTGTGCCCCGCTCAGTACTTGATGGTGAATTCATAGATTGACAGCCAGGCCATCCATCGCTGCTCCAGTGCACCTAGTTTGGAAGTTTCCAAGTGAGTCAACGGGTTGTTGTCCGTGAAGATGGTAAACTTGGCTGAAGCTAGGTAATGCTTGAATCGTTCAGTCACAGCCCAGACTATGGCGAGGAACTCCAGTTTGAAGGAACTGTAGTTGTCAGGGTTCCTTTCAGTGGAACGAAGCTTCCTGCTGGCGTAGGAGATCACTCTTTCTTTGCAATTCTGTACCTGTGACAGTACTGCTCCCAGTCCCACGTTGCTGGCATCAGTATACAGAACAAATGGTTGGTCATAATCTGGGTAGGCCAGAACTTCATCTCTTGTGAGAGCCATCTCCAGTCGAGTGAAGGACCTCTCCAGTTCCTCATTCCATTCAAATGAAGGACTCTTCTTCCTGGCTTTCTTGGGCTGGCCCACTAGAAGACTTTGCACATTCGCGGCTATCTCAGTGAAGCCTTTGATGAACCTTCGGTAGTAGCTTACCAACCCGAGGAATTGACGTACCTCATGGAGGTTGCTGGGCTTCTGCCAGTCCCGGATGACGGTGACTTTGTCAGGATCCGGTGCCACACCTTCTGCACTCACTACATGACCGAGGTACTGTACCTTGGGCTTCAGGAGGTGGCATTTGGAAGGCTTCACTTTTAGGCCAAAGTTGGACAAGGCTTCAAACACCTCAGCCAGGTGCTTTAGATGGTCTTCATAAGTCTTGGAGAAAACGATGGCATCATCAAGGTACAACAGGACTGTCTCGAAGTTCTTGTGTCCGAGACAGCACTCCATTAGCCGATGAAATGTCCCTGGGGCGGTGCAGAGCCTGAACGGCTTGCAGTTGAACTCGCAGAGGCCCATTGGTGTGGTAAACGCTGTTTTCTCCTTGTCTGCCTCTGCCACGGGAACCTGCCATTACCCAATAGTGAGATCTAAGGTGGAAAAATAGTTAGCAGTTTTAAGTGCAGCTAATGACTCCTCAATTCTGGGTAATGGGTAGAAAAATATTATTCAGGATTGAGAGTCCTCAGTGGTTGATACCATCTTTTCAGTTAGCCATTAAAAGGTAACACATTGCAAGCTTTCGAGACTACTCAGGTCTCTTCATCAGGCTAGACTAAAACAAAATCTGAAGTCACATATTTATGCACAATACAGCCTAGAAAAAATGCAATAGATAAGACAAGTGACGTGAAGCTGAACTATCAATATGGGAGAGGGAGAAACATAAATATAAACATTGGACCAGTTCATAGATAAGGAGTCCGGATGTTTTATAGTCCTCTGATTGGGGTCTCCTAATGTGTTGTGATGCCCCCACACGGTTTTAAAAGGAAATTCCTTAATTGATGTAAAAAGACATAAATCCATGCGACACATTCATTCCAGCACTGAGAGTGTCAAAGTTCGGTAGGCATCCTTATGTGTAATGCTGTTAATTTTTCTGTAATCAACACACATTCTCATGGTACCATCCTTCTTTTTCACAAAGACTATTGGAGCTGCCCAGGGGCTACAACTGTCTCTGATCACCCCAGCCTCCTTCATTTGCCGCAACCTACTTTTGCCACATTGATATTGTGTTGGGGGTATAGGCGGGTACCTTTCTTTAATGGGTGAATGATCTCCAGTGGGGATATGGTGTTGAACCACTTTTGCCTTCCCAAAGTCTAGAGGGTGTTTACTGAATACCCGCTCATACTCCTGAGTCACTCGGTAAACCCCACTCTTTTGGTATGAAGGGGTGGAGTCAGTTCCCAAATGCAGCTGCTGACACCACTCCTCCAGCTGCTTTACAGAGCCATTGTCCTCCACCTGATCAGATGAGACCAAGGGCTCTGCTGCCCGTATTGCATTGTTACTGACAGTAAGCAGCTTAGCAACTGTGGCATACCGTGGTATTGTGGCCTCCTCTTCCCCACAATTCAAGAGGTGTTCAGGTACTCTCCCTTTGCGAACATCAACTACCCCCCTGGCTGTCAGGACAGTGGGCCGGCTATCAGAGTACACTGGCTCTACCAATGCTTGGTAATCTTTTCCTCTGAGGCCTATGGCTGCCCGACACCAAATTAACAGTTCACATCTGGGGGGTATCGCAATGGGGAAAGAATCACTCACTCTGACGCTGCCAATTTCTCCGCCAGAGAGTTCTACCTGCTGTCTTTGCATCAGGTCCTTGATCTCCTTCTGCAGGACTCGTTGTTCACTGGAACCAGCAGTCTCAGCCACCTGTTGCAACAAAACAATAACCTTGGCAAGACAATTTTCAATCACATTAGTCCCTAAGGTCATCATTGGGTTACATTCTCATCGATCAATGTCTACAACTATCAGACCTTGAGATTTTAACTCTACTCGCCCCACTTTAATGGTAATCTCTTTACATTCTACTTGTGGCAAAGACTGACCATTGCCAACAACTAGTGTGAGTTCATCACTTGGGCCATGAGTAAGTTCAGAGTCAGCCCAATACCGCTTGTAAAGGATATATGGCATAGTTGTCACCAGAGAGCCAGTGTCCAGCAAAGCGTTCATGGGGATGCCATCAATCACCACTGGGAGGACCGGTTGTCCTCCAACATACTTGGCTCGCCAGTTCTTTGGACCTTGTGGTCCTACTCCTGGGGGTTGGCCCTCTGCCCCATGGTGGCAGAATCTTCCGATGTGGCCTGCCTTGCTGCAGCAGCGACTGATGGGACGTTCGTCCTGGTCATAGCGATCGTTGTTTCTCCCTCGGCATGGTGGGATCCTCTTCTTCCGTTGCCACGGGACATCCTCTGGACTGGAGGCCAGTTGGATCTTCTCCTTTGAGGACACCAGCATAGTCTGCACAGTTTTAGCAAGTGCAGCCATACTTTTGGCCAGCTCTTGGACCTGAAGGTGCAGTTCTGTAGATGGATCATTATTCAGAGTCTGTGCATCAGCCCCCACAGGGCTGGAAGGGAAAGATGCTGCTTATTGGTGGTATGTGATCGCTGGGTGCCTAGGGGGCGCTGGATGGCTGACATTTGGTTCATGCAGCACCCGGATAGCCCTGTCTTTGAAGTCTGCAAAGTCTAGGTCAGGGTTTTGTAGGGCTATGATGCACAGCTGTACTCTGTGGATACTGGATAGGAGTCCCTCAATAAATTGCTCCTTTGACAGTCTGTCTCCATCTTTCACACTGTCTGGATCAGTCTGCTATATGGCTCGCAGCGCCTCCTGCAGGTTAAGAGCATAGTCCCGTATACTGTCTTGCGCTCTCTGCTTACACCCAAAGAATCTCATTTTTATTTCAGCTGCAATGCGGGTGTCAAAGGTGCTTCTTAGCTTAGCCAGAATTGTTTTAACAGTCTCTTTATCAGTGTCCTGCCAGGCTTTTACTTCCCTTTGTGCTGCACCAGTTAGCTGCCCAATAAGGATGTTCACTTTTTGGTTTTCAGACAGAGAATACACCTCAAACAAACTGCACAGTCTCTCTTAAAATTCACTCAGGGTATGTGACTCCCCTGTGTACTGTGGTAGCCATGCTGCTCCCGGTATATAGGGCATGGACAGCGGCATTATGGGGACTGGTGCGGTGGGCGCTGATTCTTGCGGTGCTCTGGAGGCAGCGCTGGCTGCTGGATTCTGCAGTGCCATTAGAGCCACAGCTGCACTGGCCCCTGCATCTTGCGGCACTGTGGGGGGTGCGGTGGCGCTGCATCTGCTCTTGCCTCAGACATTCTCCTCCCCCCCAGTTAACGTTGGCCAGGCACTGGGTTGCGCTGGCTTACTGGTAGCCGCTTTGCAGACTGGATGATCGGGCGACGCCGGGACAGCAGGCCTCTGCTCCTCACTTCCCGCGCGCTGGCCTCTTCCCACGGAGCACTTCACTTTTTCGTGCTTTTTGGCTGGCTCCGCCCACAACGGCCCGCCCCTTTTGCTTCCCGCATGCGCCAAGCGGCGGGGTAATGGTGGCAATTGCGCAGATAGTCTATAGCACAAAACACAATCTCTGGCACACAGGACCCGGGCACACCGGGCTCCGTAAATCCTGTTTGTGATGCCAAAATGGGTCACCCTCACAGGGCAATGGGGTACTCGGTACCGGGCCGGTATCTCAGAGGGAAGTGTCACAGTAGCGGTGACCCGGTCCATGGCCCTTGGTGCCCATGTAAAAGGAATAGTGTGGCTGATGATTAAAGTTTATGAGTGGATGATACATGACGCCACCTGTGGTGCTCGGCAATGAAGATGTTAAGCCGACGCTACAGACACATCCTCTGGGACAGATGGTGTGGTGCAGCAATGATGTTGTAGCCCTCCACAGGCAGGGCTGCAGTCCCTGGGCAGAGTAGATGAAGAGGGTAGGTGTTGAGGAAGAGGGTGTAGTGTCTGGCACAGAGATGTAGCAGTGCTGGAGAGTTTTCAGGAAGAAGGCAAGGACACAATAGGGTGCAGTTTCTTTTCCCTTTACTTTACTTGGTAATTGCAGTCTAGAATTCCAGATTACAGATATAACAGAGGCTGGCCGGCCTGGAAGCTACTTAGGAATCTCTCTATCAGATGGGTTGTGTAGTCTCCTTTCTAGCGCTTATTTTAAGTACTTTCAGTACTGTGTTACACTGAAGTTCCACTTGCTTGTTCTCATATAGAACTCCCTCGTATGGCAGACAGCTGTAGCCTTCTTCTTCTTCTGGCTCACCCGTTGCTGTTGTGCCTCCGAGTCTTATATGGGAATAGAGCATTTACAGCTTCCTATTCCACCGGTTTCTGTTGCAGGAACATCAGTATCCATACAACCTTGGAGACCGGGCTCCAGATCATGTGCTATAGGTAGAAGTGAGCTCTGAACTCTGCTCAATCTTCCAGCTCCTCTCCTCACGTCCACACATGTTGCCCCCCTCACACAAACTCCTCAATTTCCCCTTCCTGGCCCCCAGAGAGCAGCTCTTCCCCCAGTTTTTGGGTTCAGAGCTCCCTCTGCTGGCCTGGAGTGGGAACTGTGTTGTGTGTTGTGATTAACTGACAGAGAGACCCTTCATTGCTTCCAAGCATGACATCACACTCCCTAGGAGGAAGGTAATGCCACTGTGGTGACCATACTCCTGGGGCGCCACATTTACGGACGAGTAACTTGGGTCAGCAACCACAAACCGAGTATACGGAATTATCACCGACCCCAAATCCAGGAACTGCCAACGTTAAATAGCCGCCCCCGAACCAAAGAGAGGCAAACTAGAACTAACCCTGACCTGACCAGGATGGAGGCGGAACCATCCTGTCCAGAGTCATGACAATGGCCATGTGAAAAATGCCATACTTCTTCATGTGAAAGAGACCAAGCGTTTCAATGGGTGTTCAAAAAAAGGGATGCAGTACAAGCACCATCCATATGGCATCCGTTTTTAATGGATCTATTGCAGATATTAACATAAGGAACAGTATCTGGCCTTGTCTAATTTTTAAATCATTGAAGTAGAAAAAATGGATGTCATATATATGCAAAAAAAGACAGGTCAATGGATGGCATACTGGTGACAATAGAGATGAAAATTTGTTTTTTTTCTGGATGAAAAATGAATATTTTTTTGTGAGCTTAGCCTAAAACATTGTATCTAAAGTATCTGTATTGTTGTTGTATTTAATGTTAGAGTCCTATGGTTTATAAGGACACACAACATTCTTGGGCATAGCAATTAATATTTCAAATTTTTATACAAATGTTTGATAAACCCCTTGTAGTCATATTTAGTGTATGTTTATTTTATGGGCATACTGTACATAGAGAAATAATCAATTGCTGGCTCAAGCTATTTTTTAGTAGCAGTCTAATATTTCACTAAATGCTATAATAAGTTTATAAAAAGTGAACTGCTACTATTTTAGGAAAATGTGAGGGTGGAATCCCCTTTGGAATTCCTATTTTGGCTTAGAGGAGGTATGTTATTAATCTTCAGACATAAATTACAAAACCAAATAGTATACCTGAAACAAGAGGCCATGGAGCAAAACTACCTGGTCCCATTATTGCAGTGTAGCAATTTCATGTTAGATGGATCTTTGCGTACAATGACTGCTTTGTTTTTTTCTATTATTTTATTTTCCTGTAGATTGTTAGTTCATTATAACAAAGAACAATAAAATCAGTAAATCTTTAGTTTAATAGGCTGTTGCTGAAAGGACAATGTTAGCAGATCACTTGATGTTATTTATAAAGTTTTCAATCAAAATAGACAAAAGTGTCAGTGATCCTGCATATTAGGCTGGAGTCACACATACCGTATAAAAAATCGGACCGTTTTACATGGACGAGAATCGCAGAAATGTTCCCTGAACAGTGATCCGGATGTCATCCGTGTGCAATGCAAGGATGCAATTTTCTCCATCTAAGCATCCGCGTGACATCCGTATGGACAGATATTGGATCCTCAAATATTCGTGAAAACATATTGTGGTGTAGTGACCACTGTGTCCGCTAGGGGGTGCTGTGTGGTTGTCTGAGGAGAGAGGATGAATGGCAGAGTCATGAATGACCATTAAGTATCTCAAGGTGGGTGGCCTTGAGATGGAGACTGATGTGTGTATTGATCAGCAGTGATATTGCTGAGGAGTAGTTTCAATGTGACAGGGAGAAGTCTCCAGGTAATTGGGGAGACGGGCGGCCCAGTTACCTACAAACCAACCCAGGAGGTGTGTTTAAGGATGCTATTGCAAAGAGTGTGTGAATGGGTCAAGGACCTGTGATGAGGTCATACCCATGTTGACCCGGTGGGCGTGGCTACGGACCATATATGTTGGCCAGGGTAGATCACATGTGGTGAATGCTGGGACGCGGTTGGTCCAGTGTGGAAGGTCCTGCTGAGATGGAGCTTCCTGGCTAACAGCCCGTGAAGTGGCTGTGAGTAATGGCGACATATGCCTGTTAGTTCCCTGGAGGGAATGAACGTGTGCAGCATGGTGAAGAAGCATGAGGAAACCCTGACAGGGTGAGATAACTTGGGGCTAGGAAGCCTGCGCATTGAACAGTGCATAGCTTATATGACTTCAGGATAACAGAGGGAAACTCTGTAATGGATGCTATGCTGATTACTGTATATGCTGTTTTCTGTTGCTGTGGTGATTTATGATGATGAATAAACCAAAGAGACTATGATTGTTTTGTGAAAAACCCATGCCGGATCTGGTTTTGTGGCTGCAAGCGAATATCCCATACTTGAATAACAGCTCTACCTCACAAATGGTGGAGATTGCTATCGGCAATGTTGTAGCCTTGTTGCTAGGAGCAACGGAAGAGGACTGCAAAGTTTCGGCTGCTGAGGGCAACGGTTTCCAAAGGCACATGTTGCAGTACTGGCAACGCTGAGCCAGGAGGGCTGACGTTTGTGAAAGCCGTGTGATATACTGACAGCAGGTCAGTGAAAGAGACTGGTGATTGCTATGGTGCCTCTGCAGATAAGAGGTATCCGAGGACCTGTGTGGCCGACACAGGTAATGGACAGGTGTTCATGTTGTACTGACCTGGGTCAGTGAGCAAGGTCCTGGAGGGTCAGTGTTGGAAAGTTCTGGGGGAAGAATCGGATACCTGGAGCAAATGGTATGACCTTGGACCTCGTGAGGCGTGAGTGTTGGGCAGTCTCAAGAGGAGATGGATATCCTGAAGAGTACCCGCTGAGCCCCTGGACCTGGTGAGGCCGGTGTGTTGGGAAACCCTGGGAGGAGGGTTGGCTCCCTGAATAGCACCCTGTGTGCCCTGTGTGTTGGACGGTCTCAGGCAGAGACGGAACATCCTGAATAGCACACAGCCAGGACACGTGAGTTTTGTGTGGTGTGTTTTTTTTCTTCTTTTCTCAACTCAGCCTGTGGTGGCTCAGTGGGAGTCAAGAAGGTGACAAGCAGTTTCCTGTAACTCGGCGAGGTTACGAAGGGGACAAGCAGCTTCCGGTAACTCGGCGGGGTTGCGAAGACGACACCAGCAGCGGTGTTTGAACGGCAGCCAGTGGGGTCGGTGTTTGGTGACAGCAAGAGCTGTGGTGGTGCCAACAAGGACTTGTGTGGTATCGTAAGAGACATAAACTGTGTGGTGTGAACTGTGGTCTGAGAAGACCAGCATAACGGACATGGGGAGATCCCAAAAGGGGTGGAGTCCCAGAAGGGGATGGTGACCAAAATCGGGGTGGTAGCCCAAAAGGGGTGGAGTCCCAAATTGGGGTGGTAACCCAAAAAAGGTGGAGTCCCAGGAGGGGGCGGCAACCCAAAGTGGGGTGGTGGTCCAGAAAGGGGCCGAGTTTGAAGAAATGACAGCACTGGGTACCTCAGTGGGTATGTCTGGGGAACCGCAGTGTGTGTGTATGACTTGGTCAGAATGTGGGATATCCTTTCCAGATAGTAACGATGGGCCGCAGGTGTGTACTGTGATGTTACGCCGGAAAAGAGTCTCTGGTCGGCTGGACTCAAAGTCAGGTGACTCTGACAGGAACTTCGCTCACTTCCTGGCTGACCGAGAAAATAGTACAGGTTTGCTGTAAACATGGGGTCATGGTGAACTATGCAGCAGACAGAGTAATGTTTGACCCGTCCCTTAGCGTTGAGTGCCAATTGGGCGGTATACCACCAGACTTGGTGTATCCCTTGGAGAGGGGCCGAGACTTTGTTTGTTTGGTGACGTACGGTCAGACGAGGAAGACGTTTCGACTGTGGGGCCAGCAGACACTGAGACAGTGATGCCTCTCAAAGTGGACAGGTCAGAGGTAGAACTGACCGGAAGAAGAGATACATCTGCCCAATGTATGGAACTGACGTCTCGTGACACGACGGATGGTGGGCTGGGAGATGAGATGACTGGACTAGACACACGGTCAGAGGGTGACTGAAGGGTTCACTCGACTGATAGGGCTGACCCAGTGGTATCCGTTGAAGATATAATTAGAGAAGTGGTGGTGCGACACGTGATGGCCAAAAAAGAACAAGACCATGAGATACAGTTGATAAAAGAGACAGTGGAAGAACATCTCAAATGAGAAAGGGTCCTGAGACAAATGGCCGAACACAGGGTGGAGGGGCGTGGCTACGGACCATATATGATGGCCAGGGTAGGTCACATGTGGTGAATGCTGTGACCTGGTTGGTCCAGTGTGGAAGGTCCTGCTGAGATGGAGCTTCCTGGCTAACAGCCCGTGAAGTGGCTGTGAGTAATGGCGATGTGTGCCTGTTAGTTCCCTGGAGGGAATGAACGTGTGCAGCATGGTGAAGCAGCATGAGGAAACCCTGACAGGGTGAAATAACTTGGGGCTAGGAAGCCTGTGCATTGAGCACTGCATAACTTTTATGACTTCAGGATAACAGTGGGAAATTCTGTAATGGATGCTATGCTGATTATATGCTGTTTTCTGTTGCTGTGATGGTTTATGATGCTGAATAAACCGAAGGGACTATGACTGTTTTGTGAAAAACCTGTGCCGGATCTGGTTTTGTGGCTGCGAGTATCCCCTACTTGAATAACAGTGCTACCTCACAATATATACAGTACAATATACTGTATATATACTGCTTGTAAGAGAATGGTCAGCCATAATATACTGAGCGGCCATGTTGTCTCTAGCAGCCATTTTGTTGAAAGTTAGAGAAGATTCAACTTTTACAAGAGAGCTAATAAAATGTACTAAATGGAGGATGGAAAATGAGATCATGTCTCCTAGCAACCTCAGCCGATGTGCGTAGAGGAAGATTGGATCAATCAATAGGGTCACAGGTCACCAAATATATGGCCAGTATGCTTATACGTGATAGTGTGGTAGCAAAGTGTAGAGTAGTTAAAATGTCAGGATGTAAGAATTTATGGACATAGATTGGAGACGATGATAAGATTTTAGGACAGTAGCCATAGATACCAATGACTTATGGGTTTTAGTGTTGCTTGGAGAAATGTTAATTAATATCTTCGTATTATGTCATTATATTCTCTTTTCTAAACCACATTTCTGTAGATTACCATGAAAACGCCTTAGAATTATAATGTTAACGCCCTCTGCGGCAAAATGCAGCTTTCTTTGTTCTGATAATGTATAAGAAGCCCCTGTTACTGTCGATCGGGGCCATTCCATCGCCATCATGCCACAGTGCCTCACCATGGCCAGGGCACAGAGCCTTATCATCGCCAGACTTCCTAGCGAATCTCTGCCTGTCTGTATTCCTGTTTTTGCCCGCATATTCCAACTCCTCTGTTATTCTGTATCTGTTTTGCCGTGTATCTCCGAATAAACCTTCAACCTCAGCTTGATAAGAGATCGTCTGTGGAACTTCTTCCCGACTCTTCCAGCTCTCAATAGAACTTTTTCTTACACTGCTCAAAAAATTAAAGGGAACACTTGAACAATAGAATATAACTCCAAGTAAATCAAACTTCTGTGAAATCAAACTGTCCACTTAGGAAGCAACACTGATTGACAATCAATTTCACATGCTGTTGAGCAAATGGAATAGACAACAGATGGAAATAATTGGCAATTATTAAGACACCCTCAATAAAGGAGTGGTTCTGTGGGTGGGGACCACAGACCACATCTCAGTACCAATGCTCTCTGGCTCATGTTTTGGTCACTTTTGAATGTTGGTTGTGCCTTCACACTCGTGGTAGCATGAGACGGACTCTACAACCCGCACAAGTGGCTCAGGTAGTGCAGCTCTTCCAGGATGGCACATCAATGCGAGCTATGACAAGAAAGTTTGCTGTGTCTGTCAGCGTAGTGTCTAGAGGCTGGAAGCGCTACCAGGAGACAGGCCAGTACACCAGGAGATGTGGAGGGGGCCGTAGGAGGGCAACAACCCAGCAGCAGGACCACTACCTCAGCCTTTGTGCAAGGAGGAACAGGAGGAGCACTGCCAGAGCCCTGCAAAATGATTTCCAGCAGGTCACAAATGTACATGTGTCTGCACAAACAGTTAGAGACCGATTCCATGAGGATGGTCTGAGTGCCCGATGTCCACAGATGGGGGTTGTGCTCACAGCCCAACACCGTGCAACTCTCCAAAGAAATGCCACCCCACACAATTACTGACCCACTGCCAAACCGGTCATGCTGAAGAATGTTACAGGCAGCAGATCACTCTCCATGGCACCTCCAGACTCTGTCACGTCTCTCACATGTGCTCAGTGTGAACCTGCTTTCATTTGTGAAGAGCAGAGGGCACCAGTGGCGAATTTGCCAATCCAGGTGTTCTGTGGCAAATTGCAAGCATCCTATTTCTCTCTAGTGTGACGCCGGCCTTAAAGTAAATTTGGCCCAGTGATATCTGCAGGATTAGTTGGAGAAGGATCAGCACATTGGAAATCAAACAGCTCATCCTCGTTTTCAAAGTTGAGCTCCATAGTGCACTGTTGAGCATTCCTCCAAGCTGAGTGTTTGGCCAACAGCTATCTAAAGGGTTTGAGGGCCTTCACACTTTCTACTTTGTCATCTTTTGATAGCTTGTTCATTTTTTTCTGAATGATATTAACTGAAATGTGCTTGCAAAGAGGAATGTGAAGAAAGTCAAGCACAGCCAACAGGAGATGAATTAGCAATGCACTCACTTGGTGCCACTGTTTAGTAGAGATCCTATCTGTCAGGATCCTGTCAACGCCAGCGAACTGCCATGGCTGCACAGGGTGACTCACCCACACTGCGGGAGGGCTCGGGGTCCAATACTGCAGGGGAAGTTCAGGCAGACAGGACCTGCAAAGCTGAAGGTAGTTAAAAGTACAAGGACCTACGATCATGTGACTGCAGGGGGTGGGGCTTAGCGTCCTACTACTGGAGATGATGTAATATACTTACTACAGGGATACTGTAGTAGAGGAGAGGGAAACTCAGGTCAGACAAGCAGAGGTCATACACGGAGAGGGCAGCGCGGTACCAGAGGGACGAGCAGAGAGTAGTCAGAACATAAGCAATGAGTCATACATGGAGATAGCTGAACAGTACAAGAGGAACAATCAGAGAATAATCAGGTCACAGGCAGTGAGTCATACACAGAGAGGGTAACGCAGTACAAGAGGAACAGGCAGAACTCGTAACAGGGACAGAACCGGATCAAAACCAAACAAGCAAGCAACAAGTTATCAGGCACAAGGCACATGTACGCAAGGGGTCAACTATCTCAGCCGAGGGCAGGAGTATAACTGACACCGGACCTAGGTTGAGTGGTCACTTAATAGCCACCCTCTGCCAGAGAGAGATTCAGAAACAATTAACCCCTGTCTGACCAGGACGGGCCAAAGACAAAACCCCGTCCTGGATCATGACACTATCAGGATCACAGCAGTAAGAAAGGACATTACTAGTATATACTAGCAATATTCTATCAATGTTTCACAGTGAATCTATGTTTCCGACACTCAAGGAAAAAATTTAGTTTGGCACTCTTTCCAATACACAGCTTAACCCCTTAGTGGCAGAGACAATTTGTCACTTAATGACCAAGCCAATTTTTACAATTCTAACCACTGTCACTTTATGAGGTTATAGCTCTGGAACACTTCAATGTACCCCATTGATTCTGAGAATGTTTTTTTGTGACACATTGTACTTCATGTTAGTGGTAAAATTTATTTGATATAATTTGCGTTTATTGATGAAAAAAATGGAAATTTTGCAAAAATGTTGAAAATTTTGCAATTTTAAAACTTTTAATTTTTGTACCCTTAAATCAGAGAGTGGTGTCACACAAAATAGTTAATAATAACTTAAATAACATTTTACTTTACATCAGCACAATTTTGGAAACATCATTTTTTTTGTTAGGACATTATAAGAGTTAAAAGTTGACTGCTGATTTCTCATTTCTCCAACAAAATTTACAAAACATTTTTTTTTTTTTTTCTAGGGAGCACCTCAAATTTGAATTGGGTTTGAGGGGTCTATATGACAGAAAAATATGACAGAAAAAGCCCAAAAGTGACACCATTTTAAAAACCGCACACCTCAAGGTGCACAAAACCACATTCGAAAAGTTAATTAACCCTTCAGGTGCTTCACAGGAACTAAAGCAATGTGGAAGGAAAAAATGAACATGTTACTTTTTTAACAAAATGTTTACTTTGGAACCAATTTTTTTTATTTTCACAAGGGTATCTGGAGAAAACGGACCACAAAATATGTTGTGCAATTTCTTCTGAGTACGTCAATACCCCGTATATGAGGGAAAGCCACTGTTTGGGCGCATGGCAGGGCTCAGAAGGGAGGGAGCACATTTGACTTTTTGAATGCATAATTGGGTGGAATCAATCATGGTGCCATGTCACGTTTGGAGACCCCCGATATACCTAAACAGTGGAGCCACCCAATTTTAACGCCAACCCTAACCCTACCACACCCCTAACCGCATCCCTAACCCTAATCCCAACCCTAACTGTAATCCCTACTATAGCCATAACCATAACTTTAGTCCAACTCTAACTTTAGCCCAACCCTAACTTTAGCACAACACTAACCCTAGCCTCAACCCTAACCCTAGCCCAAACATAACTTTAGCCCAACCCTAACTTTAGCCCAACCCTAACCCTAAAGGAAAAATGGAAATAAATGCATTTTTTAATTTTATTTTTTTACCTAACTAAGGGGGTGATAAAGGGTGGTTTGAATTACTTTTTTATTTTTATAGGGTCTATCACAGTGATCAAAATGAACCAATAGGAAAAATTTCTCATTGTTGCAAGGTGCCGGCCGGCAGATCTCAGCGGGCGCACTGTGCGTGCGCCCTCCATTTTCTTCCAGGAAGAAGATACCGGCAGCTGAGGGACAGGACCAGGGAATGCAGGAGGGTACAGGGACACCAGAGGTACCAGGGGGAATTTTATCTGGGGACCCCGGAGAAATTCCAACTCTGGGGAGCACTATATACTTATTTCTCAGTGCTGTTTAAAAGCAGTGCTGAGGCATATGTACCCCTAACTGCTGCCGTTAAAAGGGTATCGGTGGTCATTTAGGAGTTAAGTGGTTTGAGTAGTCATCATGTAACTGCTCATATGTAATTTGCATACTTACAGCCACAAGCTAATATGTGCTCTTCCTAATTCTATCAATGTTCTGTGAAATACTACAGCCTCTGCTTCACTGAGAGAAGCAAGAAGAGAAGCTAGTTGAAAGATGACCGTAAGCATCAAAATCATATATGAGTAGGCATGTTATGACTGCTGAAACCAGAAAACAGAGCCAAATCATGATAGTGAGTTTATTACACACTGTTAGAACTGGGAATGGTATGGTGCTGAAATTTGTAGTTTAATTGAATTTATAATATAATTAATTTATGTGACTGCAGACTTCTGAATTCTCACAGTGCGCACTCAGCATGCTATCAGGATTCTCCTGTACCAGCAGTAAGAGCAGGCTGTCATGTGAACATAAGTATATAATTTGCATACTTGTAACCACACTCCGACTTAGCGATGACAGATGAGGTAAGTGTAAAACTTCACATTTATTTACAAATCCTTGAAATTCATTATTACTGGCAAACCACAGTGAGCCCAAAAAACCAATGCGTTTCAGCTTCAAGCCTTGGTTTTGGTCTTTTCAAACACAATCTTATATACCTTATCATGTTAATAAGTAAGACAACCATTGGGAACCAATAATTAATTATATTCTATACCGTGCAGAAAAATATAAAGAAAACATTGGAAAACTATGATGAAACTAGCTAGCTGTATTGTAGAATCCAATCCCACCTGCATCCATTCCCATTGGGGTTCTTGTTTGTAGCTTAACCCCTTAGTGACAGCCAGTTTGCAGCTTAATGACCAGGCCAATTTTTACATTTCTGACCACTGTCACTTTATGAGGTTTATAACTCTGGAACGCTTTAACGGATCCCGCTGATTCTGAGACTGTTTTTTATGACATATTGTACTTCATGTTAGTGGTAAAATTTCTTTGATATGTCTTGTTTATTTATGAAAAAAACGGAAATATGGCAAAAATTTTGAAAATTTTGCAATTTTAATACCTTAAATTTTTATGCCCATAAATCAGAGAGATGTATCACACAAATTTCTTAATAGGTAACATTTCCCACATGTCTACTTTACATCAGCACAATTTTGGAAACAAATTTTTTTTTGTTATGAAGTTATAAGGGTTAAAAGTTGACTAGTGATTTCTCATTTTCACAGCAAAATTTACAAAACCATTTTTTTAGGGACCACATCATATTTAATGTCATTTTGAGGGGTGTACATGTCAGAAAATTCCCAAAAGTGACACCATTCTAAAAACTAAACCCCTCAAGGTGCTCAAAACCACATTCAAGAAGTTTATTAACCCTTTACATGCTTCACAGGAGCTAAAGCAATGTGGAAGGAAAAAATTAACATTTAACTTTTTTTTGCAAAAAATTTACTTCAGAACCAATTTTTTTTATTTTCTCAAGTGTTAAAAGAGAAAATGAACCTCAAAATTTGTTGTGCAATTTCTCCTGAATACGCTGATACCCAAAATGTGGGGGTAAACCACTTTTTCAGCGCACGGCAGAGCTCGCAAGGGAGGGAGCGCCATTTGACTTTTCCAACGCAGAATTGGCTGGAATTGAGATCGGATGCCATATTGCGTTCAGAGAGCCCCTGATGTTCCTAAACAGTGGAAACTCCCAACAAGTGACCCCATTTTGGAAACTAGACCCATTAAGGAACTTTTCTAGATGTGTGGTGAGCACTTTGAACCTTCAAGTGCTTCACAGAAGTTTATAATGTAGAGCCATGGAAATAAAAAATCATTTTTTTTCCACAAAAATGATCTTTTCTCCCCCAAAGTTTTATTTTTACAAGGGTAACAGGAGAAATCATACCCCCACAGTTGTTGTGCAATTTGTCCTGAGTAAGCTAATACCCCATTTGTGGGGGGGAACCACTGTTTGGGCACATGGGAGAGCCCGGAAGAGAAGGAGCACCATTTTGGAATTCAGACTGATGGAATGGTCTGCGGGCGTCATGTTGCATTTGCAGAACCCCTAATGTGCCTAAACAGTATAAACCTCCCACAAGTGACCCCATTTTGGAAACTAGACCCCCCAAGGAGCTTATCTAGATGTGTGGTGAGCACTTTGAACCCCCAAGTGCTTCACAGAAGTTCATAACGCAGAGCCGTGAAAATAAAAGTATCACACATAGCGATGTCGCTAGTAATATCGCTGCTGCGTCACAAAATCGATGACGCTTTAGCAAGATCGCTAGCGATTTTGCTTAGCGTGACGGGGCCTTAATTCTAACCCTAACCCTAATTCTAACCCTAGCCCTAGCCCTAACCCTAATTCCAACCCTAACCCTAATTCCAGCCCTAACCCTAGCCCTAACCCAAGCCCTAACCCTAACCCCAACCCTAACCTTAATTCCCACCCTAACCCTAGCCCTAACCCTAGCCCTAACCCTAGTCCTAGCCCTAACTCTAGCCCTAACCCTAACCCTAACCCTAATGGAAAAATGAAAAAAAAAAAAATTTCTTTATTTCATTATGTTTGCCTAACTGAGGGGGTGATAAACGGTGGGATTATTTATTAGTTTTTTATTTTGATCACTATGATAGTTTATCATAGTGATCAAAATGGATCTGACAGCCGGCAGATTCGCGGCGGGCGCACTGCGCATACACCCGCCATTTTCTTCCGGATCCAAGATGGCGGCGCCTACCGGAGGACGCTGGCGGGACAGAGGACCACGGAGAGGGAATCTAGGACCACCGGGAGGTACAGAGGGGGATCGGGGACCCTATTTCTCTCTCCTCTGATGTGTGAAAAAAACCGACCCGATTCATGTTCTCTGGGGTCTCAGCTACCCCCGGCAGCCGAGACCCTGGAAAAAATCCGACACTGGAGGACGCTATTCACTTTCTCCACAGCGCCGTGAATTAACGGCGCTGTGGTTTAAGTGGCCTTAACTACCGCCGTTAAAAGGCGTATTGGCGGTCATTAAGGGGTTAAATATCCAGTATGATTCTCTATTTAATATTTTCCTTTTTAGATCTCCTCTTCTTATAGACTTAGGCTTACAGACCTTTTCATTGCCTGCAAGTCTTAGAGACATCATGTCCCTTTTATGCATCTGTGGAAACCGCAGAGACATTGAACGATGAGAGATTGGTCACATCTGATAAATGTCTTCTGATGCTTTTCTTTTATGGACCTGTGGTGCATCCTACATATTGAATCTTGCATATTGCACAGTCTATTAAATACTGTATATAACACCAGTTGTATTGCAGCTAATAAAATTTTTTATGGGAAAATGCTGTCCTGTCTTTTATGAAAATAAATTTGCACTCTCTTGTGCATGTTTGCAAGATGTGAATTGTGTGTGACCGCATTTGAAAAAGCATTTAACCCCTTTCTGACATTAGACATAATAATCCGTCCATGTGACCTGGGCCTATTTTACCAGGGACAGATTATTACGTCTGCGCTATCGCCCTAGTACACGGGTGGTGCTGATTCTAACAATTGACACCCGGCATTAAGTATCAGGAGCAGTCACACACCGCTCTTGGCACTTTGACAACAGAATTTCTGCGATCAAACGAGATTGCAGCATTTCAGTGGGTGCCAGAGGGCTGACAGCCCCTCTACCTTTGGATTTGAAGACCCCGCTGCAAGACACAGGGTCCCAATTGTCATGATGACCCGATATCGTCATGACAACATCCGGGTCACTAGAACTAGGAAACTTGCTGATCATGCGCAGTGCATGATCAACAAGTTTCTCTGTCAGTGCAGAACAGTTTCTACAGCATAGGGATGCTGTTGAAGCGATAAGCCTGCAAAAAATTATAGTCCCATAGTGGGTCTAAGTAAAAAAAGATAAAAAAAAAGTTTAACAAAAAATTGTAAAAACTTTTTTATCAAAAATAATATTAAAAAAATCAAAAGATATTGTATCTATAAATAAATATTTGAATGAAAAAAATATAAACAATAAAAGTACACATTTGGCATCGCCACGTCCGCAATGACCCAACCTATAAAACTGTCCCACTAGTTAACCCCTTTAATGAACACCAAAAATAAAAAACAAGGCAAAAAGCAATTCTTTATTATCATACTGCCAAATAGAAAGTGGAATAGCAAACTCAGGAAAAATAGACCTCAGTTTGTGGTAAAGAAAAAAATCCTATTAGCCCTTAGAAAAATTAAATTGTTCACCACTCAGTGGTATAAAATTCTGTATGGCACATGTGGTGTCAATATGATCACTGCACCACTAGAAGAATTCATTGGGGAGTGCAGTTTGTAAAATGAGTTCACATATAAGGAGTTTCCATTGCTCTGGCACCTCAGGGGCTCTGCCAATGTGACCTGGCACCCTCAAACCATTCCAGAAAAATCTACACTCCAATATGGTGCCTCTTCCCTTCTGAACTTTGCACTGTGCCTCAAAAGTAGTATTCCACCACATATGGGGTATCGGCGTACTCAGGAGAAATTTTTCAACAAACTGTATCATGCAATTTCTCCTGTTACCCTTAAGAAAATGCAAAATTTGGGGCAAAAATAACATTTTTGTGGGGAAAATGTGATTTTTTTATTTTCCCGGCTCAATGTTATAAACTTCTGTGAAGCATCTGAAGGCACATGGTGCCCACCATGCATCTAAGTACATTCCTTGAGGGGTCTAGTTTCCGAAATGGTGTCACTTGTGGGGGATTTTCATTGTTTAATCACTTCAGGCGCTTTCCAAATGCGACATGGCATCCGCCAATTGTTCCAGCAAATTTTGCATTCAAAAAGTCAAATGGTCCTCCTTCCCTTCCGAGTTATGCCATATGCCATGTGCCCAAACAGTAGTTTTCTCCCTCAGAGGCTGGACAGACATCTGACTGGGAGTTTTCTCCCTCAGAGGCTTGACAGACATCAGTCTGCGATGATTTAGCGAATCCTGCTTTGAGCAGGGGGATGGACCAGATGGCCCAGGAGGTCCCTTCCAACTCTACGATTCTATGATTCTATATGGGGTATTGACATGCTCAGGAGAAATACACAACAAATTTTGGGTCCATTCTTTCCTGTTACCCTTGTCAAAATAAAAAGATTTGGATCTGAAGTCAATTTTTAATCTATTTTTTTTCTAAAAATTCCTGTGAAGCACCTTAAGGGTTTGTAAACTTCTGGAATGTGGTTGTGAACACCGTGAGAAGTGCAATTTTTAGAATGGTGTCACTTTTAGTTATCTTGCATCATATAGATCCTCAAAGTGACTTCAAATATGATGTGGTCCCAAAAAACAAAATGGTTTTGTAAATTTTGCTGGAAAAACAAAAAATCGCTGGTCAACTTTTTATCTTCCTAACAAAAAAAAATTTGTTCCAAAATTGCGCTGATGTAGACACATTAGAAATGTTATTTATTAACTACTTTGTGTGACATATCTCTGTGATTTAAGGGCATGAAAGCTACAGCATCTTGTTACTGTAGGCTTCACTACATTGAAAAAGTAATGAATGTTTTATTTAGTTTTTGTATGTTATTTCTGTGAGTATTGCAATCTATGAATAAACTTTCTATGTCTATACTCTCAACAACTGAATTTGCTCTGTTCAACATCCATCCGGAGTACCCTCTACTTTTTTAATCTGGTTAGTACATTTTTGACTGCATTGAATCTGTTAGTGCATGAACAATTCATTTTAGTTTTTATTAGCTCTCCATCCAGAATATTTTTTAAATGTGTGGTGGATTGCATAAGTGTATTTCCAATATAGTATCGGTATCAGTAGGCTTCCTATATAGAGATATTACAATCGTCCCTTCCTCTGGATTGCTTGTTAATGTTATGTTTAATTAATTAATTTGTTTGGTGTCCAAAAATGGGTAAATTTAAGATTAAATGTGTTCCTATTTATATAGCAGACTAAATTTTCTGCTTTTACTACTGTATCCTTCCAAAGACTTATTAGATTGTCTATGTAACGACCATAACATTCAATTACATGATGAAATGGAATATAGTCATTGAAGAGAATTTTTTCTTGCCAGGCTTTCACAACTAGGTTTGCTATATAGAGAGAGAATTTTCCCTCCCATGCTCACACCCTATTTTTGTAGGAAAAATTGTTTATCAAAGGTAAAGTAATTATGGGACCAAAAAAAGTAGAAGTATGTTGCGGCACTACTTCTGGTAACAAAGAAGCCAAATTTTCAATTTTCTAAACCATTAAAAAGTGTTGGAATAATATCCCCCTACATGTAACTTTTTACTATAAGGTTGTTCAGACAACTGTCCAATGTTTAGAATAATACTATAAAGTAATTTGATGTTAAAAGTTACAAATAGATTTGTTTTATTAGTCACTCAAATAGTTAAAGATGCCTGCTGTTTTCTGGAAAGTTCCATCCTCCATGTGCAGTTTCTTGTAAAAAAGCAAACAAACTGCTTTACTTAGGGTACTGTTACACCTAGCGATGCATCAGCGATCCCGACCAGCGATATGACGCGGTCAGGATCGCTGGTGCATCGCTAGGTGGTCTCTAGTGAGCTGCCACACAGGCAGATCTCACCAGTGACATCGCTGGGGTCGGGGGTCGCTACTTACCTGTCAGACACGACGATGCTGCGTCCTCCCGCCCGCGTCCATGCGTCGCTCATCGTCACAGCAGGAAGCACCGCAGGAAGTGGCCGACGAGGAATGATCCAGGAGCTTCTCGCGCGATCAGCGATAATCAGCGGGGGAGCCAGTCGGAGGTAAGTATCACATGCAGCGATATCGCTAGTAATATCGCTGCAACGTCACAAAATCGGTGACTTTACAGCGATATTGCTAGTGATATCACAGTGTGTAACGGGGGCTTTACCCTCCCCAGATCCAGCTGTGAGTCTGTGCTGCTGCTCCCAGTGTTTCTTGTCTGCATCACTGATGATTGTAGACAGTCACAGGGCACTGCAGTTCTGCCTGTGTACACAGCTGAAAAACTGAACTCCTTGATTGGCTGCAGCGCTTACATCCTGACGTCAGTGCCGCAGACAACAACAAACACAATGGTGCAAACTCACACTGGATAGAGGGAGGGAATGTAAAGCACAGTTTGTATGTTTTTTGTTCTTTTTTTATAGAAAACTGTGACTGGGGACACAACTTTCCTAATAATGGTAAACCCTTTTAATGACATTAAAAAAAGAGGCAAATTAAGTTAAGACATTTCTTCCACAACTCTTTCTACATGAAATAACTATAATTGCAGCAAAAAATCTGGTGCACATTATAAGTCCTTTGAAGTATTGCTCTCATGAAACGTCTTTACCAGGTGCACATTTACTGTCATGTAATCAGGACTGTGACTTTAACCACTCAAAATTTTCATGTAAAACATGTTTTTTGTTTGATCTTCATGGGTACTATGGATGATCAGTTATTTTTAGTCATGGAAATTTCAGATACAGTCCTAGTTGCTACTTGGAAAGCCTGAGTAACTTTCTATTTTTAATAATGAATTATCAATGCATAATATAATACACTCCATAAACTATATCAAATTTTGGCAATTATATGCAATTTCATAAGATGGCACGTGTCTGAAGCTATGTTCTCACTATCTTTACTTGCTGCAAATCTTGTTGTGTAAAGTTTGGTAACTGTCCCATTTGTCAGATAAATTTTCAGCTGCAGAATAAAAATCAGCAGCATGGAAAGTCCCCTTAAATGGAATCTGTCACCATGAAAATTCAGTCCAATGTCCAACCAGATTGATATATAGTTTTGTGAATAAAATTCAGTATAACATGTGTTTTCATTATTTGAACCTTTGTTCTTTCAGTGAGTTTAAGTCATGTGGGCGGTGCTATCAGTGATTCAGTTATCTCTGTATGCACAGTTATACAAGGTAGGCTGTCTGCCCACTGGAACCAAGATCCCAGAAAGAACAGAGGTTTAAATTACTAAAACTAAGGTTATACTGAATCTTTTTCCCACAAAACTATATATCAATCTACTCTGCCCCCTATGCTCTGTAATATAACTCCTGCAGACTGGACTGGATTTTCATGGTGGCAGGTTCCCTTTAATCTCTTTTAGATAATTCACTAATCACTCTCAAAAATTTATCTTAGAATAAATGACAACAAAGCTAATGCTTTAAGAGAAGCATAGAGTCTAGATCACATGAAATAACTATCCCCCTCTACTCCTCCTTGGTCAGGCCCCATCTGGAATAATGTGTCCAGTTCTGGATACCACATTTAAAAAAAAAAAACATTGAAAAACTAGAGCAAGTCCAAAGAAGAGCTACAAGGATGGTGAGCGGACTGAAAACTATGTCCTACAGTGAACGGTTAAAGGATCTGGAAATGATTAGCTTGCAAAAAAGAAGGCTAAGAGGTGACTTAATAGTGGTCTACAAATATCTGAAGGGATGTCACAGTGTAGAGGGATCATCCTTATTCTCATTTGCACATGAAAACACAAGAAGCAATGGAATGAAACTGAAAGGGAGAAGATACAGATTAGATATTAGAAAAAAACTTTTTGACAGTGAGGGTGATCAGTGTGTGGAATAGGCTGCCGCGAGAAGTGATGAGTTTTCCCTCAATGGAAGTCTTCAAACAGAAGCTGCACAGACAGATATCTGTCTGAGATGAATCTTGCGTTGAGCAGGGGGTTGGACATGATGGCCATGGAGGTGCCTTTAAACTCTAACATTCTATAATTCTTTAATGTAGGTTTCAGTGTATAAGTTATAGCCAGCAGAAAAGAAGCAGTTAATAAGAGGCATTAACTGTGGACCAAAATAAGTTGTAAACATGGCAGACAACCAAGCCATCACATCCTTCTACTCAGACATGCATTTTGATATGCTTCTTTGTGTGGAAATTGTGCTATACTGAATTTTTTCTCACTATAACTATATCCATATATTAATCTACTCATCTCCCCCTGCTCTATGACATGGTGCCTGCAAATTGGACTGCATTTTCATGGTGAAATTTTCAGGGCGAAATGCACATTGGGATGGAGGAAGGCGGTGCTTTGGTTGTCTGCTAGGTTTACAGTTTGGTCAACAGATAATACCTTCTATTAATTCCTTCTTATCTGCTCCCTATTGCCTGGACATTGGGACTACATTGTACATAACTTACGTTTATCTTTCTACTTTTACACCTTTTTTGTAATCCCAGGGCAAATATTTTTTTTCAGAAGCACTATAATGACACTGCGATTTTTAAGGTTACTAGGTCGGGATGTGCTGTAGAAGACCAGAGAAGAAGGAAGTCGGTAGAGACAAGCTGTGGTGTGAAAAGTCAACATGAAGAAGAAGAAAATAAAGAGAATGACTTCAATCAGAGACAACATCATCTTCAAGGTACCTGGATGTAAATGTTTATTTGTGATAATGCCTTCATCTCATCAATACTGTGGTTCTTGTATGATCCAAAGTCTTTTGGTTGTTAATAACACCCTACACCACCTTACCTTTATTAAGGGCATACTGGGAGTTGTAAGTTTATGTGATACAATCATATATGGGGCTGACCTGATATTACAATTGTTTGCTGTACTAAGCTTGGGGATGTACCAAGTACTGATGATGATTCTGTTGTGGTTCGTCGATATATTTCTTTACAGATGGTGGTCCTGGTGATATGAGAAGACCACACTTCTTGCACTGTTGTTGGTTCTGATCCTGTGCACATATAACAATGCATAACTTATAAGATTACATAATACATGGCTATGTTAAGAAATCATTGTGTTGTCTGGCCAGATAAGGGTTATTTACGTCATTTTGTGTTAGGAGCATTAAAGGGAACCTGTCACCCCCTTCAGACGTTTTTAAGTAAAAGAGCCACCTTGTACAGCACTAATGCTGCATTCTGTCAAGGTGGCTCTTTTATTTAGCGCCCCTTCCACCGCCGAAATAATCGTTTTTAAAATTGGTCAGACATACCTGAAGTTTGTCAGGGGGGCAGGTCTTTCCCCCCTGGACACAGACGCCTCACATACGTCAGTCATGTCCTGCCTTTGAATTTGGCGCCACCTCCTAAGCGTTCATTTCTTTTTCTCGCTCAGCAGGGCAGTGGTGCAGCAGGACCTGTGATGACGTCAGCACCATGTGACCAGTAGGGGTGGAACTCCGCAGAGCAGTGGTGCAGCAAGACATGTGATGACATCAGCACCATGTGACCAGTAGGGGCGGAGCTGAGCAGGGCTGCGGTGCAGCATGACCGTTGATGACGTCAGCACCATGTGACCAGTAGGGGCGGAACTGAGCAGGGCAGACCTGTGGTGACATCAGAATATTACAGCGCAGGCGAGAAAAAGAAATGAACAGTGCTGAGGAGGCGGCGCCAAATTCAAAAGCAGGACATGACTGACGTATGTGAGGCATCTAAGTTCGGGGGGAAAGACCTGCCCCCTGTCAAATATCAGGTATGGCTTACCAATTTTAAAATCAATTATTTTGGCGGTGGAAGGGACGCTAAATAAAAGAGCCACCTTGACAGAATACAGCATTAGTGCTGCACAAGGTGGCTCTTTTATTTTCATAAATATATTTATTTTTTTGAGTAAAAATTATATTATGGAAGTATTGTGGAGGATAACATGAGAAAAAAATCTCTGTATATATATTCTGTTATATCATGTATTGTAAAATATTTGTAAACTATATGGAAAAATTACTGCTAGCGTATTAGCTTTTGTTAGGGTTAACACTTGTTTTTAAATAGTTAATTTTATAGGTGGATGCCCACAAGTGTGATCTATTAACGCTTAATCAATTATAGCACCACCCATCTTAGGATCTTTTCCTTCTTATATCCCAGAAAAATAGCAATGTGTATTATGGCAATGATAAAGGTTTAGCCGAAACGCGTCTTGCCATGCGCTTTACAGCAGTAATTTTTCCTTTCTCTGCCTATATTTATAATATGCTGCTATGGATAAATATTTTTAATCTACGTTTGAAATAAAGAAAAAGTTTTTTTATGTACTTCAAACTTGGCTCTCTGGATTCATCTCTTTTTCTCTTTTATTTAAAAACGCCCAGGGGCAGTGACAGGTTCCCTTTAAAGGGGTTATCCAAGTTTCTGATGACATTCAGCAGTCACTCTATGTGACTGCAGACTTCTGAATCCTTACAGCAAACGCATTTCACACTGTCAGTATCCCCTGGTCCAACCGTGAGAGCAAGAGGTCATGCAACTGCAACTATAAAGTTTGCATACATGCAGTTACATGCCAAGTAGACATGACCTCACTCAAGACAAGTGAATTGCTGAGGCCAGGCACCTCTAGTTGTAATGTGGCAGGAAGGAGGCAAATTGTATACTTGCACTCACATGACCATCCACTCTTGCCGCTGGCACCAGATGATCCTGACAGTGAGAGGTGCACAGTGCGTACGTTGTGAAAATTCAGAAACCTAGAGTCACTGCAGACTTTCCTCTTAAACCTGGATGTTAGCACCATGCCGGATCCCTACTCTGACAGGCAGGGTCTCGGGTGTGTTGCTTTACTGACCAACACTGTGGTCGGTTCCCTCTTCCTCCTGCTCTTCATGCTCCCAGCAGCACTTCCAGCCGTGTCCTTAGGTCACGTGCGCACGCGCTCCCGCTCTCTTAAAGAGTCAGCGCGAGCACTTGCTATTTCCTCCCCAGCCAATGGTTGAGAGGCATTATGTATACATTTCTTCCACTCCACTGGAGGGGTGCCTGAGCAGCCTTCCTGTTTTGCAGTCTAAGTTGTGTAAGGTTGCACTCTGGTGCAAATCCTGCCTGCTGCACTCTGGTGCAAATCCTACCTGGTAAACTCTGGTGCAAATCCTTCTTGCTGCACTCTGGTGCAAATCCTGCCTGCTGCACTCTGATACAAACACTGCCTGCTGCACTCTGATAAAAACTCTGTCTGCTGCACTCTGGTGCAAACTCTGTCTGCTGCACTCTGATGCAAACTCTGTCTGCTGCATTCTAATACAATCTCTGCCAGCTGCTTCTGTGGCACCCCGGGAGTTTGGTTGCCACAATGGCCTTGCCTCCTTCCAGGGGGGAGTGATGTCATGCCTGGAAGCAAAGAGGGAACTCCCTTATCAGGGAGTTCCAACATACAACACAGTTCCTGCTCCAGGCCAGCAGAGGGAGCTCTAAACCCGACTTCAGGGGAGCTGCTCTCTGGTCAGAGGCAGGAAGTTAGAAGTTAATTAGTGCCTGAACAGGATGAAGAGAGGACATATAGAAAGAAGCTGGGGACAGGAGCTCACTCCCAGGCTTGAGCGTCAGAGACCGGATCCCAGAGTCCGAGGCTTTGTGAGTACTAACGACTCAGCAGCAGAATTTAGAGGACCGAAGACCGCAGATCCTCTGTCCCCAACTGAGACTCGATGACACAGCAGCATGTGTGAGCCGGAGATGCCATATAGGAGCAATCCCTGAAGCAGGCTACAGCTGCCTGTCATTCGAGTGGAGTTCTACCTAAGTAGCAGACAGAGAGAGAGGAACTTGAATAGAGTTCAAAGCAGCAAGTACCTCAGAGAATAGCGCTAGAGAGGAGGCCTCACAACCCACCTGAATAAGGAGATCCCCAAATTGCTTTCAGACTGACCGACTCCAGAACCATCTGTAACCTGAGCCCTGGACTGTACCTAGACAGCTCAGTAAAAGGTAAAGGAAACTTCACTCTGTTGTGTCCATTAATTATTCCTTCATCACCTCTCCAACTCTGCTACATCAATCATCATCATTAAATACAACATCTTTTCTATCACCACTCCCCTGGGACAAAAGCTCTGCCTGAGGTGAGCTATTCCAACTCTGCTGCATCTCCATCAATCCGAGAGGATCTGCACTGCAGCACTGGTCGCCTCTGACCAGAAACCACAGGTGGCATCACAAACACTTTACAAACTCTTTATTTTTCCCTTGTAAATATCCCCTTTTATTGGACGCCTAGGGCCACGGACCAGGTCACCACTGCTGTGACACTACCCCTTTAAGAAGCGGCCCAGTATCGAGTACCCCATTGCCCTGGTGGGCAATCCACTTACTCCAGTCTGTCTTCTGGGTCCAGCTACTGCATGTCCGCTGGTCTGTCCTGGAGTGGCACCTGCATTCATCGGGAGCCAAGTCTAACCTCACCATCAGAGGCTCTAGTGAACAGTCAGGTGTTCACTTAGTCACGCCCTTCCAGGCTTTCCATGGCCCGTGGCTAGAGTTGAGCGATACCGTCCGATACTTCAAAGTATCGTATCGGATGGTATCGGCCGATCTTTAAAAAAAGTATCGGTATCGCCGACTCTGATACCGGAAGTCCCATTCAAGTCTATGGGACTTCCAGTATCGGAATAAGAAAAACCCTTTCCTGCCCTTGTACAGCCTCTCTGGGGTCTGTACGGGCCTTTCGGGGGGGCTGTGCCGGCCTGCCAGGGGGTCTGTGCAGGCTCCGGTGGTCTGTGCCGGCCTGCCGGGGGGCTGTGCCGGCCTGCCGGTGGTCTGTGCAGGCTCCGGTGGGCTGTGCCGGCCTGCCGGGGGGCTGTGCCGGCCTGCCGGGGGGCTGTGCAGGCTCCAGGGGGCTGTGCCGGCCTGCCGGTGGTCTGTGCAGGCTCCGGGGGGCTGTGCCGGCCTGCCGGTGGTCTGTGCAGGCTTCGGGGGTCTGTGCAGGCATCGTCCGATGGGACTACAAGTCCCATCGGGCGATGCCTGCTACCATGACAGTGATTGACACATTAGCCAATGATGGGACAGTAGTAGTCCCATCATCCGGCTAATGTGTTGAATGTAAAAAAAAAAAAAAAAAAATTACATGCTACATACATACAACATGCATACTACATACATGCTACATTCATACTACATACATGCTACATTCATACTACATAAATACTACATGCAACATACATACTACATATATACTACATACATACTACATATATACTACATGCATGCTACATACATACATGCTACATACTACATATATACTACATGCATGCTACATACATACTACATGCTACATACATACTACATATATACTACATGCATGCTACATACATACTACATGCTACATACATACTACATGCTACATACATACTACATATATACTACATGCATGCTACATACATACTGCATGCTACATACATACTACATATATACTACATGCATGCTACATACATACTACATGCTACATACATACTACATATATACTACATGCATGCTACATACATACTACATGCTACATACATACTACATATATACTACATGCATGCTACATACATACTACATGCTACATACATACCACATACATACTACATGCATGCTACATGCTACATACATACTACATATATACTACATGCATGCTACATACATACTACATGCTACATACATACTACATATATACTACATGCATGCTACATACATACTACATGCTACATACATACTACATATATACTACATGCATGCTACATACATACTACATGCTACATACATACCACATACATACTACATGCATGCTACATGCTACATACATACTACATATATACTACATGCATGCTACATACATACTACATGCTACATACATACCACATACATACTACATGCATGCTACATGCTACATACATACTACATATATACTACATGCATGCTACATACATACTACATGCTACATACATACTACATATATACTACATGCATGCTACATACATACTACATGCTACATACATACTACATATATACTACATGCATGCTACATACATACTACATGCTACATACATACCACATACATACTACATGCATGCTACATGCTACATACATACTACATATATACTACATGCATGCTACATACATACTACATGCTACATACATACCACATACATACTACATGCATGCTACATGCTACATACATACTACATATATACTACATGCATGCTACATACATACTACATATATACTACATGCATGCTACATACATACTACATGCTACATACATACTACATATATACTACATGCATGCTACATACATACTGCATGCTACATACATACTACATATATACTACATGCATGCTACATACATACTACATGCTACATACATACTACATATATACTACATGCATGCTACATACATACTACATGCTACATACATACTACATATATACTACATGCATGCTACATACATACTACATGCTACATACATACCACATACATACTACATGCATGCTACATGCTACATACATACTACATATATACTACATGCATGCTACATACATACTACATGCTACATACATACTACATATATACTACATGCATGCTACATACATACTACATGCTACATACATACTACATATATACTACATGCATGCTACATACATACTACATGCTACATACATACCACATACATACTACATGCATGCTACATACATACTACATGCTACATACATACTACATATATACTACATGCATGCTACATACATACTACATGCTACATACATACCACATACATACTACATGCATGCTACATACATACTACATATATACTACATGCATGCTACATACATACTACATGCTACATACATACCACATACATACTACATGCATGCTACATGCTACATACATACTACATATATACTACATGCATGCTACATACATACTACATATATACTACATGCATGCTACATACATACTGCATGCTACATACATACTACATACATACTACATGCTACATACATACCACATATATACTACATACATACAATACATTCATACAATACATACATAGACATACAGTACATATAACATAGAGTAACATACTTACCAATACTTGTCACATTGTTCCCTGAAGCCATTGTCTTTTCCGGAATAAATATTAACATAACAAACCACAAAAATACTCACCCACGATCCGAAGCAGTCCACGAGTGTGTCCCACGACGATCTTGGGTAGAGAACTGCAGCATCAGCTGATGCTGCCGTTCTCTACGGGCTGCAGGAATCCAATGACGGAAGGTAGGTATCATTCCGCACTGTATTCCTCCGCCACTTAAAAAAAAAAAAAAGTCCCTAGTCTCACTTTATGCCACTGCTGTGTGGGAATTTCCAACGCAGCAATGGCATAAAGCGAGACTAGGGACTTTTTTTTTTTTTAAGTGGCGGAGGAATACAGTGCGGAAGGATACCTACCTTCCGTCATTGGATTCCTGCAGCCCGTAGAGAACGGCAGCATCATCTGATGCTGCAGTTCTCTACCCAAGATCGTCGTGGGACACACTCGTGGACTGCTTCGGATCGTGGGTGAGTATTTTTGTGGTTTGTTATGTTAATATTTATTCCGGAAAAGACAATGGCTTTGGGGAACAATGTGACAAGTATTGGTAAGTATGTTACTCTATGTTATATGTACTGTATGTCTATGTATGTATTGTATGAATGTATTGTATGTATGTAGTATATATGTGGTATGTATGTAGCATGTAGTATGTATGTAGTATGTATGTAGCATGCATGTAGCATGCAGTATGTATGTAGCATGCATGTAGTATATATGTAGTATGTATGTAGCATGCATGCAGTATATATGTAGTATGTATGTAGCATGTATGTAGTATGTATGTGGTATGTATGTAGCATGTAGTATGTATGTAGCATGCATGTAGTATATATGTAGTATGTATGTAGTATGTATGTGGTATGTATGTGGTATGTATGTAGCATGTAGTATGTATGTAGCATGCATGTAGTATGTATGTAGCATGCATGTAGTATGTATGTAGCATGCATGTAGTATGTATGTAGCATGCATGTAGTATGTATGTAGTATGTATGTAGTATGTAGCATGTATGTAGTATGTATGTGGCATGTATGTAGCATGTAGTATGTATGTAGCATGCATGTAGTATATATGTAGTATGTATGTAGTATGTATGTGGTATGTATGTAGCATGTAGTATGTATGTAGCATGCATGTAGTATGTATGTAGCATGCATGTAGTATGTATGTAGCATGCATGTAGTATGTATGTAGTATGTATGTAGCATGCAGTATGTATGTAGCATGTATGTAGTATGTATGTAGTATATATGTAGTATGTATGTAGCATGTAGTATGTATGTAGCATGCATGTAGTATGTATGTAGTATTTTTTTTTTTTTTTTTTTTTAACATTTAACACATTAGCCGGATGATGGGACTACTACTGTCCCATCATTGGCTAATGTGTCAATCACTGTCATGGTAGCAGGCATCGCCCGATGGGACTTGTAGTCCCATCGGACGATGCTTGCACAGACCCCCGGACATCAGCACAGCCCCCCGGCAGGCCGGTACAGACCCCCACAGGGTGCACAGACCACCGGCAGGCCGGCACAGCCCCCCAGCAGGCCGGTACAGACCCCGGGCAGTCCACACAGCCCCCCCGGCAGGCCGGCACAGCCCCCCGGCAGGCCGGCAGAGACCCCCGGAAGGCCCGAAATGACGGCGCATCATGATGCGCACACACCGCGCATCATGATGACGTCAGTCTGTCAATCAACTTTGAACTTCCGATTCCGATGCCGAATTCCGATATTGAAAAAATATCGGAAGTCGGTATCGGAATTCCGATACAGCAAGTATCGACCGATACCCGATACTTGCGGTATCGGAATGCTCAACACTACCCGTGGCACAGTGGTTCCACAAACCATGTCCATGACAGTTTTCTCAGGCCATGGATCCTGCTGGTCCCCGGATCCTGCTCATTCTGGCAATGTACCAGGAGCTTTGCTGACAGAAAGACGTACAAGAAGAGCTCTCCATACAGTTGCAATCATTAACCACTAAGTTGGAGGCCTTTAACATCCCTCCAGAGTTCCAGCATGTACAAGCAGCCGTGCCTTCTCCAGAGACTTCCCAAACAGTTTGCCTAGTCCAAGATCCAGGTCCCCGACTCGCAGCTCTGACACGTTTTGATGGCAATCCGAAGCTCTGCCATGGGTTTATCAATCAGTGCTGGCTATATTTTTAACTTCTTCCACAACACTTCCTGCTGGACCGAGCAAAAGTGGCTTTTCTTATGTCACACCTTGGAGGTGAGGCCCTGGCATGGTTGAACCCATTATGGGAGAGAGAGGATCCGATCATCTCCAATTTGTCTGCATTCTTGGAAGTTTTTTGCAAAGTGTTCGCTGAACCCACAAGAACCACCTCTGCAGCTTCTGCTCTTCTCCATTTACGTCAGTCCAAATCTTCTGTGGGGCAATATGCAGTATCCTTTCGCACTCTGGCGTCCGAACTCGGATGGAACAACGAAGCTTTGGTGGCGACATTCTGGAAGCTACTTTCCGGAGATATTAAGGATGAGCTAGCCGGTCGAGATCTACTAACTACCTTCGACGACCTGACCTCCATCGCCATCCGTATAGACCTCCACTTACAGGATTGTCACGCTAAAGGCCAGTGCCTGTATTGTGGAGTTATTGGTCACTCCGTTTGTGTCTGCCCAGTGAGACCAGAGAAGCTCTGTCATCTAGGGGTGGTAGGAGAGGCCTCTCTAGACAGAAAGGACATTTCTCTACCCCTGATGCTTACTGTGGTCGTGACTACTGGTGAATCCCAGTTTGTTGAGTCAGCGTATTTGGATTCTGGGGCAGATGGAAATTTTATCTTTCAGGCTGTAGTGGATTGGTTCCAAATCCCAGTTCACCCGCTCCAGAATCACGTGGCAATGACATCAGTCGATGGGATAACTCATTGGGAGACGGTTCATCTGCCTACTGAGCCACTTGAGGTCCGTATTGGGATGCTCCATACAGAGAGGATTATCTTCTATGTTCTTTCCCACATGTCTCACGCCTTTCTCTTGGGCCTACTATGGCTATGACAGCACAAACCTGGGTTGGACTGGAGAACTTGAGAGGTGCTCCGCTGGGGACATTCCTGTCATGGGAGGTGTCTGGCTCCAGTACATCAAGCTAAGTGTCGATCTAGTCCGGTATCACTGCTGCCCAGTTTGCCATCTAAAACCTACAAAAGACAAAATAAGAAAAACCCTGCTGTAATTAAATAAACAAACAGCAAAAGTGCATCTAAGTAATACAGAGTTCTTAGTAATACTGTATTTGATCAAATATAGCATAAAAACCATCCCAACATTGACAAGGTGACTATGTGGTGGGGGCGGTCCTACACTGTCTAATATTAAACAACTTATCATGTGTCAAAGTTGACGTCAGTGTGTGAATAATGGCAGACAAAAGGACTGGGTCCCAACCAGTGGACACCAGTCAGGGGAAGTGCCACATTCTATTTTTGGATCCGAGTCTGGATTCCCTTATAGAAACCTTTTTCCTTTCAGGCCCTGGGAAGTTGATATGGGTTTTTGCCCCCAGTGGCCGCTGGTGTTACTACAACTGTAGTTTGTCTGCTTGTGGGTTTTTGCCCCCCCCCGGTGGCCGCTGATGTTACTGCATGTTAAGATTAGTCAGCTGCTGGTGACCACTCCCTCTTTCCTATACAAGGTCAGCTGGTACACCAGCTAGCTATTGGTAATACTGGTAATTTGCTAACCAGCCTTTGAGAAGAGAGGAGCTATTTGGAGCAGTGCTTTTTGCAGCCTATCTGGAGCAGTGGTGCTTCCTGCTGGAAGCTGTGTTCAGGCGCCTTACTCTGTGGTCCAGTGCAGAGAAAGCTAAGTTGTTTGTTTTTACCTTTCTGTTGTTTTTCCCAGGTGTTTATTAGTACAGCGGTGAGGACCAGTGTCCGCACTTGCCAGTCCCCTAGTAAGGGATAGGTGCAGGGCAAGTGAGGGACTGAGATATCCTGGTCGGCGACAGGTTGAAAGAACCTGTATAGGGAACGTGATGAGGAGAGTTCAGGGCTCTTCCTTAGGAGAGTGCAGGAGGTGTCCACTTCCCTGTTCCCTATTAAAGGGCCCACCGTTGTAATTGTTTCCCCGTTGTCCCCTTGTCTGTCTTGTTGTTTTGTGACCGACCGATCGTCGCATCGCGTCACGCAGAGCTAGACATACCGTGACATTAAGCCTTTAAATACAATTTCCAGCTCAGGAGAGGGAGACCACACCCCAGTTTGCACAGATTGTAAAAATACAAAGAAAAAAAACACAATGAGCTTGGTGTTAGGGGTTGTGACGTCTTGTGGCGAGACGTAACTCTTGGAGTGGACCCTCTGGGTCGTGGCACCCCTCCACCTAGGGCGAGCTGACCTAGTGAGGACCACCCCCTATACAGGGAGTGTCAGGGGCAGGCCCAAGGGAGTGAGCCACCACAACTGCTGAGACCAGATGGCCGGCTCACATAAGACACGACTGAGACGGGTGAGTGCGGAGGGCACGCCAGGTGCATGACAAGGGTGCATGCCGGGCACAACAGGTACAAGACAGAGTTCTAGGATGTGCAAAGCGTGGTCACAGTGTTCCATCAGGTGCTAGATGTAATCAAAGTGTGGTCACAGGGTTCCATCAGATGCAAGACGTAATCACGAAGACACAGAGGTGATAACGTGCCAATGGCCACGCCAAGGTCCGAGGTTCAAGGCATTGTTCGTGTTTAGGGAAACACCAGGATCAAGATACTAGGCATGGTGCGTGTTTAGGGGACACGCCAAGGTTCAAGGTACTAGGCATGGTGTGTGTTTAGGGGAACACCAGGATCAAGATACTAGGCATGGTACATGTTTAGGGGACACGCCAAGGTTCAAGGTACTATTCATGGTCCTGTGCAAAGGGGCACGCCAGGGTCAGAGCTTAAGACAAGGTCCTGCGCGTGCAGAGGGGCACGCCAGGGTCAGGGTTCAAGGCAAGGACCTGGCGTCCAAAGGGACACACCAGGGTCAGGGTTCGAGACAAGATCCTGCGCGTGCAAAGGGGCATGCCAGGGTCATGGTTCAAGACAGAGTGCGGCATGTAGGCAGTAGCACAGAGCCTGGTACAGAAAAGAGAAGCAGAGCGTATGCTAGAGCCCAGAGTCGGTACAGACAAAGGACATATTACTCAGGAAAAGACAGAGGGACAAGTTACAGGACAGAGCAAAGATAGCAAATGACATGTACTAAAGAAGCACGAAAACGCACAATGCGAGAAACAGCGTGAGTGCAAGGGAGCACGGAAAACATGACTGGGGCACTGATAGGTGGCACTGGCTGAGGCACAGACAGGCAGGCATGACAGAGGTGGCACAGCTGAGGCACAGACAGGCGGACACGAGTACGACCAGGCGTGTGCAAAGGGGCACGCAAGCCACAAGGCAGGGCTAGGCAAAGGTACAGAATAGAGTTGAGCAAAATGGGTTGGCCAGATTCATAAGTCGCCAACTTCCAACAAAGTCGGGTGGTCGGCCATGAGGTCGCCAACCCGAGCGCCAAAGTCGGGTTTCCCATAATGCTTCCAGCGCCTTTTCTCAGCCAATGATCAAGGACGCACACTGTGGGCAACGTGATGACATGGGCAGCGGCCACCACCATCTTAGAGAAGGGCATTCAAGTGATTTGCTTGCTTTGTGTGGCGTCACAGTGGCTATAAAAGCCGAGCGTTGAGTATTCACACACCGTATAGTGGTGTACGCTCCTCACACACTACCGTGTACTGGCTGGTATCACGGACAAATACATGCTATCTGTGTGTGACTCCGGAAAAAAATAGACTGAGATTTAAATTTTTCCATACATACACCGTATAGAGCTTTCCACTTCTAAAACAGTATGGTATATCTGCTGTTTGGATTACGGTCAAATCCATACTGTTATGAGTAGCAAGAGTGGACCCTCTGGGTCACGGTACCGGGATCCCTGGGGCGAGCTGGCCAGGTGGTGCCGACCCCTATACAGGGACCGTTAGGAGCAGGCCCGAAGGAGTCGAATACCGTGGCAGCTGATACCAAAAGGGGCAGCTCTGGTGCGGATGAGACAGACAAGGCAGAGAGTCAGGAGAGACCGGTGTCAGGAGTGACCGGTGTCAGGAGTGACCGGAGTCAGGAGTGACCGGAGTCAGGAGTAACAGGAGTCAGGAGCGAAAGGAGTCCGGAGTCAGGAGTGACAGGAGTCAGGAGTGACAGGAATCAGGAGTGGCAGGAATCAGGAGTGACAGGACTCAGGAGTGACAGGAGTCAGGAGCGACTGGAGTCAGGAGCGACAGGAATGACTGGAGTCAGAAGTGACCGGAGTCAGGAGCGACTGGAGACAGGAGTGACCAAATGGGGCCAGAGTACCGCACGGAAGGCACACGATAATCAGGCGCCTCCATGAGGGAGGAGCCGCCTGATATACCCTGTGCTGGAGCTTGATTGGCAAGTGCTCCACAGGGAAGGTGCAGAAGGGGTTGAGAGAGGGGAAGAGCGTGCGCCTGTGGCCTAAGGCGCATGCCCGGGACAGGAGCAGAGGAAGAGGAGGAAGCTCGGTGCAGAGCTGCAGGACAGAGGACCGGGGGTGCAGCACGCCGGCTGGAGCGGTGAGCGGGGAGCCGGGGGGAGACCCAGGGAGCAGGAGCAGGCAGAGCGGGACCCAGCAAGACAGGTGGTGCTGGCCTCAACCTGACAGGCGGCGCTGGTACCGACCTGACAGGCGGCGCCGCCATGACAGTACCCCCCCTTTATGTCTCCTCCTTCTATGATTGGCCAAGAATCGGTCCATGATGCGCGGAGCATCCACATTCTCTCGCGGTTCTCAAGATCTCTCCTCAGGACCGAACCCTTTCCAATTGATGAGAAAAAAGGTTTTTCCCCTAACCTTTTTCATGGCCAAAATATCTCTCACTTCAAAGACGTCATCGGCCCTACTGGCTGAGGAACAACAGGAGGCGCTGGACAGAACTGATTGAATATGACCGGTTTCAGGAGCGAAACATGGAAGGCGCTATGGACCCAGAGTGAAGCAGGCAGCCTCAACCTATAAGCAGTATTGTTGATGCTTCCAAGAATCTTAAAGGGAGCAATGTACCGGGGGCCCAATTTATACAAAGACATTTTCAATCAGATGTGCTTGGTCGACAGCCAAACCTTGTCTCCTGGATGGTATGGTGGGAAATCCCTCCGCCTCTTATCTGCATGTTTTTTCATCCGGGCCGCGGCTTGTATAAGAGCCTCTTTGGTCTTCCTCCAGACCTGGGAAAACTCTTGAGAGAGGGCATCGGCGACGGGTACGTTGGAGGATGAAGATACTGGAAGAGGCACACCTGGATTCTAAACGGAGACCACAAAAAACGGAGGCTTGGTGGTGGATTCATTGGAGTGATTGTTATGGGCGAACTCTGCCCATGGAAGAAAATCAACCCAATTGTCATGATGGGCGTTAAAGAAGTTCCGCAGGTAGGAGGTCAAGACTTGGTTGACCTGTTCGATTTGCCCATTAGTCTGTGGATGATAAGCGGAAGAGAAATCCAGGGATATGCCCAAGAGTTTACAGAGTGTTCTCCAGAAGCGGGAGGTAAACTGTACCCCGCGGTAGGACACGATTCGCTGAGGAAGTATGTGTAATCTGAAAATCTGATGAATGAAGATTTTAGCCAATTCGGAGTCCGTGGGTACGCCAGGTAATGGGACAAAATGGGCCATTTTGGAAAACCGGTCGACTATCACCAGAACAGTCGTGCATCCAGAAGAGCGGGGTAAGTCGGTAACAAAATCCATGGCGATGTGTTGCCAAGGAGCTTCGGGAACAGGCAACAGCTGAAGGAGGCCGGAGGACAAGTTTCTAGGTACCTTGTTCCTGGCACCAAATTGAGCAGGAGGCCACGAAGTCTGACACATGTTGGCGTAGTGAAGGCCACCAGTAGTAACGGGAAATCAGCGCAAGGGTCCTCTTGATGCCAACATGTCCAGCGATCTTGGAGGAGTGGCCCCAGCATAGTACTTCTGCCCTTTTGTCTTGTGGGACGAGGGTCTTGCGAGGCGGCACGGAATGAAGATTCACAGGAACTACCATGATAACTCGGGCAGGATTGATAACATGCAACGGAGCCTCTTCCACTTCGGGTGACTGCAGGGACCGGGAGTGGGCATCTTCTTTGGTATTTTTGTCACCGGGTTGGAAGTGGAGCTCAAAGTCAGTGCGAGAAAAAAACAATGACCACCTGACTTGTCTGGAGTTTGTCATGGTTAGGACATGGTTAATGTCCTGTTCTCACAGGGTTGACTTTTGCCGGCCTCTCTTTGGATCTGGGAGGGGTATTTGTACTCACTCCAAACTAGCATTCTCTGTCAGTTATACTGCTATTCTGGTGTGTCTGACCCCTGGTGTGCGTGTACTCTGCATTGTTTGTTTGCTTCCCGTGTATGACCTGGCTTGATCCTTCACTCTGTACTCCGTCTCTCATTTTTGTACAATTGTCTTTTCTGGTTCTGACCTCCTGGCTTGGCTATCGTTACTCCGTTACAGGTTATCCCTATTGTACCGTCTAATGCCCGTTTTGGTTTTCTGATCTATTGCTACGTCCTGACTGTCCTTTCTGTCTAATCCTTTGGTACTGTATTGCTATCTCGTGCTTTGACCTCGGCTTTATCTGGTTTCTGTCTCTGTCTATGCCCCTTGGTAACATTGTCCTGTAGTTACCTTTCTAGGAGTTTCCCTGCAGCTCCTAGCTCTGTGGAGCTTAGGCCACGACCCCAGCAGTCACGTGCTTCAGGTCCTGGAGCATGCATTGTCACCACTGCTGCCCGCTCCGCAGGTATCTTTGTGCACAGTCTTTGTACTCAGGACATGCGCACTGGCTCAGTGAGCAAGTGCAGTGCGGTGTTCCTGACATTATAACTGGCCGTTTCAGTTTTTTTTTCCTCTGAAGAGAAAAAAAAAAAAGTGTGTGTTATCCTCATGGATACCATACAAGCTTTGGCTGATCAGGTCAAGCACCTGACCCAAATGTTCCATAAACTCAATGTGGAACAGCGCACAATGGCCCATACCCAGCAACAGTTGGTGGTTACTGTGCAGGGGGCTGTCGATGCAAGGGCTTCTAGTTCTGGGGGTAGAGATGTGTCATTAGCGTCCCCCGAATCTCCGGTCAAGTTGCCCGACCCTTTCTCAGGGGATAAAAAGGAGTTCAGATCTTTCAGAGAAGGATGCAATCTTTTTTTTTCTCTAAGGCCCCGCTCCTCTGGGGGTGAGTTCCAGAGGGTGGGGGTCATTATTTCCCTACTTCGGGGGGCTCCGCAAGCATGGGCTTTCTCTCTCTCTTCCACTGCTCCTGAATGTATGTCAGTGAACTTGTTCTTTGAGGCTCTGGGGCACATCTATGACGAGCCTGATAGAGTGCATCTGGCTGAGGATATGGTGATGAGTGTGACACAGGGGAGGCACTCTGCTGAATGGTTCTGCTCAGAATTTAGACGTTGGACCGCCGAAGTATCCTGGAATGATGACGCCCTGAGGGGGTTGTTTCGCAGGGGCCTTTCTGACTGTCTGCAGGACGCTCTGGCATTACATCCGCCTTATGATACCCTGGAGGACGCCATGATGCAGGCGGTCCGTATGGAC